>NC_086015.1:88512500-89137500 GCF_028858775.2 Pan troglodytes
AGAGGTTGCAGGGAGCCGAGATCCCGCCACTGCACTCCAGCCTGGGACAAAAGAGTGAAACTCCGTCTCAAAAAAAAAAAAAAAAAAAAACCCAAAACAGATTACTTAAAAAGTAAAAATATAATAACAGAAAAAAAATTGGACCACAAAGGAAAGGAGAACATAAGGATGGGAGGAAATGGAGAACATGTAACAGACTATCTTACTTTTTATGAGTATTGTATATTATATTTGACAGTTGAAACAAACATACCACCATCTGAAATGACACTCAATGTATATAGAGAAAATATTTAAGGAAATTGTATTTTAAATTGTAAAATAGTGTAGGCCATTATGGATTTTCATCATATAGTCAGTCATGCCAGCGTATCTCTTAAAGAGGACATTTGTCTCAATAAATTGAACTGCATTGTTAAAGATTAGCTTCTCCTATGCATGAGGATTTACTCTGGCTTCTTTATGACTTTGATCAACAAAAAAATTATATTTACGGTATTTGATTCTGAACTGATATAAGGAAGTCTTTCATTATTGCTGTTTTCCAGTTATCTTCTTAAGTATTTTTTCTTCATTTGAACTTTAAAAATCACTGCATCCAAATTACAAAAAAAGAAAAAAAAGTCCTCATATTAGCATGCTCATATTAGCATGGGGAGAATCAAATGTTTATTATATTGTTTATTAAATCTCCCCATCTAGAAGATTTATGCATTTCAATTCACTCAGCTCCTCTATCAAATGACTTGAAGTGGGTAATATCCATATAACCAGATCGTGCTTTTACAATATTGTGTGGAATTAGACAATTGTATGAATTGCGGTGCCATTAACTAAACTGGTAATATGGAGAGAATGGAAAATTTATCTTCAGACATAACACTTATCTAATATAATAGAAATGGCAGATGACACAAGTAGAATTGATGGCTCATTTTCCAAATAGTTTGAATCATAAAATGGAATTTTGGTAATTTAAATTATTTAACACAAACTAATGTAAAGTCTTTGCATATAAATTAAAAACGTAATTAAATGGGATAGAGTACATTTTGTTTGACAGCAGTTTATATAAAAGATGTGGATTCTAATTGACCCCTAGTTTCTTATGAGATAGAGTTTGCTATGCTATTGTCTGCTGATGTTATCATCAGAGCATATTAATACAGAGTATCCTAGTAAAGACAGAATGAGCCTGTGAAGGGTTGGTGATATTTGGAGAATTGCTTCCAGTTATGGGAATTTTAGAGGGTCTCAGTCATATTAGAATGGAATACTTCCTTTCACAAGGGGAGAAAATGATCAAGAGGGATGCGAAAGTCCTAGCATATAGAGGGAGTCTCAGGAAACAGAGATGTTAAATAGGAGAAGGAAAGCTACATTGGAGCAGTTGGAGTGTGAAAAACGTGAAAGTTAGTTTTATATATTTGAAAACATTATGAGACAGGAAATGTATTGACTTTTCCCATATATTTAGATTTTAAAGGGAATATTTTAGCTGAATAAAAAACAAAAAAGAAATCACCACCGTTTCCAGTCTCGGAGTAGAACTGATTATAATTTTTTAAAGAAAGCTAGTAGCAAATGCAATTTAAAACATTTTTTTTTTTTTTTTTTGAGATGGAGTCTTGCTCTGTCGCCCAGGCTGGAGTGCAGCGGCGCCATCTCGGCTCACTGCAAACTCTGCCTCCCAGGTTCACGTCATTCTCCTGCCTCAGCCTCCCGAGTAGCTGCGACTACAGGTGCCCGCCACCATGCCCGGCTAATTTTTTGTATTTTCAGTAGAGACAGAGTTTCACCATGAAAACATTTCTTTATTATATTGGTGGAAAACCATTAAAAGTAGTTCAATTCATTTTTCTCAGTAACAGTTCAAATACCCTTTTCTTTAATTTCCAATTACACCTAGCAGCTGCTCTGGAGAGATTGTCTTTATTCTCCCATCATTCTGTTAGGCAATGCTAGCTGTACCTTCCCCCTCTTGTCTCAGCTCTTCATTAGGTCAATGAACTTATTTACTTTCCTCTTAGTTATTCTCGACGGAATAGGGCAGCCCACGAGTTGATCATGTGAACAAAAAACTTTCTCCATGTTTGCATTGGGAGGTTATTGCAGGAAATGGGATATGTTTAATAATATTCATACACCATTGTCCATGGTATATGAAAAATATAACTCTTTATGAAAGATACAGGATCTTTATGATAAATTGTACCCTGTGTTATTCCACGTTTTAAGAAAAGTTCTAGAATAACATTTAGTGGCAATACTACAGAAATGACTATTTCTATGCACAGTAAATGATACATTTTCTTCAAACTTTTTCCCCTATAGGAAATAGCATAATTACCATATATATACACATACACACACCTTAAAAATTGAATGAACGCATTTTACTACATACTTCAAAACAGAGCTAGTGCCATGAAGATGTTATGTTTTTTACGGTTTTCAAAGTGTTAATAAAGGGCATCCATATTGTTCCATTTGTTTGTTTCTAAAACATTAGGATTGCATTTTGAATTTTTTTAATGCCATGGTAAACTTAGTTTCTTCTAACATACATTTCAACAGAAATATAAGATATAAATTATGATAGTGTTTATTTGGTAACTAGCATAAGCATAGCAAACAAGTTTTTGCTTTGTTTTGTTTTTACATTTTAAATAAGACATTTTGTTGCTTTATGACTTTGGTAAAGACAAGTTACGATTCTAAATTTTTCTGGATAATTCCTTTAACTGTGTGGCATATATGTGCCAGAAATCCAAGTATATATACCTGTATGCATGTATAATGAGGTATTCATTAATTCTATAATTAATATATTGATACTAGCAACTAAAATGGAGCATCTCATTGCCCATCTAGTTAGTTGCAACGTCTTGTCCACTGTATCTGATAGTGATAGCCTCCACCACATGGCAATTTATACAAATATTAGTCACAGTGAGTGAAATATATACATGTTCTACAATGGCAATTTTACATTTAAAGATCAGAGACTAGATTATAGATAGGAAGCAAGGAATATATTGCAGGATGTTCAAATTAATATTTAGTATATTTGATCCATGTGAAATAGTTAAGATAATCTGAAATCTTAAAATATTTTACTTTATTTGGAGAGACATTTTTAAATTAAATATTTATTAATATTTCTCTTTTATTTTTCTCACTTCAGCTAATTAAGTCAGAAACTTAAAATATATTACATATTTCAAAATACTCTTGAAATCACATTAGGCATTTTGGAAATTGTGTGCAACAGACTATTTGAGATGTCTAGTAAAATTTAGAATTTCATTTTTTTTTTTAATTTATAGTGTATAGCATTCCATACAGTAACTTAGATAGTAAGGTAAATCCTTTACTCATAGTTTTGAAATACTAAATATATGAAACCACATGAAGTTTTGAAATAATGTTACAATTTCTATCTTTAGGTCTTTTTAATTTAACTTACACTTTTACACAATTTTCTTAGGAAAAGCAAAAATCAAATAAAAGCTGACATGAAGAAAATATTTCAATGTCTCACAAAAATAAAGCATAGTTGGCACTAGTGGGAGGATATATCCCTATTTATACATCTGCTACAATCATTTAACAAGGAAAATAGATGATAAGCATTGCCCGATGAAATTTTCCAAAAAGAAAATAGTTTTCCTTAGTGATTAAGCTTATTCTGTCAAATTATGATATCGAGGTAATGCAATCTGCTTTAAAAATGTATATCCCATTCCTCCTACTCTTCTCTAATTTTAAGCAGGTGATTTTCCAACTTTCTAAAATAGCAGATTATTTGATGCATAGCTAATATGCACATACAACATTTCATAAGAATTTAACATGTAAATAAAAGTGATTTGTTCATCCAGAATTTATAATTTTAGAGGAAAATTCCAGCTGATAGTTGGAGAGGAGAGGAAGCTTGTCTAATAAGAACAAACTAAATTCTGAAATATGCACGATTGCCTTTTCTTGTTCTGTCCTCCGTAAGTGTTCTAACATAGCCACAGGCAGGACTCAGTGCCTGGCTCAGGGGTCAAAGAAAAATGCAGTGACTGCCATTCCAAAGTTGCTGCTGCTCCAATTAGTCTGCCTCGTGGGGAACCTAAGTACCTTTTCCAGGGGATCTGCTTGAATTCTAAATTTTTTGGTACTTCAGGCATAACTTCAATATAACCAGAGAGAAAAAAATGTAAAGATATTTGAGATAATTTTTATGTAATAATTTTTTGTAATAATTTTCATAATTAAAATGTACTTGTAAGATTTCTTAAAATATATAATAATCCCTACCATATTTAAAGATATTATCATTAAAGAAAATAAATTGTCTATAAAACAAAGAAAGAAATATACTTCATGGGAGACATAAAATTAGAATATTAGGATTTTACACACCTCCTCTGGGGACAAATAATTTATCTTTTACTTTAAATTTCTCACCAAGCAGAGCAACTTATTGTAAGATAATAGGAAAATACATGTGTAACTATTACATACATGTATCTCAGTTATGTGCACGTGTTCAGGCTGACCCTACTGTTGTCCATAACGCAGAAACTTCTGTTATAGTATTCTTACTTAATTCAAAGAGCCAGACACCAACTCAGGATACTTTAAGAAAATGTATGTGTAGGGGCTGGGCTAGTCCAAAAGCAATTCAATAGGTGACAAGAAGCAGAAGTTAAAATCATATTGTGACCTATCTCAGGGCCATGAAAGTTGAATGCTACACATTTGAGGAATATCAATGAAAGCTGTTTTTGAATGTTTATAATACTGTTCCTTCATTATTGAGATTCGATCATCAATTTTGGTTTCCTGCTTCTGGTCATTCTTCCATCTTTGAAATCTTTTTTCCCTTGCTGGTATTCTATACAGCTTATCCATTTCATAACATTTTCTAAATCATTGATTCTGTCATTTTACACTTTGATTTACTCATAGCCCATGACTAAACTATGTTCTCAATCTATCCATCCATTATTGGTAACTGCATGGTTTTTTTATTTTTATTTATTTTTATTTTCTAATACAGTGTTCCCAAAACTGAGAATTAAGCCGAGTTAGGAATAGAGGTGACGCCTGGAAAGCTTATTGAATGATATTCTCACCTCAGATGTGTACCACTGGTCCAGTTACCTCTAGCTGGGCTTTAGGAGTGGGAAATTTACAGGCAAATTTGGCTTCTAGAGTTACACATCACCAGGCAATACAGTCACATACTCATTGCGAGAGACTGAAGTACGGCAGGCTCACTGGTTACCCTGTTTCTCCTTTCTGAAAGTAGAAGCTTAAAGCTTTTATTCTCTCACTGGACAAAACAAAAAGACGGTATCTGCCTTGGCTTTTTTTTTAGAAGTTGTACAATTTTGAAAATAAATTTGCCAAGAGTTAAGCCATTTGCTAAGACTTATCAAAGAAGAGTCTTGGTCCACTCTGCTAATATCAGTAGGAAGAAGTTAAAGAGAGGTTGCTGTGTTCCAAGTTAGAGAATGAGCTGCTCTGAACTATGGGGAAAAGGAGCATTGAAAATAGTGATTCTGATGATTCTGAGCAATAACAACAAAAATAAAAATGTATGCAGAGCTAGTATTGAAAACTTACCTGGCACTCGTGATTCACCTTTGTAAGATCCCAATTATTATTAAGCAGAAAAAGAAAGAATAGCTACAAAGTAGGAGATTTCATTAGAGTTAGGAAACCGCCAGAAAAAAATTATACACTTCATATTTAATAAAAAATAAACACATTATATAAGCTAATTGTGTTATTTAATGGGATTTAGCCCGATGGAAAGTTTATTAAAACAAAACAAAAAAAAGTGGCCGGGTGCGGTGGCTCACGCCTGTAATTCCAGCACTTTGGGAGGCGGAGGCGGGCGAATCACGAGGCCAGGAGATCGAGACCATCCTGGCTAACACGGTGAAACCCGTCTCTACTAAAAATACAAAAAATTAGCCGGGCGTGGTGGCGGGCCTATGTGGTCCCAGCTACTCCGGAGGCTGACGCAGGAGAATGGCGTGAACCTGGGAGGCGGAGCTTGCAGTGAGCCGAGATCGCACCACTGCACCCCAGCCTGGGCGACAGAGCGAGACTCCGTCTCAAAAAAAAATAATAATAATAAATAAATAACAATAAAAAGTAATTACAGACTTGCAGCCCACAGGGGCAGATAAACGATCAAAGAGCCCGATTCAGTTTAGTGGCGTAAGACTCCTGTGAGTGCAGAGGGAAAGTGCATTGTAAAATCCAGGGCTTCAGATTAAAGACTGCGTTCTGGACAGTAACACCTCCAGTCTCCTACCCCTGTGATTTTCAGAACTCGGGGAGCCAAACACTTACCTTCTTAGCAGGATACGAGGGAATCCTCTGAGGACATGGACTTGCTTAAAATAAAATACATACTGATAATGACATTCGTGGGACAGCTAAATCTAGTTCTATGACCCAGGCATGGAAGAATAAGAAGGGTGGTAGGAGAAAGAATTGAAGCTTGAAAATGAAAGAGCCACAACATAAAAATTAAAGATAAAGTAGAAGATTAAATGTAAGTGAAGGGAATAATGCTGCTGCTATTAACAGCAAAGTCCTGATACTACACAGGGATAAAGAGGCAAGTAGCAAATCAGAAGCAAGTTTACTAGTATTTCAGGTTTATTTTATTTGAAAATATTTTATTTGTGTACAAAATAGTCTAGGACCGCCCAAGAATCATGTTTGAAATCTTAAAATAATAGAAAATATTGTGAAGTACCTACACAGAGATTGAGAGATTAGCATTTCTATAACTGAAAATAATTTTATTTTATTTATTTTATTATTTTTTGAGACAGAGTCTCGCTCTGTCACCCAGGCTGGAGTGCAGTGGCGCGATCTTGGCTCACTGCAAGCTACGCCTCCCGGGTTCACGCTATTCTCTTGCCTCAGCCTTTCGAGTAGCTGGGACTACAGGCGCCCGCCACCACCTGCGGCTAATTTTTTTTTTTTTTTTTAGTAGAGACAGAGTTTCACCATGTTAGCCAGGATGGTCTCGATCTCCAGACCTCGTGATCCACCTGTCTTGGCCTTCCAAAGTGCTGGGATTACAGGCGTGAGCCAGCGCCCCCAACCTGAAAATAATTTTAAAAGTCTTAATTGACCATTCTGTACTATATTTCTTTTTCTTTTACTTTAATTGAATTTTAAGTTCTCGGATACATGTGCAGGACATGCGGGTTTGTTACACAGGTAAACTTGTGCCATGGTGATTCATCACCTAGGTATTAAGCCCTTCATACATTAGCTATTTATGCTGATGCTCTCCCTCCTCCCGCACCCCCTAACAGGCCCCAGTGTGTATTGTTCCCCTCCCTGTGTCCACGTGTTCTCATTGTTCAGCTCCCAGTTATAAATGAGGACATGTGGTGTTTGGTTTTCTGTTCCTGCGTTAGTTTGCTGAGGATAATGGCTTCCAGCTCCATCCATCTCCCTGCCAAGGACATGACTTTGTTCCTTTTTATGGCTGCATAGTATTCCATGGCATATATATACCACATTTTTTATCTAGTCTATCATTGATGGGCATTTGGGTTGATTCCATGTCTTTGCTATTGTAAAAGTGCTGCAAGTGAACATATGTATATGTGCATGTTTATAATAGAATGATTTACATTCCTTTGGGTGTGTACCCAGTAATAGGCTTGCTGAGTCAAATGGTATTTCTGGTTCTAGGCATTTGAGGAATCACTACACTGTCTTCCACAATGGTGAACTAATTTACATTCCGACCAACAGTGTAAAAGAGTCCTGTTTCTCTGCAGCCTTGATAAAATTTGTTGTTTCTTGACTTTTTAGTAACTGCCATTCTGACTGCTGTGAGATGGTATATCATTGTGGTTTTGATTTGTATTTCTCTAATGATCAGTGATGTTGAGTTTTTTTCATATGTTTGTGAGCATAAACGTCGTCTTTTGAGAAGTGTCTGTTTATGCCCTTTGACCACTTTGTAATGGAGTTGTTTTTTCTTGTAAATTTGTTTATATTCCTTATAGGTTCTGAATATTAGACCCTCGTCAGATGGACAGATTGCAAAATTTTTCTTCTATTATGTAGGTTGTCTGTTCACTCTGATGACAATTTCTTTTGCTGTGCAGAAACTTTTTAGTTTAATTAGATCCCATTTGTTTTGGGATCTAATTAGATCCCATTCTTTTGCTGTGCAGAAACTTTTTAGTTTAATTAGATCCCAATTTTTGCTTTGTTGCAATTGCTTTTGACGGTTTTATCATGAAATCTTTGCCCTTGCTATGTCCTGAATTGTATTGCATAGATTTTCTTCTAGGCTTTTTATAGTTTTGGGTTTTACATCTATGTCTTTAATCCATCTTGAGTTAATTTTTGTATAAGGTGTAAGGAAGGGGTCTAATTTCAATTTTTGGCTTATGCTAGCCAGTTCTCCCATCAACATTTATTAAATAGGGAATCCTTTCCCTATTGCTTATTTTGTTAGGCGTGTAGAAGATCAGATGGTTGTAGATGTGAGGTCTTACTTCTGAAATTTTTGTTCTGTTCCATTGGTCTATGTGTTGGTTTTTGTACCACTACTATGCTATGTTGGTTACTGTAGTCTTGTAGTGTAGTTTGAAGGTAGCGTGATGCTTCTAGCTTTGTTCTTTTTGCTTAGGAATGTCTTGGCTGTATGGGCTCTTTTTTGGTTCCTCTGTACTATATTTCTAAGATACCACTAAATTTATATTAATATACCTGTACTCTTGGTCCTTCTATGTTTTCTGTTCAATTAGCCCTAATAAAGAAATACAAATTTTTAATAGATATTGAGTCTATTATGTTTAATCTTGAAATCCCTTCCCCCAGCTTCCATCTATGCAGTGTAAACTGTGTTTTAAGTGTGTCAAGAACCACAACAAGTTTAAGAAGGTAGAGAGAAGGATGAGAAAGAATTTAAGTTGCAAATGCATACTTCACCTGTAAGTAATTATGTGTATCATTAATCCCTTATTATATGTCAATACATATGATCAAATATACATTAAAAGAAAATATAAAATAGAGTTTAAGACACCACTTGGTCTGGTGTCTGCTTTCAAATCCTGACTGTCTTTCTATCTTGAGTGAGATACTTGTCCTTCTAGCATGCTTTGTCTTTAAATGGTGATAATAATGGGGACTATTTCAGTGTTTTATGAGGATTAAGTAAATAATGTTTGTAATGCTCTTAGAATGATGTTTATGACAAAGCACTGTGTGTTTTTTCAAGAAATAAGTACTTTAAAATTAAACGTTATATGCAAATTAAAACATAAAATATGTATTAAAATGGACAGAATAATTTTCACATACAATACCAAGAAGCCATATGTGCATATAAATTTTCTTCTATATATAAAATAGGGCCTTTCTTTGTTAATAACAATCAGATAATAAAGTTTAAATAGCCCAGTTTTGCTGATTTTTATGTTCATAATTATTTGAAATTATTCTACACTAAAATGTATGATAAAAAAGGAAAGTTAATTTTTATAGTTTGTTAATATTTATTATGAGTTATAGGGTATTTACATGTACTTTGCAGTATGTCATAAATCTATAACTTGTAGGACTTAGAAGTCAAATTTTGTGCTTTATAATTGTAAATGCTATATAATACAATAAATATACAATAACAACTTTCCTTCTTTAATTGTCATTTATGATATTTATAACTGAGACTAAAACTTAATTTGGGTCGTTACTTTTCCTAAAACTTGTATATTAGCTAAAAGTCATTATAATATTCCAATTACTTTCCTCTTTATCTTGTTTCGATTTAAATAATTTTCAAATTATGTATTTTGGTGTAATTAGAGTCTCCACATACATTTTAATCATTCTAGTCAAGCATAAAAATTTTAAAAATTATGTAGACTTGTAATGATCTGTGAATTCTCATATTCCAAAACTCTATCTTACATGTTCCTCATTATTATTTACGATAAACAATAATTAGGAAGAAAAATGTCTTTATTGTATATCCAGAAATGCAAAGCACATATGAGACAAAATACAGAAGAATATATATTAGTAAAATTGTTACCTATCTGAATACTTTCAGATATTCATAAAAGGACATTATTTTGTGCATGGTAATAATTAAATACCTGTATTAGTATAAAACTTCCAAGAATATATATTTTTTTAATCAGGAAAGGCTATTTCACATTGTTTTTACCTCCATTTGTAAGGAGCGCATTTTGAAATCTTAAGTATAGTAATATTCACACTGTTAAATTTATATATTTAACTCATAAAAATGATTGAAATCATCCTCTGCCAAATATTTAAGGTTTCTATGCTCACTTCAATCACATAGCAGGAAAGAATATTTACTGAAAGAAATAAAGTTCAGAATATGCTCATATAGTTTTGAAAATCATTGCAGCATTCATTTCTTATCCTCCTCTCCTTTCATCATCAGGTACCGGAGGTAACTGGCAAATACAGGGCTGAATACACAACTCAAACTTAACTATGTCGCCTAATGTTAGAGTCATAATAGATTCAAACTGTCACCAAAAATCATGTTAAGTCTTCCAATCATATTATCTGTGACTCTGCCACTCTTTGGAATGCTTAGCCAGCACCCCCTCTTTATTTGGATCAAGACTTATAGTACTCTCTCTGCTTTGCCTAAAATCAACAGAAAGTCAGCTTTCCTATCTTTGGAACTCCCAGAACACTTGATTCAAATCTCTATTATGTGGTATTATGTACAGTCACACTCCTTATAATGATCTGTAAGTCAATAATGCATAGCGTATATGATAGGGGTCTTAGAACATTATAATGAAGCTGAAAAACTTCTTTCACTTGGTAAGATTGTAGCCATTGTAATGCTGTAAAGCAAGGCATTACTCCCTTGTTTCTGGTGACGCTGGTGTAAGCAAACCTACAGCACTGCAAGTTGTAAGAAAGTAACACACAGACGATTACATATGCTATATAGTACCAGATAATAATAATAAATGAGTATATTACTGGTAGATGTATTTACTTTGATATACTAAAAACTACCATTATTTTATGGTGTATTCCTTCTACTTTTGAGGAAAAAAATAACTGTAAAATAGCCTCAGGTAGACCCTTTAGGAGGTATTCCAGAAGAAGGCATTGTTTTCACGGAAGATGACAGTTCCATGCATGTTATTGGCCTGAAGATCTTTGTGTAAAACAGTGATATTGATGATGGTGACCCTGTGCAGGCCCAGGCTAACACGTAGGTTTGTCCCTTAGTTTGAAACAAAAAAGTGTAAAAAGTAAAAAGAAACAAGTTAATAGAATAGGATATAGAAAAATAAAATATTTTTGTACAGCTGTCCAATTGTTTGTGTTTTAAGCTAAGCATTATTATGAAAGAGGTAAAAAGTTTAAAAAGAAGTCTACAAGGTAAAAATGTTACAGTAAACTAAGGTTAATTTAGCAATAAAAAATTAATACATTTAGTCTAGCCAAAGGTTACAGTGTTTATAAAATCAGCAATAGGGTAATGTCCTAGGTCTTCACATTCACTTGCCACTTACTGACTCACCCAGAACAACTTCCAGTCCTGAAAGTTTCTTTGGGGTAAGGGCTCCATGCAGATGCACACTTTTTCATCTTTTATACTGTAGTTTTACTGTACCTTTCTGTGTTTAGAGATGTTTAGATATATTAATACCATTGTGTTATAATTGCTTACAGTATCCAGTACAGTAACATGCGGTACAGGTTTGTATCCTAGGAGCAATAGGTTATACCACATAGCCTAAGTGTGTGGTAGGTTTTGCCATGTTTGCGAAAGGACAAAATCACCTAACCACACATTTCTCAAAATACATTCCTATCAGTGACACATGACTGTATTTTGGCCACCTTCACTAGATTGCGAGCTCTTAGTTGAGCATAGACGCATGAATTATTTATCTTTATGGTTATAGCAGTTATCACAGCTCCTGTTATGTAACAAGTGCTTGATAATTTTAGTTAAATAAATACACTAACCAAGACAATTTACATCAGTGCCACCTTTTACATTGACATATGTAATTGGCTATGAGACTGCTTTAATGTACAGAAGGAAAATCTAAGTATTTGAGCAATGGAATCTAAATTAATTTATTTAGAAAGGTATAATATCTATATTACAATATGAATCAAAATCTTATATGGTGACAAAGCATAAAGGAATTTTCTGTAGAAGTTGGCTTAAGGATAATGACGATTATTTTCAAGAGGGAAGCCAAAATATGCTTAATATAGTCTGTCCTAAAAGAAACCGTGTAAAAATAAACAAACAAGTATACAGCCCCAACCACTTACAATCCCTCTTAAAATATTTACTTAAATTCTTATCAATGATTAAAAATCAACAACAAAAGGGAGATCACCGTAGTATACCTTTTGCCAATAGCATTATCCAACATAATTACATAAAAATGTGAACTATCAAAGATAACACTTTTAATTTCCTGCATAAAGTGTCTATACATGGCTAGTTACATAAATTATCTTTTGCCTTTAGGCTAAAATGATAATGGATTGTTGTGAGATAAAGTACAGTATTATTGAGATACCAGATTCATGCTTCAGGAAGATTTCTGTTATGTCATTTATAAATCTTGAATACAAAGATAACTTCACTTAATTCATCAACCTTGTTATAGGTAACCATGGCCTAAGGAGAAAGTAAGCTGTACTGTTATGAAAGAATCCTGAATCCACCATTTACTAGGTATGTAACTTTAGGCAATACATTAAACCTCTTTGTCTCATTTTAGCTCTCCTCTTTAAAAGGAAAATGCTGATAAATACAGCGTCATTATGAAGAGCAAATGAAATAGGATAAAACTAGCACATGTGTCTCTATGGCACATTGCCCAACTAAAGTAAGTATCAGTAAACAAAATCCAAATTTAAACAATTTTGTGTTAAAATCATATCTTATTACAACCTCCACTATTTGCATCATTGTTCATTTTCAGAGAACATAGTTATATGGGTTTATACTTGCTTGTTGAGGAGTCAGTAATGATTTGGACAATGTATTGAGGAAGTCTCAAAATGTTATTAGTCACTTTCCCATCATCATGTACATCCCCAAAGCTCCCCAAATATCTTTATAATCTATATTTTTCTTTAAATATTCATCTATCTATAATGCTGTCATATCACCTTTGGAATCCTCTAGCCTATTGATGTTATGACATAGTTCCTCAAAGATGGCACTAAGCATACAATGCAACAGTTGGGACTAGAGCATTTCTAATTCCTAGGACACATGCTTTGTCATCTGGTCTTCTGGTATCTGTAAGAGTTTTGAAAATTTGAAACCACAACCTTTATATCAAGCCTCAAATGTTTTTCTCAGATAGTTTCTTGATGTTGAGCCTTTTGCAAGTTTATTTTTAGCCTTAAAACGGGGAACAAATAAAGTTCATCTTTCTGTCACCTAAGAAAGCAACTGTTGCTATGTAAATTGATAGCATGAGCATCATTGAAAACATGTAACAAAATACATAGGATGGCATTGATTTTTATATTAAGAAAGCAAAGTACAAATTTTAATTATTTATTCATTGTTGCACATCTGATAGACTCATCTGTTATCTATTTGTCAAAACTTCCAACTATTTCTCAGGTATTTGTTTCCCGACAATAGATCACAAACTTTCCTTCCATCCCCTGCCTTCCCAAAATGGATGATTCTATATTAATGTGTCCCATCCAACACCATGACTTTGATTTCCAAACCTCTTGCCCTCTCCACTGTTAATGAACTTTCCCAATTCATGTCTAACACTAGCCATCAGATTTATACTCTGAGATATTGTAACTGCTTAATCTCCAAAATGACTAACTCAAGAATCCCTTCTCTTATCACAGTCTTCTCTATGAAAATTTTTCTATTGGCTCTAGGAAAAGGAACCTAATTTCATTTCAGTTTCATTTCAATAGCCTGGTAATCTGATAAATATTATGGAAACTATGTTTTGCTACTTATGGGGTTTATTTTTTAATTTATTTATAAAACCATGCCTGACAGTATACATGCAAACCTTATACTTAATTAAATAATGGAGTTAACAAAATATTCCTAATTATAATCGCAAGTTTTTCATCAAAAATAAAAGAAAACTATGCATATATAACCAAAGTTTTGAAAATGGCCACATGCCAGTAATTAATCAGTCTTTATAGTTACTTTTTGAATTTAAGATATGTTTTATGCTATAAACCATGATACCAACTTTGTGAATTATCCATTAAAAATCTTTAAATAAAAAATGTATAACCATATGGCAAAAACCAATCTAATCTTATCGTGTGAATATATAATATTTTCCCTCTGTTACATTTTCATGTATAATAAATATGCATTCTTTTATGCTATAGTGTATCTCATTCATGAGAATTTGTTTGACAAATGTGATTCAATCTGCATTATGGACAATTCGATGCTTCCTTTATTATGATTGAATGTTTTAATATATGTTTCTCATAATCCTGCAATCACTTACCAAAGCTGTCCTCTATATGTACAATCTTTGGATGAATATAGTTCAAGTAATAATTCACGGGGCCCAATGTTTAAATCTGATTGGTACAATAAACAGGAATACCATCCATTACAGAGTAATAGAATTTTATCCCAATAATTTCATTTGAAATAATTTGTATTCTACGTTTACTTGTTTTGTTTTTATGTAAAATTTTGTTCTACACCAAATCTTATTAGATTTTAGTTCACAGCTACGTAAGTTATCCTTATTTCCATAACACTCAGAAATGCATCAGTAGTGTCTTCTGCTTTTTTTGGTTTGTTTGTCTGTTGGCTTCTTTGCCTTTTAGTTTATATTTTTCAACAAAAAAGACATGCAAGTTGCCAAAACTGAATAATTTAATTTGCTTCTAGTAAAGGGGAGCAGACCTCCCCCCAACTCAGTGTGAATAACCATTTTAAACTTTTTGGTAAGGAATGTCTGATGATTATATCCACTCATCTATATTTTGGTTATACCACCCATTATTTTTTTAAATTTAGCAGCTATAAACATTATCTATTAACTCTCTCTGCAAAAGGTGGTAATCAGCTATCCCTATGAACCTCATCCTCTTCTTTTCTGCCTTTCATTTTTATAAAGTTAGTATTTTATTTTATATGGAAATCCTCTTCCTTGAAAATTTTTGAAACTTAATATGATGCTTAACAATTTATCTGTAATGTAATCATTTATTTGGATGTTAAGGCATTTACACATTTTTCTGTAGTAATTGCTAAATATTGTTTAAGGAAAATTTCAAAGGTTTTAATTTGGCCTCTGAGAACTTCCAATTCTTAAAATAAACTCGTATAGTGATAGTAGTAAAAACATCATTAGAATTTATATTTCCTACATATTGAATGTCTATAAGCTATAGATTTGTGCTTAATTCTAATGCTATAAAACTTATAACTATAGATTTTTTAGGTTAGAATCACTTCCTAAAAGCACAATACAACATCTGATGAGCAATTGCTATTTAACATGATTCTACTTTATTGAAAATAACTTTTACATCCCAAAATATTAACTTTTTATTTGCAGTTTAGTAGTTTTTCATTTTATGTGTCAATAAAGCTACCTAAATTATAAACTAGTGAAAGTTTTATAAAGTTGTCTTGCCAAAAAATTCTCTTTACCTAGCTTACCAAATAAAATCTTATTCTCATATTCTCCAAACTTTGTACTAGCTTACCAAATAAATTATTATTCTCGTATTTCTGAATTTTCTCTATCTTCGTCTCATCTGATTCCTTATGTTTGGCAAACTGGTAAATGATTGTGGTGGGCGAAGCAGACAGTTTGTAATCCTGTCTTTACTAGTAAAATTCATTTTTCTAAAGTCAGTGTTCAGAAATATAATTGATTGTATATCAAATATTTCATTTCTCCCTCTTTCTCTATATCCCCTCTCTGCCTCCTTCTCCCTCAGTCTCACTCTATTTTTTTCTTTGTAAATGTTCAGAATACATTTAGTACTATATATCAGCAGTGTTTTGGAGTTTTATTTGTTGGTCCTTGAACCAATAAATTTATACTTTATTCCAAACCGCTATTTGAAACATGGAAACATATTATAAATTACTTATTTACTTATCTTTGCAATAGAAATTAACTCCAAAATAATATAGCTGAAGCCCTACTGGAAGACAGGGTTTTGCCAGCAGCTTTATTTTAAAAGTTAGATGGTGTTTTGTTTGGTTTTCTTTTCTTTTCTTTTACACTGCATGACCAGAGCTTTCAAATGCATTTTGCTCCTGGCAATGCCAACTTTTACCCATCACTTCTGATTAAAAATCATGTGTCCCTTGTGTGTGTGTGTGTGTGTGTGTTTATGCACACTTTACTGGAAAAGTAGAGAAAGATGTTTCCTACTTATATTTTGTTTAATCATTTCTCTTTTCTGAATATTTTTTTCTGGAAATTCCAGAGACTTTGAAACTTAGATAAATAAACTTTTCATTTATTTTATCTATTTCAGTAAATGTATTTCAGATGTGCATTATTCTTTTCTGGTTTTAATAATTAAATGAGTGCATGCTTCATAATAAATGCCTTTACTCACTAATAGCAATATGTGAATTTGTGCTTTAGAATACATTTTGTTTTATAGAAAATTGTGACTTTTCTTACCATTGTACTAATGAAAAGCTAACACACATTAAACAAGGGAAAGGTTATTCTATTGCATATTTTTTACTTTAAATTATTTCTGAATGCATTTCTAATTTTAAATATCTCCCACTGTTTGAGAACATTGCAAACCATTTTAAGCAGGAGAAATGTTAGTAAAATCAATGTTATGTTATTTCATCAAACTTAAATATTTTGCTTAAACAAAATATTTAAAGCCTTGGTAAATGTAATCATGAATAAACATAAATTTCAATGGAAGATGGCCCACAGGAACTAATTTTAAGGAGAAGTAAAATGTAAATCTTTAATTCCTTTATTGCAATTCAAAAGACTTTCATTCTGCTTATAATTAAGCTTCATTTTACTGTAAACACTTTTATTATCTCAGTGCTCCAGGTAGTCAACAGGGTTTAGAATCTCTGTTTACTGCCAGGCAAAATAAAAATTATAAGCTTTTAGCATTATCCATTAAAGAAACACATGAAGTTTTTCTGTTGAGATGGCTGATATTACCAATTGAGATTCTCTGATAAATGTCATAGTATAGAAACTAATTATTTTAATTTTTAAAATTTTTACATATGTCTCTTTAGGTGTCATTTTGGATCTGTTTGGAAAACGGAAGAGAAGAAACCTCGATTAAACACATCCTCATTTCCTGTTCACTGACTTACTATATCATCCATCAGATTTTGTCATCAAGCATCTAAAACAACATGCAAAAAAAACAAAGCATATGCTTTTTAAGTTAAAAAAATAGCAATCTATTACTATTTTTTAAAATCAGTAGCAGAAAGTTGAGTTAGGTAAGGACACATTTGATGAAGAAAGTTCTCTTAAAGCAAGAAGCACTGTTTCCATTCCCCATTACGAAGATTTGAAATGTATGTCAGACCCACTCTTTTTTGCTCTGATTTATGTGACTTACTTGATAGACAGCTCCCAGTCAAATTGAGATATATCAGTCAGAATGATTTTTGACAAATTAGTACCAATATAAAATGGATTTCTTATATATAACATAGAATTGTATAAAAGATGAATTTTTAAAACAATCATATAATTTTTATGATAATACATCAATGTTACTAGAAATGACAACGTTCATTTCACATGGTCAGTTTTGTTAAAAGAAGAAAATAGAGTATAAATTGATTTTGTCTGTTTGCAAAATCACATTCTTTAAAATGGTTAAATCTAAATTCTTTTGAGGTAAAGGACTGATAGTACTCTTAATATGGACTATTGTCTTTAGAAAATTACCCCTTACCTATCCTACTCTGAAAAATGTGGTGGAATTTACGTTCAAAAATGCAAAATAAAATTTATATGATACTTTATGCTATAGACTGAATGTTTGAGACCCCCCAAATTTATATGTTGAAATTTATCCCCAACATGATAGTATTTGGAGGTAGGGTCTTGGGAGATTATTTGGTTCTCAGAATGAAGTGCTTGTGAATGCTATTAGCACCCTTACAAAAGAGACCCCAGAGAGAACCTCACCCATTCTACCATGTGAGGACACAGCAAAAAATGTGCCATTAAAAACCAGAAAGCGAGCCCTCACCAGATAACAAATCTGACAGTGCCTTGATTTCAAACTTTCCGCCTCCAGAACTGTGAGAAATAAATTTCTGCTGTTTATAAGCCACACATTCTACTGTGTTTTGGTTATAGCACCTCAGACTAGACACAGAACATGCTAAATTCACCAGAAAAAAGCATCTCTGGGATTAATTCTTCCCCAGGCTGTTAGAAAATAGAATCCATATGTGCCAAGAAAATTGTCTCTTGATCTAAGCAAAGCTCTTCACTGTTTTTCTTCACAAGAATATTAGTCTATCAAATCTAAGATATCATCCAATAAAAATGCATGATGAATCCATATATTAAAATGTGAATGAACATGCATCTAAGGAATAATGAAATATAATAGAAAGGGAGCTAATACAAGACTACACCCTTAGGACAAACAAACAGCAGTATTAACAACAAAAGAATTTGGTTTACTTAATGTGGTCAAATAACCACAAAAAAACAAGTCAGTGGCAGCTTGTATTCAAGCAGTGCATTTCTCATAAATAAATTGTACTCTTCCCTCAACACTTATACTGTCCACGTAACTGTGTTTTTAAAAAGGGTGTGACAGTTTTAGATGCAAAGTGAAAAATATATCTCCTGAATATCTTTTTTTTTTTTTTTTTTTGAGATGGAATTTCACTCTTTTTGCCCAGGCTGGAGTGCAATGGCGTGATCTCAGCTCACTGCAACCTCTGCCTCCCTGATTCAAGCGATTATCCTGCCTCAGGCTCCCAAGTAGCTGAAACTACAGGCACCTGCCACCATGCCCAGCTAATCCAATTTTTTTTTTTTTGTATTTTTATTAAAGATGGGGTTTCACCATGTTGGTCAGGCTGGTCCTGATCTCTTGACCTCAGGTGATCCACCTGCTTTGGCCTCACAAAGTGCTGGGATTACAGGCATGAGCCACGGCGCCCAGCCTTTCCTGAATATTTTTGACAATGAAATGTTTAAAAACATATTTTAATGAGCAAACCCGTAGTATTACTATTAATAACAAACAGAACAATGTCAAAAATACACATCACATAATTCCATTTCCAAAGTAAGAAAATCCATAGAAACGAAAAGCAGATTAATGATTTCCCAGGGTTTGGTGGAGGAGAGAATGAGGAATGATTGGCTTCTTAACAGGAATGTTTCCTTTTGGAGTAATGAAGTTTTCTGGAACTAGAAAATGGTGATGGTTGAATAACAATTGCAAATGTGCTACATGATACTGATAAAAAATTATGTTATGTGTATTTTACCATAAAATGCATTAAATTAAAAAGGGGGTGGGAGGATTTTTCCTTTAAACTATTTTTTTCTCATGGTGTATGTGGGATTCAACTTACGTATTATATTTTCGTTGTTTCTTGCTAAAAGAGATTACATGATCAAATAATATTAGAATAATCTTAATTAAATAAATTGAATGAGATTTTAGCTTTAAAATAATAATGACAAACAAAAAAATTGGGTGTGTCATCACCTTCCCATAGTTTCAGACTTACTTAATTTCCCAAAAAAATGATTTATTGCTTGATAATAAATTGTAGCATATAAAATGTATCATAACTTTTTAGATTGCTACCAAAATGTAACTCTTTCACCTATACAAGTAATAATTTTGATTTCTATGTTATGATATTTGTGTTAAGGACTGAAAGATCAAATTATCATTAATAGACTACTTTTGGGATAACCATATGCATATGGTATACGTCTTTTTGGCTGAGTCTTCTACAATACCAAAAGGAATAGAATTTTATTCTGGAATTCAATACTGGCATTATCCCTTTAAGTTATCTGCAAAATAATTGTTTAGTTTCTTTTGTTTTCTTTTTAGTTGTGTCACCAGTTCTGTGACAATCTCAACACAATCACAGGAGAAGCACAGTGGATGGCTGCCATTTATGTCAACCTTCAGCTAAACCTTGGCTTTAAGTTTTATTTAATATTCGCAACAAAAGTTGCCCCAGCATACTATGAAAACAGACTTTTCTCTCATGTTCTTCAGGGTATACTGTATTCCTTCTTCCTGAAAACCCCTGCACAGATGCTCCAAAAAGCATACGTTCTGTTTCTTCTATCAATATTTTTGGATCATCCTTCAATCTTTATAAATGTATTTTAATCTTACCTCCAGTGGCATCCTTCACTTAATTTTTTCATTTTTATGGGTTAAGATATTTCTGGATTTTCAAAAACAGTTTTTACTTTTGAAAAATTTATGAATACCAAAATGTATATTCTTCCTGTAATATTAGTCCCCCAGTTTTTTGCCATAATATAATTATGTTTTTTAATGTTTATAAGACTGAGATTATGTGATCATGGTCCAAAATAAAGATTGTCTTATGTAAAGGTCATTATCACACATATTACAAGAAAGAAAGTCAGTTTAGATAGAGAATTGTATATATTAAGCTGCTCTGTAGATTGTAACCAATATGATACGACTGTATCAGAGTTCTAGAAAACACCAATTAAGAAAAATTTGCCATGATTTGGCATAAATATTTTATGTGAAATCACCATCTAATCATTTATAAATAAATGACAGGCTCTCTTTCCTGTTCAATTTATATATTTTACTGTAGAAATTGCTAGAGATTTCTCAAGAGGGCCTGTATAATAGCAGTCAAGTCCCAGATGGCCTGGAGGTCTACTTAAAACAGAATGTTTCTGAATATTTCTCAGGAGTAAATCTAACTTATTTACTGATTCTATTATTCAGTGACAAATATTTAGTATTTATTAAGAACACTTACGATACTAGCATACACATAACTGGTAGCTGGTTCTCTCTGGTCCACAATTGATAGTGCCTTAATTGTTCTGTTTTAAAGCCTCCCATTTTCTGTAGAAATTCCAGAAGGAAGATAAATGGTTGAGGAAGACTTGGTTCATCACCTGTGAAATCATTTCATAACAGACAGTTGTAATTAGGAAAATAAATGCAAACCTATAATTTCTTGTTCACATATCATTTTGAAAGTGTGGATTTAGGCCAAATCATGGCAAATTTTTCTTAATTGGTGTTTCTAGAACTCTGATACAGTCGTATCATATTGGCTACCATCTACGGAGCAGCTTAATATATACAATTATCTATCTAAACTGACTTTCTTTCTTGTAATATGTGTGATAATGACCTTTACATAAGACAATTTTTATTTTGGACCATGATCACATAATCTCAGTCTTCTAAAGTTACCATTAAAGAACATTATTATAGCAAAAAACTGGGAGACTAATATTATAGGAAGAATATACATTTTTGGTATTCATAAATTTTTCAAATGTAAAAACTGTTTTTGAAAATCCAGAAATATCTTAACCCATAAAAATGAAAAAATTAGGTGAAAGATGCCACTGGAGGTAAGATTAAAATACATTTATGAAGATTGAAGGATGATACAGAAATATTGATAGAAGAAACAGAACATATGATTTTTTAAGCATCTGTGGAGGGGTTTTCAGGAAGATGGAATAAAGTATACCCTGAAGAACATGAGAGAAAAATCTGTTTTCATAGTATTTTGGGGCAACTTTTGTTGCGAATATTAAATAAAACTTAAAGCCGAGGTTTAGCTGGAGGTTGACATAAATGGCAGCCATCCGTTGTGCTTCTCCTGTGGTTGTGTTCAGAGTATCACAGAAAAAGTAACACAACTAAAAAGAAAACAAAAGAAACTAAACAATTATTTTGCAGATAATTTAAAGGGATAATGCCCATATTGAATTCCAGAATAAAATTCTATTCCTTTTAGTATTTGTAGAAGCCTCGCCAAAAAGACATATACATATGGTTATCCCAAAAGTAGTCTATTAATGATAAGACTTTCAAAGAAACAGCTTTCCTGTTGCTTGCCTGATATTTGAAGAAAACAATAGCATGGAAGATAAAGGCCAGTTATACAAACAGAAAAAAAAAAGAAAGAACAAGCAGGCAAGCAAGCAAACAAACAAAAGCAACAACAAAACCCAACCAAACAAGCAAAATACAAGAAGAAAGAGATAACTTGAGGAACAGAGAAAACAAGAAATTTGAAGCAAAAATTACAGAAATCATTGAGGGGATAACATTTCAATTAATCAAAGAGAAGAGGCTAATTCAAATGTGAAAATTAATAGAATTAAGGAAAAGAAATTTGAAGAAGAACATAACTGCTAGATGACAGAGATAGGTAAAATAGCAGTGCTAAAAGATGCAGTTCATAATTCCATTAGCTCTCAGACTGCACTAGACATCCAGAAAGAAAATATACAGATAGGAAAAGAGAAAGAGAATATTTTCAGTCCAAATGGTCTACCATGGATGGAGTAGAATAAATAAAATTTTAGTGACCCTGAGCACATCATTATGAAATTTAAAAAACATATACAACATCTTTATTGAGATAAAATTAACATGCCATACAATTCACCCATTTAATTGTTTTTAGTATATTTACAGACCTAGCCAATCACCCTACAATCAATTTTAGAACATTCTATCACCTTAAAAGGAAGCCTCATAGCCATAACAGTTACTCTCTGCTTTACCCAATTCCACAGCCCTAAGCATGCACTATTCTTCCTTTCTTCTTTCTTTCCTTCCTTCCTTCTCATTTTCTTTCTTTCTTTCCTTCTTTCTTTCTCTTTCTTTCCTTCCTTCTTTCTTTTTTCTTTCTATCTTTCCTTCCTTTTCTTTTCCATCCTTCCTTCTTTTCTTTTCTTTCTTTTCTTTCCTTCTTTCTTTCTTTTTCCTTTCTTTCTTCCCTCGCTCCCTCCATCCCCTCCCCTGCCCTTCCCTCCCCTGCCCTCCCCACTCACTCCCTTCCTTCCTTCTTTCCTTCTCTTTCTTTTCTTTCTTTCTTTCTTTCTTTCTTTCTTTCTTTCTTTCTTTCCTTCCTTCCTTCCTTTCTTTCCTTTCTTTCTTTCTTTCTTTCTTTCTTTCTTTCTTTTCTTCTCACACCACATTTCTGTATACTCTCCTATTGTCTCTATACATTCCAAATAAAGGAAGTCATACACTGTGTGGTCTTTTGTGACTGGCTTTCTCCAGTTAACATATTTTTAAAGTTTATTCATGTGATTACATGTTGATACATGTTACTTCATTCCTTTTCTGTCTAATTAATATTACATGTATGTTTACACCACATTTTATTTATTGATTTGTCAGCTTGATGAATATTTGTGTGATTTCCACTTTCCAACTACTATGCGTTACATGGCTATAAAGATTAATGTATAAGAGTTTGTGTGTGTGTGTTTTTGTGTGTGGCTGTGTGTTTTCATTTTTCTTGAATGTGTCCATGGTGTAATCGCCCAAAGGTTTCACCTTGCCAGCTTCATAGACAGAGCCGATTTATCAGGACAGGGGAATTGTAGTAGATAAAGAGTTTAAATTCACACAGAGCTGACTGTACAGGAAACTGGAGTTTTATTGTTACTCAAATCAGTCTCCCAAAGAATTTGGGGACTGGAGTTTTTAAAGATAATTTGGTGGGTAGGGGGCCAGTGAACTGGGAATTTTGATTGGTCAGGTTGGAGATGAATTATAGGGAGTTGAAGCTGTCCTCTTGTCCTGAGTCAGTTCCTGGGTGCAGGCCACAAGACCACATGAGCCAGTTTATAGATCGGGGTGGTGCCAGCTTATCCACTGAGAGCATGGTCTATAAAATATGTCACACAGTGATCGTAGGTTTTATAGTAGTGATATTATCCCTGGGAGCAATCTGGAGAGGTTTAGAATCTTGTAGCCTCCAGCTGCATGATTCCTCAACCATAATTTCTCACTCTGTGACTAATTTGTTAGTCTTGGAAAGGCAGGCTAGTCCCCGGCAAGAAGGGGGTTTATTTTGGGAAAGGACTGTTAAGTCTTTGCTTCAAACTATAGACTATAAACTAAGTCCCTCCTAAAGTTACTTTGGCCTGTGCACAGGAACGAACAATGACAGCTTGGAAGTTAGAAGCAACATGGAATTGGTTAGTTCAGATCTTTTTTACTGTCTCAATTAAAATTTGTACAATGATGGTTTCAATACCAATACAATTTCTGTCACTTAGTTGCTCTATGTGTACCATTTTGAGAAGCTGCTAGACTATTTTCCAAGGTGATTGCATAATGCTACATTTTGATCAAAAATGGTTCCCATTTCTCCACATCCTTATCAACATTTGATACTCAGTTTCTTTTTTTTTGCTGTTGTTGTTATACTTTAAATTCTGGGATACATGTGCAGAACGTGCAGGTTTGTTGACATAAGTATACCCATGCCATGGTGGTTTGCTGCACCTATGAACCCATAATCTACATTAGGTATTTATCCTAATACTATCCCCCTCCATATCCCCACCCCCTGACAGGCCCCAGTGTGTGATGTTCCCCTCCCTGTGTCCGTGTGTTCTCACTGTTCACCTCCCACTTATGAGTGAGAACATCTGGTGTTTGGTTTTCTGTTCCTGTGTTAGTTTGCTGAGAATGATAGTTTCCAGATTCATCCATGTCCCTGCAAAGGACATGAACTCAGCCTTTTTTATGGCTGCATAGTATTCCATGGTGTGTATGTGCCACATTTTCGTTTTCCAGTCTATCATTGATGGGCAAGTGGGTTGGTTCCAAGTCTTTGCTACTGTGAACTGTGCTGCAATAAACATACATGTGCATCTGTCTTTATATTAGAATGATTTATAATCATTTGAGTATATACTCAGTAATGGAATTGCTGGGTCAAATGGTATTTCTGTTTCTAGATTATTGAGGAATCACCACACTGTCTTCCACAATGGTTGAACTAGTTTACACTCCCACCAACAGTGTAAAAGTGTTCATATTTCTCCACATCCTCTCCAGCATCTGTTGTTTCCTGGCTTTTTAGTGGTCTCCATTCTAACTGGTGTGAGATGGTATCCCATCATGTTTTTGATTTGCATTTCTCTAACGACAGTGACGATGAGCTTTTTTTCATATGTTTCTTGGCCTCATAAATGTCTTCTTTTGAGAAGTGACTGTTTATATCCTTCACCCACTTTTTGATGTGGTTGTTTGTTTGTTTGTTTTCTTGGAAATTTGTTTAAGTTCTTTGTAGATTCTGGATATTAGCCCTTTGTATGATGGATAGATTGCAAAAATTTTCTTCCATTCTGTAGGTTGCCTGTTCACTCCGATGATAATTCTTTTGCTGTGCAGAAGCTTTTTAGTTTAATTAGATCCCATTTATCAGGTTTAGCTTTTGTTGCCATTGCTTTTGGTGTTTTAGTCATGAAGTCTTTGCCCATGCCTATGTCCTGAATTATATTGCCTAGGTTTTCTTCTAGGGTTTTTATGGTTTTAGGTCTTAGTTTAAGTGTTTAATCGATCTTGAGTTTATTTTTTCAGTTTCTTTTTGATTTTAGCTATCCCAGTGGATGTGAAGCATTATCTCATTGTGGTTCTGATTTGCTTTTGCCTGATGGCCAACAATCTTGAGAGTATTTTTTGTGTGTTTAATGGCTACTTTTATATCTTCTTTGGGAAAAACATGTCTACTCAGATGCATTGCCAATTTTTACTTTGGTTAGTTGTCGTACTATTATTGAGTTGTAATAGTTCTTACATGTTTTAGATATAAGTCCTTTATTTTATATATATATGATTTGCAAGTATTTTCTTTCATTTTGGATGTTTTCTTTTTACTCTTGATGGTATTCCTTAAAACACAAAACAAATTTTGATATCAAATTTATCTATTATTTGTTATTTGTGATTTTGTTGTGATATATAAGAAAGCTTTGCTTAATCCAAAGTCATGAAGGTTTAATCCCTTATTTTTTACTAATATTTGTTTATTTTTAGACTTACATTTAAGTCTATGATCTACTTTATGGTAATTTTTGTGTATGTTGTATATAAGGAGCCCAGTTTCATTCAAAAACTGGCTCGTTACCAGGAGGAAAGCACTGAGCCATTCATGGGGATTCTGCTCTCATGACCCAAACACTTCCCACCACTTCCCATTACATTTGAAATGTAATCCCCGATGTTGGCAGTGGGAATGTAATGCAATTTTGTTTATCTGGAGAGTTCTTTATTTTTTTCTTCAGTTTTGAAAGTTAGATTTGATGGACATGAGATTATTGATTGACTTTGTTGGTTTTTTGTGTCAGCATTTTGAATATATTATCCCACTGCATTCTGGCCTCCTTTCTTTTTCATGAGAAGTCAGCTATTAGTCTTATTGTGGTTCTCCTGTGCACAATGAGTCATTTTACTCTTATTTCTTGCAAGATTTTCTTTGTCTTTGGCATACAACAATTTTACTGTGATATTCTGAGCATTAATCTTTGAGTTTATTCTACCTTAAATTCATTGAGCTTTTTGATCATTTTTATTAATGTTTCTCAGCAAACTTGGGAAATTTTCAAGCATTATTTCTTTGATTTTTTTTTCTCCATGTTTCTTTCTTTCCTTTTTTTCTTGGTAATCCTTTTATATGTATGTTAAAGTATTTAATGTTACCCCCCCCATTTCTTTGAGACTCCATGTATTTATTTCTTATTCATTTTATGCTGTTTTTTAGATTGCATAATTTTGTTGATCTATATTCAAGTTTGCTGGTCTTTTAACTTTCTACATCAAATCTATCATTGAATTTCTCTACTATGGTTTTTCTTTCAGTCATTATATTTTGCAACTCCAGGATCTCCATTTGGTTCCTTTTTCTAATTTCTATCATTTTATATATAGGCTTTATTTGATGAGAAATTGTCATCATACATTCCTGTATTTCTTTAAGCATGCTTTCTTTTAGTTCTTTGAACGTATTTTTACTAGCTGTATTGAAGACCTTGTGTTTTAAATTCTACATCTGGACTCTTTCACAGGTTATTTCTCTTGTCTGCCTTTTATTGCATAGGTCAGTTATCTATTCCTTTGTATATCTTACATTTTTTTATTGAAACTACATTTTAAATACTATATTACAGCAATTCCTGATACCTATTGCACCAGAACTTTTTGCTGTTGTTTGCTTGTTTATTTCTTTACTGACTTAACTGAACAATTTTAGTCGTCTTTTTTTCTGAAGGTGATGCCTCAGATATTGTGTTTCAGTGAACACTGCTTCAACTATATACACAATTACCCCAGAATGACAGTGGATTTAGCAGGGATCTATTTGTCTTTTCTGTGATTTATCTGGTTAGCTATCTGCCTTCATTGGTATCATACTCAAGAGTAAGTCTTCACCACTTCCAGCTCTTTGCTTTATTATTATTATTTTATTGACAGTGCTCTGGGACATAAAATGTTCCAAATTGTACTCAATTACATTACTCCACAATTAAATCCTGGCTCATGTTCAGAGACAGTTTTGAGGTCAATAACTGGGTTTTGTTTTGTCTATGATGTTATTTTTAGCTTTTTCCTTAGTTGTCTCTGGTAAACTAGCTGCCCTATGGCTTAGCTTATTGCTTTTATAAGGTTATCAGCCTCTTCTTGCTACCCTGTAAATCACCTTCTTTTCTAATGTACCCTTTGTCTTGGCCTTTCCCATCATCTGTTCCAAATAAAGTTTCTTTAAAGAGAGTCTTAGAGTCCTCATTCTTTATGTCTGCTTCTCTACCTAGGAAAATTCCTCTGAGCCATTGCACAAAGGCTAGGAACACGGACAGTGACCTACTTACGTTAGAGTGATACATATGCCTTATGATTATGTTGTTGGGTCAGAGTGGTAGGTATGAGTCTCCTTACCTTGCTTCTGCTGGTGGGGAAACTTTACCTTATGAGTGAGCTGGAAAGGTGACCCAGGACACAGGACACAGTTTTTTGGCATAACACACCTTTGATAGAGCCTCAACTCTATGAGTGGAGCTAGTCGAAAGTGAGCCCCTGACCTCTCATCCACATTTACCCACAATTTAATTTTGAATGGAAAATTATTCCATCAAGTGTATTTCTTATGAAATGCCATGGACACGAAAATTCTTTACATTTTTTTAGGAAAACCTATTTTGAGCCTTGAACTTTTCGAACCAATTATTAATCAAGCATAAAAACAAAGTGAAACCATTTTCAGACATGCAAGGACACACATGTTCCCCTCCTACTCAACATTTTGAGAAGGTGACTCAACCAGGAATAAGTAGAAATTAACAAATAGAAACATGTGGTATACAAAAAGGTGTGAGGACATACCCACCAAAATAATAGATGAGCAGTTGACTCAGAAAGTATTTGGTCCAAAGGCCATCAAACAGTTTCAAAATATTTAAAAGTAAGTTGAGTGGGTGTTATTCAGTAGACAAAGTGGGAAAATAATGGAAAACCGGCTTGATGCTTCTCTCTGCAATTAAATAAACAAAAGTATTCAGAATCTTCAGAAAAATATGAAATTTTAACCTGCTTCTTATAATTTATTAGAAATTCCATATACTAGGGACAATATTTTTCAGTAAAACAAATGTAACTGCTTTGTATTGAGCTCTTAATATATTTGCAGTATTATAATAAAAGCTTTATTCTCCTTGTTATTATTTTCAATTTTGAACATTAATTTTTACTCAAAGCATTATGGATTTATGCTTATGGAACAGAATGTAAATATTAAAAATTAAAATAAAGGTAAGGTTTGTTGAAATCAGGAGCAAGTACAGAGAGGATCAAAAAGGTAATTTTGTTTATGTAAAATTTTGATCATATTAAATATAACATTAGAGAAGGAATTAAATAATATAATAAAATTATTTTCATTTATGCTAACAACTACGTAAAGTATATCCACCATGCTATAGTAAATCTACCCTGGATATCTACTGGATATTGATATCATTTTTTTAAGAGCAAAAACACATATGCTTTTTAGAAAAATATGTGAAGAGAAATCTTTTATAGAAATCTTCCAGTTATGACAGCACTCAGAAGATATAATGTGTCCCCACTGCTCACTTAAGGAACATGAAGTCTTGAAGCCTAGGGCTGCCAGTGGATTATTGGTTACCTGTAGGGCAATAGAGAAAGAAATAATGGTTAGAATCGCTGGGGAATGTGGAGTTACACAGATTTGCTACCCCGAAATAATAATGGTCTTTCAAAAAACTCCTTAGTGGTACCTTATTTAAGCAAAATGTTGTTTTGAGGAGAGAATGAGATAATTGTCATAAAGAATTTTACAGATGCCAAATCAAAATAAGCATTATGCATACTAATAATTATTCGCATATTTCTAATAAAGTGATTAAATGTTGCCTTCAAGAACTGTGATGTTGCCAGAAATATAACTTCTAGAAGTTCAGAGAGTTGTAATTGAATGACATTTGAAAAGACCTATAAGTGCCAACAAAATAATAGTTGATTGTCACCACGACCAGAGATCATTGTAATACTTGATTAACTTTGCTGATTAGATGGATGTATCCCTGGTAGGAGAAGATGCCAGAATACAAAAGAAAGGTCAAATGAAAACTCTTTAAGAACGTGTCATTTCATAATAATGAAAAGCTGACTGTTGTGGCTATTGCAAAGGAAAGACATCATTAGTAGTAGCAGAAAAACTATAATTAAAATAAATTTGACTAATGAGAGAATTTCATTGTCATACAGTATTAAGGGAAAAGAAGAAAGAGGAGGAGGAGGAAAAAGCAGAGGAACAGTAGGAAGAGAGAAAAAAGAAAAGGAAGAAAACAGGATCCATATTAATAGAATTGTGTTAAAAAGAAAAGTCTGTCAGGGAAGGTCATAGCTAGTGACAATGGGTAAATATCAGGACAGGAGACTAAAGAATAATAAAAAATAAATAAATAATTTTAAAACCCACAAACCGTAATTGAAATTGTAAGGGAGTAGAGCCATTATCAGGATTGGCACAAGCACCTGAAGAAGAAACAAAGAATGCATAGAGGAATTTTAAATGGGTTGCACCTAATTATTTTCATTTTCCTTTCAAGCTCCAAATTTGGTACTTTCCCATATAGTGAGATGCACATTATAGGAATCATTTCAGAGATAAAATTATTCTTTCCATCATGATTCCAATGTGAGTTATTTTGACAAAACTGGGTACCACCGCCAACATTGGAGATCTTGGCATGGAATGAACAAATATTAGGCGCTGCTACCTTAACCCATTTCCTACTATGATATGAGAATTAGTGGTAATCGTGTAAGTATTATTCAACCTTGAGAAAACATATTCTTTTTTTTTCTGGAGAAATAAAATTCTTCTTTGCTAAAGATCTCATTTTTCAATTTCGAGTTACTATGGTAATTTTATATCTTCCTACAGTTTTCAAACTAATTTTAGTTTAAAATTGACATGAAGTAATTTAAAGAAGACTTTTTAAACTAATTACATGAGAAAGACTGTTTTGAATTTCACACCCTTTTAAGGTTCATGTAAAGTGTATAAGAGAAAACTGGATATTTTTAGTATTCAAATGAATGACTTTTTATTATTTTTATATACATTCATGAATCGTTTTTAATGTTTTTTTCTATTTTTACTTCTATTTTATAGAGGTTATCTAAGGATACTAGTATCATATGAAGATAAAAGTATATAACATTTATTAAAACAAACATATACAGAAAATATTATTTTGTCAAATTAACTATAGTATTCTCCCTTTTAGATGGCGATTCAACCACTATATTGCAATTTTCTTCCTTTATATGTGAGGTAGGTGCAAAGATTCATCTACTGACATTTCAATTTGTCTGCAATTCTACTTAAATGATTAATTATGTATTAGAAATATTAGGCAATTCACCCTTTTAGATCCTTATATACCTGCACAACACCTCCAGATAAACATTTACAAAAACAGAGCTTAAAAGTTTGTGAGTCTTTGTCATAAAACTTTCTGTGAGATTCAGAAAATTTTTATATTTAAATGTACAAATAAACATGCCCATGAATGGACATAGAGTGTATCTGTGCATTTAAAGATTTAAAAATTGTTTCATTAGAGGCAATTTGGCTAAGAAATCACAAAATGGAAGTGGGGCAGGAACTCAGGATTTTCAACCCGCAATCTAATGTTTACTCTTTCTTCCATCAGTGGTTTTCAGAAATATTTTAGCCATATCATATCATTATTTTTTATTCTAGAAAGAATACTAACTTGGAAGCCTACAAAATAGAACCACTCTAGTTGAAACTGGAATAACCTATAATATTCTACCTAATCTTTCTACATACCTGCAACGCTCTGTTTTGTAGGGATCACTAGGGTTCCTTGGAGAGTTTTGAAAACATTTTCTTGCACCAACTTGACAATTCAAGTAGGATGGGGTTGCAATTTATGTTTATTACAAAAATAAGGTGTTCAAAATTGGTAATACATATTTATCACAGTGAATGCATATATATATATTTATACACATATAGACCTACATATATACCACATATTTATCTGTATACGTAGATATATATATATATATATATATATATATATATATATATATAACTAGACCCAGAAACCAGAAATATTTCAGCAGTAAATAATAGAAAACCAGACTAACACTTTTTTTAATAAAGGATTATTACTCTTATATACTAGGGAAACTGAAGTGAGGTAGCAACTAATGTTAGTTCAAAAGGTCAGTATTTCAGGTGATTCAGTTACCTCATGGTCACAAAAAGATTTTAACAGGTATTATGTCCTCATTTAAAACAGGAAGAATCTTTCTTTTACCAGAAAGTTCATGTTATAACATAACAGGAGTTACGTGGCAATTTCTAGCTAAACATGGTGATTGGCAATATGCACACTTAGCTTTTCCATTTCTCATAGTGGAGGTAAGGAAGAGATGAGAGAGCTGATTTTTGAAATAACCATTCAGTACTATCTAACATGGTGACATTCAAAATATTTAAAGTGAGTGGATGTTATTAGGTAATATCATCTTTTGCACTTTGGAAGTAATTCATTTTTTTCTTCTAGTCATATAGTGGTGAGAATGTTATTCACGCTGTCATTTCTGTATTTATTTAAATACTAGGATTTCCCAAAATAAACTTTAAAACATCACTGTCTTCATTTTCTGTTATATTTGCTTTTTTTATTTTAGGAAATCCAGAATATTATTCCTGAAAAATAAATATAACCCTCATTTTTGTATTGAGTATACTTCTATAGTCTATCTATCTACATTTGGAAATGTCCTTATACATTGTTTACAAATTCTCTAGAGGCGATTTTTCATACCCTGAAGGTTCCAAGTCTCTACAAATCTATTTTTCTTTAGAGTTATTTTCCCCTTAGGTTGTTATTCAGCTTTCAAATCTGATAAGTGATAATGTCTCATAGGATATGTATATCTGAACCATATATACAAATCTGAACTATTTTGCTGAGGTAAATGATTAATCAACAGACAACTCCAGATGTCAGCCTAGTTCAGTATTTTAAAATTGCATTACTTCTTCAGCATAAGACGTCCTATAATTTCTTTTCTTGGTCTTTCTTTGCCTGATTAATATCGATTAAATGATGTAACTATAACACGCACTTCTGCACAGAACACATCAACCACATCTGAAATGCAGCAGACTCTAAGCAATAATTTGAATAAAATCTTATCAGTTTAATTTTGGTAGATTTTTTAAAAAGTAATCTTCCGATAATTTTATAGGTTGATAACTGGTTTTAAAATGATAGAAAGCCATGTTTACATTATCAGACATGGTAACTGGAAGGGTTAGCATGCTAAACAAACACCCAGTGGTCAACCTCAACATGGCATGAAATCCTTGAGAGCCACAATGTGTGGTCCAAAGGTATTGCTCTTGTTGCCCTTTGTGATTGCCTTGAATGAGCTAGCTGACAAGGATTCATTACTGAGAACTCAATTGTTAGGACAGTGTGTGTGTGTGCATGCATGTGTGTGTGTGTGTGTGTGTGTGTATGTAAAGTGGTGGGAGTGAAACTGGCCAACTGGCTTTCATAAGCCTATGAGTTCTCTTATGTTAACACCATATAGTAATGGAGTGTTGGTACTAAATCAGGGAATAAAGGCTGCTTAGAAAGCTATTTTAGTTGGAAATTTTAAGTTCTAATTTGAATAATCAGAATTATTTTACACAATGTGATTGCCATTAAGATTTCATTCCTGTGTTTTGTGGCATAATTGTATGGTGGTAAGATTTGTGTACACTTAAAATCGTATTTACTTAGACTTAAAATACCTAAACTTACACAGACAGATCAATTAGAAACTGATTACCAGCTCCACAATTGATTCATCACTGAGTTCTTGGTCTAGTATACATATGTCTTTTAAGTTTTACATAAACATCTAACAAAAGTTTAATGGCCTGTAACTTGCAGGATTGTAGTGACTAAGAGAATTTGCCAAAAATATCGGACTAGAAAAAAAGGTACCTTCCTCTTTTCTGTCTTGATATTTGTTAACTACCCACCAGGTATACAGGATTTCATGTTTAGTATATAATAAAATCCTCACAGCAATTCTGGGTATTTTGGAATTGCTATAATTACTTAATAAAGGAGTAAATTAAGGGCCAGATATTTTAAGGGACTTGCCAAATGGCACACAGCTTGTAAGTAGCAGAACTGGGATTGGAGCCTGTGTTCATCGGCTGCCAGAACCTGCAACTATTTTCACTAGATGCCAGGGAAGGGAGAAGCAGAAGCCAAATAAGCATTGACCTTTTGCAAAAAAAAAAAAAAAAAAAAAAAAAAATTAGAGAGAACCAGGTAAGATTAGACGAGCAAAGTTATGTTATCTTTTCCTCTCCCCCAGTCACAGACAGGCTATTCAGCAAAGGTAGAGCAAATTTCACTGGTAAGCAAACCAGAAGTTTCACATGAAACCAAAAGATAGTATAGAACATGGAAGAGTATGCAGCTTAGCTACAAAAGCAGATCCTTAATATAAAAGCATCTTAGCACAATGGGTACATTTTGCTCTTCTTACCCCTTTAAGAACAGAACCAGTATATCTTGGTATAGTGGCTTATTGCTAATGATGCTTGCAAATAAGTGGATGTGAGTGTGCGGATGAGGAGCAGATAGAGGACTGTTCATAATGCTAAGAAAACCATGAAATAGTAACAAGGGTACCATTGCATATCTTTAAAATTATTAATATAATATTTCTTACAAAATGTAACAGAAAGTCAATATTTTTAAAATTTAAAAAAGCAAAGAAAGGTATATTTCTGCCTTAAATGTTTATTTTGGTTTTGGATAAAATCATACATAATGAATAAAACTCAGAAGGTATATATTTCATTATTTCATTGCTCTTACTTTTTATATAAGAACATGAGGATCTTGAGAAGTTATGCTATATGTTCAGTATTAGTGAGCTTGTTAACAGGAAGAGTTTACTTGATAATTACATGTTTATCATTCAGCAACCATTTTTAATTATGACTTGATGTCATTAAGTTAACAAGAGTAGTCCAATGATAATTTATCAAACACTGACGTGTCCACGATATCTTTTAACCCTTGCTCAGGATTTTGGAAATATGAATAAATATTAAGCCATATATTCCTGCTGTCCAAAACATATATCTCGCATATATTTTACATGAAAATATCAAAAGCTTGAATTATCACTCACTGTGATATACTTATCTAGACTTTAGGATATACTTATAAGCATTTTAAAGTAGAAGTAAAACAAGGGTGCGGAAGAATCTGAGAAAATTTCAATTTTTATCTCTACATTCCTTGGAGAGCTTTCTTAGAGCCCAAGGGATCAAGAACAAATTACACTGCCTTCTCCTTTGCTCCTGAAGATTTTCATGAGAAAAGATCACTCTCAAAAGAATACTAAAGGCAACTTTGAAGGGAAAAAGTACAAAATGCACTGCCTAACAAATGCATAAGCCATTCTGTCTATATTCTTGTAGGATAATGGTAATAATACAATAAAACCATATATCTATAAGGAAGTTTATCATACAATACCTCTTTTATATTGTGTGGTCTGATTGGAAAACCATTCCATAAGCAAGTATAGAAAATGTTGTTTCAAATATTCAGTTTGAACATATGCATTTACAGACAAATTATATTGTTTAAATAATTAAGAAAAAAATGTATTACTACTACTACTAATAATGAGTAGCTCATATTTTGGGGGGTTTTAGTTTGTGACGGGTACTGTTCTGAGGTTCCTAACATTATCTTATCTAATTCATACAACACTATTATATACCATAATTATGTCTTTTACACAGATAGGGAAATTGAGGCCTAAATATGTTATAGAGCCAGTAAATGAGGAGCCTGATTTTGAAAAGGCAGGAAGTCCAACTCCTCAGTTGGTACTGCAGAACCAGAAAATTTATTCTGTTTCTCAGTTCAAATGTTAGAGATTTCCTCAAAAAAAAGATAGAGAAGAGCAAAATGCTGTTCTATTTTTAGATTATGCCTTAAATCTTAAGTTTGTTGCTTCTCATCTAAGACTTAGTGCTGCTTACCAATACTAAATCCATATAAGAATTCAAGATAAAGTTCTAATTAATTAATATACATATGTGTGTATACATGTGTGTGTATATATATGTACATATGTATGTATGTATATATACAGAGAGAGAGAGGGCGGGGGGAGTATGTAAAGGAAGGAAAATTGAGCTGTATGATCTGAGGAGTAGAAAATAAGCAATGTATTCACTTAAGAGGAAAGTAGCAATGAGAAGAAAAGGTTTGAGCATTTTAACAAAGATGACTCAATGTGATAGAACCAAACAAATATAGCAGAACAGATACAGCACTTTACAGATGAGGATTGAGGTTTGAGGTAGGAAAGCTATTAAGGATGGCTTGAATGAATACATTTTAGAGTACTTTAAACACTTGTTTGTGAACACCCTCTCCCCATACAACTGCTGCCTGACTCATTGTTTAACTAATACTTGTACGGTCCACCACCTACCCCTTGCAAATGCAGGGTTTTATTTGCCAACTTTTAGATTAGCACTGATTTGAGAAATTTTTTTTTCTAACTTAAAAAAAATTGCTGCTTTGCTACTCCTTGGTATTTTAGAGGGATTGGAGGACAATTTAGGACTTGGTATCTTATACTTCACTGATATCTAAGCTAACAATGTGAAATTGATAGTTAAGGAAAATAAAACAATTTATAATAAAATTGTGTAAATGAGTATAGGGAGTCTGGAAGAAATTTAATTAAAACATCCACTAGAAACCCTAAATAAGATTCCTGGATTTTAAAACAGCAGCATAATATGTAATGAAAATGACCCTTTAAAAATTAGATCTAAAAATAAATAAAACATATTTGCATACCCTGGGATATTATGCACCCATTAAAAGGAAGGAAACCCTGTTACATGCAACAACATGGTTAAATCTCCAGGAGATTAGACTAATTAAAATAAGCCTATCACAAAATGATACATACTATATAATTCCACTCATATAAAGCATCTAAATAGACAAAATCATGGAAGCAAAAAAATAGAAGGATGGAAGCCAACAGCTGGAGGAAGGGGAAGAGGGTAGGCGAGTGAGTGTTTAATGGGTATAACACAGTTTTAGCTTTGTAAAATGAAAAATAAGTGCTTGAAATCCGTTGAACAGCAATATAAATATACTAAACAGTATTGAACTGTAAACCTAAAGATGTTTCAGCTGGTAAATTTAATGCTATTTATTTGTTACCACAATTAAAAATAAAATTTAAAAGTTGGATTTATAGTAGAAAATTTTAGACAAAATAATATTTTTAAATGTTCTCAAAATTTATACAATCAATATAGCCTAATAGGAACAAACATACATGGGGTAGGAAAACGGTACAAATTCAATTTATTTTTTTAATGGCTAGAACAAATTTAATTAATTATCAAAAATTGGGGTGACATCTAATACTGCAAAATGAAAGTTATCATTTGCCACTTCAAATTCCATGCTTAATATACTATGTTAGCAAGAAATACACATCTAAATTAGCTAACTCATTTTGATTAACATTAATGTACCTGCATCATAAGATTAAAATAATGGGATTTACAAGACATCAGCAAATAAAGGGTCTGTGGCTTAACTACAGTTGGACTATAAACAAACAAACAAAACCCCTAAACAACCAGAACAATGACAAAAACAACCTGCATAAACGATACTTTATTAAAAGTTGTTAATTATTATAAACTTTCAATGTATATTAAAAATACCTGGCTTGGCGTGGTGGCTCCTGCCTGTAATCCCAGCACTTTGGGAGGCCGAGGCAGGTGGATCACGAGGTCAGGAGTTCAAGACCAGCATGGCCAACATGGTGAAATCCCGTTTCTACTAAAAATATAAAAATTAGCTGGGCATGGTGGTGCGTGCCTATAATCCCAGCTACTCCGGAGGCTGAGGCAGGAGAATTGCTTGAACCTTGATCCGGGACCAGGGAGGCGGAGGTAGCAGTGACAGAGATCGCGCCAGTGCAGTCCAGTCTGGTCTACCGAACAAGACTTTGTCTCAAAAAAAAAAAAAAAAAAAAATCTTATTAATTTGTGTTGTCTGTAACATCAATTAGCCTGTCATTATTTGCTTCACTACATACATGTTACATAGGAAGTGTATTAGTCCGTTCTCACGCTGCTATGAAGAGATACCGAAGACTGGGTAATTTACAAAGGAAAGGGGTTTAATTGACTCACAGTTCCACATGGCTGGGGAGGCCTCAAGGAATTTATAATTGTGGTGGAGGGTGAAGCAAACATATCCTTCACAGGGCAGCAGAGAGAGGTGCCAGCAGGGGAAATGCCAGATGCTTATAAAACCACCAGACCTCCTGAGAAGTCACTCACTATCAGTGGAACAGCATAGGGGAAACCGCACCCATGATTCAATTACCTCCCACCGGGTCCCTTACACAACACATGGGGATTATGGGAACTACAATTCAAGATGAGGTTTGGGTAGGGACACAGCCAAACAATATCAGGAAGTCTGGTTTTTAATTTCATCAGTTCGTTCCTCAATTTAATTATTACATTTTCTGGACTTGCAGTGAAAGTGTGGATCATATTACCAATGGTACTATAGGGGAAAAAATTGAACATCCCTGTTATCTTCCTGTTTTTCAATAATGAATGATGTGTATTTGAACACTCAATTAAACAATTAGAAACTGTCTACAAGCTTACATATTAAGCAGTTTAAAGCACATAAAGACATGTAAACTATTTTATAATACAAGTATATGCATAATAGTCCATGATGATATAATGCATTAGGGTTGTAGTTCCTTAAGGCTGCCATAAGAAAAAAAAGTAGCAAAAACTTAGTGACTTAAAACAACAGAATTTATTGCTTCATTGTTCTGGAGACTAAAAGTCTGAAATCAAAGTGTCTGCAGAAGCAGGCTCTTTCTAACGCATGGCTCTGGAGAAGGATCCTTCCTTGCATCTCTGGCTTCTGGTGCTTGCCAGCAATCTTTAGCAATCTTTGACTTGTGTCCTGTTTTTCTTTATGTTTTTTTTTCTTTCTTTAATCAGGCGCCAGAGAGAGCAATTAAACGGAGTTAAGATAGGACCACCACCTCTGTATCTTTTAAGTATTTGATATCATCTCCCAAGATGACATATTTCTTCTGATTTACCATCTTGGATGGAGAAGTGGGCATACTCAAGAGTTTCCCCTAATCCTTAACATAATGGGTTTTTTTATGAGTTATTTCAATTCCTATTGCTATGCGTACTAATTATGCACTAGAGGCTGCATAAATGGTTATGCATTGGGTCCACATGCGTTGGGTTCACAGTGAATACTGTGAACTGGCTGTGAGATAAATTGAGACAGAACTGTATTTAACATTTAGACTCTTCTCTCCCACTCTAAGATGAGAACTATGGTAGCCTTATATATCCTCTGATACAGTCTATGCCTGAGATATGTCCGAATATGTTCCTTTCCCCACAGTAAAATTTGTCAATTGGCCACGGGTTTCAGTACAAAATATTAATAAAATATTTATTATATACTTATGTAGCCATTCTACAGTCATTGTTCAAAGAGACTTATCTTCACATTAATCAATGAACTGTTGTCCTAAAAACTCACTCATGGGCCGGGAGCGCTAGCTCTAAGCCTGTAATCCGAGCACTTTGGGAGGCCGAGGCGGGCGGACCACGAGGTCAGGAGATGGAGAACATCCTGGCTAACTCGGTGAAACCCCGTCTCTACTAAAAATACAAAAAATTAGCCGGGTGTGGTGGCGGGCGCCTGTAGTCCCAGCTACTCGGGAGGCTGAGGCAGGAGAATGGCGTGAACCCGGGAGGCGGAGCTTGCAGTGAGCCGAGATCGCACCACTGCACTCCAGCCTGGGTGACAGAGCAAGACTCTGTCTCAAAAAAGAAATAAGTAAATTAATTAATTAATTAATTAATTTAAAAATATAGATAGAAAATAAAACTCAGGCGTATCTGAAAACTTGATGAATAATTTTAATTTTCTACTATATCAAAAGACATCATCTCTTAACTCTCCAACTCTAGACATTTTCTGGTAATACAAGTCAAGTAATTCTACTCATTCCATAATTGACTGCAAAGGCAGTTCTGGTATCTCTTTTATTTACCACAAGACATCATCACATGGCAGCTTTAACTGGACAATCTTATACTAAGACCAGCTCCTAGTTCATGCCAGTACATAAAATCTTGAGTCATAAACAATCAATAAACTTTTCTCTATCCAGCTTTATATTCTACATTTTCTTCTCCGATACCTTCGGGATCAATTCCCATCTATGGTGCTACCCGGGACATATTGGGCAAGTGTTATAACTCACTGGGTATACATACTATTTTCTCCCACAAATTGAATGGCATTATTCCTTAGGCTGTGTCATGACATGACCCTAGTTATTGGTCTGGAGGCAATGAATAGAAGCAGAGGACAATCTTGAGGGAAGGAAGCATCAACCTGTGAGCCCTTTCAGCACCTCTAGACAAGGGAAGTGTATGTGATGGGAGTGACTCCTCCTCTCTCCATGGGATGGAATCTGTATCAGCTCAGATTCAAGGCAAAACATCAGTTCTGAATCTCAGGGTTATAACTCAAATATCCTCTTGCTAGACAGGTCTGAGTCCTAATCTTTTCCTGTCAGGAACCTGAATTAAACACAGAGGCTTGTAAATGCTATGCATGCAGTAGCCTCTGTAACTTCACTACCCTTACAATTAATTCCTAGGTTTAATTTTCAGCCTAGTTAACCCTGTAGAATATAATGTCTTTAAACACTGCTGTGAAGGCCTTTTGACTTTTACAGTATGCCTTGAATTTTAAGTTCTATAATCTAAATGGGTCCTTTTCTTCTTTCAAGGTTTTTAAGCTATTAAGGAAAAAAAAAATCATCTAAATCCCCAACAGTATAATTACTTTGACCCCATTCCTTTCAAACGTCCCAATACCACATAAACCTGTACTTCAACTTATACATGCCTTTAAGACTAAATCACTTCCAGGTAAAATATTAATAATTGTGATTCTACTGCATTCCAGGGTGATCATCTCCCTAATTTCCATAGTAGTCTGGGCCTTTATATCATTTTCTAGTGGAAGAATGATTCAGTTCTAGTATACCAATACAGAATGGGATTGTGTACTCAGTGCCTCTTCTGATTCTAAATCTCTCAAATTTTGTTATACAAAGAAAGCAGAGCTAGAAACAATAGCATTTATGAAAGTGGATTATATTGGGAAGTAATTCCAGGGAAGAGAAATAGGGATCTGGAAAAAGTATAAAGAAAAAAGAAAACAAATGCAAGGGTAAATTACTGAACAGATACTCACTATTGCCAATAGAGGCTGTTTTGTAATGACTATCTGAAGAATTATGAAAAATGCACTGGTGAATTGTACCATTAAGGTACTAAAGAGGGGAACAGTTATTTACTGCTTTACTGTTCCTCATTGTTCAAAGGCTGTCCCATGAGTTATTAACTTCCTTGTACTTCCAGGTTTGTGGATGAGAGAGCAAGCATCCCACATAGAGGCAGAAAGGTCCTAAGCAGAAAGTTAAAAGTTTCAGATGCAGCCAATCTAAGGAGTTGTCAAGTTATACCTATACACAGATGGTGGCCATGAAAACTTCTAGCACAGAATTAGATTTAGAGTGTTATTTCCCAAAGTTTATTGCACATGAGAAACACTAGAAAGACTTACTTGTTAAAGCACATATTTCTAGTCTCCACCCCCTAGAATCTCTGAGTAGGTCTGAGGTATGGCATGAGAATTCGAATTTTTTACATGTTCCCTGGCGATGTTCATACTGATGCTCCTGGGGCTACATTTTGACCACTGTCTGGAGTTTGTAAGGTGGACAACAGGAATTGATTTATTCTCAAGTGTATAACTTATTCAAGCAAGATCATCAATGTACACAAAATAATTGGGTGAAAGATATTAGGACATAGAATAGTACATAATTTCAAAGCACCACCTCACAAATTTCTTAAGTGAAAGAAGTTATACATACTTGACAGGCTTGTTGGATAGCATTTAGCCAAATGATCAGAATTTGCTAAATGATGATGAAAATACTAAGATTGTATGTCTGCTAGTGTAATAAATTAGCTAGAAGTTTTATTACTAAATGTCTAACTAAGTCTAACTTGAGTCTTATGAGTAAAATAACCTAGATTCCTATATATATGAATATATATAAGAATATAATATATATAGAGAGACATACACATATACATGCACATATTATGTATGTGTATCTTAGATAAGGCAAACATTTGAGGGTACCATTGCAGAAAAATGGAACCAAAGAAACATAACAATAAATTCATTGTATAAATCTTAATTATATCCTGAGGGCAGCAGATGCAGATATAAATGACACTATTGGTACAAATAGACGAATATATATAAAGACCCTATTATAGTTAATATTATTTTACCAATGCTAAATGTTGGAGATATGGTAATGATATTGTGATTATATAAGAGAATAATCTGGTTCCAGGCAATGCATGCAGAAGTATTTATGGGAAAAATGCCATGACACCTTTTATTTCCTTTTAGATATTCAGCACAAAATAATAGAAAGTGTCTATGGAAACAGATAGAGAAAACTTACTAACAATTAATGAATCTAGGTGAAGCGTATAAAGGTATTGATTATATCATTCTTCCAATTTTCTGTAGATTTCAAATCTTTAGAAATATAATGAATTTAGCAAAATATAAGATACAATATGATTTGCACTATCAAATGAACCTTAGAAACTTTCTAAAACTATTCGAAGGAATAAGAGATAAATTCTAGAATGAGACATTGGAGGAAGTTTCAACAAGATTGACACATTTGTACTGGGTCTCGAAAATTGGAGATTTTTTGACAGGTGGGCATAGAAGAGAAAGACACTCTAGCTATGATAATGATACAAACCAAACATAAAATGTTAATGCTCAGTATTATTATTGTTGCTATTAAAAGTAATAGTTACACCTCGCAATTAATATATTCAAGACAGTGAAGGATTCAAAGAAAATTTAGATAAATTGTCCAGTGTCTTAAAATAATTAGTAATAGCTTTGTTCAGTTGCACTAGGTGGGAGCAATATATTATTTATACCAGAGGAATAATTTAAACTTTATCCAGGTAGACTATAACCAGCCCTCAAAGAAATCACAAATATATCATATATTAAGCATACAGAGCTAGAAGTAGTATTGAAGAGGTTAATTAGTGTTATCCAAAATTTACTATACTTATACCAAGCACAGAATCTTTTCTCCAGTGTATATCCATCATATAAACATGATAGGTTACAGGTGCCCTTAGGGCATAATTTAGTATAAATGAATATTAGATTAATTTGCTTGAGGAGCTCAAGTAGTGCATTAAATATATTCATTAGCCCAACATGCCATTGGTAATTTTGTGACCATCTATGAAAGAGGATTAATCTATTTATTTTTAAAGCACAAACACTCCAATAAAGATGTAGACAGTCTAATATCTTTAAAGTTATTAGTGATACAATCTTGAAGATCTTGAATCTTAGTTTTGAGGGCAAATAAGTATAGTTCAGCTGGTTTCTGAGGATGAAAAATCATAGTGTGTAAAAATCTAGGTTCTAGAGTCAGATAAACTGAGTTCAAATTCTAGCTCTGCAAGAGTTTTGCTATGTATTTTATAACACTTTTCCATCTCTAAGATAAGAATAATGGCACTAAACTCATAAAGCTGTTTAAAGGTTATATGAAGTAAAACATAGTTTCAGGCACAGATTAAGTACCCAATAGGCATTTGTAGTTATGTTTTATGAGCTAGCAATTGCAACTGAATATTAAGAATTATAGTAAATTTTATGACTTAAGAAATAATTATTTATTATTATATCTCATGAGTGAGGAGGGTCGGAATAGGCTAATCTCAACTGTGTTTGGCTGATATTAAATGGGCTCACCTGGGGAAACGAGCAAGTTGGCTCTGTGAACAAGACTTCTCTGAAAAGGAATTTGCAGGAAAGAGACTTTATTCTAGTTAATAGTTTGCAAACTGACTTTTTAGTGTAAAAATAAGTTGTGCTCCAGAGAACAAAGACTGGATTTGGGTTTTATAGCAAAAATTCCTGCCCAGGTTCCCAATAAGTTCCGCTGATGCAGATGAAATACCGAAGCTCACTTAACTCTGATTAGTGAAGGCATAAAGTTTCTGATTGGTCAATACAGCTGAGCACTCATACAGCTTAGCCCTTACAGGCCAGGGCAGATGAGGTCTGATTGGCTGGTTCCAAGCCACCAGAAGTCTTTTTTTAGATGTTTCTTTCAAACGGAGAGGTGGAGGGCATGTGGGGGATATTCTAGCTACAGTTCAGTTTGGCACTGACAACAGAACTAATCTGGCTTGACTGTAGAAAGAGAGGTCCCGTGATACTTTTACAATATCTTCCTGAGAACACAGACTGCATGACTGCTCCCTCACATAGATATGGCCACCTACTTCTGTTTTAACGTTGAGGACCTCAGTCAGCCATGGTGAGGTCATTGTGTCTTTTGGCTGGGGGCATATTTTAGCAGCTCTAATACTCAATTCTTATTCTTCCCCTGTGACCAGTGAGAGAACTCAGCATTTTTTTTCCCATGGCGATAGAAAAGCACAGAAGTCCAATTGCACAGGCGTTTTTTAAGCCTCCATCTGAATCATGCTTACTAGCATCCCATTGACCAACACAGATCACATAATTGAGCCTATAGTCTAAGCTACAGAGTAAAGGTTATGAAGACTGGGAAAGATTGGAAATTGAAGCATTTTTACAGTCTACCTAAGGAAATAGAGACCTATTTACACTGAGAAAGCAGACCCTTTTATAATATGTTTGGTATTTTCAAGCAGCCCACTCTCTCATAAGATTCCCAAGAGAGTTAAGCGTAAATGTCGATAACCATGGAAAGGTGATATGTCAGTTAATTCTTAGCTAGTTTTCCACACTTCTACCAATATAATGTGCACTCAGAACTCCTTTGAAAAGTATCCGCGGGTACAGAAAGAATGATCTAATGCACAATGAAACCAACTTTTTAATGCATGGCTTCTGACTCTCTGAGTGGAGTACACAGAGACCTTCTCCATTCCACCACAGGTACCGTTACGATGGTGAGATTGATCAGCTTCTAACTTTTCCAAATATATTAAAATTAATTGCAGTGGAAAGTGATCAAAAAAAGTTAACTAAATTGAAAGTTGATGTAGTACTAAACATTTCTCAGAAACACAAAAGCAGATGGATCTACATAGGAGTTAGCAAACTAAATCTGACCCTTAGCCTGTTTTTGCATGGCTTCCATTCTAAGGATGGTTTTTACATTTTAAAATGTTTTTAAAAATTCCACAAAATATAATGTTTGATGACATGTGAAAATTATATACAATTCAAATTTCAATGTCTATAAATAAAGTTTTATGGTAACACAATATATTCATTTGTTTACATGTCTTCCATGGCTGCTTTGCCACTATATCCGTGTTGAGTTGTTGCAACAGAGAACATCTGTTCCTCTTGTCAATTCCCACTACTGTTCAGCTCACTATAAATTGCAGTGATACAATTATAAATTAACAGTTTCCAGCACTATGGGTATCATCATAATACATTTTATGTTATTTTTTTTAACAGTGCATGACCAACATGTCAAAAAGAGGTAAGAAGAAAAAGTGAACTTTGAATGTCAAACTTTAAAGGCAGAGTGGAGTAATGCATTGTATATTATATATTATTATATATTATATATTACATATTTTTGTAATCAAATTGGAGGTCAAAGCATTATGTTTATTCAATATGGAAACTATGGTTGTGCTAAAGTCAACATTACTGGAATAAACATTCATCATGACATTTTCAATGAGAAAGCAATGGTCAGATAAATTAGAAAATTTTAAATGGAGTAGCTTAACACTGTAGAATTCCTTTACAAAAAGGTAAGAGCAATATAAAAAGAAAGAAAAGAAAAAGAAGATGAAAAGTAACTTTCCAAGTGGTGTTCATGAACAGGTTTGAGCCAGCTCCAACACACCATTGCCTATCCCGTTAAAAGTTATCATTATCAAAATCCTGAGAGTTGTAAGTTGTCTTTCACTCAGTAGGAATGGATTATGACTGATTATTTCTATTTTTAAGTTTGACTAGATGCATCTATTTCTTTATAGCCTGAAAAAAAATGCTAAAATAGTGCTAAACATTCCTCACTTAAAAAGAGTAGCAAATAGCAAATAAGTGATCAAGTACCAGGTGTCTTAGGTTCAAGGCATGTACCAGTAAATCTCATATCAAAGTAAAGTTGTTGTAATTCCTTTTATATGTACTGTACCTAGAATAATTTCTAAAATAATATATTCAGTCATAGTTCCCCAGAAATGAATAAATTATATATTGAATTAATATTAAAAAATAATTGTGTTAATAATTGACTGGCTATTGCTGTGCAAAGTTTAACGCATTCCATAGATACATTTGTTTTTATGAACACGTGTTTTATTCCATTGCTAAGTGTGTTGTTTACAGAAGTGCTTTTTATTCATGCATAGAGAAATTGTTACATTCAGTCACTAGTTATTATAAGGTGCTTTCAAATATGATTCTAGGGTATTTGATTTGGACTACAATGGGTGAAGTAAAGGAAAGTACCAATTTTGGCAGGCTGATTCAATTATCTATCATAAATCTAGATGGTAGGACAAGGGTAAATTAACAGACTCCAGCTTTTAGGTCTGAATCAACATCTTCTCCCTTAAGTAGACTAAATTACTCAGTTTAATCTAAGATTGCAGTTGGACAGAAGATTTGTAAAGTCTGAGTCTATGACTTTATAAGGATTTCTAATGAAGGTAAAAGTTAGTCTTAGGTGGTCAGAAAGCAATTATAACTAGTCAAAAGTTCTCTTAAGTTTCAGTGTTTGTTATGTATGGATAACGTAATTGAAGATAGAGATTTGCAAACTAGAATCTCTGCAGGATCCAAACACAGGGCTAGACACGGGGAAACTCAAGCAACTTCCCTTACAACAGATAATAAAAATTGAAGATATTCTTGTTTATTGTTCTGACCCTTTAAACTTGTGTTCCCAAAGTTTTTATGTTCATTATGACTATCATCCCAGACCATTTACTATTAATATCTCCTTGACTTAATTTTACACTTTGTGAGTATAATTTTATTAGCATCGATGTTCCGCATCCTAGCATGGTGCCTAACACAAAATAGCACCTAATAAATATTCTCAATCCATCTATGCTTTTAACAAATACTTGATAGCCTACTACATTTCAGGTGTTATGCTAGATAATGCAGATAGAGCAGTGAACAAGGAGACAAGGTCTATGAAACTCACCGTCTACTGGGAAAAAAATAATCAAACATGCTAATATACAGCATCTCTACATTCTGTAATAAGCAATATGAGGGTAATATTGTAACCCACTGTATTGCCTACATAACATTGCTGAATTTCTGCACTGCCCTAACTCTGCTTCTCTTTAAGAAACAGGACACTGGCAATATAAAATTTCCCTTTGTAATCACACCAGCTGGGACTGGTTAGAACCAAGATGGCTGACTGAACAACTTAAAAAAAAACCCTCAGACATCATTATAATCTCATTTCCATGCTAAATGGCACTCCCACCAGTGCCATGACAGTTTACAATCACCATGACAATGATCAGAAGAGGTCATTAGAGGACAAAAAGGAAGGTGACACTCTGGTTCTGAGAATCTCACTGTCCTTTTCTGGAAAAATACATGAATATTCCTCCCCTTGCCTTAAATGCCCAACCTCTTTGTTAGAGAAAACTGTATGTTAACCCCCTCAACCCTCACTAGTCAAAAAGTTTATATGTGAGCCAAGTTCTTGCTTCTCAGTTCTGCAGCCATCAAGTAAAGGCTGCACTGCTTGACATCCACCTTCAGTATTGCATATTGGCTTTAAAGACACCATTTGTTGGGCAACCAACTATATCAGTAAGAATATAATAGGATGTAGTCTTTGAGTTGATTTCTGAAGGAGTAGAATAATCCATACAAATAGGTACATATTATTAAGCCTCTTACCTTGTTTTTCCTGAGGAAACTGTCCTAAAGGTCCAATGGTAAATAAATCTGTAAGTTATGAGCTGTAGATCACACTCAGATGATTCTCTCTTTTATCTACTACAGAGCGTATTTTCTACTTACTATAGGTATACCCAAAGATACTACTGGGCTTAGGGAAGATACAGGTTTTCCATTGCCAGAAGCTTGGGTGATTTGGAAGGTTCTCTTTGGATCACTTCTCTCAGTGATCCAAAATTGCAAATATAAGATTAATAGACAATCCTCCCAGGGTTTTGCAAGAATCTTTTGAAATCGGGGGCACTAAAACATATTTTTCATTTGTTTCATGGAGAATCATTGAAATTGCCAGATTTAGAAAATAAAATACAGAAAGACTAGTTAAATTTAAATTTCAAATGAGCAAAGAATAATTTTTAGCATTAGTATGTCCCAAATAGTGTATGGAACATGCTTATATGTGAAAAAAAAAGTGTTGTTTATCTGAAATTCAAGTTTATCTGGCTGTCTGGTATTTACTGTCAATTTGATGGGGAGTTAGGAAATCCCCATATTGCCAAGGTGGCAGAGGTGGGGAACTGAACGTAGAAACAACACATAAACTGCATTAGTGGGAATAGGAGAGATTAGAGAAGAACCTTGTTTTGAATGACTTTTCTGCATAGGTCTTTCATATTTCTGTACATCTAATGATAAATACTTAGTTTGCTCCAGACTGTTTTTTTTTTCAAAGATTTTCATATAAACAAATATCCTTGAAAGACAGAGATGCTTCCCTCCCTAGAGCTGATTTTCTTATATTCTATGCTAATAATGTCTCTCTCCAGAGAAGAATGATGGATAAGTTTTGACAGGATCCTCTTCAATAATAGTGGTGCTTGCTAATATTGGTGCTCTTCTGCTGTATCATGGCCTCACTCACTAACCATCTGTTGCTACAGTATTAAATGAATATTGCTTGGCATACCACAAAAAATCTTTCCCAAACTCAATCCTTTAAAATTCCCCTAATACACTAATTTGTGCTGTAATAAAGCCAAACTTTGCGTATAACACACACACACACACTCACACACACATACACTTGCACACACTGCCACTGCTGCTAAGAAATATCTTGACTTTGCTGCAGTCATTTTTATTTCCCTTTATTGAGCAGTCTAGAACAATAAAATACACATACCTCATAGCAACAAAAATTCAGATGCCTTGATTTCAGAAACTGACAGCTTGGCAGATGGTGTAGGTTATTTTGGATTTTTATAGGCTTTTTGTGTATAAGTCGTGTGTCACATACTAGATAAATAGCACAAGGTCAGATGCGTATTATAAATTTTTGAAGTCCCAGTACTAGCACTGTAAATTATATTTGATAAATGTTTATTGCTCAGACATTTGAGTGTGCCCTTCTTCTGTATTGTAATATTTGGCAACTTGCTCCAATGTTAAAAGCTTGTTTAATTTCTCCCTAAAATGGCTTGTCTCAAGCACTCCAACACAAAAAGCATATGCCTAAGAGGAGAAACTCGTTTATTTGCTTGGTCGTCTTTTGAATTTCTTGCAACTTTCCATGTACAGGGTACTTTCAGCACACTTCTTTTAAGAGAGGGTTGCTCTTGGAAGAGACACTGAAAGGCTTTCCTTTACCTGCTCTTCCCTAAGTCTCTCCCAACAGACAGGCTCTTAAACTCTGAAGAGTATACCAAGTGTCCTGTTCCAAGAAGGTCACCTGGGGTACGGTAGATCATACATTTTCCAGGCATCTAAAAGGTAAACAACCCAAAGACCAAGTCACCTTCTCTCACTCTCTTCCATTTGTTTACCAATGACTCTTTCATATGTGGTCTGTTAACTTTCTACTCCGAGAAAAAAAGCACAATGAGGCAATCACACTGAATATATCAGCATCAGAGAACACAACTACCTTACTTGTGCTCCCCAAGACCCTGTGTTTTTTGCTTTACTAAGATACTATGGTTTTTCTTTTTTTTTTAATCAATCAATCAATTTGCCTGTCGCTGAAGTCATTAGTTTTAAATTTGTCATCATGGAATATCATCTTTTACAAAGCAAATATCATCACCCTTTGATGGTCAGTCACTGTATCTGACAGTGAAAAAATAGGAAGATATTGTTTATTTCAGCTCTTTGTAATTTAGCCTTAAGACTGGCTCTCATTTAAAGATTTAGCATTGCTCAGCAAATGGATCTTTCAGAAAAATCACAATATTTTATAACACAGTTGAATGTATTAAGCCAAGTTTAACGATCATAAGTCATATTTTTTTTTCCATAACCTTTTGGTTTACACTTGCAATTGAACCCAACCTCAATTTCATTATCAGCAGCTTTCCTATACTGCATTCAGCTCTTTCATTTATTTTGCAATTGTTGAAATAAAAAAAATTAAGATGTTTGACTTAACAAAAAGCATAGCTGAAATGTAAACAGAGAAAAAATCAGTTTGACACGTGGTGGTATACAGCCTTTTTTACTGTAGTAAATGTTGTTCTTTATATTACCCAAAGTATTTATTCTGTAGCATTATTGCCCAAGGATTTATGCACTGTGCCATAAGACAAACAAATCAAGCAGGATGGCTCAGGGACCACATTCCATCCATGGCAAAAGATTTAAATAAGTAAATAAAGAATAAATAGTTCCACTTACCATTCCAAATCTGGCTGGAAGTACACAGGGAGTATTCATTAGCTCACAGAGCTGAGGTAGGAAGTAGAATACCAGAAGGTCAAAAACAGATTTCACATAGAGTGGAATTTGCCAAAGGTCAGTGTTTCTTATGCTTAGTAGAAATGGACCTAACATAATTTATATAAAAAAACAAATTCTGCAAACAAACAATGTATTTTTTCTTCTTTGCTTTACTTTGAAAGAAGAACAATAATACACAAGTTCTAAAAAATGAACATATGGGTCTTTAGTTTCACCTCATGCTTATCTAAAGTAGAATTTATTCCTTAATTTTAAATCATACATTTTCCTTCAGAATTTTATGGTTATGGTACATGAAACTGAGAGTGGCATGTGTTACCTCTAGTACAAATGTTCACTTATGATTTTTTTTTATTTTTAAAACCAAATTCCAACTATTTTTAAAAATTATTTTATTATTAGTTTCTGATACAATTAAGCAATCTAATATAACACATTTTTTTTCCTGCTTTGAAGAATGTTCTTTCCATCCTTTATGTTTACAACAGATGGAAAGGGTTGTATGTGTAGTTACTTTTTAAGTATTTGTATGTGTTCCAATGATTTCAGAAACTTTCCGGTAAAAAAAAGTTTGCTTATTTCAGCATCTTTCTCCTATTTGCCTAGAAAACACAAAAAAGTGATAAAGAATAAGAAAAACAACAACCAAAGAGGAAAAAAAATCCTGAAAAATCAATTCTAAAAAAGTAATAAGGGTACAAATAAAATCTTCAGACTCCACAATAAACAAAAGACTACCAATAATGTGACATGTGACTCAAATCTTGAGGAAGGAAGTAAAATACAGAATTAGGAAAGTAAGTGACAGAGTCCAGCTATATCATATCTCACAGAGGACTAGGAATTGAATACTTTCTGAATGGAAGGACCTCATCCATAGTACAAAATACACGTGTCATTTGCAATAATGGGTGCAGAAACCAGAATGGTCAGGGCTGACGGCAGAAGAACTTTTGAACCAGATTTACTTCAGGAAGCAAAATTGGGGGATTTCCCAAAGAAATCACAGACAATGAAAATCTACCTGCAGATGTGAAGAAGTAGCAAGCAAGGCCACTGTGGCCTCAGCACACGCATACAGAGAAATCTCTTGAAAATTGTTCGTGCTTAATCATGGAAAAGAAAATAAAAGTAACATGGCCATAATCAACAAAAGTGTGATAAGAAAACGTGTGTGAATGTAAATGAGCATCAAATTTTACCAGCAAATGAAGAGCATTGACTAGAAATTGTTGCCAAGCAGCAAGTGACGGTAATCAAACATTTGCAATCAAACAGACAACTGAGCAAAACAAAATATAATTAAGTCCTCCCTCGATAAAGAAAAAACAAAATTCAGAAACATAAAATTTGTAGGAGAGCAATAATGACAATAATTACAGAAAAAGATAAAATATTAGAAGTATCCAATAAAGAACAGGAAAATCACTAACATAAAGATTGAATTTGAAGGTGCACAAGAATGAAAAAAAAATGTACAGGAAATTTATGAAAACTGTAGTAATAAGTGATTAAAAAAATAAAGACCAAAAACAATACAAAAAATTATCCAACTCAATAAGATAAAAAAATATGCAAAACAGCAAGCAAATAAAATGAATTAAAGAAAAATTTTAAAATAACAGATATAAACAGCAACTGATCTTTCGGAGAGAGGTAAATATATATATACATATATATATATATATATACACACATACACACACACGTATATATATACACAAACACATATGAGAGAGATACTTTTGTGTATATATAAAATGATATAATAATTCACTAGCCACCCTAATGAAGACAAACATGGAGTGAGCTCAAAAACACAAATTATTTTGAGGAAATAATCACAAGGAACGTTCACAAATCTAATTTTTGTATGCAAATAGACTTCTTAAATACCTAGGTAAATAGATATCAAGATATATCATATAAGATATATAAGAGATAAACACACTAGCTTTTCTGCAGAATGAGACTGTTACCAAAGAACATATACTCCTCAAAAAGCACCTAGCCCAGTCAAATCCACGGGATAACACATCCTTTTCAACTAAAGAATTTTTATGCAACATAAACTGTTAAGAGAATATAAAAAGATGAAACATTTCTAGATGATTTATAAAAACAAACTTTCATAAATCACTGATTTTATACTTCACAAAGATTATACAAAATAGAAAACCACACTGTCACTAATAAATGGTTTTTTAATTCCTAAATAAATTTTAGTATAGAAATTTAATAGCACATTAAAAATAATGCATTAGGTAAGTATGAATTATTCCAGGAATAGAAGCATAGTTTAATATGAGGAAATCTATTAATATAATGTGTCATTAGATACATGGAGACAAATTGTGCGATCATTTCATAGATGCTGTTATAACACAAAATGTTGCATTGAGAACACGGACTATACAAATCATGCAAAAATATTCCATGTTTCAAAGCATTCAGGGAACTGCTATGCTCAGGAGCTAAAACATATACATTTTGGAGAAATATGAGGCTATCAGACTGGGTTCCATAAAATGTCCCTTTTCTTCTAGGAGCATGTATTTTTGTTTCAGCTTGAACAGACAGGATTTTATTGAGTAATATATGTGGAGACATTAATCACACAAAGGAGTCATTTTCATTTATGAAATTCTCCTTTTCATAATCCCATTAATTGAACAGCTTACATGACTTTCAAAACCACAAGGCTCCATAAATTCATATATCCCAGACTTATTTATTATAAATAATCTGGAAAAATGTGGTGTGTCCTACTAAAAACATTTGATTGAAAAATATCCTTCATAGTCTTTTTGCTAGCAAATAGCATTAGCATTTTCACCAGGAGGACTGTGTAGTGGTCATTAGCTTCTTTTTGAGGGTATTTGATTGGAATAATTTATACCTCTGTGGGGTCCTAGTAGAGAGGGAGGGGCTGTAGGCCTGCTATTTGCAATTATCTCCATAGGCACTAAAATGACACTTACAACATTCACCAACTTTTATCAACAAATAAATTATTAAGAGAAATAATTTTGAAGTAAGGAAATTAGAAAAAATATAAAGGCAAATAAATGACCCATTGGGAAAAAAAAAAGAAGTATCGCTGGAAAATAAAAAGAGATACAACTATAAAACTAAATAAGAAAAATAATTTTTATACTTAAATTGTAATCTACATGTGTTTCAAAATAGAGCATATGAAAATGCACCTCTTATAGCACTAGCCAAAGATAATATACTTAGAAATAAAATTATCTATAAATATAAGATCTATATTATCTTATTTTTGTAGAAGTAAACTTTAATAGACACATTTAGAAAACAAATACCCCAACACACACACACACACACACACACACACACACACACAAATATTGAGCAAATAAAAAAATAAATCCAGATAAACTCCATTTAATTAATTCAAGGCAAAATATCCACTGTTATTTTCTCTGTAAATTCATTTAAATATTTAATATCCCTATAAAAATACAAACAGATTTTTTTAGAATTGAATTATTTGAAGTTAATATTTACATACAAAAATAACAAAGTGTAAATCATGGAAAAAAATCTCTGAATAAAAAAGTGAATGATAGAGGATTTTTTGTACCAGATATTAAATCATTTTATCAAGACTTAAGTATTAAATCAGCATGCTAATATTTCATGAATAGCTTCATACATTAAAAAACAATATAAAGTTCAAAATAGACCAAATGCAAATTAACTAATAAAACTGGGATGTGAAATCAGTGGAGAAAAAGATGGAACATTCAATGAATCCTACTTGTAATCCCGAGTAGCTATCCACAAAACAAACAAAAACACAAAATAAAAATAGATATATTTCACCTCATATTTGTGGATAAATTACAAATGGATGAGTGAAGTGATGTAAATGAAAATCATTAGCATTAAAATATTAGAAAACATGGAGGAAAATATTTTATAAACCTAGATTAAGCAAAGCTGCTGTAACTATGATAAGAGTTAAAAAAACATAATTGCTGAATAAGAAAATGAATAAAGTAAGAATGTGAATGACAAACAGGTAAAATTATTAACAATGCCATCCACAAACATAGACAAATCTCCACACTACATATTCTACTATTAATTTAGATAAATATGAATAAAAGAAATGAATAGTACAAAAATGAATGTTTCAAACAAATAAGTTCACTTTGTTCTTAAAATCATGAAAATATGCCTATCTTTATTCTTCTTAAGAGAAATACAAATTAAAATGATATTGAGACACTACTTTTACCTTTCAGTTTGGCAAAAATCCAAGTTTGTAAACACAGTCAGTTGATGAGGTGTTTGGAAATGGACAATTTATAGCTGATCAGAATGTAAATAGTTATACTCCAAATTAAGACAACTTAGAAATACCTATTAAATTTAAAATTACTCATACCTTTAACTCTGCAATTTCATAAAGGAATTTGTTTTATAGATACATAGAAACATGAAAGAAATATGATGTGTACAAATTTTACTATTTGAAACAACTGTAATGACAAATTATAAAAAAATCAACTTGATCAAGTTAAAAAGGAGAGTACTTTCATTTAACACAATAGCGTGGAGAAAGATAAATCTTTCCGTGTACTAAAAAGGAGATATCTTAAATATATCACAGAGTATTATATTTTGTGTAAAATAGGGGAAGATACTTTCTTCATATTTGCTTATATAAACATAGATAAACTCATGGAGGACATAAAAATAGCAGTTAAGACTAATTATTTACAGATTGATGATTGGATTGGTACTGGGAGGACAGAGGACTAAAGAGAAAGAAATGATTTTATTACAGATTTTATATAGATACATACTGAAGATTTCTAATTCATACTTATATTACTTCTATATTTGTCCATTAGACAGCACACTTCTATGAAAAAGAGTTATTTCCACATTATTTTCTTAAGTATTAACTCATATTTAGTTTTGTTTTTCAATGTTTTCTTATTTATTGCCAACACTGTATATTTTATACATTGTCTTTGAAATAAATACACGTTTTTCCTACATTTTTTAAAAAGACCTGAAAAGTGAAGGGGGCTGAAATAACTAAGATAATAAGATAATGAATGTAATTAAATAAATTAGCTATTTGCTACATCTATCAAATAAACATAAAATGTTATATTTTATCTAATAGAAAAAAGAAATGTTTTAAAATAATTGCTATACATCTTCTATGTAACCTTGAAGAATTGATTCTCTAGTGACATTTGAGATAATTTTGTTTTGCATCTTACTGTTTTTTCTGACAACTTAATATATGAAAATTTTCCATGCACATTTAAAGCCATACATACTCAAATATCATATTTGAAATATAAATGTTAAAAATGAGGGAATGATTAATAACAAAGGGAACACCTTTTTGTTTCAGTGGGTATATATCTAGAAGAGACAACTTTCAGGTACACAAACTGCGGAAACTAATTAGATATTAATTAACTAACACTTTAGTTACCATGTAAATATCTTCCAAAAATGACATTCAGGATTTTAAATGTCATAACTTCCTTCTATTTGGCTTTTAATAAACGTACTGTAGAGATTCTATGGTAAAATCTTAGGTGATAACACCGGAGGGAGACCACAGTGCTCTCAAGCCACAGGACCTTGTTCCTTTCATTGGATTTCACATTAACATTTTACAGTGTCTTATCTAATGCTTGTCATTGGTTTTACGTTTCTTCCTATATTCCTTTTTCTTATTTTGATTTTTTTAAGTTTGCATTTAAAAATGTTTTCTACATTTTTATTTTGAGGAATGCCAAACTTAGTGTTGAAAATGTGCCCAATTGGTGAACTAAGATTCACCAATATTGTTCTGTAATTATATTTTTCTAAATACACATACACATTCTTTTCCTTTGAAATATCTGAAAGAAAATCAAAAACGTGAAGACCTTCATCCCGAGTGCTTTAAAATACATCTCATAGAAAAATCTCTGTCCAGAATCAATACGAGAGCCAGGCAGTAACTTAAAAAATTTTAATAGCCACATTTATAAAAGCAAAAATAAACTCTGAATTAATTTCTATAATGTATTTTATCTTACCTATTATAGTCCTCCAATGTCATCATTTCAACATGTAATGAACGTGAAAAATATTAATGATATACTTTGTTATTTTTAATTCTAATTCCAATGTGTAGTCTTATACCCTGAGCATGTTTGAATTTGAACTCACCATGTTGCAAGTGCTCACAGGCATGTGTGGCTAGTGGCTACCAAACTGAACAGTGTAGTTCACAAGCCTTGCTATGGTCCAAGCAGAGAATGGCAAAATGAATGCTTCACAATTTTCGGCCAAACATCTCACCTGTGCAATAAGACAAGGCAACCTTATCTTTACCCAAGTGTCCTAAACTATCTCTTGAAAAGGTGGCTCTCATTAGTCCTACCAAAATTATCATTAAATAAAATAAGTATATCAATTTATGAGCCATCCTGTGACCATCTTGGGAAGGTCAGTTTCGTCTGGAGAGATAGATAGTAACTATGTGTCCTGATTTGTCCTTCGTTGTCCACGTCAGATACTTAACGATTTCCCCCCAAACAACCCAAAGCACCTTTATGCATCATTTACCTTCTTGGTGTTCCCTCTCCCTCTCTCTCTGTCTCTCTCTCTCTCTCTCTGTCTCTCTCTCTCTTTTTTCCAAACAGTAAATGTTCTCTTTACTTATGCATAACTAAAAATGCCATTAATGAGGCTGTTTTCTTAGTCTGACTTCCCTAAAATTAGGCTCTAAGGAGAAACACTTGTCTGCAGTAGTTTATTTAGAAATGTTATCCCACAAAGCAGGAATATAGAGCAGGAGATGTACGCAAAAATAGTGAGAGTGTCAGTAAAAAAACCTGATATTAAGTTGGCATTTCTAATAGCGAATGATTTTCCATTCCGCCAGAGCCTTATGATCAGTTTTATGAAGCTGCTCATCCAAAGAAAGGAGGAAAACGTTTATCCGTAAACGTTTATTCATAAAGGGTGTTAGCACCCCTGCAGGGCCTCACTGATCTTGACTCTCAGGCTGCACACATACACCTGAATGCAGAAGGGATTTCCTTGGCTTCCTATTACATCAGTGAAGCCCAAAAAAGAAAGTGGCCTGCTTGAAGCAAGGCTTTGTCCAACTTTGCTTGCACTAAACTAGGCAAAGCTTATATGAAACTGAGAACCACTCACCTAGCTAAATAGTAAAGCAATAGGATTTTGAAATAATATACAAATGTTTTTGCGTTTCTGTTTTTGTATAAGCTCCTGCCCCCTGCCACAGGAATAAGAAATATTTCCAGTCAATTTAAGTTGCCAGCCCTTACAAAATGAAAGAGATATTAGATTGCTTGTAATAAGTTTTCTGATTTTTTACCTCGTTCTGAATGTCTAAAGATATTTGCACACAATTTGCCCCAAAGTCATAAGAATGTGCCCCCATTCCCCACCCCCATTCTTCGTATTCTGTTTATGTCCCACACTTGAGTATTTGAAAACACCATCACGCCAAGAATGTGAACCTCTGAAACCAGCATAGCCGATCCTTAGTGTGTTTTGGTTCTTGGTATAAAAAATACAAAACAAAATAAAACACATGGGTTTGATTATACTACACAATTATGTGCAATTAGAGCCTTATCTAATTCAGGAGGCTTGAGGTATTCTTCAATCCTGTTTCCATTTTCAATGTATTTTCTGGAGAACTGATTTAGATGAAATGCTTCTCAATTATTTTCAGCATCTAATTATTACCACTAAGATTTAACTTAGCATTATACTCAATTTGAAATCTATTTGTGCAAAATTTAACTTTCATTAAAGCTGCGTCCACATTGTTGCTTATATCCTAATGGAAGTATCTAGTGTCATACAAATTCAGGATCCTAGAGTTCCACAAATATGATGTATGATTGTTTTCAAATCTTCCTCAGTGCTTATTTATCCTATTGTACTTATTTTTCTTATCATATTAGAATGAGTCTGGACCCCATGCTATTTTGTACTCCTGGTTTATAAGCTTCAATAATTATTAGAAATGGAAGAATCCCAAAATTATGCCTATGCTATGTATTTCTCATTTGAAAACGATAATTTTGCTTTGGTGTATCCTTGAATTCAAATTTAATACTTGAATAATTAAAACTGAAGTTTCATTCTAATAGTTCCACCCCATCCTCCTGCCAGCAGATCAACATTAAAACTTTTATTCTACTTCTGTCAAGTTCTATCCTAATTGAAGAGGCAGGTATTGTTCATTTAAGCATAGAGCTTTTGACATTTAAAGTAATTGAAGCAAGTGAATGTGAGTTTTTTCAAATGCTTCATATATATTATCTGTACTTTAAAACTCAAAGTGCTTATGCAATGAAGTGGCTAAATCCTTTATGAATATCGGTGTAAGAATACAGTAGGAATGTTATAGCAGATAAAGAAGGAAAATAAAATGGACTGAAAGTTACCTACCTTCAAATTATTCAAAAATATTAAGAAACAAAGTTTAAGCCAAGATAAAACTTTTGTCTATTTTTTCTTCAGTTATTTTATTTTACCAGAGCAATTAATTCAAAACAATGAAAACCTGACCAATTTTGAGTACTGTAACTGTATTTTTGACTCTGTGTGTTGGCATGTGTGTATGTGTGTATGTGTGTGTTGCTGTATGTTTTCAAGGTTAAACCAGGACAACTCATGGGAAAGTGAGCTCAAAGAGAACTAGGATATTAAAAAATACATGAGGACTGGGGTCAGAAAATCCTCGACCATAAATTCTATGTACCAGACCTTCTTAGTCTTACCCACCACAATATCCACAGGACATAGAACAATGCAGTGTGATAGGGACTATGAAAATATTTGTTGTATAAATGAATGGATCATTTCCTTATGTTATCATTGAACCACTAATTTATTGATTCACACACACACACATACATGTTGAGATACTTTAGTGACTTCGATATTGAGACAGACCCTGGAAATACAAAGATGAAAACATTCTCTAGGCTCTATTGTTAATAATCACACATTTTAAAGAAGATTTTGGCATATAAATAACTATTATAAATGCAGTGATAGAATTCTGCCTAAGAATATGTTGTCCAAGCTTCTTGAATAGAGTCAGGTAAAGTATTAATAAGGAGAAAAGCTTGAACTGTGTTATTAAGTTGAATTGTGTTTTAAAGAAATTTATCCCACAAAAGCATTGACCAAAATAAATAGTAAAATAGTAGAACGGGGAAGAGATAGGAGGTTGTGGGGATATTAAAAGACCTCCCAACCACCTGATGTTCTAGACAATACTGCAGAGGCTGTAACAATAAAAATGTAAATCAGGGTATCTAGTTCATCAGCTCATCAACCTTCTTATACTGACATCAGCAAAAGAAGCCTATTGAAGGCCACAATATGATAAGTGTCATGAACTTGAAGCAAATGGTCTATTCTTAGAAATTTTAGTTTTTTACTAATTAAACTTCTCAACATATTCCTCTAATCACGTTTACTACTGTACTCTGATAATAGTGATACTGAAATATTTTTGCTTATTTTCTTAACAATTTATTTGAAATATTTCATTGCTTCCATGCTATATATGTGCAATCATATATAGTATAATAAGTATAATCACTTACAGATTTTATTATAAATCACATTATCCAGTTACATTCATAATGATCAGAGACAAACATAGAAATTTGCTTAATTCCTACATTTTTACTGCTTTCATTTCATATTATTTTTCTCAGTTTGAAAGATACTTGTTTTTATATTCTTTATTCCCTTCTTTTAATAGAATCAAATCTACAAAACCTGTTTATTATAAGTAACATTTAAAAATCCAGTTCCTAGTATTGCATTTTCTAATTCTCATTTCTTCGTTGTGAAAGCCCTCATTATTTTACCTTAAGTCTTCGTTAGTTGACTATAGTCTTTTTCCCAAAGAAAAGCATAAGGGAACCCTTTTTCCCCCAGTGTCTGAGTTTACAATATAGAGTCTTAGAAACACTCCATGTAGACAATCTACATCTTGCTAAAGGGAAAATATTTTACACTAATATATGTAAATAATTTAAATTATGAATAAAGTCTTTAACACTATATCACCATTATATAAATGGCTAACTATTTTTGGTTGCCAAACAACCTGCTACATAATTTATAGTGCATAAAGTTATACAATGTATTAAGGTAAAGATGAAGGACCCATTTAACAGGTGATATCTAACTCGCATACAATTTAATTTGCTCTCAAGGGAGACACAATCCAAAGAAGTGAATGTAGAACTTGAACTCAGACATGATTCCTAAATATTAGAACTTAAATATTAATCACAGTGCTCTGAAAATGCAAAATCAAGTTTAAAAATAAAAACAAATGAAAATTTTACTAAAAACTCATTTCAGAAATCAATTTTTTTATTACCTGTATCTAAGACATTTTCATCTTATTGGTTTATACTGACCAGGAAGCATGTCTACTGATGTGCCCGACATTTGCTTATTTATGAATTAAAGGCAAATCTAAATAATAGTCACATGGTTCAAAATAATTGGAATACAAACATATATATAGGTTTATATATAAATAAAAACATAGATATAGCTATATTGGTTTATATATATAGGTTTATGTATAGATAACCTATGTATAGATAACATAGTTTATATATGACCTATACATAGATAATATGTAAACCTATATATATATTATATAGGTTGAATTATTTTGAACCCATGGGACTATTATTTTGAACCATGGGACTATTATTTAGATTTGCCTTTAATTCATAAATAAGCAAATGTCGGGCACACCAGCAGCCATGCTGTCTGGTGAAGGGCAGAATGACTTTTATGGATGTCAGTGTTGAGTCTTCTGAGGCTAAGAATCAGTAGTCAGAGAAATCCACGGAGACTAGAGGATGGATTTGTGCTAAAGGCCAACATTTACAGCACATGCACAGTCAGTAGGACAAACACAAATGCAAGGGCACGTTGAGAGAGACTAGGAGTCTGAATTTGAGATATATGGGCAGTTACAAGGGTGTCTCCATTACCAAAGTGAGGAAAAGGGATATGTTTAAACAGAAGGAAACACTAAAAATTATTAATACAAACTCAATTTCTTACTAGGACTTCCTGTTTTATATAAGAAAATAACTCTCTTATCAGTAGAAGAAAAGTAATTTGTTTCCTTCAAAAATTCCAAATGCATTCTAATGTGCATATCCTTGAGGATTCACCTGGGAGCAGTTTTAAAATGGAATGAAAAATTAAGATTTTAGAATAAAGTTTCAAAAGAAATGGTATAATTAACACAAAATAAATCACCAATTGTAATGCAGAATGTTCAGTGGATACAGCTACTGGATTGTAGGTCAAGGTGATATCACAAGGCTTTTAATTTATTTGCAGTCAGCATGAGTGAGAGCTTGTAAAAAAGCAACGTATTTCTCACTTTTAGGAAATTGATTTGCTGATTTGTTTGATCTTCATTTGTCAGTGGCATTGTGAGGTTTTGTTTTTTTTTTTTTCCCCCTATAAATCTTTCACATAGATTTTAAAGTGATCTTTTGCAGGTGTGTCTTACAAAATGAAGTGTATATCAACACTGACTGGTACAGAAAACAGATTTACTTAATCTTCTGCATGCCTCTGCCAATCAAATAAAAATTGAATAAATGTTCTGCGATGGTTAATATTGTCAATTTGATTGGACTGAAGGACGCAAAGTATTGTTTCTGGGCGTACCTGGGTGTTTCTGGGTGTTATTAGAAGAGATTAACATTTGAGTCAGTGGACTGGGAGAGGAAGACCCACCCTCAGGAAGACCCAGCCACAGTGTGGGCGGGCACTATCCAATCCGCCGCCAGCACGACTAGAAATAGCAGGCAGAAGGAGGTGAGAGAAGCTTACTTGTTGAGCCTTCTGGCCTTCATCTTTCTCCTTCACTGGATGCTTCCAGTTCTCATACATCAGACTCTTACGTTCTTTGGCTTTTGGACTCTTGGACTTACACCAGTGGTTTGCCAGGGGCTCTCGGTCCTTTGACACAAAATAAAGGCTGTACTGCCGGCTTCCTTACTGTCGAGGTTGAGACTCCGACTGAGCCACTACTGGCTTAATTGCTCCTCAACTTGCAGACGTGGGACTTCACCTTGTGATCCTGTGAGTCAATTCTCCTTAATAAACTCCATTTCATATATACATATGTCTTATTAATTCTGTCCCTTTACAGAACCCTAATACATGCTCCGTAAGGAATGAAATCTACTTGTATTTTTATTTTATTTCATTTATGTATTCATTTTTTTGAGATGGAGACTGGCTCTGTCCCCAGGCTGGAGTGCAGTACCGCGATCTCCCCTCACTGCAAGCCCCGCCTCCCGGGTTCACGCCATTCTCCTGCCTCAGCCTCCGGAGTAGCTGGGACTACAAGCGCCCGCCACCACTCCCGGCTTATTTATTTATTTATTTATTTATTTATTTATTTATTTATTTTATTTTTAGTAGAGACAGTGTTTCACCTTGTTGGTTAGACTGGGCTGGAACTCCTGACCTCAGGTGATCCACCCGCCTCAGCCTCCTAAAGTGCTGGGATTACAGGCGTGAGCCACCGCGTCTTGCCTTATTTTATTTTATTTATTTTATTATTTTTTGAGACGGAGTTTTGCACTTGTTGCCCAGTCAACAATGGCCCAGTGGCACAATCTCAGCTCACTGCAACCTCCGTCTCCCGGGTTCAAGTGATTCTCCTGCCTCAGCCTCCGGAGTAGCTGGGATTACAGGCGCCTGCCACTACGCCCAACTAATTTTTATGTTTGTAGTAGAGATGGGGTTACACGAGGTTGGCCAGGCTGGTCTCGAACTCCTGACCTCAGGTGGTCCTCCCGCCTAGGCCTCCCAAAGTGCTGGGATTACAGGCATGAGCCACCATGCCTGGCCTACTTGTATTTTAAATAGCTTAGACAATGTGGTCATTCATGAAATAAAAATCTGAGTAAATTATAGACTCTGGGGATTTTCTTTTGAGAAGAATGCAACACAAATTAATAGCTTATAGAAATAAACCCAGAAAATTATGTTTGCAAAAATATTAATTCTATACCACATTACTGAAATATGTCACTACTGGATATACATGTTGAAAATATAGTAGTTATTTATTTTATCTAAATGGTAAAATTTGTGTTGTATTCCTAAAAAGATCAAAGTAGTGAGAAAGCCATGATATTATTTTTTATTAAAATATTAAGAAAAATGTATTACCACCGTAATATCAGATGTTATAAAGTCACGTAGTAATGTGTTCAATTGTAAAGTTAAATTTATAAATTCAAGTCTTATATAACTAAATTTACATTAGAATTTCTGTGAGAATTGTATATTTTCACAATATCTTTCATATAATATATGATATTGTATTATAATTACAATTTACTGTAATGTAAAATATGTTATCTTTAAACAATATATTTCGAATAATATATGAAGAGTTGAAATTAAAAATACTTCTGGTAGAATACTTTATATTTCATTAAATTATTTTGAAAAGGCCTGGCTGCAGTGGCTCACGCTTGTAATCTTAGCACTTTGGGAGGCCAAGGCGGGGAGATCACTTGAGGTCAGGAGTTCGAGACCAGCCTGGCCAACATGGTGAAACCCCATCTCTACTAAAAATACAATAATTTGCCAGGTGTGGTGACAGGCGCCTGTAATCACAGCTACTCAGGAGGCTGAGGGATGAGAATCACTTGAACCGGGGAGGCGGAGGTTGCAGTGAGCCAAGATAGTGCCACTGCGCTCCAACTTGGGCAACAGAGTGAGGCTCAGTCTCAAAAAAAAAAAAAATTTGGAAAAGCACCCTAAAAAACTTCCCCATATACATTGTTCTGTCATCTACTCTTTTTTTGAAGTGAAAGAAGATCACATTAAAACATTTAAGTTTAACCATAAAATGATATAAATATGCCTTACTGGAAAGAGTAAAAGCTCAAGTGAATGACTGTTCTTTAATTGAGAGAGTGAGTTTTAAAAGCTTAAATAACCTTTTAAAAGTGATCCATTGCTTCCTTTTCTCAATGCAGGAATTCAGTAGGGTGCCTATTAAACATTTCCTTTAAAAAATCTTACCATCATTAAATTAAGATTATATTTCATGTTCTTTAATTCCATAGAAAAACCAGTTAATGAAGACTAAAAATCAAATGTGGCAGGTTCCAAAAGCAAGTCATGCTGCAATTTCTCAAATGCCACATCTGCCCCAGGAATGTCTTTAAGTGATGATTTAACATATTTGGATCCTATTCAGGTGATATACCTCTGTAAATTTGGGTTCATAACAAGATTACAAATGAAGAATTCTTCAAGTGTCATTTTTACTTATGAGTAATTTCTAATTAGAAGAATGTTTATATGAACCTCTTAATCAGTGAAAAAAATTTTATTGACTATTGCCTTATATATTTTTAGGGAACAGACTAGCTCCAATTTGATATAATCATCAATTACATTTTACAAATTAAGAAAGTGATCGTGAAGAATAAATGACTCATCTACTTTATTTTTCTGTATACTACATACTTTATTCAATCCTTGGAGCAGAGGAGGAAACATATTTTACTAACCAGGAGAGTGAGAAAATCTACCTGATGTCACACATTATGCTCTCTTGAGAAATGCGAATTGCAAACAAAAGGATTTACTTTTCTCTAGATATGTCTTCATGTAGATCCAGTCCTTGGTCTTTTTCTCCTTATTTCATTCTTCTTTGAGGAGCTCCAACTGCTCACATAATTTCAATCTGTATCATAAGAATTCTCAGTCTCTCCTATTCTGCTGTGCACTAACACTATAATTCTCCATCTCCATGTGTCTATAAAATATTGCTGATTCATCGTTTCATTAACTTAGAAACTGAGAGTGATTTTCAGGTAGTTACAATCAATTCTTGATTTCTCTTATAGGAATTAAAGGCTTTCTAAATAACCAAATCAATTTGAATTCATTGTCTTCTCAATGTTGTGCTCAAGTATTGTAAAGTTGGATTGCTTCCAGTGGCCTTAAAAATATTTTGCTGCTATCAAAACTTATTCAAAAATCAATTGCTGATGCATACATATATTTTATATACAGACATATACAAAATACCTGCATATAACAGAAAGTATCACAGTGTTTTATCTTAGTTAGTTTTGTCATCTTTAGACATGTAAACACTGAAATACCTTGAGTTGATAGCAAAATACACTATATCAATTTATGTAAGTAATATGTCTAATACTTCTTGTTAATATTTGTTAAATCTTTATTTTAAAAACATCCACTACAATGAAATTTAAGCTTTCTCTAGCTCATGGCAAGATTCGATTACATATTTGTTGAATAAAGAAATTACAATACCAGAGAATGTGATTTTTACATTTACATTCTTTAAAAAGAAAACAGTGTTTCATTACTTCCAGTATCAATTGTAAAATCTTTACAGATGCCAGTTTTAGGATCTTATGTGGGATAACTATTCATTAAAATAGAAAAACAAGAATGTGAAGCATAACATTTCACTCAAAAGCATACTAGGCATTTGGTCCTAGGAAACTTTTATACTGAAATAACATTTTAGACAAAATAGTGTCTTACATGGTGCTTTTATTGTTTAGTGGCTATTTCCACATGGATCCTATTCAGATGATATTTTATTGACTACCACTACTGATAAAGCAAATACATATATAGTGTATTTTGCCTGTTCCAAAATTTAATTTTTGTACATTTGCCATTACTTAAATTTCAAGTTCAGTTTTAAGTCTTGAAATCTAGGGCAAGGAATAGCCAATCTTTAAACAGAATCTCTAGGGCACAACCTTTCTTAACTGCATGCTTTTATTCTTGTAATCAGGGATACAACTGAATCAGCACATGCTGACAATCGTGCTTTCACGTGCTTCATAGACACCATCTAGAACTAGATTGGGAGAGTAATTCTGACATAAGACATGTAGGCTTTTCCTTTACCTACTTTTCTCCCTGTTTGTCCATTTTGCCTTTCTTATTTGATCATTAGTCTTCGTTCAAGGATGCTAGATAATCAATGAAAGCAGAAGAGCCAGGAGCTCATAGTTAGTCAGGAAAAAATACTGTATCACAGACCACAGGCAGAAATCGACGTTTTTAAATCACCCCTCTGAAATTGTTCATTGGAAAAATAACCATCGTCAGTGCTAGAACTGGGCTTTATACACAGTAGGTACTTGATAATTGTGTGTACATAGTAAAGATGGAAAGTCAATTTGAAATGTCCCAATAAATGAAATGCTTTTTGTAAGTTGAACTAAACACTAAAACAGTAATTAAATTTGTAAATCTATACGAGTTCTGTGGCTAAAGAAAGGTTATATAATTATAAAGCAGTTCACAATTAAACATAGATGAATAGATAAACATGTCAAAAATATTCAGCTCTTGAATCCCCTTTTCTCAAAAGAAACATTATTCTGACTTGTAATGCCATACACTACCTTGTCCTGTTTTTGAATTTTATATAAATATAAACATTCATATTTTACTTCTTGTGTTTTTCTTTTGTGCAATGGTTCATATGTAAGATTCACCTTTATTATTGAAGCAGTGGCTCATTTATTACTTTATCGTTCTGTTGATGTACATTTAAACCGTTTGCAGCTTGAAACTATAACAAATAACATCACTTTGAAATGCTGTGTACACGTCTTTTAGTGCACTTATGTACATATATCTGTTTAAGCCTTCCTACAAGTAAAATACTGGCTTATGGGGCATGTGTACTTTAACATTTAGTAAATACTCTTAAATAATTTCCTGATGTAGTTGCAGCTGTTTATACTTCTCAGGCAGTTAAGAAAATTTGAGTGTTTTATGTCCTCCCTAACACTTGGGATGGTTAAGTCTTTAGCATTTTTTTTCCCTTTTAGATGGGTAAGAAGTAGTAGTATTAATACATAGGCTATTAATTTGCATTTATCATATACCAATGAGGCTAAGAACCTTTCATGTGCTTATTGGTCATTTAATGCCCTCAGTTTTATAGTTCCTGCTCAAGTATTCTACTCATTTTAAAAAATGAGTGTTGTGTCTTTTCCTTGCTGCTACTTATATAAATTACTGAAAGTGGTGCAGAGAAATGTTCCATTGCCATGGTGGATTTGTTTCATTTTCGTTTTAATTCTGTCATTTTGTTCTTTATATATTTTGGGGTTATTAGTAGCTTGGCAGTTTAGGATTGCTATATTTCTCTGGTAGAGCCACTATTTTATCATCAGGAAATGTCCCTCTTTTCTATAGAAAATCAGTTATACTCTTGAAATCTACTTCATCTGTTATTAATATATTGCATTATCTCTCAGTTGATTAATGTTTTGTAGTGTAAGTTTTTCCATCAGTTCACTTATTTTTTTGTTGGTGGTGGTTGTTTTGTTCTGTTTTGTTTTTATAAAGTCGGCTAGTCCTTGAGTTAGTTGTAATTCATCACTACTTTGAAATTAAGCTAGCTTTTATTTTGATGTTTTATTTTTACGGAATGTGTTTTTTTTTTTTTTTAAAAAAAAAACCTCACATATATCATTGATTATGATTTAAAAAATAACATTAGGACTGTATTGTAAGGTGATGTGTTTCCTTTTGTTTTATTCTATGCTTTCACAGGCATTGTTATCAGAAGAGGGTCAACACTTCACCAACTGCTCCCTGTTCACCCCTCTCCCTCCCCAACACAAAAAGTTCTCAAGGTGGTTTCAAATGCTCAGATTATCTTGCTGGGTTTCCTTTCCCTGAACATAAGTCCATTATTCCTCATTATCTTGCTAGTTCTGTGCTGTCTTCAATCATATATGTCATATTTTTTTCAAGCTTTAATAGTCGTTCTCAGGATTAGTCTGTCTTAACCTTGTCCATTATTACTAGAAGTTTAACCACTCCTTTATATTTTCATTTTAAACACTGATCATATATAGTGACTTCATTACTTTTGAACTTGACCTATATTCCTAAATTCTGTTACTATCTTCAAACATTTTCAGCGATACAATTATACAATTTCTAAACAATTATGTTTTCTACCCATCCCACTTATATACTACTTACTATTTTCTTATACATAATTGATTTGGCTAGCATTTTTTTAACAATATTTTAAAACATTGGTAAAAATGGGGATCATTGTATTGTTCCTGACTACAATGTGTTTCTTACATCAATTACTATAAAGCTAACTTTTTTTAATAGTAATAAAACACCAATCTATTCTTACTCTTATCTCATTATTTCTGATCACAAATGGATGCTGAAATTCATTACGTACATTTTTTTCATTTGTGAAAACTACTTTATATTCACGTAATTGGTTAGTATGTAACTAATTTTCTAATATTGGATAACCTTTGCATTTCTGCATTGAGATATTTTGGCAATATTTTATCATTTTGAAATGTGGTGGTTAGTTCCTATTAGTATTTCATAAATTTTTTTCTGTCTTCATTTATGAGTGAGATCATTTAGTAGATTTTTTAATATCTTGGTTCGATATCAATCTAAGTGCTTATATTTTTGTTAATAAAGTAAGAAAACACATAACAAAACCATTGTATTTTTCTACATTGACATTATTTTCAAATATTAGCTTAATTCAACATAAATTGGCCCTAAAAAAGAAAACTTTAAGACTAACTAATAGTATATTGTAAGAATATTCATACCTAAGTAAGCTAAAATAACATAAAATTGTAAAAACAATTCAAACAGAATATTGAAATTTACATGTGAATTATCTAATTGTCTGGAAGATCACCTATACTAAATGTGGTATAGAATGTTTTACTTTTATATATTTGTGTCCATTATAGGACACCAAAACTTATATACATGTGTGTGCATGTGTGTGCGTGTGTGTGTGTGTGTGTATAAGTTTGTATTGTTATTTTAAAATTTTATTTCAGTTTTTGGGCTGAAATCACATGTCAGGCTAGGATTACAAATTGAAGAACTAAGAAACTCGAACAGACTTTTTATTAGCAACCAATTTAGCCCTCTACATATAAGAAAATATTTCTATGATTTTTATACTGAAATATTTTATGAGATATACACATTATAGTGAAAAAAATGCAATAGATTGCCCAAACCATTGTTTACTATTTTTATAGCTACTTACACGCTAGAAAGAAAGATATGAATTTTTCCCAACCAGTTAACCACTTAATAATTTTTCATTGTATATGCTAGAGAAGCAGCCAAAGATTATGGGTCACAAAACTAAAAATGTGTTCCTTATATCCTGATATCTTATAGAAAGATTTATGGCATGCAGAAAAATAATAAGCCAAAATTCAGATAACCAGTAAGACATACATAGTCACCTATCCATGTTACATATGTAAGAAGTCTTGAGATAGCTAGACCGCCATAAGTAATGTGTAATCATTCCTCGAAGCTATATTTTTGCATCATCTCAAAGATATGCTCCTTCAGAGAATTTTATTATCATTATCAAGGCATATCTACAATTTGCCCAAAGGAGTAAAATACACAGTTTCAGACATGGATTTCTTAATTTCGTTTATGAATTATATATTCTCCCTTCATTCCAAATCCTTTCTGCCATGAAGGAGTATTTGAGATTTTATTTCTAAACCTAATCACATTAACTTAGGTTAGAAAAGCAAAATTAAAAAAAATTTAGAATTATTTAATTCAAGGTATAATATACTGTGTGTAAATTGAAGGTTTATTTTGTGCTTACATATCTGAAAAAAACTGGAAGTGAAAGTATTCAACTTTCTTTTTATTGACTCTTCCTTACTATATTGGCTTACATTTTTCTTGATTTAACCTGTTACCAATGAATTCTTGCTTAATAGTGCAATTTTATTTAAGTGTCCTTGGTGGTCATTATTGAGCCATAGTTAAAAATCTTAATTTTTAAAAAACAAAGCCACATTTATTTTCATTTATCTTAAATTATTTTGCATATCTAACTTGGTTTTCTTTTATAGATTTTGTTATATCAAACAGTGAGTTTGAACATGTTTCATTTTCACCTTCCTAAGTTTTATAGTGTACTCAGAATTGCTACCACTCTCAATATTAAACAGAAAATTAGATTAAATGTCCTATTCACTCACACATAATTGTCACTATTAGCCTAATTAGGTGATTCTTTCACTTTAAAATTCTTGCTTCTGGGTAGATTTTACCTTTGGGTGTTTAGACTAATTCTTCTACAACCTGGCTGGAGAGACTATCTAATCCCACTGCGTGCTATTAGGTGTAATTTATGTTGGTAGCAAACATATGTCACTAAATTTCACTGTTTATTTCATCACATTTTTCAGCCGAACAAAGATTACAAATTAATGAAGTGAAAGCTAGCATATTCAGCAAAACACAGTTCCAAATAAAGTTTCTTTCTTCACATTACATTAACACATTATTTATTTTCCCATCACATTGCAGTAACACATTATTTATTTACCTAAAATAAGTTCTTCAACCGATTTTAGAATTCTACCTGTCTATTCATTATTTAAATTTTATTACTGGACTTATGGAAGAATGCCAACTGCATGATGAAATAGATATTAATGATAGCAATTTGACACTGTGGTATTGGTTTTTTAAATATTCACTAGATTATTCTATACAACAAGAAAAAGATGATGTTTTTTATGGGTTTTAGCTAAATGTTATCAATAGCTCAATAATTACTATTTGAAAAACTTAATGATTGCCTAGATATATAAAGATGAAAATGTAGTTTGCTCTACATACATTATTCAACTGAGCACATTCTTGTGAAATCTAGATAACCTCAATGCCTTGGAATTCTAAATAAAATAGTAGAAATAGATCCCAAACTACATTCATGCCTGAAAGACTTCATAATATAAAACATTCAGAGAATTAATCTGTATTTATGCAATTTAATTTGTGTACAAATAACTCCCAATTACCCATATAATAAAGTAAAACTCCTAAACTTAAAAAAAAAAACAACATTCTCTACAGCTTGGACCAATAAACCATGTCATTCATTGCCTCTTATGTCCTTTACTCCTGCTGTGCACATATATAAAAACGCAAAACACATACACAGACACACTAATTTTTCTAGGATACAGATAATATTGAGTACAATCTCTAGATTTTGATGCTTTTATATTTGGTCCTGCCATTCTCTGATCATGCTTTCTTATTTGACACAGAGAAAATCCTACCTGCTCTTATAAAATTCATCTCATGTAAAATTATTTTCAAATATTCAATAAGAAATTGATTTTATTATTTTGCATGTTTCTGTAAGGTTACAGGATGTCTGGAATCTTCCTGATTTCTAATGCTGTATTTTTTTAAGACTGAATTAACAAATACATGCATGCTCACACACACACAATCTCTCACAATATATCAGTCCAGATCAGCAGTTCTCATGTATATTAGAATTAATTATGTTGGGAGTTCTTTAGGAATACTAATGCTTGTCTCTAAATCCCAGAGATTCTTATTTAATTTCAGGGGCAGGACCAAGATGCAAGAAGTTTTAAAAGTCAACTGGGTGTTTCTAATGTATAGTCAGGGCATGATCCACTACAGTAGATATGCTGTTGTGAGAATTAAAGTACTTGAATAATTAAGAAAAGCTATTCTCTTTTTATCCTTTGTATAGACTTTCATAGAGACTTGCACAATGTATTAGCTCTACTAATATGTGTATTAATGCAAGTGTTGGAGCTATCTAAAAGGTGAATACTTGAAGACAGTGTGGTCTCTTCTTTAGTTCCTCTGACTGTCAAGACTCTCAGATCAACACATCATACCAAAACCTATAGTAGGTGAAAGAAATAGAAAAAAAAATAGAATAACACAAAAATACAGACAAAAATATAGAGACTTCTAGGCAAGATGGAGTAACAGGAATTTCATTTTCTGCTGGAAACAACACATGTGAGTTAGTAATCATCAGAACTTCTTAATGAGAGAAAGTCTGGGGACCATGGCTAATAGAGGTAAAATCAAGGCCAAATGCAGAGGTCTTTCCCAGTTGTAGAGATGGAGCATTTAGCAGAAGGGTCACAGGGTGTTATATGTCAAAGAAGAGGGTGCTGGAAAAGAAAGAAATACACAGAGGGTTAGTTCTGGGCATCTGCAGTGGTCCTCAAGTGTGAATAGTGAATTATTGCATGAATTATGAAAGTATCTGAAGCCAGCAGAAAATAAAACTACCCAAAAAGAATAAAAAGAAACAATTACAGGAGGTCTCATGTGGTCAAGAATAGTTCTTCTTCTCATCAGCCAGAAAAATAGTTCCTCAACTCATCAGCCAGAAAAGTAAACCTCATAATTTATGGGGAATTAGATAGAGTATGCAGAAGTATTTTACCTCTGTAGTGAGGCAAAAGGAACTCTAAATGTTTTCTCCATTCCTAACAACACTTAAAATTAAGATCTAACTCTTCAGCCCTGGTGATGAAAATATAAAATGGTATAACAAATTTAGAGGAAAAGTTTGACATTTTCTTAATAACAACCCAACTTTTCCACTCCTCAGTCTTTACACAAGAGAAATTATATTTTATATCCACAAAAAGTCCTGGACAATAATGTTCATAGTTTTTTTTCTGTGGCTAAAGACTGTAGAGAACCCCAATGTCTATCAAGAAGTTAATGAATAAAACAAATTAAAACATAACTCTACAGTGAAACACTACTCATCAATAAAAGGTAATAAATTATTTATCCATGAAGCAACGTGAATCTTAAACTAATTACGCTATGTGAATGAAACAAGAGAGAAATGATTATATAGTTGTATTTGTCAAGATTTTTCCAGAGAAACAGAACCTATAGAAGATGTGTATCTGTGTCTGTGTGTGGTGCGTGTGTGTGCTGTGTGCTGTGTGTGTGTGGTGTGTGTGTGTGGTGTATGTGGTGTGTGTGTGTGTGTGTGTGGTGTGTGTTTAGAGGTATAGATAGATGATAGATAAATAGTTTAGATAACCATCATTCTCAGCAAACTATCGCAAGGACAAAAAACCAAACACAGCGTGTTCTCACTCATAGGTGGGAACTGAACAATGAGAACACATGGACACAGGAAGGGGAACATCACACACTGGGGCCTGTTGTGGGGTGGGGGGAGGGGGGAGGGATAGCATTAGGAGATACACCTAATGTTAAATGACAAGTTAATGGGTGCAGCACACCAACATGGCACATGTATACATATGTAACTAACCTGCACGTTGTGCACATGTACCCTAAAACTTAAAGTATAATAAGAAAAGAAAGATAGGTCAATTATAAAGTATTGATTGCTTTCATGATTCTAGAGGCCGAGAAGTTCCATCATCTTTCCTTTGCAAGCTGAACCTGGAAAAACTGCTGATATGGTTCAAAATCCTGAGAGCTGGAGAGCCTAGGCTATAGACACCAGTCCAAGTTGGAGGTCCTGAGAATCAGGAGCCCTGAGGGCAGAAGATTTATGTTTCAGGTCAAGCAGTCAGTCAGAGAAAAAGAGTGAATCTTCTCTTCCTCCAACTTTTTGTTCTATGGATTGGTTGGTGCACACACAAATTGGAAGGCAATTGATTTTACTGAGTCTACCCGTTCCAATGCTAATCACTTCTGGAAACATTCAACAACACACCCAGAAAAAATATTTACCCAGATGTCTAGTATCATGTAATCCAGTTGTTACACAAAAATTACTATAACAAGTTCACCCCTTATCAACTTGGCACTAATATGCATCTTAAACCATACTTGATCTCCCAGTAAAGATACTAACAAGGTCATAATTCTGCCTAACATGATACAAATATCCTGTGCACAAATAAAAACACACTGACCCCTTTCCCCAAAGAATAGGTAAATTCCTTGAGTGATGTTTACTCTTCTTGATACCACATAACTTAAGTACTATGATGTAAAATTATTGAAACTTAAAAATTATGATATATGACAAGTGAATAAAAAAGAAAACAAACCTATTTGAGAGATATACATATCTCTTTATATGTGTATGTATATATGTGTGTATATATAAACACACAGATACATATATATACGTGCACAAACATGTTCATAACAAAATAAGAAGGAATACTCATGAAAATTAGTCCTCATTCCAGTAACTGATCACATGGTTGTAGCTAGTATTTGCAACACCCTCTTCCACTACCTGTTCTGTAGCTCTTTGGATTTCAGCAAACCCCTCTGCTGGTTGTGCTTCTTTACGTGGGGGATGACCCACGCCTTCATTTCTGAAGGAATCCAAAGTGGCCAGGTGGCAGTCTTAACTTCCAGTTATTTGAAATCACTGTTGAGTCTCATACTGGAAGTATCCCTCCCTTTGGAAATAAAATCTCTAGACCAGTAGAGTGTAAGGTCTTGGAGACAGTAGGCACACATTGTAATCATGGGTCACTAAGGGTAATAGTAGCTGCTGCCACTCTCCTTTCTGCCACCTGATTCCTGAACTCATGAATTTCGGCTATCAGAGGAACAGTAAAATACACTGAATGCTGATTCAGAGCACACACAGCTTCTTGGAAAACCTTGCCCCAGCCCTGCATGATATTGCCGCCTAACTGGTGCTGTGACTGAGTGTTCAAAGGCCATTTTATTATTCTATCAAGACAGCTGCTTCAGGATGATGGAGAGCATTTTAAGATCAGTGGATTTTATAAGCATGAGCCTATTGTCACACCTTGGCTGTGAAATGAGCTTCTTGATCAGCAGCAATGCTGTTTGGAATAGTATAATGGCACGTAAGTCATTATGTAAGTTCACAGATGGTAGTTTTGATATTAGCATTGTGTGCACAGAGGGCAAATCCCTATCTACAGTGTCTATTCCAGTGAAGACAAAACGTTGTCTTTTCCATGATTTCAGCTGTTTAATGTAATCAACCTGCCACCAGGTAGCTGATTGATTATGCTGTGGAAAGATGACATATCTGGACTCACTGTTGGTCTCTGCTGCTGGCAGATTAAGCAACCAGCAGTGCTGATAGCCAGGTGGGCCTTGGTGAGGGGAAGCCCGTGTTGCTGAGCCCAAGCCTAACCTTCATCCTTGCCACCACTGCTAGGACTTTGTTCATGAGTCCATTGGGTGATGAGAGGGATGGCTAGAGAAAGAGGCTGCTGGTATCAAAGGTACAGGTAATTCTATCCTCTTGGTTGTTAAAATCCACCTCTGTAGAGGCGACCCTTTAGGAAGCACTTGCATGGGAATCAAATATCTTCATAGTTTTTGCCTACTTAAAGAGGGCTATTCACATACCTCTTCCCAACATTCTCTCACCACCAATTTTCCAATCATATTCCTTCCAAGTCTCTTAACATGCAGCCAAACCATTGTCCACAGTTCATGAGTCAGTATATCATCTCATGCCTGGCCATTTTTCTTTCAAAACAATGAGGTGCACTGCTTAATATCCTACCCACTAGAGAATTTTGTTTTCTATACTGTTCTTCAGGGATGTCCCAGAAAAGGGCTGTAATGCTGCAGCCATCCACTTTCTGATGGTGCTCCATATTGTATAGAACCAACTGCAAACCCAGCTGGAGTCTTCTTTCCCTGTCATAAAGGCAATGTAGTAAGAGTGGAAACCGTGGGTACTTGGACCACTTTTTAATGTATCTTACTTGTGTTCTTAGTGCCTGCTGTGGGCTGATCACATAAATACACCACTTCCATTTGGTGACGCAGTGTTGCTGTGTGTACCCAACTTTATGGCTTGATGAGTCAGATAACAAACAGTTCAAGATGGGAAGCTCAGGTTGTATGGTAACTTGGTGGCGTATAACTAAGCGTTCGGTATTTACGAATAGCCTAGTAGCAGGCCTAAACTATTTCTCAACAGGAGAGCCGTTATCTGTGAATATGTCAGGGCTTTGCACCAAAATCCTAAGGGCCTGTGCTGTGACTCCCTCTAGGGGGCTGCCAAAGGCTCCAAACAGCATCCCTATTTGCCACTGACACCTCAAGTTTGATTTTTACAACAGTTTGTAATTCCATTTATATAAAATTGTAGAAGATTGAAGTTAATCTGCAGTGACAGAAAACATGTTAGCATGGTCTGTACTTGGACGAGGGAGACAGGGCAGGATGGGAGGCAGGTTTATTATAAAAGAGCAAAGAAATCTTTGAGAATAAAAAGTACCAGACTAAATCTAATTCATCCTAAAACTGGCATATGTGGAAAAAAAAAGTCTTTTCTGGATTTAAATATAGTCTACTGCTTCAATGGAAATTACTCTTTTGCACCATTTTAAAATCACCTTTCACAGATTGTTTTAAAATTATACTGGCTTGAATCCTAAACCAAAAATATGTCTCATGTATTAAGTGAGATTTTTATTTTCTAAAGTGTTCATTAATTGTTCATTTCTTATAAATAATGAAGGTTCTGTTATTTTTTGTTCCTACCTGGTAACATTAAAAAAATAAACATATAACACAACAAAGTTTTCGTTCTTCTTCTGAAAAAATTCAAAAGCATCTTTAAATCCTCAGGCTTCTGTTTTGCACTTTGCTCCTCCTTTGTTTGAAAGTTTTTCATCATTACTAGGTCAGGTTATCTTTCAATACCCAGTAGAGCTTTTATTCCACACAAAACCTCACCTTCAAATGACATGCCATTGGTTTCATTACCCATAATTGCTGCTACCTCTCAAAATAAAATTAAGAGGTTTAATAAATCTTTAATGATTGTATAAAATACAAACAACCAGACTGCTCATGATTTTTTCTTTGACCCTCTGTTGAGTCCTTTCACTTGAGGATGGGTTTAAATTTCTATTTACTTTGATATTTATTGGAGACAGAAATTGATTTCAAGAAAAAAAAAAGATAAACTAGTGGAGAAATAAATGTCTTCCCAGTCAGTATTTATACTGATACCCATATTTATTAAGGTGAGTTAAAAGGAAGATATAATAATTTCTAATAATGGCAGGAATCCTTTCTAAAATTAAAAAACTATTTTATAAATTAAGAAAAATAAATAAGATAAAATATAAAAGAGGACTCAGAAGATTCTGTATTCTTCATATTTCAAAGCATGATTTTACTTTTCAGTACAAATTTTAAAATTTCTTCAAATAATTGTAAAAAACTTAGTAGCCATTAAAAAGAAAACATCTTTCTCTAACAATTTATTTTTTTCTCTACAATGTCATATAATTTGTTTTCCATAAATAAAATAATTGAGATAGCTAATCACTATGTAACACTGTGCATATGGTATGTGTTTTTATTTAGATTTTTATAAATATAGTACCTTATTCTTCTCATTGCCTTTTAGCTAATGAAAATAAAGCTCAGAAACATAAAATAAATAGCTCAGTATCACAAAGCTGATAAGATTAACACCAAATTTCAAGCCCAGGTCTTATATTTCCGAATCACAGGAGGAATAGGCAAGGACAAATTGGGGAATGTTGTTGTAGACCACAGGAGGGAAGCAAATACAGGAGATTGACTAATATGTTAGGCACTGTTTTGGCACATTGATTTCTGTTGTGATGTTATCATTGATCGAGCCTAGATAACATTCTTCTCAGTACTTGTTAAGGGGTTTCAATTTAATATTTAACGGAGAGAGAAAGAGACAGAATTCTGACTGAATTGTCCCTGAAATGTTGTGTGAAGTAAGGAGAGATCAGTAAAATGTTCACATATTATTAGATGGTAGGTATCAAATTTTTTTTTAAATGAGAAGAAAGTAGATTTCAGAAGAAAGCATTGCTTATTAAAACCATATACTTGTGTACATGTTTAGTTGTATTAAAATACAACTGCTTCAAATTTGTCTACCACAGTTGGGAGGCAGAAAATCACATTTATAATCTTACACTTTTTACTTAGATGGAAAACTATGATGTGTAAAGTTATTTTCAAATTACTGTAAAATTACAGTATTATTTTTCTTTCATTTCCTGATGATTCTATGAAACTGAAAATGCAGTTATGTTTTCCTGCATTGCTTTCCAAATCCAGTTTGGTAAGCTTTACATGTCACTGAAGTCATAAGATCAGAACTAATTTTTGGCATATAGCATCACTGTATTCAGGAAGGATGTAGAAGTTGACTATGGGAAGACAAACTAATTGGGAATATTTAGTACAATGCTGAAGGCTGGGTGGGTATATTGACCAACAAGGGATACTGAGGCATATAAGCAATAACAATCGTAAAAAGTCATTACCTCCTGAAGGTAGGAGCAAGGGGAAGAAGTGGTGTTACTAGAGCCCAGTGAGAGGAGGTGTATTAAAGAGATCACTTAATAGGAGCCATAGTCAAAGAGCATCTTGGACACTGATAAAACCCAGAAATGAGTGAGTAAATAAATAATCTGTTCTGCTTTCCTCCAGTGCTCTTGTCAGCTGTCATTATTGTTCTTTGTTCAAATCCATCTGCAAGGCAGAAGGCAGGATGTAGTTCATAATAGTCAGTCATCCAAGATCAGGGAATAGAAGGTCAAGAAAGTTAACCATCCACCACCGTTATGTACTATGATGCAAAATCATCCAGAGAAGGCCAATAGGAAAAAGGAGTGGGTTGATGTAGTGTTGACATGCTTGTGTACAGGAGTATATGAGTTCAGTAAGTATATGTTCCCATTAAGTCATTTATTTTTAGTATATTTCAGAAAGAGGAGACCTGACATAAGGAAGCAAATGACAAAAAACACCTCGTACTTTGTCTAAAATTTTGAAGTAAGGCTTTTTAGAGAAGAGTGTATGTGTTCCTAGTTAACCTGTAACTATATTTCACCAAATGCTCATATTGTTCTTTTCCCTGACTTCTGAGGGGGAACCAACTCCTGTTCTTTGGAGGATCCTGCTATTTCACTGTATTTTAAGACTTCAAAAATATTATGAATCATTGTTCCTGTAAGATATTGATGGTTGTACCTGGAGACAGCTTTAACTCTTTCCATTACCCCAATAGTTCATGGCTATAAGATCATATTGTTTTTCACTCAATACTTCAATCCAGAAGCAACCTGCTTTATGCCAATAATTTTACCCCTCTAGATTTATCATAAAATAAGTAAATTATTTCTAATATTGCTCAGAACTAAAACAATTACTAAATTAGATGTCAGATTCACCACTTAAAAGTAAATCATTTCATGTCATCTCATTTATCCATTTATTGAGAGAGGGGGGGACAGAGGTAGAGGGGAGACAGTGCTAAAAGCCTCCACAAGTCTTCCAAATTTTAAGCAAAATACAGTGAGTGATGGTGAGTTTGTATTTATCTATTATATAGTATTTTTAGGCAAGAAATACTTGTTATTTATTCTGCAGCTTCAGTCTTTCCAGTTAAGGTATTGTTCCCAAATCTGTTCTTTCTTTCACACCACCAAGGTGATTTCTTATTTGATTCTCTTCTAAAATTTCACCCATTTAAATTTTCTGTCTCTCTCTATTCTATTTTTCTTGCTTTTTTTGCAGAATATTTTCTTATTTTATTCCTTCCTTGCTTCTTTCCTTTTTTTTCTTCATCTGTACCTTCTTTTGTTCACATTTGTCATATTAGTATCTTATCTTCCTTTTTAACCTTTTTTTCTCCTTCCTTTTCTGGTTTATAAATAATGTTTTAAGCAGCATTCAAAATTAAAAAAAGGCACATTAAGTATTTGCAGGAATTAAGACATAAAGAAAACTAATGACATTATGATGTTCAAAATACATTTAACTTGTGCTCTATGTTTATGGAATGTAGAACAAGTATTTGATCTTAAGCCTCTAGTAGTAATACAAAGAAGAGGTCATATCATAAGATCCATAGCGTCTATAATATGAACTAAAAAGTCAATTAAAATCCAAGAAGATTCACTGACACATTCATTCCTACAAATGTATATTGACCACACATGTGCCAGAAATTGATTGAGTTTCCAGGACATGAAATTTGACAGAGTAAACAAAATCCTGTCTTCATGAGGCTTACATTTTCAGAAGTAGAAAACAATAAATGTAATAAATATAAATGAAATATTCTAGACTGGTACATGATATAGATAAAAATATAAAGAATGATAATTTGCCTTAACTAAGAATAAAAGGCAGTTTCTTTAGGGAATTCATAGACAGCATGACCTCAAGCATTTTTGCAAAATTTATTCTTAAAAGTTTACTGATAAAAAATGAGCATCAATATTATTTGTTGTCAGTTAGGAAAAAAAAAAAAACCCAGCTTTTCCTAACAGCAATTCTGGAAATGCAGTTTGGCTCTTCTTAGGGAAACTTAAAACTTTAACCAAGATCTAGGCCTTTTTTAATGGCCACTCAAGTATTCAAGAACATAGATGGCTTTCTTTGTTTTCTGATTTATCTGAATTTTACTAATTGCAAAAATCAATAGACTTAAACACTTTCTTGTTTAGCAAATATGTAATGTACTTTTATGACATACACCATTTTACAAATACCAGAAAGCAACAATATCAAATACAGTTAAAGGAAAATGCAACTAGTTCTCTTCGAAGCATTCAATGAAACATAATTTTTTATAGGTTTCAAGTACAGTGACATTTTTAGACAATAAAGCTAATGTTTGCTTGTTTTGTTTTTTATTTTAAAAATATAGGTTTATCTGCATTAATAAAAGCTCTGATAATATATATGTGTATGCATGTACATATATTGCATACTATGGCACATATTGCATAACATGTGCGACACACACAAACGCAATTTCTGGCATTTAAAAGGCAGAGTTAGAACAAATAAATACAAAAAGGGTCTTTGTGCCACACCCTTGTGATTTCTGAAAAGAAATCATGAATCAGGAAACAGATAACCTCTTGTCTTACACTTTTAAATTTCTGTGGTGGTGTTGGTCATATTTTTTATTCTACTCTAATTTGGGATTGGAATGTTCAGTGTGTTATCACTTTATCAAACTTTGAAAATCAGATACATACTTAATAATAAATAATACATTCTGTATTAACGTACTTCAAGGAGGAATATTAGTGAGTGCATGTGCCTGGAAGAAAAACGCCTCTTTAACTTCTTCCCTGGCTCTCTTCCAATTTAAGTCCCGTATACAGCTCTATTAGGCTGTCGTTTCCACCTACACACCCTCAGAGTTCTAGTGAAAACTACATCAAAAATACAGGCATTAATGTACAGAAAAGTTCCCTTCTATTGCCATTAGTCTTATTATATTCTGAACTGCCTAATTTTATATATATGACAATATAGACACATTGACTGTGCTAGAAAACCTCACTAGAAGAAGCCACTTGACACTGGGAGTTTAAGGGAGAAGGCAGTAAGAATTATAAGATGTGAGACAAAGGCAGAGAACAGCATTAGCCACACTCGCTGTTCTTACAGTGGAAATTACCTACCCTGGATACTGAGTTTAATTGCTGCAAACAGCTCCAGAAGGCTGCACTTTCATCCCCATTGTAGGTCAATGAGCATATTTGCATGGTAGAAATTATTAGCAACTAGGCCTGTCCCCAGGAGAGTATCCATGATGCTATTCACAGACCATTAACAGCAGAGTTCACCCATGACTAGCAGAGGCTGTGAAGAAATGCTCTCTCCTTGGGAGCAACCATTAGTGGACGAATGCCATTCTCTTCAGACATATATGTATTTTTTAATATACTTGTGCGACTCTTAAGGATTTTTAATAAAACTTTGTAATAAACCTAAACTAGGCATGTTACTGGAGCACTTCTTAGTTTTTTTAGATAAGCCATTTCATAAACCCTAAGATACAAACAAATGTTTGGACCTCTTTGGTTCAGTTATTTTTTCTTTAAGTAAAAACACTGAGTGAGTGGAAGCATTTGAAGAATTTGAACAAATCTGCAAATAATTTGTTCTTTAATAAAGATGTTACTTTTCTTCAACCAAATATTTATTTGGTATTTATTTTATTTTATTTTATTTTTGAGACGGAGTCTCGCTCCGTCTCCCAGGCTGGAGTGCAGTGGCGCGATCTCGGCTCACTGCAAGCTCCGCCTCCCGGGTTCACGCCATTCTCCTGCCTCAGCCTCCCGAGTAGCTGGGACTACAGGGGCCCGCCACCGCGCCCGGCTAATTTTTTGTATTTTTAGTAGAGACGGGGTTTCACCGTGTTAGCCAGGATGGTCTCAATCTCCTGATCTCGTGATCCGCCCGCCTCGACGTCCCAAGTGCTGGGATTACAGGCGTGAGTGGCCGCACCCGGACAATTTTCTTTAATAAACACTTATGTTGCTACCATGTGCCAGGTACTGCGCTCTTTACTACAGATACAGTGATAAACGACAAAGACCTGAGACTTGCTCTCATGGAATTTATGCACTAATGGCTGTCACTCTGGATGACAAAATTTCAGTGTGATTTTTTTTTTATTTTCTCCTGTTATTTTTTACTTATCTTTCCTTTCAGTTTTCTTTTTACCTTTATTTTATCATAGTTAGAACACTTCACATGAAATCTACTCTCAACAAAATGTTAAATGAGACATTATTTTTGACTGTAGATGCAGTGTTGAGCTGCAGATCTCTAGAGATTATTCATCCTGCTTACCTGAAAGTTTTGGTCAACACTCAATATCCAGCATGTTGCACACTGTCTGATAAAATACAATTCCTAAATGTGTTATTTGCAAAATATCGGAAGCCTTTTGCAATCCAGATATTACAAATATATGCAGGATATATAATCTGTGTCCTACAATATTAACATTAATATTTGGGATGAAAATTTGTTCAGAGTGAGTGCTATTATTTTAATAAAAGTTTGTTAATTACAAACAAAAAATTGTAGAATGACAGTTACATGGGGAAAAAGAGAGTGTCATTACTCATTTAGATAAGAAAAATACAATGTTCGAATAATCACTTGTCCTTTCAGGTAGAAGTAAGAGCGAGATTTTTGTTGTTATTGTTGATTTTCTAGAAAACTTTTGATGGACCAGCATAGATGAATGGAATCACTTCACCAAATCAATCCTACCCGATGGAGGAAAAAGTAAAAACAAAAAGGGAAAGCAAAGAGAAGGCTACATTGTTTTATATAAAAATGTAACAATAGCTTGCTGGGACAGAAAGGGAAAACAAAGAGAAGGCTACATTGTTTTATGTAAAATTGTAACAATAGCTTGGCTGGGCCCGGTGGCTCGTGCCTCTAATCCAAGCACTTTGGGAGGCCAAGGTGGGTGGATTACCGGAGGTCAGGACTTTCTGACCAGCCTGGCCAGCGTGATGAAACCCCGTCTTGACTAAAAACACAAAAAATTAGCCGGGGGTGGTGGCAGGCACCTGTAATCCCAGCTACTCGGGAGGCTGAGGCAGGAGAATCGCTTGAACCTGGGAGGTGGAGGTTGCAGTGAACACAGATTGCACCACTGCACTCCAGTCTGGGCAACAAGAGCACACTGACTAAAAAAATTAAAAAAATAAAAAGTACAATAGCCATACTTAGGAACATATATGTTTATCACAATAGGTGAGGATTCAGGTACATTATTCTTAGAGAGAGTTTCTGTTAGATGAAGAAGAATCAAAAGAAGACACACACACACACACACACACAGACACACACACACACACACACACACACACACATTTCCCCTGAACATGAAGAAAGAGAAACAATAGAAGACCGTGGCCAATGGAGAGGGTTACTAAAACCAGATTCTTAGGCATCAGAGAAGCAAGTGGCTAAATGGACTAGTTCAGGGCAAATTTTAGTTCCTTATCTCTATTTTCTCACCCCAAAGACTCTTCAGAAATAGGAAAATGATACAGGCAACTGCAAAGATTTTATATAATAAAGATTTCTGATATTATGTCTGAAAATAGAGGGAATTCTTTTTTAACTGAAAATTTGGTGACATGTCTGGCTATGCACATGTATACATGTTGTGTGTGTATTTGTATAAATGTGTATTTTACACAATCATGGCCATTTATGATTGCTTTAACTATCTAACTCTTTGATTAGAGTTCACACTATTTGTATTAAAGATGTTCTGTTGGAATTTTTGAGGGGCAAAATAGTGGTAGAAAACTCGAAAAATTCTTAAGTGCTGAATCATGATATGTATTTTCTTCAGTTCTCATACAAATCTACACTTTATACTCTTCTGCAAAACTTAGACCATAATTCAGTACCATGTGTACTATACAATGTATAATGTACAATTACTTTTACAATGATGTAATAGTAATGTTTTCTATAAAAAATTAACCTCAGTAGCATCAATAAATCTAAGATAGTTGGATATCTATGTCTGCTCGAATTAACTGGATTTGTTCACACATCTGTAGTTCAATTAGCTATTGGTTAGTCTAATAGGGCACCAGCTTCACATGAGTAAAATATGACTGCTGTGTGTGCATCTTGCTTTTAACAGTCTAGGTGGTGTACGTCCTTCTCATGGTGGTGGCAGAGAAGCTAGCACAAACAGAAATATGCAAACATTTTATTAAGCCTCTGCTTGTAGCATACCTTCTAGAATTTCAGTAGCCAAAATCAATCATGCAACCAAGACCGGAGACAAAATGAGAGCTTTGCAAAGCTACGTGACATAAGGCATGGATTGAAGAAGTGAAAAACAAGAGCCTTTAATCTCACTTTATGCAACAATTTTATTTCTTTTCTTTCAATATATACCTAGCCTTAAAAAGTCAAATATATTGCAGAGTATATATCATCTATGCCTTTTGAAACATTCTGTCCTTCACAATGTAAACTATGAAAATGGAAACATAGTAGGTATATAGTAAATATTACTGATCATTTGAAATTCTGAACTTTTTATGAAATTTACTTCAGTTTTAGAAAGTGGAGACAGATGTAGCCAGGCTTCTGAACATTTTTGATTGCAGTGGTTCAGATGTGACTTCTTCTGGTTCTCACTGTCAGCCATTCTGAGGGAAAGAATTAAAAAAAAAAAAAGTTGAATATCACCAAATTGATCTCTTGCTACATCAGTTTCAAAGGAACTGCAAAAAATGTCCAAATTTAGAAAACCTAGTTCAGCAAGTGACTTCTCAACTCTTTCACCTTCAGGTCACGTTATTATTCATTCTACTAAGAACCAGACCATTAAAAATGGGATGATGCTCTTTAGAAATCTACCTATATGTGGATCTTAATCTAGGGTATCTTATAAACTTTAATGTGTTCTTTTGATAAATTGAGGCAAATCAGAAGGCCTATTTTAGGGTTCTACCTCCCACCTTACAATAGTAAATTATGTTTTTTTAGGTCACTCATCTTTAAAAAAGAATATGGTAAAAAAACATATATTTTTAAAATTTCTACTGATACTGCATTGGTGATTAAAACAGAAAATTAAGACAGAAATGGTCAACACAAATGATGCTTTCAATATTTATTTAAGTACCTCATTATTTCATTTTAGAGTATTAAAATATCAAAATTATACAATCTTTTTAAATATAAAATTTAACCTAATAATGTTTTGATGACAATTGTAACTGAATTAAACCTTTAGTGTTTATATTTGCCTAATAGGCGCCATGGGATAATAGAGAAAGGAAAAGTAAAGGAAAATTAAAGCATGTAGGAGTATTTCAAATCTAAATATGAGATAACTAATATGGGAAATAAAGTCAGTATTGATCAATACAAAAGAGTTAGCTGTTAAAGCTTGTAAAATTATGAATATAATGTCGTTCCAGAATAATTGTGAAAGATTCCATGAAAAACAAAATAGTGCAAAATTGAGCACACTCTTCAAAGTAATGTGGAGATCTAGCAACATTTTTAGGAAGGGAGAATTAAGCTATGTCTTGCGAAGAAAAATTTAGGATGCATAAATTTGACTAAAGAGAAACAAATATTTTGGAAAGAATAACATATATTTCTAGTATTGGAATATCGTATGTAGGAAGTTTAGAAGTTTACCATGCTATACTTTTTTATTTGATGCCCCTAACGTTTCTGAATGCTGCATGCCACCCCTACTAAACTTTCAGTACCAACGTCAACTACACCTCTTTTGAGAGATCATTTCTCAGACAGGAAGAATAACTGTTATCCACTGATTATTTTGCACTATAGTGCTTGTAAACATCCTTGCCACTAAAATTAATGAGAAAAATCCCGGGGGGAGAAAAGGAAAACTGAATCCTCTACTACATTCTACTTAATGATTTTTTTCCCCTCAGTTATTTGATGCTGTTTATTGAATAACCCAACCTGCAGAACTATTATAATTCACCAGTAATCCAATATCCTGAGCTAGTCTGTTTAAAAGCAAAAAGTATATCATAGATTTATTGATGCCCACAAGACTTAGAACTCAATACTCTATGTGCTGTTTGACATTCTGTCTAATAATCTGATATGCCACAAACACGTGTAGGTTTTCACACATATCATATTTTCCTACCAACCTAAGGACAAATTGCCTTACTATTTTGCTTCACTATGACCAGTCCACTTCCCCATTCTATGCCATTTTATTCCATTTTTACCTCATAAATGAAACGTTGTTCTAAATGCTAGACACAGGGTACAACATTGGCATCCTAGAAAACTCCCTTGTCTTGGGTGGATCTTGCCCTAGTATCAATATAGAACCTGAAATGTGTAGAAAGTCCTCTTAGGATTATTTTTCAATAGTTTTCATTGATATGCTTTGTACAGTGATTTGGACCTTTACTGGTTATCGTGAGGATCAAGACCAAAGGGGACATGAAAAACAAATTGAAGAGCAAACCTCAAAGGCATAATACAAAACTGAAGTTCCTGAGATTAGATGTCAATGCAGGTACCATCCCTTAGATTGGTCCTAGAAGTTCTAAGGAAAGGCAAAAGAACTAAAAAATGATCAGGAGATCACCTGAAAGAACATCAACCTACATTGAGCTGTAATGATAAATTGAAATATAAAAACTAAATTGAGAATGTCAGAGCCAAATTATCTAAGACATGATAATAACCCAGACCATTGACTCTAAAGCAAGGAATTATAGATGGAATATAGAAGTAGCAAATTTAAGAAAATGAAAATGGCAACATTAGCATGTGTTATTGTAATTTCGTGCATTAAAAGTTTAATATAATTATCAGGTTTGGATTACTTTTTAGTAGCAAATGATGGAATGACAAATGACAAAGATGTGTTACCGGTCTTGCTCGACCTCCAAGTCTGAACAGTTGTTCCACTACAACAGTCATCAGGATAAATCAGCATGGACCATACGAGGCTGGGATCTCTGTGGCAAAATTTAGTTCAGATAATTTTGAAGTTTTGATTAAAAATAAGATGTTGAAACAATGGATACAACATCACATATGAGTTAAAAATCTATGGAGATGGAGAGTACAACCTTAATTTCTGCACAGTTTTCAGTGCAATAAGACCTTTGGCAAAAAGAAAAGTATTTCTAGAAGTTGTTACTATTGCACACTTTGGGAGCTGAAAATTGTTCATTCCTATCTGAATCCTGGATTACTAGGATACACCAAAGCCAAGTATACCTGAAACATTATCATGGAGACAATTCTATAAGATGCTCTTCAAAAGTATATCCTTCAAATAGTCTACCACTTTTAATATAAAATTTTATGCTCAAATCATGTACAATGAGTTGGAATGTAGAAGAATTGTTCTGAAATATGGACACTGATCTAAGACCCAACTACCTTGAGGCAGCCCAGAACCGTAGGAGGATCTAGTTAGCCACTGGGACAAAACTCCAAATTTTGTCCATATCAGTGAAATAATACACCTTCTACAGATGTTTTTCCAACTAGAAAACTAAAAGCACACACTGTCACTTAAGTCATACTCCCACAAGGTAGAGGAGGTTCGCCAAACCTAATTAATCTACGGTTCAAAAAGAAATGTGTGCACACCCAGCCTAAATAACAGCTAAACAAGATAACAGAGCTGACAGCAATACTTGGACAAGATTAAGAGCCACTCAGAAGAATTACCAAGACCTAAAGTCTACAGAAGAGGGCTATTGTAGCAGAAGAATTAGCTAAGAATGAGTTCTAATGGGGGAAGTTACTGTACAAGTATTGCCTCTAATATGGCAGAGTTATGATGGGCCAAAGATGATAATTCACGCCAATAAACTCACCTCAGGGACACTGATGTCCCAATCTCAGTCTTTCACTGTTCCAAAAGTGATGCACTTCTCAATTCTTAATAAAGAATATAATATTTTATTAAATCCCAAATTACTATAAAAACATCATTCTATTTATGCTGGAATCTTACAAATTTCACATATTATTCCATCATATTTCTTCTAATTCTGCTTCCACTCTTTTCTCTTTCTTTGCTTCCCTTATATTCCCTGCCTGAATTCATCCTCTCTCACTCTTTCATTTTCTTTCCTCCCATTGTTTATTGACAATATTTATTTAGTGTATGCTGGAGTTGATCTTACAGGCTAATCAACTGTGTCATATCTGTAAACATACGTTTCTAACTTTTAGCTATTGCCATCATTGCTCAAACAACTGATTTTTAATCAAATGTTTATGGAGATATATACATATATATTTTAAATAAATATTTACTATGTATTTACTGTAGGGTGGGTCTGCCTCTCCCAGTCCACTGACTCAAATGTTTGTTTGAGTCCTTTGGCAACACACCCAGGAACAATACTTTGGATCCTTCAATCCAATCAAGGTGACACTCAGTATTAACTGTCACACAATAACACAGTTGAGTAGCTGGCCCTCTAAAGCCAAAATATTTATTATGTGTTTTTTTTTTTTTCATTAAAATCTTGCCTACTCCTGGTGTAGCTATTTTTGGGAGAAGGAACATTTTCATATATAGTACTCTCTTTGTTTGTGGATTTACTAATTTATTGCAAAAAAATAAGTATAAACTAGATTCCACTTGGCATTATAAAAGTAAAGTCAAATTGACAATAGCCCTTGCCATCAAGTAGTATATATTAGCTAGAATATAGTTAGAATACAGAGAATGTAGAGACAGGCTGAAAACTGCACACAGTGTAACCTGCCAAGAAACTCCCTGAGTTGAATTAGCCAATGAAACATCCTACTTTAGCATTGGTTCTAATATGTGTATTTCCATTACATATGTGCATATATAATGTATATACAAATATACATATTAATACACGCATATAAAATGGAAATAGAGGTATTAGAAATAGTTGTGTGTATATATATATACATAAATATGTATATATTTTGTTTTCAATTTATTTTCAAATAGTTCAAGAATACTGTGCTTTTATTTTTATGTGGGCAACTTGTAAGCCTTGTGCACCAGGGCTCTTTAAATCTACCTGGTCACTTGGGAAGGCATCATTTTTAGACTCAAAATGGAAAGGGAATTCAAAACTTATTTGATCAATTATCTTTATAAATGCAAAATAATTATTTTCTTCCTTTATATGACTCAAAGATAAAATATACTCTAAAATCTCATTTGAGTCTACAGAGGATAAGGTACAGATTTTAATGCAATGAGCCAAGGCACGAAAATCAGAATCCACTTATTTTAGAATGCAAGAAAGATGGCTATTGCTTTTTTAAATTTACTCAGGAACAGCCCAATATTTAGCTTCCACTGGTATTAAGGCAGTAATAATTTCAGTAATTTAGATTCTCCACAAAGCTTGTTCTCTAGATTTCTATACATAGAAGTAGTTGTAGGAGAAATCTCATAACTTTACTAGAATTCACCTTTATATGGAAGCTGAGGCAAGTGTCAGTAATCTTGGTAAGTGTCCTTGGTGACTGCCAGTAACTTTCCTCCAACTTCTGTTCATTGATCTATAGTCTTAGCTAACCATAAGTGTATTTCTGAGTTTTCTCGCTGTGTCAAGCATTTTATAAATCTAGTGAAAAGAGTGTGATTGCAACAATATCCATTGCCTCAAAATAGGTGACCAGGACATTCCAGAAATTATTACCTTCTTGGCAAATTGTATGAATGCCCTCTTGTCATCTGTTAGGGGGCAGAGAATAAGGAGTGTGAAATAGGATTTCAATTTGATAAAAATTTAGGTTTTATGTATGATCACTCAGTAAAGGTTTTTTTTTTTCCTATTGAAACAAATTGTGATTGATCACAGTTGCAGAGCTATAAAATTTATTTCTTAATTTATGTAATAATTGCTGAATTTCATGTTATTTTGATTATTCTATTGTTTCCCCTCTTTGGCATATCAAATTTTTGCACCAAGACTTGGCGGGTGAGTGGGCAGATTTCAGTGAAATTTTATTTGGGATGTACGTAAACTCATTCTGTTATGAAACTAAGTACAAAGGAGTTAAGAGATAATAAGAGGTGCAGTTATTAGCCCAAGGCAGTTGCCTCGAATCACTAATTTCTACCGGATTTGATATGACTTTATGACTCATTCAGGGATCATTGTTTATTCATAGGCCTGTAGTTGAGCAAATAAGACCTTCTACATTTGCCTGACAGTTCAGTGTTTTTGAGATACCTACATCTCTTACTTTCATGTCTCTCTTCACTTTCTATCCCCAATCTTTCACAATTATCACATCGCATGGTACTTGGTACATAGCAGGTGTTTCGGAATAATTGATTATATCTGTTCTAAATGGCAAAAACAACACTTTAAAAATTTTTAATTTCATGGGTATATAGTAAGTATATATATTTATGGAATATGAGATATTTTGATACAAACATACAGTGTGTAATACTTACATCAGGGTAAATGGCTTATCCATCATCTAACACATGTATCATTCATTTTTGTTATAAACATTCCAATTACTCTCTTTTAGTTATGTTTAAATCTGTGATATATTATTGTTGACTGCAGTCACCCAATTGTGCTATCAAATACTGGATTTTATTTATTCTATGTAACTGTATTTTTGTACCCATTAATCATCTGAACCCTCCCGACCCCCACCCCACTACATTTCCCAGCCTCTCATAGCCATCCTTCTACTCTCCCTGAACAAGAGTCCAGTTTTTAAAATTTTTAGTTATAAAATGACATCACAAAATGAGAATATATGAAGTTTGTTTTTCTGTGCCTGGCTTATTTCACTTAAAATAATGACCTCCAATTTCATCCATGTTGTTTCAGATGAAAGAATCTCACTCTTTTTCATGACTGAATAGTACTCTATTGTGTATAGGTACCACAATTTTTTATCCATTCATCTGTTGATGGACGCTTAGGTTGCTTCCAAATCTTGTCTATTGTGAATAGTGCTGCAAGAACTATGGGAGTGCAGATATCTCTTCAGTATACTAATTTCCCTTCTTTTGTGTATTTTCCTAGTATTGGGATTGCTGGATAATTTGGTTGTTTTATTTTTAGTTTTTTAAGGAACCTGCACACTGTTCGCCATAGTGGTTATACTAATTTAAATTTTCACCAACAACGTATAATAGTTCCTTTATCTCCACATCCTTGCCAACATTCATTATAGCCTGACTTTTAAATAAAATACATTTTTAATTAGGTGAGATGATAACTCATTATAATTTTGATTTGGATTCATCTGATGCTCTATGATGTTTAGCACCTTTTTATAAACCTGTTTTGTCTTTTTAAAGTTATGATTACATTTTAACTTCTGAGATACATGTTCAGAACATGCAGGTTTGTTACATAGGCATACATGTATCATGGTGGTTTGCTGCACCCATGAACCCATCATCTACATTAGGTATTTATCCTAATACTATTCCTTCCCTACCCCCAACCCTCCAATAGGCCCTGGTGTGTGATGTTCCCCTCCCTGGGTCCATGTGTTCTCATTGTTCAACTCCCACATATGAGTGAGAACATGTGGTGTTTGGTTTTCTGCTCCTGTGTTAGTTTGCTGAGAACAATGGTTTCCAGCTTTATCCATGTCCCTGCAAAGGACATGATCTCATCCTTTTTATGGCTGCATAGTATTCCATGGTGTATAGGTGCCACATTTTCTTTATCTATTCTATCATTGATGGGCATTTGAGTTGGTTCCAAGTCTTTGCTATTGTGAATTGTGCTGCAATAAACATATGTGTGCATGTGTCTTTATAGTAGAATGATTCATAATCCTTTGGGTATATACCCAGTAATGGGATTGCTGGGTCAAATGGTATTTCTGGTTCAGATCTTTGAGGAATCACCACACTGTCTTCCACAATGGTTGAACTAATTTACACTCCCATCAACAGTGTAAAAGCATTCCTATTTCTCCACATTCTCTCCAGCGTCTTTTGTTCCCTGACTTTTTAATGTTTGCCATTCTAACTGGCATGAGATGATATCTCATTGTGGTTTTGATTTGCATTTCTCTAATGACCAGTCATGAGGAGCTTTTTTCATGTTTCTTGGCCACATAAATGTCTTCTTTTGAGAAGTGTCTGCTCATATCATTTGCCCACTTTTTGATGGAGTTAAAATACTTCTTCACAAGAAAGAGAACCATCAGTAAAGTGAGGAGACAACCTACAGAATGGTAGAAAATATTTGTAAATTATCCATCTGATAAGGGATTAATAAGCAGAATAAATAAGGAGCTTAGATAACTTGATAGGAAAAAAACAATTTAATGATCCTATCAGAAAGTAGACAAAAGATCTGAATAGGCATTTCTGAAAAGAAGACATAAAAAAGGCAAACAGGAGCATGTTCTAACCATGTTCAGGTTAATTCTACTTTCCAGTAGAATCACTAGATTTTTTTTTCCCCTATTCAATTGTCTGAGCCCCTTTTTTATTCCGGTTATTAGTCCTTTATCATATGGATATTTATAAATATTTTCTCCCATTCTGTGGGTTGTTTCCTCACTTTATTGATCGTTCTCTTTCTTGTGAAGAAGCTTATTAACTTCATGAGATTTCATTTGTCCATTTTTGCTTTGGTTGCCTGTGTTTGTGGGGTATTACTCAAGAAACCTTTGCCCAGACCAATGTCCTGGAGAGATTACCCAATGTTTATTTTTAGAAGTTGTATAGTCTGAAGTCTTAGACTTAAGTATTTAATCAATTTGGATTTGATATTTGTATATTGCAAAGATAGGGATCTAGTTTCATTCTTCAGCATATGGATATCCAGCACCATTTATTGAAAAGACTGAATGTATATTCTTGGAACCATTGTCAAAAATGAGTTCACTGTAGATGTATACATTTATTTCCAGGTTCTCTATTTTGTTTCATTGCTCTGTGTGTCTGTTTTTATGCCAGTACCATGCTATTTTGGTTATTATTGCTCCATAGTATAATTTGAAGTCAGGTAATGTGATTCCCCTAGTTTGGTTCTTTTTGCTTAGGATGACTTTGGTTATTCTGGATATTTTTGCAGTTCCATATAAATTTAAGGATTATTTCTTCTGTTACTCTAAAAAATATCGTTGGTATTTTGATAGGAATGGCATTGAATCTATACATTCATTTGGATATTATAAACATTTTAAACATATTGATTCTTCCAATCCATGAACATGGGCTAACTTTGCATTTCCTTGTGTCCTTTTTAATTTCTTATATCAATATTTTATAGTTTTTATTGTAAAGATCTTTTAGTTCATTGGTTAATTTAATTTCAAGGTATTTTATTTTATTTGTAGCTGTTGTAAAAGGGGTTACTCTCTTGATATCTATTTCAGATTGTTCACTGCCATCATGCTGTTTCAGAGTGTTCACTGATTTTTCTATGTTGAATTTGTAGCTTGAAATTTTACTGAATTTGTACATGAGTTCTAATAGCTTTTTGATGGAATCTTTAGGCTTTTCCATGTATAAGATCATATCATCTTCGAAGAAGGATAATTTGACTTCTTCCTTTCCAATTTGGATGTCCTTTATTTCTTCCTCTTGTTTGATCACCCTAGCTAGACAGCCAGTAAAATGCTAAATAACAGCGGTGAAAGTGGGCATCCTTCTATTGTTCCAGATCTTATAGGAAAGGCTTTTGACTTTTCTCTGTTTTATATGATACTGAGGGTCCATTGTATGTGGCTCTTATTGTGTTGAGTTATGTTCCTTCTATACCCTGTTTTTTGAGAGTATTTAAAGATTATAAATGGATGTTGAATTTCATCAAATAATTTTCAAGATAAATTGAAATGATCATATAATTTTGTCCTTCATTCTGTTAATATAATGTATCAGAATTATTGATTTGCATATGTTGAACCATTGTTGCATCCTTGGGATAAATTTCAGTTGGTCATGATAAATGATCTTTTTAATGTTTCGGTGATTTTGATTTGCTAGTATTTCTTTGAGAATTTTTGCATCAATGTTTATCATTAATATTGGCTTCTAGTTTTCATTTTAAATGTGTCTTTCTCTGGTTTTGGTATCAGAGAAATATTGGCCTCATAGAATGAGGTTGGAAGTATTGCCTCCTCATCTATTTTTCAGAATAGTTTGTGTAGGACTGATATTAGTTTTTCCTTAAATGTTTGGTAAAATTCAGTAGTGATGTCCTTGAGTTCTTTTCTTTGCTGGGAGACATCTTATTATGCCTTCTATCTCTTCACTTGTTATCAGTCATTTCAGGTTTTGCATTTCTTCATTGTTTAATCTTGGTAGGTTATATGTGTCTAGTAATTTATCTATTTCTTCTAGGTTTTCTAATTTCTTGGCAGAAGTTGTTATAGTGATTTCTAATAATCTCTAGGATATCTGCGGTATCAGCTTTAATGTCTCCTTTTTCACTACTGATTTTATTTATTTGCATCTTCTTTTTTTTCTTAGTCTAGCTAAAGGTTTGTCAATTTTGTTTGTGTTTCCAAAAAATAAACTTTTTATTTCAATGATTTTTTTCTTTTTTGTTTCAATTTTATGTTTGCTCTGATGTTTATTTTGTTTTTCTTCTACTAATTTGGGGTTTGGTTTGCTCTTGCTTTTCTAGTTTTTAAGATGCATCATTAGGTTGTTAGAAATTTTTCTACTTTTTGATGTAGGCCCTTATTAACTTTCCTTTAACTACTACTTTTATTGTTACCCCATAGGTTTTGCTATATTATGTTTCCATTTTTATTTACTTAAAGAAAATTATTAATTTTCTTTTTAATTTCTTCATTGTCCCTCTGGTCATTCAGGAGTATACTGTTTAAATGTCCATGTGTTTGTATAGTTTCCAAAATTCCTCTTGTTATTGACTTCTAGTTTGTTCCATTTTGGTCACAGAAGATTCTTGATATGATTTCAATTTTTTTCATTTTTTAAGACTTTTTAAACTTATTTATGATCTATCCTTGAGAATGATCTATGTGGTGGGTAGATAAATGTGTATTTTGCAGCCATTGGATGAAATGTTCTGTAAATATCTATTAAGTCCATTTAATCTACAGTGTAGATTCAATCTGATGTTCATTGATTTTCTGCCTGTATGAGTTCTCCAATGCTGAAAGTGGGATTTTGAAGTCTCCAGCTATTATTGTATTGGGGTCTATCTCTCTCCTTAGCTCTAATAATATTTGCCTTATATATCTGGGTTTCCCAATGTTAGGTACATGTATATTTAAAATTGTTATATCCTCTTGCTAAACTGACCTTTTTATCGGTATAGAATGATCTTTGCCTCATTTTATAGCTTTTGTCTTGAAATCTCCTTGTCTGATAAAAGCATAGTTACTTCTGCTTTTTCTGTTCTTATTTGCATAGAATATCTTTTTCATCCCTTTATTTTCAGCCTATGTGTGCCTTCATAGATGAAGTGTGTTTACTGTAGGCAACAATCATTGGTTCTTTTTTTCTGTTATTCAGTTATCCACTCTGTACCTTTGGATTCAAGAGTTTAGTTCATTTACATCCAATGTTATTATTGGATATAACATTATTATTGTTAATAATATTAACATTATTGTTAATAGTATTAATATTATTACTATTAATAATATCATTACTACTAATAATAGTATTAATATCATTAATATTAATAATAGTATTAATATTAATGGTGATGATATTAATAATAACATTAATACTATTATTAGTAGTAATGATTATTGAATTGTTAATAGTATTAATATTATTAACAATATTACCACTATTAATATTATTAATATTTTGATGTATCATTAATATTATTATTAATTATTTTAATTCATCACTAATATTAATTTTAATAATGTTATTGATATTATCATAATATTAATATTAATGTTAAATCCAATGTTAGTATTGGATATATATGAGTAAGTAGGGACTTACTCTTGTCATTTTGCTATTTGTTTTCTGGTTGTTGTGCGGTCTTCTCTTCCTTCCTTTTTTTCTTTTTGTTAAGAAAATTTCCTCTGTTGCTATGTTTTAATTTCTTGCTTTTTATTTTTTGTGGATTGGTTGTAGGTTTTTTTTAGATTTGAAGTTATAATGAGGATTGCAAATAACGTTTTACTACCCATTATTTTAAACTGAAGACAACTTCACACTGATTGTAAAAACAAAGAGAAAACTAATAAAAACTCTACACTTTAAGTGTATCTGCCTACTTTTTAACTCTTTGTTCTTTCTATTTATATTTTATTACACAATGTCTTGCAAAAGTTGTTGTAGTTATTACTTTTTTTAGCTTCATCTTTTAATCTTTAACTCAAGATATGTGTGGTTTACACACCAACATTACAGTGTTATAATCTGTGTTTGTAAAGTTACTACTATCAGTGAGTTTTATACTTTCTGATGATTTATAACTGCTAATTAATGTTCTTTTCTTTCAGACTGAAGAACTCTCTTTAGCATTTCTTGTAGGACAAGTCTGGTGTTGATGAAACTTCTCAGGTTTGTTTAGTAAAGTCTTTATTTCTCCATGTTTTAAGGGCCTTTTTGTTGGATATACTATTCTAGGATAAATGTTTGTTTTTCTTCAGCACTTTGATGTGTCTTGTCACTCTCTCCTGTCCAATAAGGTTTCCACCAAGAACTCTGCTGCCAGACATACCAGAGCTCTTTTGCATGTCATTTATTTCTTTTCTCTTGCCGCTTTTAGGACCCTTTTTGTACTTGATTTTGGGGGTTTGAGTATTAAATGTTTTAAGGTAGCCTTATTAGGGTTAAATTTGCTTGGTGTCAATAGCCTTCTTTTACTTGGCTATTGATATTTCTCTAGATTTGGAAAGTTCTCTGTTATTATCCCTTTGAATAAATGTTTTACTCATAATTCCCTCTCTCTCTACTTCCTGTTTAAGGCCAATAACTTTTAGATATATCCTTTTGAGTTTATTTTCTCAATCTTATAGTCATTCATTATCCTTTCTTTATACTTTTATCTGTTGTCTTCTCTAAGTGTTGTCTCAAATTGCCTGTCTTTACGCTCACCAATCTTTTTCTTCTTTTTTTTTTTTTGAGGCCGAGTCTCACTCTGTTACCCAGGCTGGAGTGCAGTGGCATGATCTTGGCTCACTACAACCTCCATTTCCCAGGTTCAAGCGATTCTTGTGCCTCAGGCTCCTGATTAGCTGGGATTACAGGCGCCCACCACCAAGCCTGGCTATTTTTTGTATTTTTAGTAGAAATGGGGTTTCACCATATTGCCTGAGCTGGTCTTGAACTCCTGACCTCAAGTGATTTGTCTGGCTTCGGCCTCCCAAAGTGCTGGGATTACAGGCATGAGCCATCGTGCCCAGCCAATTTTCTTTTTCTGCTTCATCATTTCAGATGTGGAAAGACTCTAATGCTTTCTTCAGTACATCAATCAAATTTTTCAGCTCCAGAATTTCAGCTTGACTTTAAAAATCATGTCAATCTCTTTGTTAAATTTATGTGATAGAATTCTGAAATTCTTCTCTGCTGTATATTGACTTTTGTTGAGCTTCCTCAAGACAGCTATTCTGATTTCTCTATCTGAAAGGTCACATAGCTCTGTCACTCTGGGGTTGGTTATTGGGGCCTTATTTAGTTCGTTTGGTGAGGCAATATTTTCCTAGATGGTCTTCATGCTTGTGGATGTTTGTCAATATATGGACCTCAAAGAGGCAGGCATTTATTCTAGTCTTTGCAGTCCAGGCTTGAGTGATTCAATTCTTCTTGGGACGTCTTTCAAAGTATTCAAAGGGTATTGAGTGTGAGCTAAGTCTTTGGTCCCTGCAGCCCCATCTGGATTGAGGGGCACTCAAAGCCGAGTAATGCTATGAATCTTATAGGCTTATAGATATACTCCCTTAGTGGTCTTGGATATGATATGCAAGATTTCTCTGAATTTTCAGGCAGAGAGTCTTCTCTTCCCTTTTTTCCCCCAAACAAATGGAGTCTCTTGTTCTCAGTGCTGAGCTGCCTGGACTAGGGGTAGAGATGACACAAGCACTCCTGTGGCCACCATCGCCAGGACTGTGCTGGGTTAGATCTGAATCCAGTATACTACTGGGTCACACCCAAAGCCTGTGGTGAGTATTGCCTGGCTACTAGCTGATGTTTGTTAGAGGACTACAGGATCTTTAGTCATCAGGTGGTGAATTCAGCCAGGCTCTTGTCATTTTCTTTAGGCTGGCAAGTTACTTTATGGCCCAGGGTGGGTCTAGAAATGCTGTCCAGGTGCTAGGATGTGGAACTTTAGTAACCTATGTGGTGCTTTATTTTACCACAGCTGAGCTAATACCTAAGTTGCAAGACTAAGTCCTTTTTACTTGTTTCTCTCCTTTCCTCAAGCAGGAGTCTCCCCCATAGCCACTGCAACTTCAAATGTGCTGGAGCCAGCACAGTACTAGACCTCACCCAAGGTCCATGGTGAGTACGACCTGGCTACTGCTGATGTTTATTCAAGGTTCAAGGGCTCTTTAGTGAGAAGATAATGAGTACTGCCCAAACTAGTTACTTCTCTTCAAGACAATGTATTCCCTTTAGGCCCAGGGTATGCCTAGAAATGTCACCCAGTAGTTAGGGACTGGACTGGGAGCTTCAGGACTCTGCTTGGTGCTTCATTTCACCGTGGCTGAGCTGATTTTTGGTTCTTAGGAAGGTCCGTTTTTGTGTTTGGATAGTTGTTCAATTTGGTGTTCCTGCAAGGGGTACAATCACTGGAGGGTTCTATTCGGCCTTCTTGCTTTGCCTCTATCCCGTGTTTTAGGTAAGAGATGCACAGCCTATTCAAATACAGATATCAAATGTCAAAGGCTGTTCTTCCAAGAATGTGTTTGGGGCCAGCAGCTAGGAATGTGGTTGGAGCCAAAAATAGCAGGGCCAGAGAAAGATACAAAAACCCACCTCTGGCCACAAATGGGTGAGCAGCTACTTAGGAGGGCTTCTGAGACTCTTGTACCCCACAGGAAGGCTGATGTTTTAAAGGCCTCGGGGAAACTAAGTGAAAATCTCCATTACTGCTGTTGAAGCAAAGATTCAGTGACTATTGCTTGGATTTATACATTGAAAGAAAGTAGACTGCAAGTATTCTATCTATGGACCTTTATGGTAGTAAATTCTTTTTTTTTTTTTTTCTTTTTTTTTTTTCTTTTTTCTTTTTTTTTTTTTTGTGACGGAGTCTCGCTCTGTCGCCCAGGCTGGAGTGCAGTGGCGCGATCTCGGCTCACTGCAAGCTCCGCCTCCCGGGTTCACGCCATTCTCCTGCCTCAGCCTCCCGAGTAGCTGGGACTACAGGCGCCCGCTACCACGCCCGGCTAATTTTTTGTATTTTTAGTAGAGACGGGGTTTCACTGTGTTAGCCAGGATGGTCTCTATCTCCTGACCTCGTGATCCGCCCGCCTCGGCCTCCCAAAGTGCTGGGATTACAGGCGTAAATTCTTTAATTTCAATTAAATACTATTGTTTTACTTTACCTCGGCAAATATAGTTCTAAGTACACTCGTACTTACGTAACTATGTAATAAGCATTTTGTATGATTACATAATTTATAAAATATTTTCATTTGTTTTATCTTCATTTGTGTCAGTCACTCATGCTGGAATTTGTGTAGAGAATATGTTATTACTCTTCTGTTATGCTGGTGAAGAAACAAAGGTTCATACATGTTAAATACCCTAATCAAGGCTATACAATAACAGTGAACATAAAATAATATAAAGTCTACTAAAACTATTTTGCAAACTATATATGCTACTGAGATAGAGCTAGAACTCTAATTCAGCTTCTGCATATAACTATCTCGATTACAAAGTTTTAAATAAATTATTCCATATAATCATATATTCTACAGATACGATGCTTTCCTGATAAACATTTTGCTGTTTACTAAGTTTCTTTTTTGAGTTTTAAATATGTGCGCTGATATGACGTTAAAAGTATGACAGGGTTTGTGTGGCTTATCTTGAAAGCATACACATTCGAGTATTTTTTATTATAGTTTCACTAATTTCACCCTTTTCTGAATTCTCTACTGGCTTACTACTAGCTTCCTTATTTCCCTAAAATAATTAGAGTTTAAACATCTCAATTTCCAGGAGGACTGTTGCTCCCATTTATAAAAGATGGCTTGTCAATTGAGCCAGAAAGAATTTTCTAATTATGATACTTCATAACATCTTCACTATATCTTTCATTATATAAAAAAATGACACCACTGACAGTGATTACACATCTCCATTCCACCTCAAACTTCACAGTAGTCATCTTTGAAAGAATACCTAGTGCAACCATGTTTGCACTTTCCTAAATTATCAGACATTGGCAAATACTTCACATCTCATCAAATATTTTACTGAGTAATGTGTATCTTTGAAAATGGACATCAGTCACCAAATTACACTAAAATTATAAAAACTATAGAGAAGCAACAGGCTGCCAGATACCAGACATGCACAGAAATGGAGATTTGAGAAAACATATATTATCTTTGATCAGCAAAAATTATGATAATCAAAACTTAGCATTTAGTGATAGACATAAAATAAATATATTGGGGAAACTGGCTACAGATGGTATGAGGTATCTATTTCTATGCAGATAGTGCATCAAAGAAGTAGTTTAGAGCAGAACACTAGTTCACAATTATCTAAGACAATAAAGAAAAAATTTGTTTACAGGTAATTAAGCATTATTATTAATTTGAAGAATGCAAAAACAATACTGCCAAATAATGCTAGTGTCAGTGGAAAGATATTTTACAAATACTACAAAACCTTTATGATGACATGCAAATTCAAAGATCATAATACAATTTGCAATAAGAGTAGTACAAATTCATTCACAAATTCAAAAACCATATTGAATTAGTATGTATATATAAAAGGGGACATTTGGCAAGACATGGTGGCTCATGTTGTAATCCAGCCCCTTGAGAGGCTGAAGTGGGAGGATTGCCTGAGGCCAGGAATTTGAGACAAGTTTGGGTAACATAGTAAATCCCCATCTCTTAAAAACAAAAAAAAAAATTTAGCCTGGCATGGCTTGACACACTTGTAGTTCCAGCTACTCAGGAGGCTGAAGCAGGAGGAAGGCTTGAGTCCCAGAAGTTGAGGCTTCGGTGAGCCATGATCATGCCACTGCACTAAAGCCTGCGAAACAGAGTTGAGACCTGGTCTCAATACAAATAAAAATAAAAAGGAACAATTTAGAAGTTTTTAATGAAAAATTCTACAAAATATCTGACAACTTATCTGTAAATTACATATTTTCATCTAAGTAATGTTAAAAACAAAAATTTTGAATTTTGGAAAGTTATATATCTCTCAGAAGACATCAATTCAACTATTTCCAAATTAACATAAGAAATAGGCTGTCTTCTTTGCTGAGACTCAACTCTCCAATAAACACAGGCTATATGACTTTGGGCACATTGATAACTATTCAACATATGAGTTGTCGCAAATTTCACATTCTAGTTTAAATGACTATTACTTAAGATAATACACACAAAAATTTACGTAGTTGTAAGCTACAGTACATATTTGAGCTAATTTAATTTTTTTAGTTCTCTTTCATAGTTTACTTTTAGAAATGTTGATATTGATCATTTATTTTTGTCATTATGGAAGTTTTTTTTGTCCTGTTTTTGTGGAGAAGGGCCACTGATAGCTTTCAATATTAAGTTGAAGTGATTTTCTTTAAATGTTTGCTGTTACTAAATCTAGATATCTAGTTGTTCTGAGAGAAAGGAAAAACAGTACTCATAAATGTTAAGTAAAACTTTTGATAACAATGATTCTATGTTATACATCTTTGTGGTAAAATTAGTACATATATAGCCAATAGCTTTTTTTTTCCATTTCCTTCAGTTTATTCCCCATTTAGAGGTATTGTTATACAAAAATGTTCTAAACCAGAAAATAATTTTGCTGTCATTTAGTCTATTCTATGGCATACAGATGGCAAAAGTATGAGAAATTTTGCTCCAAAGGAAAAAGATAAGATTAATTATGAATAGAGAAACTATAGCTGTTTTCATCTATATTTCAAAATATAAATATAATGTGTGAATCTGTACTTTATTTCATATAGTTTAAATATAGTTTTCATATAATTAATGATTATTAAATTTTAATTACAAGTTTAACTATTTTTATTTTTGAAAATGCTCCTAAGATTATTTTGCACAAGGTTTTCAATTAACACTTGTTTCTACTGAGTCTCTAAAAATGCCCATTAATTTTAATTTTGTCATGATTTTATTTTTTCTTCCTCTAATATTATTCCTATCCTTAGCTTATCAATAATTTTTAGTAATGACACATCACAATAATATAGTGTTGTGATTTTTTACATTATCTATTTAGTAGGGATATGCTTCAGCTTAAGTCTCTTCTTTCTTGATATATTATTGTATTGGATTTCATATTTTAGAGTAAGTTCTTTCCACACACCAAACTCATTAATAATTTATTAGTTTCCTTATGGATGTAGAATAGAAGTATATTACTCCTTTTGTTAGAATTCCATTTCAAAAAACATTAAGGGACAGGATACATTTAATAAAATTTTATCGTAAAAGTTCCAGAAAAGGAAATTCTTATTTATACAAATATGTTATTAATGTTTTTCATGTGTAGTGCCAAATATGATACTGATAGATCCAAACAAGACAATTATGTTATCAAGTTTAACCTTCTATGTAATATCTCCTTTGGCATCTGAAATAATGCAACTTAACAGAACAAATTTGTTAGTATCTTTACTGGGCATAAGCTGGCATAGGATTTCATAGGGCTGAATATTTTGAGAGATGTCAAAAAAATGAATTCAGATTCTCTGATCTTAGGTCTGAAAATTTTAGTTATGGGGGGTTGGCAACTTACACATTGCAAGTTAAGTAACAGTGAATGTGACAAATAAAACAATGTAATTATCAAATAATTGCCACTACACCTAAAGCAGAATGACAACCATGAACTGGAAAATCCAAGAAAGCATGGAGTTATCCTATGCGAAAAGACTGATTTCAAGACATTAGGAATGGAGATCAAGAGTGAATAAATTGTGAATGTGTTGTCTTCCTTTGTTGGCTCTTGGCTTGGCTATTGTTGATGTATAGGAATGCTGGTAATTTTTGTACAGTGATTACGTATGCTGAAACTTTGCTGAAGTTGTTTGTCAGCTGAAGGTGCTTTTGGGCTGAAATTATTGGTTTTCTAGATGTAGGATCATGTCATCTTCAAGCTGGGACTTGACTTCCTCTTTCCCTATTTGGATGACCTTTATTTATTCTCCTGCCTGAATGCTCTGGCTAAGACTTCCAACACTATGTTAAATTGAAGTGGGTGAGAGAGAGCATCCATGTCTTTTACCAGTTTTCAAGGGGAATGCTTCCAGATTTTGCCCATTTAGTATGAATTTGGCTATGGGTTTGTCATAGATGGCTTTTACTATTTTGCGGTATGTTCCTTCAATACCTAGTTTATTGACAGTTTTTAACATGAAGTGGTGTTGAATTTTATTGCCTTTTCTGCATCTATTGAGATAATGTGGTTTTTTTGTCTTCGTTCTGTTTATGTCATAAATCACAGTTATTGATTTGCATATGTTGGACCAACTTTTCATCCTGGGAATGAAGCCTACTTGATCATGGTGAATTAACTTTTTGATGGGCTTCTAGATTCGGTTTGCAAGTATTGTGTTGAGAATTTTGCATCTATGTTTATCAAGGATATTGGCTTGATCTGTCTAATACTGTCAGTGGAGTGTTGAAGTCTCCAACTTTTATTTTGTGGGAGACTATCTCTCCTTGTGGGTCCCTAAGAACTTGCTTTGTGAAATTTGAGTGCTTCTGTGTTGGGTGCTTATATATTTAGTACAGTTAGGTCTTCTGGTTGAATTGAACTCTTTACCATTATTTAATTCCTTTCTTTGTCTTTTTCGATCTTTGTTGGTTTAATGCCTGTTTTGTCTGAAATTAGAATTGAAACACATATTCTTTTCTGTTTTCCAATTGCTTGGTAGATTTTCCTCCATTCATGTATTTTGAGCCTATGGGTGTCATTATGTGTGAGATGGGTCTCTTGAAGGCAGCATACCAAAGGATCTTGTTTTTCTATTTACCTAATGAGGGAAGTGAAAGGTCTCCACGATGAGAATTACAAAACACTGCTCAAATAAATCAGAGATGACACACACAAATGAAACAATGTCGCATGCTCATGGATCAGAAGAATCAATATTAAAATGTCCATATTGCCCAAAGCAGTTTATGATTCGGTGCTATTCATATCAAACTACCAATAACACTCTTCCAAAAATTAAAAAAAAATTTTTTAAATTAATATGGAATCACGAAAGAGCCCAAACAGCCAAGGAAATGCTAAGCAAAAAAAAAAAACAAAGTGGAGGCATCATGTTACCCAACTTCAAACTATACTACAGGGCTACAGTAACCAAAACAGCATGGTACTGGTACAAAAACAGGCACACAGACCAACAAAATAGAATAGACAGCCTAGAAATAAGGCTTCACGCCTATGACCATCTGATCTTCAATAAAGCTGACCAAAACAAGCAATAGGGAAAAACTTCTTATTCAATAAATGATGCTAGGATAACTGGCTAGACATCTGCAAAGACTGAAACCGGACACCTTCCTTATACTATATACAAAATTCAACTCAAGATAAAGACTTACATGTAAAACCTAAAACCATAAAGAAACCCTTCAAGACAACCTAGGCAATACCATCCTGGACATAGGGATGAGCAAAAATTTCATGGCAAAAATACCAAAAACAATTAGAGCAAAAGCAAAAATTGGCAAATGAGATCTAATTAAACTTAGTTTCAGCACAGCAAAATAAACTATCAGCAGAGTAAACAGACAACCTACAGAATGGGAGAATATATTTGTGAACCATGCATCTGACAAAGATCTAATATACAACACTGTATCAATTTGTTCTTATACTGCTATAAAGACATACCTGAAATTGGGTAATTTATAAATGAAAGAGGTTTAATTGACTCATAGTTCTGGTGCTATACAGGCTTCCGCTTCTGGGGAGGCTGCAGGAAACTTACAATAGTGGCAGAAGGCAAAGGGGAAGCAGGCACATCTTTATATGGTCAGCAAGAGGGAATGAGATAGAGATAGAGATAAAGAGGAGGTGCTGCAAACTTTTAAACAAATAGATCTCAGGAGAACTTATTGCAAGATCAGTAAGGAGGAAGTCCACCGCCATGATTCAATCACCTCCCACCAGGTCCTCCTCCAATACTGGAAATTACAATTTGACATGAGATTTGGGTAGCTACACAGAGGCAAACTATATCATTCTGTCCCTGGCCCTTACCAAATCTCGTGTCTTTCTCACATGGCAAAATACAATTATCTCTTCTCAAAAGTCCCCCACAGTCTTAACTCATTTCAGCATTAACTCAGAAGTCTACAGTACAAAGTATCATCAGAGACAAGGCAAGTCCCTTCCATCTATAAGCCTGCAAAATCAAAAAGAAGTTAATTACTTCCAAGATACAGTGTGGATATAGGCATTGGGTAAATAGTTCCTTTCCCAAAGGAAGAAAATGGCCAAAACAAAGTGCTACAGATCCCACGTAAGTCTAAAACCCAGCAGGGGAGTCAGTAATTCTAAAACTCCAAAATAATATCCTTTTATTTCATGTCTCATATCCAGGCCACAGTGATGCAAGGGGTCATCTCCCAAGGCCTTGGACAGCTCTAACCCTGTGACTCCGAACGGTACAGCCTCTGCAGCTGCTTTCATGGGCTAGCATTTGGTGCCAAGTGCACAGTACAAGTGGTTGGTAGATCTACCATTTTCAGGTATGGAAGATGGTGGCCTTCTCGTAGCTCCACTAGGCAGTATTCCAGTGGAGACTCTGTGGAAGCTCCAACCATACATTTCCCATCTGCACTTCCCTAGTTGAGGTTCCCCATGAAAGCTCTACCCCTGAAGCAAACTTGTGTCTAGACATCCAGGTGTTTCTATACATCCTCTGAAATCTAGGCAGAAGCTTCCAAGCTTCAACTCTTGCCCTCTGTGCATATGGAGGCTTAATGCCATGTTGAATTCACCAAGGCTTGCAGGTTGCCCTCTGTGCATCTGGAGGCTTAATGCCATGATGTAGTCACCAAGGCTTGCAACTTGCACCCTCTGGAGCCATGGCCTGATATTTGGGGCCACTGAGACAGCTGGAGCTGGAATGACTAGGATACAGGGAGCAGTGGTCCCAAGGTTTTGCAGAGCAGCAGGGCCCTAAGCCCAGCCATTAAAATCTTTCTTCCCTTCTAGACCTCTGGGCCTGTGATAGGAGAGGCTGCCATGAAGGTCTCAGAAATGTCTTGGAGGCATTTTCCCCTTTATTTTGGCTACTAACCAAAATAAAGCTCCTCTTTACTTATGCAAATTTCTGCTGCCTGCTTGAATTTTTTTTTTTTTTCTTTTCTACCACATGGTCAGGCTGCAAGTCTTCCAAACTTGTATACTTTTCTTTCCTTTTAAAAACAAATTCCAATTTCAGGTCATTTCTTTGCATATGCAGATGAGCATAGACTTTCAGAAGCACCCAAGCTTCCTCTTGAACACTTTGCTGTTTAAAAATTTCTTCCACCATGTACCTTAAATCATCTCTCTCAAGTTCAAAGTTCCACAGATCTCTAGGGCAGAGCCACAAGGCTGCCACCCTCTTTGTTAAAGCATAGCAACAGTGACTTTTACTCCACTTCCAAATAAGTTCCTCATATCCATCTGAGACCACCTCAGCCTGAATTTAATTGTACATATCACTATCAGTAATGTTGTTTACAGCCACTCAACAAGTCCCTAGGAAGTTCTAAACTTTCTCTCATCTTCCTGTCTTCTTCCAAGCTCTCCAAACTGTTTCAACCTCTGCTTGTTACCCAGTTTCAAAGTAGCTTGCATATTTTAGGAATGGCCCTACTTCTCTGGTACCAATTTTCTGTATTATTCTGTTCTTACACTGCTATAAAGACATACCTGAAACTGGGTAATTTGTAAAGAAAAGAGGTTTAATTGGCTCACGGTACTGTGAGCTGTACAGACTTCTGCTTCTGAGTAGGCCTCAGGAAACATATACTCAGAGCAGAAAGTGAAGGGGAAGCAGGCACACCTTAAAATGTCTGGCAGGAGAAGATGGGGGAAGGTGCTATACACTTTTAAACAAGCGGATCTTAGGAGAGCTCTGTCACAAGAACAGCAAGGGGGAAGTCCACCCCCGTGATTCAATCATCTCCAACCAGGTCCCTCCTCCTCCAATACTGGGAATTACAATTTGGTTTGAGATTTAGATGGGGACACAGAGCCAAACTATATCAAGCAACTATAAGGAACATAAATAAACTTAAAAAAAAAAAGCAACCACATTGAAAAGTGGGCATAGGATATGAACAGACACTTTTCAAAAGAAAACATACATGTGGCCATCAGGCACATGAAACAGAAACTCAATATCACTGATCATTAGAGAAATACAAAACAAAACCACAGTGAGATACCATCTCACACCAGTCAGAATGACTATTACTAAAAAATCCAAAAATAACAGATGCTGGCAAGTTTTCAGAGAAGAGAAAAGCTTATACACAGTTAGTTGGTAAGAGTGTAAACTAGTTAACTATTTTGGAAAGCAGTATGGTGATTCCGCAAAGAGCTAAAAGCAGAACTCCTGTTCAACCCAGCAATCTCATTACTGGGTATATACTCAGAGGAATATAAATCATTCTACTATAAAGGCACATGCACACAAATGTTAATTACAGCACTATTCACAATAGCAAAGACATGTAATCAACCTAAACGCCCATCAATGACAGATTGGATTAAAAACATTTTTCAACATATACACCATGAAATACTATGGATTCGTAAAAAAAGAACTAGATCATGTATTTTGCAGGAACATGGATGCAGCTGGAGGCTATTATCCTTAACAAACAAATGCAGGAACAGAAATCCAAATACCACACGTTCTTATAAATGGGAGCTAAATGATGAGAACTTATGAACACAAAGAAGGAAACAACAGACACTGGAGTCTACTTGAGGGTGGAGAGTGGGAGGAGGGGCAGGAGCAGAAAAGCTAATTGTTGGGTACTGAGCTTAATACCTGGGTGATGAAATAATCTGTACAATAAACTTCCATAACACAAGTACACCTATATAAAAAACCTTCATATGCACCCCCAAACCTAAAATAAAGTTTTTTTAAAATGAAAATACATGTGTAATTCTCAAGAGACAGTGATAAAATAACACTGGGAGTAATAGAATAGGGTTACTGTAGGAAATAATGCCTACCTACTGTTTGATGGCCGGCATCCTTTCTTGCTAAAAGTATTTTCTTTAGGAAATTTCTTCTCCCCAAATTCTCAGCCACATGGTTCATATGCAATCCATGTCTTTCCTCATGACAGTAGTCAACCAAAATTTACTTAAGGCAATAAAAATAGTTTCTCTTTGGTCGTGGTGGTGATTGGTTTAGGAGTGGATATATGACATAAGTTAATTCAATAAAGTAAATGTTTAATTTTTTCTGGGAATGCTTGGATATAATTCTATTATTTTCTGAAAAACACCAATACCAAATTATATTTTGATAATTACCACTGGCAGTAGTCTTGGAATTGATGAAATTATTTTTATAACCAAAACATTAATCAGCCAAAAGGTTATGTTAACCCAGCAGAAATGGGGTAAGAGATAAATTTAGATGGTGGTGATTGAGTGCTGCATCAAACTATACCTGAGCTTAATATGCCTCTGTGTTTTTCAGTTATATTAGCAAATTAACTTTCTTCTTTAAATTAAGCTATTTCGAGTTGAATCACTTGCATGAAAATAATCTTACTATATAAGACTAGCATTTATTTGGCAAAGGTTTGAGGCCAGACTATTCTAAACTTGGAATGCTTAGATACATCATTCTAAAATAAACAATGAGAAAATATTGAGAAATTGTGAATTAAATACTCATAAAATTAAAATATGTTGTAATTTCTTTAACAGAATTTTGTAAAATGCATTAAATAGCATGTATATTAAGAACAAAATGAAAATTACTCATGTCTAAAATGCATCAGAGATTAAAATAAAGTGATTATTGATAAGGAAGGAATGTGAGATATGATTTGAAAATATGATAGAAAACATACATTGAGGTTATATGAAATACATTGAATATATCAAAATATTTTTTGTTTTGGTTTTGAAATTTATGTAGACATTTGTCATATTTTTATTTTTGCTAACTTGAAAATGTATATTGCTTGTCTTTAAAGTACATATGTGTAATCCTAAAACCATGCAGAACACATGCCCTTGTCAAAAACAGCTTATCAATTAGATACCTTTGCTATTTCCATATCTGCTATGGCCGAAGAGTCCTATTGTCTCATTTTTAATAACTAATCCTTATTTGTCTAGCTCAATATATCACTGGAAGTTGTACATAGAAGAAAAGAGGCATTTCCAGTGGCATACATAATTCTCCTGAAATTTGTGTTTATGTGATGTAAGCTACACAGGAAAATACAGTAAATAAAGAGCAATCACAAGTACTATATTGCAAAGAGTAGATAATTTCATAATCATATACTTTGAGTGATTCTTTATATCATAGGGCATGAGAATAAAACTTCATCTACAAGACTTCTATTCTTTTTTTAATTTTTGTTTGTTGTTTCAGGTGCAGGTGGTTTTTGCCTTTCCACTTACGTTAGGTAATGAAAAGATGAAGGATAGCTCTGTTGTGGTTCTGTTTGATAACACTAGAAACTAGTCAGATGGAAATGAAAAAAAGAACAGAGATGAGAACAGAAAGAGTACATCTTTAAAAATGCCTTGGGACAAGGAAAAAAAACTTTCCGTTTACTCTAAACTAAAAATAAGAAATTGTAGCCACATATAATTGGAATAGTGGGGTTATAAATGTTTATGAATAATATTTTATAATATTAATGTATGTTATGTAGCACAAATTATAATGTGTGCTTATGACAATATAGATTATCCTTATGAAAAGGAAGACAAAACCTAGGCATACCTATTTTTAATATGGTCATATTTAAGAGATAATTTTTTCTCTAAATAAATAATAGATACTTCAATGATTAATAGAGCACACTTAAGCAATGACTCAATGTTCTATGAAATAGATTATCAAAATATCTGAAAATACACTATACAGTGGATACTGAAAATATTACGGTAATTAAAGGTGAGAAACAATACAAATACTTCACCAAAATAATAAAGTGATTTTGTCAGTGTAAATCCAATAGATGTATTTTGTGGAAGAAAGACTTGGTTTGGGTGTTTGAAAGCTTGAATCATTGGGCTTCTGCCAATCACTGGCCATGTGGCTGTGGATGAATAACGTAAGATTCGAGAACTGTTTCCTCATCTCTAGCATGAAGTGATTAAATAGTATAATTAATGAGATCAGTTTAACAATGATGAGCTATCTATCCATCTATCCATCCATCGATCTATTTATCTAGACATACACCCGTAATCCTGGTCTCTGTCATCCCTATTTATTCAGAGTCTGTATTACAGGTTGGCTTCCTCAGAAAGCTGAAGCTAAAAAGGAGTTTAGCACTCCTGGGATCGATATTCCTGGGGAGAAGAGAGCGTAACAAGATTGAGCAGAGAGTTGGACTTGTAGCACAGATACAATAAGACTTCAGGTGACACCACAGAGAGAGATGAACTGAGTTTGCTCTTCAAAGAGTTTCTAACTTTGAGCCAAGGGGTCTGGATTCTATACCCTGTATCTAGAAGTCAATGAACACAGCTTGTCAGTGCAGAGGATATGTCATTGCACAAAGTAATTTTGAGCTGAGGCAAATCCTAAAGAGGACGGATATCTGAGGACAGTTAGATGAGAAACTTTTTGACGGTTTGGATAAATTCTTTAGTTGTGAGGGAGGGACCTGCATGGTGCAACACAGAGATATGATGCAGGCAATGTCTAAAGTATCTCAGTTTCTCAAAAAATCCACTCATCTTCTTGAATATTGAGATTGTGAGCAGGAATAAGTGGAGTGTTCAAAGCCCTTTGAAAAGCTAACCTACTCCATTAGTGGAGTATGATGTAATAAGTTAATTTTCATTTTAAGATTGGTCATAGTATAAATTCCTCACAATTTATAAAGCCTATGAGTCAAAACCCTCCCTGTTCCTTCTAGAAATATGCCTCTATTTCTATGAGGAAGTATTTTTCACAGACCCAACACATCTTTTCATTAAAAATAATATTTTAATGCCTTTTTTATTACCCTAAAATGAAAGTCATAGATAATATAGCCTATCTGTAAATGTAATTTCAAAAGATCAATATAACACCATAACTATAATAGAAAGGAAAAATAAGAGAAAAGTCATTTATAATAAAATAACATATGTTTCAATACGTAAATATTCAGGCATGACAGCATTAGAAGATATGGTTAAGCAGTCAGGTGCATGACCTATAAATCAACATATATAAGTATCTGATTGAATATTTAGTAGTAATTAAATACCACTGGAGGATATACTATCAATGAAATGGTAACCCAAATTGAAGGCACGCTAAGTAAATTCCTGAACAAAACAAATTAAAATCTTCTTTCCACATTGCTAGTATTTGCATATTCTGGAGACTTACTGTATATTAAAATTATTAAAAAAAGAGTTCTTATGTAAATAAAATTAACTTCTAAGTTTAGCTCATTATGAATATATTTTGTATCTTTATGAATATCTGGTGATGTATTAAAACATATATGAGACAAGGGACAGTTCTTTGTGTTGGAATTGTTGAAGACTGCATTCCTTGCCAACTTGTAAAATTCAAATATCCCACAATCACTAGGATAAACAAAAACGCTCCTCATACATGCTTATTGTCTCCAAGGGCCAATACTACCTGGTTGATCATTACTCCAGATTGTCTGTTCAGTCCTACAGTGTATGGAGAAGCTGCTAAGCACAGGTTCTATTTCTGGCTTCTATGTATGAAATTTCAGCAAAGTCACTGTATCATCACTCTCTCTTAAAAGGCTGGGCACACTAATTCTCAACTACACCTTGGTTGCTAAAGAGTCTACAAAGAATCCCATTTTCTTACTTTATTCTCATTAGGCATAAGATGGCAACGAAATTGCTTGAGATATTGTGATGAAATGGGTGCTACTCAGACTGGGGACCTGTTTAAACTCCTACTTTCCCACTTAAGATCTTTACAATCAGTAGGTCAATTAAATATCCAGAGTGTCCGTTCCCTGATCTTTTCATCAAAAACACTACCAACATCCATGTTTATTGTGAGAATTAAAAGAAAGAATGTGTTGCAACCCCAGCAGTTAGTACAGAGTTTGAGCAGCACATAGTTACTGATGCTAGAATTGGAAACTACAAGATAAAAGAGAGAATAACAAATAATAAGTATAGATAGAGAAGCACCTAAATAGACAGGGATGTTGCAGGATCTGTCTATAGATATATCCCTACATTTATGGGATCTGTATATAAGTTTTGATTGGAAAATATTGGGGTGGGGGAAGAGAGAGAATCGGACTCAAATATTTCTGTGTGACAATGTCTAATTATCTCTCCTCTTTCTAGCTCTGGCATATTACTAGGATATCTCATAGGTAAGGACACAATATGATTTATCAGCCAACATAAGATTCTCTGGAAATGGGACACTCCTAAACTCTTAATAATTATACTAGAAAAACAGGCATAAGGCCAGGAGGGCACCATGCAAGTTAGGACCCATTGTCACCTCAATTATAAGTCATATTATCCTGCCTAGGTTGGTGGCTATGGTTGAAATATCCTTGACATATTTGACATTCTGCTATTGTATTATTTCTTGTTGCTTACCTCATCAGATTTATTTTCTTTATATTTATTTCTTTTTTTATTTTAATTGATTAGTGTCATTCTTGTATTTTATTTTGTGTTATATTATTTTGATCCCAAATTTGATAACATTAAAAATTGTGGTGCATGGTATTCTACTGGTTTTAGTAAATGTTGGCATATTTTATTATTAACTTTTGTATATATAACATGTAAGCAATTACTTTAAAAATTATAATCTGTATTTAAATCTTTTGGACTCAAGCATTAGGTAAAAATTTATTTTATTTATTCATTATTTTTCCAAATATTACATTATTTTAAAATAGTATTATTTTAATAGAGATTAAATTCATTAATTTTATAATAAAAACACTGTAAGCTTTAGAGTCATATTGACTTAAGTTAAAATCTCTGTCCCTCTACTTTTTTTACTAGTGCACAACCTTGATTAAATTGTTTATTCTCAACTAATTTGAATTTCTCATCTGGAAAATGTGGATTATAACATCTACCTTGTAAAATTGTTTAAAATAAGAATATACAAATTTTGTTTATAGATGATTCCTTTAAACATGCTTAATTTTTTATGCTTTAAACTATTAAGGGTAAATTAGGTTTGTAAAATCATTGTGATATATTTGATATATTTCCACACTACACATGCTTATAAAATCATTACATCTTCTCCTGTGAATTCAGCCACCATTTCTTTGCCAATAGCTCTAAAGTGTTTACTTTCATCAAGCTTTTCCTGTTACCAAATTCCAGCACAATATACACAACTCCATACTTCAGAGTTCTTTAGTGTCCTCGTGGCACTACCCTCTGCCTACTTTCCAAAGCTCAGTTAATGGCACCATTACTTCCTCTGTTGTCCGAACAAGAAAACTGGAAGAGATTTTTTGTTGTTTTCTCCTCACACTTATTGCTCTATATCTATTTGGTAAATGAAGCCAGCTAATTTATATTTCTATAATGAATAAAAGCATGATCCCTTATTTCTATACATCTTTAAAACCATCTCTCATCACTTTTGCACATGATGATTTATTTTTTGTTTTCTGTGTTCCAAACTTCTAAGTGGCCACTCTATTTTGAGCAATACCCTTTTAATTCCTCTGCCCTCACTGTGGCTAGAATGAGCTAAATTCCAGCACGTCTCTCCTTTGATTTTTTAACTGTATGTATTCAACAAAATGTTCAGACTTTTTTCCATGACATACAGAATCTATACCTGATTTGGGTCTCTCCTATTATAATTCTCTCTCCTCCAATTCTACATTTGCTTTCTACTCTAAATAAGTTATATGGTAAAATTTTTACATTTTACTCTCACTATGAAATATGCAGCCTCCTCATCTCTGGCCCATTTAATTCAACTGTTCTTCCATGCTCAACTGCTTACTTCCTCAGCAGGAAGACAAAAAATTTAGGATGTCAAGTGAAATTAAGATTTCATATAAACAAAAAGTAATATTTTAGTGTGAGTATGCCATGTGCAATAATTGGAACATAATTGTAGTAAAAAGTATTCATATTTTACTTTTATTTGTTACATCTGGCACCTCTTCTCTTTGAGGAAGTCTCTGCTGAGAACCCTTCAAGAATACTTGCCATGTCCATATATTAAAAGCATACACATCCTATCATATGTTTGACTGTGTTGAATGTGTTTAAATGTGTTTGCCTGCCAGTAACGTGTCTAGACGAAACAACAAAAATTGAAAAATTCCTGTGGATCTCTTTTTAAGCTTTCTAAATGAAGAGTATACTTTCATCGGGAGAAGCTGGATTGAATTGTAAATACGACTTTATTATTCAATATTGATACTTATTTTCCTATTATTAATATTTTAAGAAATTTGATTTTATATAGTGCTTATTTTTCCTTATAAAAGTATAGAAACTATTGGCGTTAAGAGTAATTTATTTTGTATAAGTTATCTTTAAGGTTTGTAAGACATTATAAATAAATGATTTTTCTGGAATCTATTTTAATGTGTGCATGTCGCAAATACAAATGTCAAAAATATAGTCAATTTATGTACAAAGGAGTACTCTTTAAAGGAGAATACACAGAAAATGAAAATGCAAAGAAAGAGTTTTGAGTAAAATATGCCCAAATTTACATAAACATATAATTTATTATTTTAGTAGGGGTGTATTTGAGTGGAAGGAGAACAAATACTATTAATCATTACACCAGAACACCAGATATTATCAGGGAACCATCCCAAGCAAACAAGGGTGTTTGGTCAACATAGCAAGAATCCTCTGCATCTATATATACAGCATCAAAATAACTTAAATGTGTATTATTTGATTTGAATATATCATCTGACTATTACTAGCTTAGGTTTGGTCTGGATCTGAAATACAGATAATCAGAGGTTTTGAATTCAACCTCAAAACTGTGGATGTATAACACAAAGGCCTCCTTCCATTGTGCTATTATTAATTAATAACTCTAGTGGTCTGGAGGAAATAAATATCTAAGCACTTAAGCGATGTAAATTTATACCAAAAACACATCAGAAGATGTTATGATGTAGTACTTTATTTCAAAATGGATGGATAGTTTATGACAGAGCTAGGGTAAGGAGACTGAATAAAGCAGAACAACAAATATAAATCACTGATTTAAAAACATATATTTTTGACATAGTATGGAATGAATGGTATAGATTCATCATAAATACAGACTTGATTTCTCCTACTTGGAGGTTTTCTAATATCTTTGAACAAATTTAATAATCCACTCCTCAAAATCATATATTTTATAATTTTGGCTGTTTTAAACATATTGGTAATTTTAATATATTTATAATATTATAGTTAATACAAGAGCATGTTTCCCATATTTTTATGTTAAAAACCGTTTTATTTAAATAGGAATAAAATGTAAAAGATATAACATTGACAATCTAGTTAGTATTCTTTTAATAGTGAAGATATTAGGAAGTCATCTTGTATAAATGAAATAATATATGCAGTTATTTCACTTATATATTTACCATCCTAGGAAGTGAAGAGCAAAAAAAAAAAAACAAACATGCCACCTAATTTTATATAAATTGACTGACATTTGTTAATATATTCATATCTATGTATAAATTAATTTTATATTAATTCAAAATACATTACTTTATCTTCACTGCACCTTCAAGGGTTATGAATACTCTGTGAGAAAAATAAGTATCACCAAGTCTAAATATTTACAAAATAATGTAATGCAAAATGGAAAAACAATTATCAGGCCTCTCATATTATAGCAATTAGATGAGAATAACATGCATTAATCTATGTATCAATTTTTATATTTCCTTATAGTTTAGATTTCATTCTTTTTATATTCTCAATATATAAAATATCTCTTAGTTAGGAATTCTATTATATTTAACTCTACTTCCACTTAGCTAATATGATGTAGCTGACTAGTTTCTTAGCAGTCACTATGTACCTAGCAAGGAGGGTTGGATTAAGGCAAGTGGTAGGACAAAAAGCAAGCTGTCTCTCTTACTCATGTGTGAACATATGTATTACAGGTAATAAAGGATGAATAAAAGAGTATATTTCCTGTTTATTACATTGAGATTAATTTTGGGAAAAGGAAAATATTAACCTGAAAATATACTAAAGTATGATATCAGGTTATTAATAAGTAATATACATGATAAAATAATAGTCTAATTAGTATATATATTCACAGTTAAAGAGATCAAAACACATCCATAAATTTATATTTTAGCCCTTATGAATACCATATTTGCCTTCAAATTACATTTAAAACCATTGTTATATTTCTCACAAATTTTTGACAAAATGTAAAAATATGAAATAAAATAAAAATAAATCTTAGTCAAAGAGAATAATTTATTTGTCTGGCCTAGGACTTTCAGTACTACACTGAATGAGAGTGGTGAAAGTGGGCATCCTTTTCTTGCTCTAATTCTTAGGGGGAACGTTTTCAGCTTTTCCCCATTCAGTATGATGTTGGCTCTGGATTTGTTGTATAGCTTTTATTATTTGGAGGTGTGTTGCTCCAATTCCTAGATTGTTGAGAATTTTTATCATTACAAGATGTTGAATTCCATCAAATGATTTTTCTGCATCTATTGAGATAATCATATGGTTTATGCTTTTAATTCTGTTTATGTGATGAGTCACATTTATTGATTTGTATCCCTGGAATAAAACTCACATTATCGTTTTCATGTTCTGTTGGACTCAGTCTGCTTGTATTTTGTTGAAGATGTTTGTTTTCCATGTTCATCAGGGACACTGATCTGTAGTTTTCTGTTATTGTTTTATCTTTGCCTGGCTTTGGTATCAAGGTGATACTGGCTTCAGAAAATGAGATAGGAAATAGTCCTCTCTTCTTTGATTTTTTGAAGTTTCAGTAGGATTGGTACCATTACTTCTTTGTGCGTATTATAGAACTCAGCTCTGAATCTGTCTGGTCGTGGGCATATAGTAAAAGTCCAGACTTCATCATTAAGTAATGTATCCATGTAACAAAACTGCACTGTACCTCCGAAGTGTATAAAAATTTTTTAAAAAGTAAAAAACAGGGAAATTATTGTGAAAATTGTGGTATGTCTTTATAATAACATTCTGCCATTGGAAAATTACACATTCAAAAATATTTAATTTAACTCATTACAATACTCACAATAAAATACAATATTAAAAAGTCATGATGTTAAACTATACATGTAATACAAGTTTTATAACTAAAATCTATTATATATGATTTTTTAAAAGAACAATTTTATACTTAGATTAAGCAAGTACTATATAGTTGATTCAGAAATACATAGAGACAGATTATTTGCAACAAATAGCCAATGATGTATTCTTCACAATTTTTTAATAGCTAATTTTGCATAAAAGGTGATAGTTATGATAAATTAAAGCAATAACTACTATATTAATGTATTCCTGAACTCTCCATTCTGGAGAATATCAGGAAATATGAGAAAAAGACAAGCAAAAGCAAATAATCAACAGAAGAACATAAAATTCTTTGGTCTTGTCATTTCTGTTGCAATTCCTGTGTTGAATTAAAATATTAAGGTGCTCTCATGAGAAGACAGTATGATTCAATGCGATTATGTTTTACAAAAATATAAACTTTTTTGTTTTGTTTTGTTTTGTTTCGTTTTCGAGGAGGAATCTCACTCTTTTGCCCAGGCTAGAGTGCTGTGGAGCGACCTCGGCTCACTGAAGCCTACCCCTCTGGGTTTAAGTGATTCTCCTGCTTTAAAAATCATCATATGGGAATCAAACAAACAGAAGAATAAGAGGAATAACATATACCCTTTCTTAAAAAACATGGGATATTAAACTATATGAGGTAAATTATCCCTTCGAGTCATATATTTTGGCATCTAATTTATATAACATATCTTCCATTAAAAGAAGTACTTTTTAAAAAGGTAGGCTTCAGTGGTCTTGTCATTGAACAAAAAAATATTTTGTATTCACTATAAAATAAAATATTATCATTCTTTAAATTTTGTAATTAAGGCTCTTTAACTTATTTTGGTAAAGCAATTTGAAGTGATCTTTATAAAATTCTTTTTTAAAAAATTAACTTTAAGTTCTGGGATACATGTGCAGAACATGCAGGTCTGTTACATAGGTATACACATTCAATGGTGGTTTGCTGCACCCATCAACCCATCATCTACATTAGGTATTTATCCTAATGCTAACCTTTACCTTGCCCCCCAACCCACCGACAGGCCCCGGTGTGTGATGTTCCCCTCATTGTGCCCATGTGTTCTCATTGTTCAACTCCCACTTATGAGTGAGAATATCTGGTGTTTGGTTTTCTCTTCCTGTGATAGTTTGCTGAGAATGATGGTTTCCAGGTTCATCCATGTCCCTGCAAAGGACATGAACTCATCCCATTTTATGGCTCCATAGTATTCAATGGTGTATGTGTGCCACATTTTCTTTATCCAGTCTATCACTGGTGGGCACTTGGGTTGGTTCCAAGTCTTTGCTATTGTGAATAGTGCTGCAATAAACATACATGTGCATGTGTCTTTATATTAGAATGATTTATAATCCTTTAGGTATATACCCAGTAATGGGATTGCTGGGTTAAATGGCATTTCTGGTTCTAGATCCTTGAGGAATTTCCACACTATCTTCCACAATGGTTGAACTAACTTACATTCCCATCAACAGTGTAAAAACATTACTATTTCTTCACATAGGAAGACATATTTCTTCACATACTCTCCAGCATCTGTGGTTTCCTGACTTTTTATGATCACCATTCTAACTGGCGTGAGATGATATCTTATTACAGTTTTGATTTGCATTTCTCTAATGACCAGTGATGATGAGCTTTTTTTCATATGTTTCTTGGCTGCATAAATGTCTTCTTTTGAGAAGTGTGTTCATATCCTTCGCCCACTTGTTGATGGGGTTGTTTTTTTGTTGTAAATTTGTTTAAATTCCTTGTAGATTCTGGATATTAGCCCTTTGTCAGATGAGTAGATTGCAAAAATTTTCTCCCATTCGGTAAGTTGCCTGTTCACTGTGATGATAGTTTATTTTGCTGTGCAGAAGCTCTTTAGTTTAATTAGATCCCATTTGTCAATTTTGGCTTTTGTTGCCATTGCTTTTGGTATTTTAGTCATGAAGTCTTTGCCCATGCCTATGTCCTGAATAGTGTTGCCTAGGTTTTCTTCTAGGGTTTTTATGGTTTTAGGTCTTACATTTAAGTCTTTAATCCATTGTGAGTTAATTTTTGTATAAGGTGTAAGGAAGGGATCCACTTTCAGTTTTCTGCATATGGCTAGCCAGTTTTCCCAACACTGTCTATTAAATAGGGAACCCTTTCTGCATTGCTTGTTTTTTTGTCAGATTTGTCAAAGATCAGATGGTTGTAGATGTGTGGTGTTATTTCTGAGGACTCTGTTCTGTTCCATTGGTCTATATATCTGTTTTGGTACCAGTACCATGCTGTTTTGGTTACTGTAGCCTTGTAGTATAGTTTAAAGTCGGGTAGTGTGATGCCTCCATCTTTGTTCTTCTTGCTTAGGAGTGTCTTCACTATATGGGCTCTTTTTTGGTTCCATGTGAAATTTAAAGTAGTTTTTTCTAATTATGTGAAGAAAGTAAATGGTAGCTTGATGGGGATAACATTGAATCTAAAAATTACTTTAGGCAGTATGGCCATTTTCACGATATTGATTCTTCCTATCCATGAGCATGGAATGCTTTTCCATTTGTTTGTATCCTCTCTTATTTCCGTGAGCAGTGGTTTGTAGTTCTCCTTGAAGAGATCCTTCACATCCCTTGTAAGTTGTATTCCTAGGTATTTTATTCTCTTTGTAGCAATTTTGAATGGGAGTTTACTCATGATTTGGCACTCTGTTTGTCTGTTATCAGTGTATAGAAATGCTTGTGATTTTTGCACATTGATTTTGTATCCTGAGACTTTGCTGAAGTTGCTTATCAGCTTAAGGAGTTTTTGGGCTGAGATGATGAGGTTTTCTAAATATACAATCATGCCATCTGCAAACAGAGACAATTTGACTTCTCTCTTCCTATTTGAATACCCTTTATTTCTTTCTCTTGCCTGATTGTCCTGGCCAGAACTTACAATAGCATGTTGAATAGGAGTGTTGAGAGAGGGCATCCTTGTCTTGTGTCAGTTTTCAAAGGGAATGCTTCCAGCTTTTGCCCATTCAGTATGATATTGTCTGTGAGTCTGTCATAAGTAGCTCTTATTATTTTGAGATATGTTCAATCAATATCTAGTTTATTGAGTGTTTTTAGTATGAAGGGCTGTTGAATTTTATTGAAGGCCTTTTCTGCATCTATTGAGATAATTATGTGGTTTTGTCATTGGTTCTGTTTATGTGATGAATTACATTTATGATTTGCATATGCTGAGCCAGGCTTTCATCCCAGAGATAAAGTCAACTCGATCATGGTGTATAAGTTTTTGATGTGCTGCTAGATTCGGTTTTCCAGTATTTTATTGACGATTTTTGCATCGATGTTCATCAGGGATATTGGCCTGAAATTTTCATTTTTTGTTGTGTCCCTGCCAGGTTTTTGTATTAGGATGATGTTGGCCTCATAAAATGAGTTGGGAGGAGTCCCTCTTTTTCTATGTTTGGAATAGTTTCAGAAGGAATGGTACCAGCTCCTCCTTGTACCTCTGGTAGAATTTGGTTGTGAATCCACCTGGTCCTGGTGTTTGTTTGTTTTTTTTTTTTTTTTTTGGTTGGTAGGCTATTAATTACTGCCTCAATTTCAGAACTTGTTATTGGTATATTCAGGGATTTGTCTTTTTCTTTCTTTCTTTTTTTTTTTTGAGACGGAGTCTTGCTGTCGCCCAGGCTGGAGCGCAGTGGCGCAATTTCAGCTCACTGCAGGCTCCGCCTCCTGGGGTTCACGCCATTCTCCTGCCTCAGCCTCCTGAGTAGCTGGGACTACAGGTGCCCGCCACCTCACCTGGCTAATTTTTTGTATTTTTAGTAGAGACAGGGTTTCACTGTGTTAGCCAGGATGGTCTCGATCTCCTGACCTCGTGATCCGCCCTCCTCGGCCTCCCAAAGTGCTGGGATTACAGGCGTGAGCCACCATGCCCAGCCGATTTGTCTTTTTCTTGGTTTAGTTTGGGAGAGTGTTTGTGTCCAGAAATTTATCCATTTCTTCTAGACTTTCTAGTTTATTTGGATAGGTGTGTTTACAGTATTCTCTGATGTTAGTTTGTATCTCTGTGGGATCAGTGGTGTTCATTTTTTATTGTGTCTATTTATCATTTTTATTGTGTCTATTTGATTCTTTTCTCTTTTCTTCTTTATTAGTCTAGCTAGTGGTCTATGTATTTTGTTAATCTTTTCAAAAAACCACCTCCTGGATTCATTGATTTTTTGAAGGGTTATTTGTGTCTCTATCTCCTTCAGTTCTGCTCTGATCTTAGCTGTTTCTTGTCTTCTGCTAGCTTTTGAATTTGTTTGCTCTTGCTTCTCTAGTTCTTTTAATTGCGATATTAGGGTGTTGATTTTAGATCTTTTCCACTTTCTCCTGTGGGCATTTAGTGCTATAAATTTCCCTCTAAACATTACTTTAGCTGTGTTTCAGAGATTTTGGTGTGTGTCTTTGTTCTCATTGGTTTCAAAGAACTTAGTTTTTTCTCCCTAATTTCATTATTTACTCAGTAGTCATTCAGGAGCAGGTTGTTCAATTTCCATGTGGTTGTGTGGTTTTGAGTGTGTTTCTTAATCCTGAGTTCTAATTTGATTGCACTGTGGTCTGAGAGACTGTTTGTTATGATTTCTATTACTTTGCATTTGCTGAGGAGTGTTTTACTTCCAATTATGTGGTTGATTTTAGAATAAGTGCTGTGTGGTGCTGAGAAAAATGTATATTCTATTGATATGGGGTGGAGAGTTGTGTAGATTTCTATTAGGTCTGCTTGGTCTAGAGATGAGTTCAAGTCCTGAATATCCTTGTTAATTTTCTGTCTTATTGATCTGTCTAATATTGACAGTGGGATGTTAAATCTCCCACTATTATTGTGTGGGAGTCTAAGTCTCTTTGTAAGTCTATAAGAACTTGCTTTATGAATCTGGGTGCTCCTGTATTGGGTGTATATATATTTAGGATAGTTAACTCTTCTCATTGCATTGATCCATTTACCATTATGTAATGCCCTTCTTTGTCTTTTTTAATATTTGTTGGTTTAATGTCTGTTTTATCAGAGACTAGGATTGCAACCCCTGCTTTTTTTTTCTTTCCATTTGCTTGATAAATCTTCCTCCATCCCTTTACTTTGAGCCTATGTGTGTCTTTGCACATGAGATGGGTCTCCTGAATACAGCACACCAATGGGTCTTGACTCCTTATTCCAATGTGCCTGTCTGTGCCTTTTAATTGGGACGTTTAATCTGTTTACATTTATGGTTAATATTTGTATGTGTTAATTTGATCCTGTCATTATGATGCTGGCTAGTTATTTTCCCCATTAGTTGATGCAGTTTCTGCATAGCTTCAGTGGTCTTTAAATTTTGGGTTGTTTTTCAGTAGCGGGTACCAGTTTTTCCTTTCCATATTTAGTGCTTCCTTCAGGAGCTCTTGTAAAGCTGGTCTGGTGGTGACAAAATCCCTCAGCATTTGCTTGCTGTAAAGGATTTTATTTCTTATTCAATTATGAAGCTTATTTGGCTGGATATGAAATTTTGGGTTGAAAATTACTTTCTTTACAAATGTTGAATATTGGCCCCCACTGTCTTCTGGCTTGTAGGGTTTCTGCAGAGAGATCTGCTCCTAGTCTGATGGGTTTCACTTTGTGGGTAACCCGACTTTTCTCTCTGGCTGCTCTTAACATTTTTTCCTTCATTTCAACCTTGGTGAATCTGACAATTATGTGTCTTGGGGTTGCTCTTCTCAGGGTGTATCTTTGTGGTGTTCTTTGTATTTCCTGAATTTGAACATTGGCCTGTCTTGTTAGGTTGGGGAAGTTCTCCTAGGTAATATCCTGAAGTGTGTTTTCCAACTTGGTTCCATTCTCCCCTTCACTTTCACGTACACCAATCAAATGTAGATTTGGTCTTTTCAAATAGTCCCATATTTCTTGGAGGCTTTGTTTATTCCTTTTCATTTTTTTTTCTCTAATCTTGTCTTCACATTTTATTTCATTAAGTTGATCTTCAATCTCTAATATCCTTTCCTCCGCTTGACTGATTTAGATATTGATACTTGTGCATGCTTCACAAAGTTCTCGTGCTGTGTTTTTCAGCTCTGTCGGGTCTTTTATACTCTTCTCTAAACTGGTTATTCTAGTTAGCAATTCATCTAACCTTTTATCAAGGTTCTTAGCTTCCTTACCTTGGGTTAGAACATGCTCCTTTAGCTTGGAGGATTTTATTACTCACTTTCGGAAGCCCACTTCTGTCAATTCGTCAAACTCATTCTCTGTCCAGTTTTGTTCCCTTGCTGGTGAGGAGTTGTGAATCTTTGGAGAAGAGGCATTCTTGTTTTTGGAATTTTCAGCCTTTTGGCACTGTTTTTTTCTCATCTTCATGGATTTGTCTACCTTTGGTCTTTGCTGTCGGTGACCTTTGGATGGAGTTTTTGCGTGGTTGTCCTCTCTGTTGATGCTATCGCTTTCTGTTTGCTAGTTTTCCTTCTAACAGTCAGGCCCCTCTTCTGCAGGTCTGCTGGAGTTTGCTGTGGGTCCACTCCAGATGCTGTTTCCCTAGGTATCACCAGCAAAGGCTTCAGAACAGCAAATATTGCTGCTTGCTCCTTCCTCTGGAAGCTTTGTCTCAGAGGGTCACCCACCTAATGCCAGCCGTAGCTCTCCTGTATGAGGTGTCTGTTGACCCCTGCTGGGAGGTGTCTCCCCATCAGGAGGCACGGGGGTCAGGGACCCACTTGAGGAGGCAGTCTGTCCCTTAGCAGAGCTCCAGCGCTGTGCTGGGAGATCTGCTGCTCTCTTCAAAGCTTGCAGGCAGGAACATTTAAGTCTGCTGAAGCGGATCCCACAGCCACCCCTTCCCCCGGGTGCTCTGTCCCAGGAAGATGGGAGTTTTATCTATTAGCCCCTGACTATGGCTGCTGTCTTTCTTTCAGTGATGCCCTGCCAAGAGAGGAGGAATCTAGAGAGGCAGTCTGACTACAGTGGCTTTGTGGTGCTGCAGTGCACTCTGCCTAGTCCTAACTTCCCAGTGGCGTTGTTTACACTGTGAGGGGAAAACCACCTACTCAAGCCTCAGTAATGGCAGATGCCCCTCCCCCCACCAAGCTTGAGTGTTCCAGGCCGACTTCCCACTGCTGTGCTGGCAGCAAGAATTTCAAGCCAGTGGATTTTAGCTTTTTTGGGCTCCATGGGAGTAGGATCTGCTGAGCAAGACCACTTGGCTCCCTGGCTTCAGCCTCTTTTCCAGGTGAGTGAAGAGTTTTCTCTCACTGGTGTTCCACTGGGGTACGAAAAAAAAAAAAAAACCTCCTGCAGCTAGCTCCGTGTCTGCCCAAACAGCTGCCCAGTTGTGCGCTTGAAACCCAGGGCCCTGGTGGTATAGGCACTTGAGGGAATCTCTTGGTCTGCTCGTTGCGAAGATCGTAGGAAAAGCATAGTATATGGGCTGGATAGCACTGTCCATCACGGCACAGTCCCTCATGGCTTTCCTTGACTAGGGGAGGGGGTTCCCTGACCCCTTGCACTTTCTGGGTGAGGCAATGCCCCACCCTGCTTCTGCTGGCCCTCCATGGGCTGCACCTACTGTCTAGCCAGTCCCAGTGAGATAAACTGGGTACCTCAGTTGGATGCAGAAATCACCTGCCTTCTGCATTGATGTCGCTGGGTGCTGCAGACCAGAGCTGTTCCTATTCGGCCATCTTGCCTGGGAAAATCTTTATAAAATTAAAATGTTAAAATTATTTTGCACATCACCAGAAAGCTTGTGTTATCTGATGGAAGCATTTGTGTTATGTAATTAAACTGAAGTGTCAATATCATTTTAATTGTATTCATTCTTCCCACACGGTGAACTTTAGCATTGACTATCTAGCAAGAACCTCCGGAGTGAGTTTTATACTAGAATCAAATTAACTTTAATTATATTGTCAAAGTCTCTTATAATTGTAATTTCCTTGATGCATCAAATTTGAAGATAACGACATAGATGCCACTGAAGGAAAACTGTTGAAATAGAAAATTTTTATTTTATATTGTTTATTATTTTTAGTATTAAGTGTTCCTAATCTTATTATATTAAAGTGTTAAAAATGTTATTAGTGGTGTAATTTTAGTCCCACCCATTTCACTTTGTTCCATCTCAGACGTTAATGATAGCCTGCCCTCATATAGGCTGACAACTTCCTGTGACTCTCTCTGAGAGCCTTTGGAATGCTCTGCCTGGACTCCAAGCAGCTCAGAAATACGAGAGAATTAAAGCACCAGAGAAAAATTTCAAAATTATGCAATGAGGATTGGTGGATAAATACCCTTTCACCCTTCAGTATGATTCTGAGACATGCTTAACGAAGTTTCCACGTTCCCAGTGGGGTTGAACCCCAGTTGCCCACATCACTAAATCACTCATACATGTACTTTCTTGCTTTTCTTCCCTTTCTTGTTGTCTCTATCCTCCTTTCCTTCACAGTTTTTTCTGGTATTACTTTTGAAACAGTTATTTAGTCCCACCCCTTTTCTTAGGGTCTACACTTGAAGAATGGATAATACTATCCTTGAAATATTGTTGGTCAATTTTTGAATCATTTAAAGACAAAATTAAACTCACTCTATATAATATGTAACACATTTGTACCACAAAGACCATGCAAAATGGCATTAAAACTATCTGAGTCAAACATCAAACATCTACCTTTTAGATTTAACATTTAGAAGCTTTATAGTAGTGAATCTCTTGAAATAAAATATTCTGCATACAAGCATTAAAATTAATAAATTGAAGATTCTGAGTTGCTGTTTATTATATATAGTGAGCCACAATGAATTTGAATAATAAGTATGTGTATTAGTTTGTTCTTGCATTGCTGTAAAGTAACAGCTGATACTGATTAATTTATAAAGTAAAAAGGTTTAACTAGCTCATGGTTCTGCAGGATGTACCATGAAGTATATTTGGGAAGACCTCAGGAAGCTTCCAGTCATGGCTGAAGGCAAAGCAGGAACAGGCGTCTTACATGGCAGGAGCCTGAGCAAGAGAGAGTGAGAGGGTGGTGCTATACACTTTTAAAGAACCAAATCTCACAAGAACTCAGGATTATGAGAAGAGCACCAAGAAGATGGTGCTAAACCATTCATGAGAAACCCACCCCCATGATTTAATTATCTCCCACCAAGCCCCACCTTCAATATTAGGAACAACAATCTGATATACAACTTGGGCAGGGACACAGATCCAAACCATATCAGTATGTTAGAAAAACTTAAGAAATAATAAGAAATCAGCAATATTTAGGGAGTATCAAATCTAATATGTTCTCTGTTTACATTAGCAACTTTGAAAATTAAAGAGAAAGAGTGACATGGTGAGACTGGTAAAGTAAGAAAGGCTAAAAAATAAATCTGTCCTTCCATAGAAGCAACAACAAAATCTGTCAAAATTCTCGGAATCAACTATTTCAGAATACTGGACATTAACACAAAAACTGCAGCAATTAGGTGAATGCTTATTCAAGGAAAAACCAGTTATCTCTCAGTAAGAAGAGTGAGCTTTTGGCATTTCAACCTACCTTGGTCTGTCTTCCATATCGCAAGTCAGTGAATGGTCTTGAAGAAAACAGCCGCCATTTCCAGTACAGGTATTGATTATAGACAGCAGAACAGATTTCATTCACCATACATTTTTTAAAAAGGGTAGTTGTTTGGGCCTGCCTGGTGGTTGCATGGAGGAAAGAATCAATTACTTTTATATTGCCTAACCCTGATCTCTCCTTGTGCTAAGGTGGGTACCCAGGGAGAATGTAATGAAAACAAAGTTCTACTTTTAGCTGTAATGTACACTCTGTGTAGGCAGGCAGTGAAGGGTAAGGTAGAGTTATAAACCACTTGAATAAAGCTAAAGGAATGCCCCAACACACACACACACACACACACACACACACACACACAATTTGCAAAAAAAGGCTAAGTGGGGGGTGGTTAATTTTGGTTCTAAGAATTAAAATAAAAAAATCTGTTCAATCACTAGCTGAACTTTAAGCTAATGAATCAGATATTTCATAGTTCACACATGACGAAACATAAAGAATTTTCAAATCTTGTCAGAAAAGTCACTAAACATGCAATTACAATCAGCAACAACAAACCCTGAGAAAAGAAAAAAATTACTTCCAGAGTTGACTACATAATGTTTAGTTTTCAACAAATAAATTATAAGGCATGCAAAGAAACAAGAAAATACAACCCAAACTATATATTTAAGAGAAATTAACTAATTGCTATAAAATAAGATGCTAATTGTAATCCCTAGGATAACCACCAATAAAATAACTGAAATACAGTGAAAGAAACAAAGAAGTAAATTAAATGATGTACTAGAAAATTATTTAACACAAAAGAAAGCAGCAATGGAGGAATTGAGAAGCCAAAGGACGTGAGACATATAACAAACAAATTGCCATTTGACAGAGTATTTCCTTATCTATTTGTGTTAAATGTAAATTGACTAAATTTTCCAATAAAAAGGCAGACATGAGCTAAATGAGAAAATATTTCTCAATTATATGTTTATAATATATTGATTTTAAATTTAAAAACACAATAGGTTAAAAGTAGAATGGCAAAATGCCATTCCATGCAAACTGCAACCAAAAATGAGATGTAGCAGCCATATTAATATCAAAATTAATATATGTTATGATAAAAAAGTGGAACAAGAAATAAAGAAGAATATTATATTAACATAATAGAATCAATATATCTGGGAAATATAATAAACATATAAGCTGTTAACAAAGCTCCAAAATAAATAAAACAAATATTGACCGAATTGCAAGAAAAAATAGGCAGCTTAAAAGTGATGGCATAAGACTTAAATACCTCACTTTCAATAATGGATAGGGCAACTGGATAAAAAATAAGAAATGAAATAAAAGACTTAACACTATAAACCAACTGGTCCTAACTTACAGTATTCTCTGCAGTGTTCCGTAGGGAACACTCCATTTAGTAACAGACCAACGTATATTCTTCTCAACTGCATATGAAATATTCTCCAGGAGAGACCAGTTGTTAGGCCACAAAAAGTCTCGATAAACTTTAAAATACTGAAATCATACAAACTATGTTTACTAGCTGTCATAAAAATATAGCAGAAATCAATAACAGAAAGTAAGTTAGAATATTCAAAATTATGTGAAAATTTAAAACACATTCTTTAATAATCTATGGATCAAAGAAGAAATCACAAGGGAAATTAGAAAATATTGTTATATTAAGGAATATGGAAACAAAACATGGCAAAACTTATGGGATACATAGAGTACAGGGTCCAATGTCAATACTTGCACTAAAAACCTAGAACAGTCTCAGATTAATAACCTAATATAAAAGATGAGAAAACTAAGTCCAAAAGTAGCAGAAGGAGGGAAATAATAAAGATCAGAAAATAATTACGTGTAATAAAGAGTAGTAAAACAAGAGAACTTCTAAAATGCCGAGATTGCTTATTTTAATCAACAAAATTGACATCTTTTCCCAAATTGGTCAACAAATAAGATTGAATACTCAAATTAATATGCTCAAGAATGAAAGTATAGAGTTACTACTAACATTACAGAAATAATAAAAAAAAAACACAGAGAATACTGTAAAAATTGTATGCCAAAACATCAGATAATCTAAATTAAATACACAAATTGCTGGAAATTCACCAACTAATAAAACTCAAGAAAAAATAGAAAATCTTAATAGAACTATAGCAAGTAAGAAGATTTAATTAGAAATCAAAACACTTTCAAAAAATATCAGGAGCAGTTGTTTTAACTGGTGATTTTTATCAAATGTTCAAAGATCAATTAACACCATTCCTTCTCAAAATTTTCCAGACAACAAAGGAGGTGAAAACCCTTCCTAATTCTTTCTGTGAGGCCAGTATTATTCTGTATCAAAGAAAGATAAATACAACACAAGGGAAAAAACGGAGCAATATATTCTATGAATATAGATGCCAAAATTCTCAAGAAAATACTAGTAAACCAAATGTAGAAACCTTTTAAAATAATTACATACTATGACCATATGTGATTTATTCCAGGAATGCAAAAGTTATTTTCTGTATAAAAGTCAATGTAGTACACTGTATTAACAGAATTAAAGAAAATAACTATTATCTCAATAGACACAAAAAAGGAATTTAACAGGATCTGTATTATTTCATGTTAAAAACTCCACAAGTCAAGAATAAAAAATAAATTGTTCACCTGGATAAAGACACTGAATAACCCACAGATAAAATACCATACTTTATTGTGCAATGCTGAAAGCTTTTCCCCTAATAACTGAAGCAAGACAAGGATGTCTGCTTTTACCATTTCCATTCATTGTTGTATTGAAAGTTTTAGTCAGATCAAAAAGGTTGAAAAAGAAAATAAAACGTATTCAAATTGTATAGAAAGAAAGTCAAAAATGGACTCCTTCCTTACACCTTATACAAATATTAAATCAAGATGGATCAAAGACTTAAATGTAAAACCTAAAACTATAAAAAGCCTAGAAGAAAATCTAGGCAATATCATTCAGGACATAATACACTGGCAAAGATTTCATGACGAAAATGCGAAAAGCAATTGCAACGAAAGCAAAAACGGACAAGTGGGATCTATTTAAGCTAAAGAGCTTTTGCATGGCAAAAGAAACTATCATCAGAGTTAATTGACAACCTACAGAATGGGAGAAAAATTTTGCAATGTATCCATCTGACAAAAGTCTAATATCCAGATTCTACAAGAAACTTAAACTAATTTATAAAACAAACAAAAAGCCATCGAAAGTGGGTAAAGGACACGAACAGACACTTCTCAAAGGAAGGCATTCATGTAGCCAAAAAACATATGCCAAAAAGCTCAAAATCACTGATCATTAGGAAAAGGCAAATCAAAACCACAATGAGATATTGTCTCATGCCAGTCAGAATGGTGATAATTAAAAAGTCAAGAAACAACAGATGCTGGCGAGGCTGCCAAGAAATAGGAACACTTTTACACTGTTGGTGGGAATGTAAATTAGTTCAAACACTGTGGAAGACAGTGGCAATTTCTCAAAGATCTGAAAGAAGAAATGCCATCTGATCCAGCAATTTCATTACTAGGTAATATACTAGGTATATTACCAAAGAATACAAGTTATTCTAGTATAAAGATACATGCATGCATATGTTCACTGCAGCACTGTTGACAATAGCAAAGACATGGAATCAACCTAAATGTCCATCAATAGTAGACTGGATAAATAAAAATGTGTAACATATACAGCACGAAATACTATGCAGCCATAAAAAAGGAACAAGACCATGTCTTTGCAGGGGCATGGATGGAGCTGGAAGCCATTATCCTCAGCAAACTAACGCAGGAACAGAAAGCCAAACACTGCATGTTCTCACTTATAAGTGGGAGATGAATGTTGAGAACACATGGACACGTGGGGGACCAATACACACTGGGGCCTGTTGAGGACAGGGGAAGGGAAAGCATCAGGAAGAACAGCTAATGTTACTGGGATTAATACCTGAGTGATGGGTCTATCTGTGCAGCAAACTACCATGGCACATGTTTACCTGTGTAACAAACCTGCACATCCTGCAAGTTTACCCTGGAACCTAAAATAAAAATTGATAAAATTTTAAAAAAGAAAGACAATTATTTTTTATAGAACCCATGATCTTATACTTAGAAAACCCTAACAAATTAATAAAAAAAGTAAGAGCTAAAAAGTGAGTTTAGCAAAGTTGCAGGATACAAGATTAATGTACAAAATCAGTTGCATTTTATACAATTACAATGAATGAAATTGAAATATAATTTAGAAAACACTTTTCCTTACAGTAGCATAAAAAGGATAAAATACTTAGTAATAAATGTAACCAAAAAGTGAAAGACTTTACACTGAACACTATGAAACATTGTCAAAATAAGTTAAATATGACCTAAATAGACATGTTTATTTAGACATATTATATGTTTGTATATTAAAAGTTAATTTTTTTTTCTTTTTTGAGACGGAGTCTGGCTCTGTCACCCAGGCTGGAGTGCAGTGGCGCGATCTCGGCTCACTGCAAGCTCTGCCTCCCAGGTTCACCCTATTCTCCTGTATCAGCCTCCCGAGTAGCTGGAACTACAGGTGCCCACCACCACACCCGGCTAATTTTTTGTATTTTTTAGTAGAGATAGGGTTTCACCGTGTCAGCCAGGATGGTCTTGATCTCCTGATGCAGGAGGCCTGCCTCAGCCTCCAAGTGTTTTCTTAATTATATTTCAGTTTTGTTCATTGTAATTGTATAAAATGCAGCTGATTTTGTATATTGATCTAAGACAATATTGTTTAAATAACATTTTAACAAATCGACCTCCAGATTAAATACAAATCCATCAAAATTCTTGTTGTCATTTTTTTCTTTCAGAAATGAAAAGCTGATTCTAAAATTCATAGAGAATTGCAAGGAACACAGAAGAATGAAGAGTATCTTTAAAAAGGACAAAACTGGAGGTCTCACACTTCTCAATGCCTGAATTTACTAGTAAACTACACTAATCAAACAGTGTGGTATTATCATAAACATAGACAGACATGGATCAATGAAATAAAACTCAGAGTCCAAAAATAAAACAAACATATTTATGGTCAATTGATTTTCAAGAAAATTGGTAAAAACTCTTAATGAGAAAAAAATATTTTCAATAAATGGTGCTGAGACAACTGAATATTCACAAGTAAAAGAATAAATTTGGACCTCTACATTATGTCATACATAAAAATTAAATCAAAATGGATCGAAGACTTAAATGTAAGAGCTGAAAATATAAAATTCATAGAAGGAAATATATGCGTAAATCTTCAACACTTTACGTTAGCCAGTGGTTGTTGAAACATAGCACAAAAGACACAACCAAGAAAAAAATAAACTGTACTTCATCAAAATTAAAAACAATTTTTGCATCATTGGACACTACAAAGCAATGGAAAAGATAACTCATGGAATTAAAAAATATATTTCTGTATTATATATCTGATAAAAGTCTAGTATCCAGAATATGTAAAGAATTCTCACAAATAACAACTAAAAGATAAACAGCTAATTTCAAAAATGCGGCTGGGCACAGTGGGTTACAACTGTAATCCCAGATTTTTGTGAGGTTGAGGTGGGAGGATTGCTTGAGGCTGGGAGTTTGAGACCAATCTGGGCAACATAGCAAGACACTGTCTCTACAAAAATACCTTTAAAAAAAATTAGCCGGGTGTGGTGGTGGGTGCCTGCAGCCATAGTTGCTCAGGAGGCTGAGGTGGGAAGACTGCTTAAATGCAGGAGTTCAAGGTTGCACTGAGCTATAACATGCCACTGCACTCCAGCCTGGCCGACAGGGCAAGACTCTATCTCAAATAATAATTTTTAAAAATGAGCAAAGGACATAGACATTTTTCCATAAATACATAAAGTCAATAAGCATCTGAAACAATGGTTAATATCATTAGTCATTAAGAATTCAAACCAAGAACTACTCTAAACCCACTAGGATAGCAAGATGAAGAAGATAATAAAAGAAGGAAGAGGAGGAGAGGGGGAAAAAGAGGAAGAGAAGGATGGAGAAGGCAAAGGGAGGAGAAAAAGGTGGAAGAGGAGAAAGGGAGGAAGAAGATAATAAGAAGTGCTGGCAAGGATGTGGAGAAACTGGAATGTTTATACACTACTGATGGGAATATAAAATGGTGCACTTGCTGTGGAAAACAGTATGGCTATTTCTCAAAAAGCTAAAAGTAGGGTTATATCAGATAACTCAGAAATGTCACTCCTAGGTGTATGCCCAAGAGAATTAAACACATATGTTTACATAAAAACTTGTATACAAATGTTGATAGGAGTATTATTAATAATAGTCCCAAATTAGACACAAAGTGTCCATCAAATGATGAGTGGATAAACAACTGTGGTAAATGCATACAGCAGAATATTATTTAACCAAAACAGAAAAAGTACTGATACATGCTACAGTGTGGATGAACTTAAAACCATGCTAAGTTAAAAAGCCAGCCAATAAAGTCCTCATGTTATATGATCCATTTACATAAAATATCCAGAATAGTCAAATTTGTACATGCAGAAACTAGATTAATAATAACAGGGGCTTGGAGTAGAAGGAATAGTGTGTGGCTGTTTATTAGGTGAAGCTTATTTTTTTGGGGTGATAACAATATTCTGGAAGATAGTAGTAATTATTGCACAACATTCTGCATATACTACAAACTGTCAAATTTCACAATTTAACATGGTTAAAATGCTAAATCTTATGTAAATTTTACCCTCCTTTATTTTTTAATAAAATGAATTGTATCAATTTATTTACTGTTCTTACCATATCAGAGTACTGACTATACCCAGTTGTACATTCTTTTTTTTTGGATGTATACTTAGCATGTACACATAAGTGTGTGAAGGTAGGAACTATCTCAATGGTTTTTAGAGTTAGATTATTCATTTGTAACAATATATCTGACCTATCATGGGATCTTAATAAATGTTTGTTGAGTGAAAAATAAATGACTGGCTTTATTCTTCTATGTTCCCCTTGAAAAACCTTAGTGAATCATAGTGAATGGCAGAATAATTTAGTAATAATATAATTAATCAAATTATACCCCAACTTTCAGCTGTTGTGCTGAATTGATATTGCTACAGCTTGTGGTACTTGTGTAACTATTGATCTGGTAATATTTTTTTTTTGACAGTCTTTTTCTGTTGTCCAGGCTGGACTGCAGTGGTGTGATCATGGTTCACTGCAGCCTCAACCTCCTGAGCCCAAGTGATCCTCTTGCCTCAGCTTCCCAAAGCACTGGGATTACAGGCATGAACCACCATGCCAGCCAAATGCATTCTTTTATTAGTAATAGTCAGGAATAAGAATCAGATGCAATTTGTTCACATTTGACAGACAACAATATATATTTAAAGTCTTATCCCAGTGCCTGTTTAATTTTCTATTTCTTTGTCACAGTGCATTCTGATGGGATCAACACCATCAGGACATTCTGCAGAATACTACATTGACACATGTTATTGATACTAGCATGAAATTAGACCAAATAAATACAAATCCACAAATTATTTAGATTATTTGCTAATGCATTTGGGCTTTAGACAATGGAAAGTAAACCTTACAAAAGTTCAGGGATATACTATGCAAGAAAATTTATGTGAGTAGTGGTCTGGAAAATACTTGCAAAATAAAGGACATAATAGTGTACCTTGCACAACCTGCTACTAATAAAAGAATGTAATGCTTGCAGGATTGATTTTTAATAAAACATTCCTCAATTAGGAATGGCAAATTAGATACATTTATCAGGTGATACTGAAGGCTACCAGTTTTTAGAAGTTATAAAGCTAAAAAGGACTTTCCAGCATGTCTAGGACTATATGACCCAGCAGATCCCATGGTATTAGAGATATGTATGTTAAAGAAAGTTTCCATGTGAGAAACCACAAAAAAGCTCCATTAAGAATCTGGAGCTTGTCATCACAGATTATAAGCCATTCAAGACTGAGTGTGAGAGGATCCACAGTATTTGAGCCAATAATTGTACGTGTGTTAGTCCACATACAACTGAAGAGAGAATTGGCTCAAGGAAGGCATATATATATATAAAATCACGGGCAATGGAAATTGAATTCACTCTTTTTTTGGGTACCTGGAAGTAGCAAGATTGGAAGATTACATATAGGAATGTCTAGAAAGAAGCATATGTATGGATTAATGAGTAGATCTAATGAGTAAGAATATTTATATTACATGTTAATGCCAAGCAGAGGCATCAATTGCGTTGGGCAATACACAGTAGAGTCAATAGAATGACTGAACCAAGGATATCAGCCAACCTCTATCTTCAGTCACCATAGTGCCTTCTTAGTGAGCTTATTAATTGAGCAGCTATGGTTAAATATATCAAAGCTATGAATTAGGCATTGAAAATGGCATGGTTTCTTGTAGTAGATTGAAGGATTCGTCACAAACCCTTCCACTCTCATCAATCAACAGGTAATATGTATTTCTCAATTCCTTAATCTGTATTGGCCATGAGAAATGTTTTGATACATTTCATAAGAACAAATATAATGCAAGAAGACACAAGAAAATAGTATCACTTCAGGGGGTGTGCTGTCTCATTTTTCTTACATCTTTAGAAGCAGCCTGCTGGAGAGTGACAGGCCATCTGGGAGAATAACAAACAACAGTGACCTAGCCAAAGCCCATTTCTCGACAGATATTAAAGGCCATTCTAAGTGATCTATATGTCATTTGACCCTCGCTCTGACCAAAGACACATATAAGACTCCAGAATAAATCATCTAGGTCATCCTATACTCCCAGAATAATGAGATTTAATAAATGCTTAATCTTTTAATTCACTAATTTTTGGAGTGGTTTGTAGTGTAGTAACAAGTAACAGATATAGAAATGAGCACCAAGAAATGGAGTGCTGGCAGGGAGTAACTTAAACAGTGGCCTTGACTTTGCAAAGAGTTGGCTTGCAAAAGCAGGAAAAGAGTCAAGGAAGTTGTTGGAAAAGATGTTAACTAGTTGTATAGTTGCAAACAACTGTAAATGTTGTGTTTTTACTAAACCTGTAAGGTAGAAAAGGTACCTAATTAACCATATACCTTAGAAAATGTCCCAGGGAGGGTTAAAAATGGTGGTTGACGTATCATAATTTCTTATAAGAAGATATGAGATAAAGTAATAAACTTCTGAAATAGGATTCCACAAACATAATCTTTGACCAAAATATTTTCTTTATGGAAAAAAAAATAATGTGGTTTGGGTGCAAAACTCAAGGATTCACTGGTCCTGCTTCATATGACATCATCAAAAAAATATGCCAGCCACATAAACAATGGAATAAGCATTGAAGTCATATCTGAAAATTCTACTTTGGAATGACACCTTGAAAGAATAGGGTATAGCCTTTAAAATATGGTAGATAAACAGCAATTATATGATCATTATCTGCAGTAGATAGAATAAATGAATCTAGAAGCAAAACAGTGCAAATAGGATTTGTCCCATTCAGCAACACTGAGTACTCTACTTGGAGAAATATTACTTTTCATTATTGCAACTTTAGACTCTAATCACAAGAACGGACATGATGATAGTCCTCATGGTAACTTTTGGCTCTTTGCATCAGTAAACTAGAATCACAGAAAAAGACTGTCATACTGGGAGGGGTAATTCACTGTAGTCAATGTGAGATCATGGGGCTATTGCAAAATAATGAAGGTGGAGAATTATATGTTTGACACTCAAATAATCTACTGTAAAATATACAAATATAGCAAACATTATCTGAGAAATGCATGCTAATTAGATATTCAAAATCCTTCAGGGATGAAAGCACAGATCACATCACCAGTCAAGCTACCCAGACCAACAGAAGTGTTGGCTAAGAGGAAATAATATTTAAATATGTAGAAAAAAAGAAGGATAATATCAGTTATAGTTTTAGAAACAACTAGAGTGGAAGCTATAGGTCATCTAATTAAACTTTAATTTACTCATTTTTGCAGAAAGTATGATAAATCAGAATCCTAGTGAAGCTGTGACAAGATAAAGTGAGGCTAACGTCAGGAGCAAGCCAGTCAGATTGAAGCACATGATGGATTCTAGTGGATGCTGTTTGGTTTCCCCCCAGCTCACCTTTTATTAGGCAAGTATGTCGATTCACCAACTGTCATAGATTTTAAAAGAGCACTTTTCTCTGGAGAATATTTCTCACCCAAATAGGAGTTGCCTCTTCTGTGAAACTAAGCTTCCTTGCTCAATAGAAAGACCTTATGCTTCAAATGTCAGATTTACATTTGGATAAAATAGCAGTGAAATTTTCTCCAGTGTGGGGGCAACTTATACTCCAGGCCTACTAGCAGGATTAAAGCTGAACCTCTTCAACAGCTGAGGCTGAGGCCACATTCTGGCTGATCTGTTTTTCCCTGATATATCCTGCTGTAAAAGGATAAATGGAAAATAGTTTAGTCTTTGAGGGCTATTTGATATTTATTCCAAATACTCGACTCTGTCATTGTAGCACGAAAGCAATCACAGTCAATAAATAAACAAAGGATGTGTCTGTGCTCCAGTATAATTTTATTTAGCAAACAGGCAGTGGGAGTGTATCATTTAATTCTTGGCAACCATTTGCCAATCCATCTACATCAATTTGGGGAACAATAAATATTAAATGTAGGGTAGTGAGCCAACTATGTACTCAGAGGAAAATGTATAGTCCTAAAAACACTTATTACTGAATTTGGATGAATTAAAATATAAATGACTAAAAATAACATTTTAAAAGATCATGTAAAACAAATAAATTAAGAAAAGAAGGAAGTAAAGGAATAAGATTAGTTATGAATGGATTATAATAGAAAAAATAGTTATTATAATATAAAAAAGAAAGAGCTTTAAAAACTTCAACAGAATAAATCACAAGGAAGCCTAAGATAATATGGACAAAATGTAAATACAAATTTAGAAATGTAAATATGATCAACGTCATTTACATTATTCCACCTGGTGGCAAAAGTTGAAAATCTTCTTGTATTTTTTAAATCCTCTTTATGTTGGACTGAAAGTTGACGAAGAGAGCACATGAAAGTAATAGATAGTATGTAGTAATCTAACACCAAAATTGATTCAAACATTCCAAATAAAAAATCACAATTAAAATGGAGCAATCTAGTAGAAAAATAAATTTCATAGTCACATAGAATACATTTCAGTAATGCAATGATATCTAAACTTTAGGAAACATATTAAATGTATGAATATCTTGATGCATGAAGGAAAAACATTTGGTAAATTGGACATATATTGCTGATTAAAAACAATCAGTATGATAGGAATACATGTAACAATGTGCCATAGAACACATGTACTTTGATTAATGGTGGAACTTTAAGAGCATTCCTATGAAAGTGAGAACTCAGATGGGGCAGCATGTTATCACCACTATCTTTTTCTAACATTTTCTAAAAGTGCCAGTCAATGGAATTTAGAAGAGAAAAAGAATAAGTTGTACAAATATTTGGATTGGCAAGGGAAATTTATTTGTGTATCAGGAAATTACATCAGAATAAAATTTATGTATATGTGTTTTTGCTTAAATATATACATATAAATAAATATATGGGTATATTTGTGTGTATATATACAGATAATTATTAATAAGATATGGTTGAGAAAAGTGACTATTTACAAGTTACATATACAGAGTCAATTGTGGCAAGTGCTTAGACACTGGGTTCCTAGAAAACTGGGTCCAAGATACTACTTTGCCACTTATCAACTATGTAATATGAATATATAGTTAACCTCTTTGAGTATTAGCTTTGTGATCTGATAAACTGAGATAACAATAATACCTACATATTTTTGCTAGTTCGGAAATATTGTTCATTATTCAGTGTAATATTATATATATTTAAATGAATAATATTCAATCTCAAGATTAAGCATGAAAATATCAAATGTAATTACTAAAATGATTATCCAGAAAACTATAACATTTACTGGAGTTTAGTAAAAAAGTTAATAAAATTTGAAAAACTGTGTAAAAGCAAGAGGCAAACGCTGTCCTAAATGATATGTACTTTATAATTCTCCCTTATATTAATGAATATAGATATTTTCTAGTTATACAGTAAACTTCCAAAGTCTCTCTGTTTAATTACTTTAATTTAGGAAATTTTCAAAATGACAGAACAGTCTTTGGAATAAACAGACTATGAAAAGATTCCTAAAATTTCTGTGAAACAAAGAAAAATAATATGAGCAATATTCTCTAGTAATCCAAAAGTATTCTGGTAATCAAAAACGCACCATATAAAGTCAGAAGTGAAAAACTCAGTCAAGCAAGAAAGGGCACTACAGTTAAGAGGGGATGAAGAGATCAAGAGCCGAGGAGAGAGAAAGAGTCAGAGAAGGAGAGAGTGAAAGAGAATGAAAACTAAATTGTTTTCTGAAATCAGTGAGAAAAATATGGGTTGTGAAAGTAGTGTTCATATAAATAGCTATCACGTTAAATTTTTAAAAGCTTATGAATATTTAAATAATTTTTGCCTCAGTAATCTTTAAAAAATAGAGATAAATAAAACTTTCTTTTCCTTATTAGATTAAGAAAAATATAAGTGATTTCAATGCTGATGTAGAAATAATCTACAGTGGGAATGTAATTTGGTGGGACATATATAAGGCAATTTTACAATAAACAAGATGATGTTAAATCTGTGTATAATTTGACTTATCAACTCCACTTCAAGGCCTTTGATCTTAAAATGTATAAATACATACATATATACAAATATGTTAGCCACTGTTTTTTACTTTAATAGCCAAATCTTGAAAGCAAATCAAATATTTAAAATATTTGATGTAATATATTATGGGAAAGCAACTTTTGCAGCCATTTAAGACATTGAATAAATTTATTTATTTACCCAACTTACTTAGCTTTCATTACAAGAAATGCTACATCGAATTTTGACATAATATCACCAAAATTACTATGGACTGTATTATAATGCTTTTTCAATATTTTTAATGAATCGTAGGGAGTAAGGTGACTACTTTTTCATAAGTTGAAATGGAACAATAATTGTGCAATAAGGCAGAGCAAAAAGACAATACAAACCCACTATACTTTCTCTATACTCCCTCTCAACTTTACATATTAATGTGTATATTGTATTTTAGATATAAATCTAAGTCACTGCTAAAATTTATCATACTCATATTTTGTAAAACTAAATGCAGCTGAAAGTAGTTTAAAGAGTTGTTTCTGTCATGTTTTATACCATGGTAATAGTCTTAACAAGTATAACAGAGAAGAAACTTGACTCGAATAGATATGACCCATTTATTTCTTCTTGTTAAATGCATTTCACTATGTCTAGAAATTACTATTGTTATAAAAGTTTTCTGAGTTTTTTTTTCAAGTAATTGCAGACATCATAAATAAACCATATAGTTCTTTTATGTGACTAAAGAACTTTGTGAAACATAAATTACTAAAAGGAAAAGGCTTCCTAATAACACTCGAAAACACTTTAAGGTATCAGAGTGTTAGGTAGGAGAACTGGGAAAGTAGTTATAATAACACTGCCCCACGTGACACCACAGATACTGATGAGAAGCAACACTAGAAATACTTCCAGAAGTAATGGCAAGACTCTAATATTGTCTGAAATGGGCAGTATATGCAAACAACAAACTTAATTGTTTTAAATCTAGCAGTTACCTAAAGAGGGCATAATGAGTCCTAAACTCATTTATTCAGGCCGGATGATTCCAGGAAATAATAAATGTGAAACCCAAATCTACTAAATTTTAAAATATTGTAATTAAAAAAAGCATTAAGAAGTATGTCCACTACCTACATATTTTATTCTCAAATTCCAAAAATAGATTTAATTTTTATTATAATGTTAATATTGAAAATGTTTCAGAAAGTGTTACAGAACAAAATGAAGTGCCATAGTATTATAAGCAAAATTCATGGCTGTGATTAAAATTATATTTTTGTGTGTCAATTTTACTATTTATCAGCTTTTTGACTTTTTATACTACCTAAGATATTTAACTGCTTATTTTTCTAATGCATTTTATATTTTACTAAATCATATGATTTAAAAGAAAAATGAAACATTTATGCTTCTATTACTGTTTTAAAATTAATTCTTGAAAAGCTAAAAAAAATTATCATATTTTTCTATTTTAAATGTGAAAAAATAAAATTTTAGTTTTTGTAAATGCTTTCACTTTGATACCACTTTAAGGTGAGTGGTGGTTTTAAGCACAAGCAAATAAACACAGAAATACATTTCCTTTTTTTAACTAACTTTTGCATTCACTTCATGTCTCTGTGCATAATTGCTGTATTTCTAGAGCTAAAATAAAAGAAAACTTTAAAATTAAGATAATTTTCAAATCAAGAATTACTCTTGATTCACTGTTCCCATAATAATTACTGATTGCATCTGAATTCATTGAGTACTTCATGCAAAATGAATTATGAGTGTTAGCCAAACTTCATAGAGTCAATTTTTTTCATAATTACTTCATGGCAAATATTTTGTATTTGCAATACAAGGACCAAAACAATTAAGGTAAATTATATTTACAAAAGAAATAGAATGAATACCAAAAATATTAAAGACATCCAACTATCACATATAACATATAAATTAAAATTCTACACTTACTTTTAGTTTACATTTGATTGTTTTGACATGTATTTAAAAGTGTCTTACAAAAATTGTATCTTTCAAATAAAATATATATCACATGAAAGTGAGAAGAGGCATAGACTTTGTAAGAACACAAGCAACAAATTACTTAATAAAGCAACATTTAAAAAAAAGAAAAGTAAGCTAAAAATTAAACTTTCAAAATTAAAACACATAAGTAAAGAAAAAGAAACTATAAACAACAAACTGTAGTATGTAGAAAGGAAATAACAGTAGTAATAACCTATGTTAGCTATTTCAGCCAAACAGTTTTAACAAACATATCAGAAAAAGAGAAACACTACTACAAGTAACAATATTCAGTAAGGGATATAAAATCAAAATGGCTTTCAAGCATGGGCGCTCAGATTTTCAGCTCCAGGTTATTTTACAATAGGAAGAGAAAAAGTTTGAAAAAGTGCAGAAAGAACACAAAATAATTTTTAAAAATCAAATATGAAATTTTCTCATTTAGGATTTTACTTTCTTTCCCCGCAAATGTGTAATGAATCGCTAGTAAAAATAAACAGATAAATAGTTCCATAAAATAATATATGCATAAACTCAAAATCTTAGTACATTTGCCTTAAAAATTAGCAGTCAAATATATTTAATTTATGCTAATTCTACATATAATAATCAGATATAATTCTTTTAAAGGTTAAAGAGCTACAAAAGAATTGTCAATACAAAAATGTTCCAAAAGATTGCAAATATTCTGAAAGGCTATAAATGAGTGAGAAAAATAAATGATAGGCTTTTTTGTCATATTGTTTCTAATGGGATACCCTGGGAATAATGTCGAGACTGAGCTTTGTAACTCCGTCATTAATGAAATAAGAGAGAAATAAATAGGATATCACTCTAAATCTGAAAGTTTGTTAAATTAAGATCTATTTAAAATAGATAAAGATTACAATGAGACTTAACCTACATAAAAATAAATTAAGGTACTAAATGGCAAAATGTTAGCAAACAACTTGGTTTCATGTGGACTCTATGCATAATCACAAATGCAATCTAAAGTAATATTTTTTTATATTTATTTCAAATAAATATTGACTTAGTGTCTCTGATTTAGTAGAGGTGATGGATCCATATGAGTCACTTGGAATTTGGATTGTATTATTTTGTTTCTTTATTTGAACATAGTCTCCTTTAAGAATATCTGATCAAAGACAGCAAGGAGTATAACTACTTTTACTACAGTTTTAGAGTTCTTCATCCTGTAGTCAACCCATTTCTTTTCCAAAGAGTAGTGATGGTCATATGAATTAATTAAAAAATGGATTCAGTCTGTAACATCAATATCACTTTTAAATTGCTTGGTAAAGAAAATGAAAAGTAAGAACACATATTTTTGGTTAAATATATAATTAAAATGACTAACCCATAAACAGTTCTAACTATGGTATGTGAAAGATGTTCCTTACATATGTGAACTAATTTATTCGTTAAAAGAACACAAAGTGATAAATATCATTATAATCACCTTCATTTTGCAAATAACAAAACATAGATTCAGAAATGCTAAGTGCCTTAAAGCCAATCAGAGAGCTAACGACAGAGTTAGTATTCAAACTCAGTCTCGCTGCAAGCTCTATGCTCATGGTCAGTATATCGGGTAGTAGCCTTTTATATGTTTATCATTGCTCCTTCAAATGGGACAATCACAATGGGTGTTTGACCAAATGCAAATAAAATTCATAAATTAGAGTCCAAACTTCAATTTTGAAGAGAAAGTTCCTCTTGACTTACTGAGATCTCCCTGAATTTACATAAGCTTTACCCTAGCCATTCATATTTAGTATACAACTTCCATTGCTGGGTGAATGATGCTGGGTTGAGTGGTTGGAGGGGTAACTTTACAGACAGGAAGGTTCTCACAAACCCATGTGATTTTATAAAAATTCACACATCGCGGCAAGTTTCAAACAGTATCACAGTGTAATAGGCTGTCAATATTAGGATAAGAAATGAAGGAATTCTCTATAAATTTACATTCATGCTTGTATTTGACATGCAGGAAAACCTGAAAGTTTATACAAATGAGTATTTCTTTTAAAAAAAGAAAAACTTGTTAGAGATAGCTTCCTAAACAAGTATCACATTTTAGAGAGCTTACAACTTCCCTGGAAAATGTAGATAATGATCATGAATTTCGAGTAGAGCTTGCTCATCTAATAACGCTTTTTCTTTCTAATATCTCAGGGTTTTATCACCAATATTTCTAATCTCCACATTTAGCTATGTAAAGACATTCACTAGTAGATGTAAATAATTCACATTGGTTAATATTTAAGTAAGTGTGATGTATTACTTAATATGGTACAATATTCTTACCTTTAAAAAATAATGAAATGACATTGAGAATATCAGTTCCTTAAACACCTGGTCTACTGTGCTGTGGAATTAAAAAAAAAAAAAAAGAATAATCTAGCCTTTTAGTTCTAATATATAGTATCAATTACTAAACAGCTTTTGATCAAAGTGACCTTCCTTTGAATTAGAAAAAACTAGGCTTCATACAATAAGTAAAGAATAATCACTTCACCTTAGGCTATAATAACTTCTCAAATGCATCACTAAACAAGCTTACAGATAGCTTAGATTTTAGCAAAAGAATCCCATTTAAAACTTTATTAAATATACATGTGTCCCAAAGATATGTATTACTAGTAGGGAATTTTTTGATCCAGTACTACTTTTCTTAGTTTTAATTATATAGAAATATGTGATTCAGTCCAGCCATGAAAATAAGCGCACTGCACCATGCATTTAGCATCTGAAAGAAATCCGGGCAGCCTAATGAAAAGCAGGTAAAGGACCTGATAAGAATAAGGAGGTAGGTGGAATGACACAGTTGACACATGTTGCTTCTCTTTTCTAGAGTTTCTAGAGCTCTTTTGCTGGTGTTTATGAGAATCTATGGGGGGAAGTTATCTGGTAAAGAGAGACACCAATGCTTTATCATTTTTAAAAGATTACTTAAAAGCTTATGAGGAGTACAAACAAAGAGAGACAAAAAGTCAATATGAACTAGAATAGTTACAATGAAAATTTTGCAAATCAAGTCATGTTATCCAAAATAATTATTTTGCTTATATTAGAGTTTAAAACAATTCATATGGTATGTATTTAAATGAGGACACCTGGAAAATAAATATAAGATATCCAGTTATTGGTAGCTACTAAATTTATCAGAATAAGTTATTAAAAATTATCCAAATGTGTTTTCATAAAAGCTGTTTGATAATTAGACATTAAAATACAATGCCAATAGTATAATAACAGTTATCTCAAAAACTGAATTTGTCTATTTATAATGAAGCACCATTTTTATGTCCCAGAAAGTGATTTTCTTAGATCTGGTCAGTGGTTAGGCTCACATGCAAGAAATATTACATACAGATTCACTGTTTTGAGGAGAGATTTGGCTGAGGTACATGTGGCGGAGGACTCCAAGCTTGCTATAGTGTTTTAGGGATTTTACTCTTAAATTTTTCATACCGTGTATATTGTGAAATAAGATTAGAAGAATTAATGGTTAAGGAGGACATATGAAATTTCAATTAATGTTGCTTTACTCTAATAATCCAAGTTCTAAAGATAAACTCTCAGATAGAACATGATAAGCTATCCAAGAGCAGAAAGTAACGAGATACAAAATCCTTGAAGCCTAAGGTCCTGGAAGTGAAGATTACTTAACAATCTGCGTGCCTGTAATTAGTACGATTTTTTTGTTGACTGTTACCCTCTAATTTTTTCACCATGATATAATTCACATACATGATAATATGTAAACTTTATTCCTTAGAAAGAGAATGGGTTAGATAATAATAAAATAAAGTCAGCAATATAACAAAAAACCAAAACTTGCTTTATTTTTTATCAAAGAATATGTCTCTGCCTTTTTGAATAGACACAACCACATACAAAGAAAAAGTGAAGCAGATATATTTATAAATAAAATTCTCAGAAAAAAAAATAAGGGTGGCAAGTAGAGTATTCCTTAAGCAAAGGAAATCAAGAAAACTAATAAACCAAAATGCTTTTACTTTTTAAAATGTATAAACAGACTGTTATTACTTTTGTTGTGTCCCAACTTGTTGTATTTTTATAAATGCCTAATTTTAAAACAGCACTGGGCTTCACCAGTATCTCAGCAGCATGACTTTGTGTGACAGATATATTCGGATTGCTATTTAGATGTAAAATATTTGGAAAGTCTCTATCTATTGTTTGGCTGAGTTACCTTGTGTGAACTAGAAATATATGCTGAAACTGCCAGCTACTGCATAAAATATTTCATTAACATTGTGACCTCATTTGTTAGATTGAATTGCAGTCTTTTTGTCAAATATCCCCCCACAGATATACTCTGTTCTACAAAAATAGAATAAAAACAACACAAATGAGAAGATAATTAATTCATATCTGTGAAACTCAGAATGCCCAGAATGTAACAATTAACACTGTATATGATACAAATTGCAATTAAATTTCCATTTTTATTATAGTTTAGGTAACAGAACTTTGCAAATACTTTGCGATTTTTAAAATTTTCTTTCATAGCAGAGATTCATTCAAATTAGATGTTTTTAATGTTCTCTCTCTCTCTCTCTCTGTGTGTGTGTGTGTGTGTGTGTGTGTGTCTATGTGAAATAAAGCAAAACCGTGCCCAGCCAGGGAACTTGCAGGATGTGATCATGCCCATCAGAAAGAAGAAGGCAACTGGCAGATGAAAATACACCACATGGAGGATGACTTGGCACATGCATATTATAAATATATAGGGATATCCGCAATGCTTACCACAAATATGTGTATTGCACTATAGAGAAGATTGAATAACTGACTTAAAACTGCAGGCATAAATGGATTCACGTGCAAACTGAATGCAATGAAAGAAGGCAAGAATGCCAAGGGCTGAGATTTTGAGGTGTGTAGTAAGTGAGGGAATGCATGGTCTAATAGCAGAATAAATGCTTATAGCTTTGACACCACCTCATAAAGGGAACAATTAATTTTGAACTCTTCATTTTTTGGAGGGAGGGTGGTGGGGATGGAGTCTCACTCTATTGGCCAGTCTAGAGTGCAGTGGCACAGTCTCGGCTCACTACAACCTCCACCTCCTGGGTTCAAGTGATTCTACTGCCTCAGCCTTCTGAGTGACTGGGACTACAGGCATCTGCCACTACACCCAGCTTATTTTTGTATTTTTAGTAGAGACGGGGTTTCACCATGTTGGCCAGGCTGGTCTAGAACACCTGACCTCATGATCTGCCGGCCTCCGCCTCCCCAAATGCTGGGATTACAGGCGTGAGCCAAGCGTGAGCCAAGGCAACCGGCCTGAATTCTTCATTTAAAAGCAGGGTTTATCTAGTAATGCTGTAAGTTCCTGCTTCTGCCTTATACTATATACTCTGTTTCTCATACACACACACACACACACACACAATCTACCAAAAAATTTTAACTACTCCTACTTTATAGCCTCCCTGTTAGTTATTTTTTTTTCTATTTCAATCTCCTGTTTACCTTAATATATCCCTTTTGACATTAAGAGACTTTTCCCAATTTTCAAGCTGGTGTCTGAGTGTATGGCTAGTTTGGCAGGTCTACCTCTCTCCATTTACTTAACACTTTATCTAGGGGAATAATGCAAGAGATGAGGGAGGTGTGAGAAGGAAGCTTCAGGGTAAGAGTGAAACTTTTTAAATGACAGATCTTACAACACTTTTTTTATTCAATAACAGAATTTTCCACCGAAGTTTTGAGTTTGGTATCACATCGTAAATTAATAAACTATATTTTAAAAACAAAATTATAGATAATTATGTGGTCTTGCTGAGGTAGACAATCTGACAGCATAATCAAATTTCCTTCAACTAACTATTCTAGTAGATTTCATAGATGTGTAATGGCAGTTGGGTTGGCGTGGGTAGGATAATGTGATCATGGCTCCTACACTTAGACATCCTATATGTTAACACAGTATGCTACCTGGGAAAAATTGAGGGGATAGCATGCATGCAGTAAAGCTGAAGGGTATAGGCAAGGGATATTTCTCAAGGGTTCATGTGTGCCATTCTAAATTTTTAAAAATCATATTCTCAACAAGTTTAGTATGTGGATATATATTAGAGGTTATGTTTTATTTGTGTAAATGTATGGGGTACATGTGAAATTTTGATACATGCATAGTGTAGTGGTGAAGCCAGAGATTTTAGGTTATCCATCACCTGAATAACGTACATTGTGCACATTAAGTAATTTCTCATCATTTACCTTGTCCACCTCCTAAACCTCTGAGTCTTCATTTCCTGTAATTCCACACTCTACGTTTATGTGTACACGTTATTTACCTACCCCTTATCAGTGAGAATATCAGGCATCTTTCTGTGCCTGAGTTGCTTCACTTAAGATAAAGGCCTCCAGTATCAACATCATATAGGACATTTGAACTTAGGAGCCATAATCTGTAACATTACCCTACCCATACCAATCCAACTTATGTCACAGATCTATGAAATTTACTAAACAAGTTAGTTGCAACAAATCTGATTATTCTGTCATCTGCCTAACTCCAGAAGATAGTCATACTGTTTCTTCTCTTTAAATTAAAGACATGATTTTTTATTTCTAAATGTAATTACATTAGGCATATTTACTACATTTTTAAAATCCAGTTATCCATTGGTGAACATTTAGGCTGATACGTTATCTTTGCTACTGTGAATTGTGCTATGATAAACATACAAATGACAGTGTATTTTTAATATAATTATTTCTTTTCCTTTGGGCAGATAACCAGTAGTTGAATTGCTGGCTCGAATGGTAGTTCTATCTTTACTTCTTTGAGAAATCTTCATATTATTTCTTATAGATGTTGTACTAACTTGCATTCCCAACAATAAGTGTTGCCTGTTCTCTGCATTCTTGCCATTTGTTGTTTTTCTGACTTTTTCATAATAGCCTTTCTGACTAGTATAAGATGATATCTCACTGTGGTTTTAATTTGCATTTCTCTAATGATTAGTGATATTAACCATTTTTATATGCCTATTGGCCATTTGAATGAAAAATATCCATTCATGTCATTTGTCCACTTTTTAATGGAATTATTTATTTCAATTCATTGCTGTTGTTGAGTTGTTGGGAGTTCTGTATAAGTTCGAGATACTATTCCCTCTTCAAATGCATAGTTTGAAAGTATTTTCTCCCATTTTGCAGGTTATCTATTCACTCTGTTGATTATTTCTTTTGTTGTACAGAAGCTTTTTCATTTAATTAATTCAATTTTTCTATTTTTGTTTTTGTTGCCTGTTCTTTTGAGGTCTTAGTGATGAATTCATTGCTTAGACCAATGTCCAGAAGAGTTTTACCCGGGTTTTCTCCTAGAACTCATAGTTTCAGGTCTTACATATAAGTCTTTAATCTATCTTGAGCTGATTTTTGTACATAATAAGAAACAAGATCCAGTTTTATTATTTAAAGTAAACAAAAGCCATGTAAAAGTTTTAACATTTTTAAGTTAAATTTACTTTTTATTTATTTATTTATTATACTTTAAGTTCTGGGGCACATGTGCAGAATGTGCAGTTTTGTTACATATGTATACACGTGCCATGGTGGTTTACTGCACCCATCAACCCGTCATCCACATTAGGTACTTCTTCTAATGCTATACCTCCTATAGCCCCCCATACCCTGACAACTCCCAGTGTGTGATGTTCCCCTCCCTGTGTCCATGTGTTCTAATTGTTCAGCTCCCACTTATGAGTGAGAAGATGCTGTTTGGTTTTCTGTTCTTGTGTTAGTTTGCTAAGAATGATGGTTTCTAGCTTCATCCATGTCCCTGCAAAGGACATGAACTCTTTCTTTCTTTCTTTCTTTGAGAAGGAGTCTTGCTCTGTCACCAGGCTGGAGTGCAGTGGCATGATCTCAGCTCACTGCAGCATCCACCTCTTGGGTTCAAGCGATCTCCTGCCTCAGCCTTCCAAGTAGCAGGGACTACAAGCATGCACCACCAAGCACAGCTATTTTTTTTTTTTTTTGTATTTTTAGTAGAGATGGGGTTTCACCATGTTGGCCAGGATGGTCTCGATCTCATGACCTTGTGATCTGCCTGCCTCGGCTTCCCAAAGTGCTGGAATGACATGAACTCATCCTTTTTTATGGCTGCATAGTATTCCATGGTGTATATGTGCCTCATTTTCTTTATCCAGTCTAACATTGATGGGCATTTGAGTTGGTTTCAAGTCTTTGTTATTGTGGATAGTGCTGCAATAAACATACGTGCACATGGGTCTTTATAGTAGAATGATTTATAATCTTTTGGGTATATACCCAGTAACGGGATTGCTGGGTCAAAAGTATTTCTAGTTCTAGAACCTTGAGGAATCGCCACACCGTCTTCCACAATGGTTGAACTAATTTACACTCCCACCAACAGTGTAAAAGCATTCCTATTTCTCCACATCCTCTCCAGCATCTGTTCTTTCCTGACGTTTTAATGATCACCATTCTAACTGGCATGAGATGGTATCTCCTTGTGGTTTTAATTTGCATTTCTCTAATGACTAGTGACGATGGGCTTTTTTTCATAGGTTTATTGGCTGCATTAATATCTTCTTTGGAAAAGTGTCTGCTCATATCCTTTGCCCACGTTTTGATGGGGTTGTTTGTTTTTTCCTTGTAAAATTTTTTAAGTTCCTTGTAGATTCTGGATATTAGCCCTTTTTCAGATGAATAGATTGCAAAAATTTTCTCCCATTCTGTAGGTTGCCTATTCACTCTGATGATAGTTTTTAACAAGTTTTTAAGTCAAATTTACTTTTTAGAGTGGTTTCTTTGTTAGCAATGTGGAGAATTGTGAGACGGATGGCATTAGTTGATAAAAATTGTGATTAGAAAGAAGTCAGTGGCAAAAGTCCAGAAAAGATGTGACAAATATAGAGGAGCAGATACTAAAGAATAAAATTTTAAAATATTTACTAGACATTAGGAATAGAGTGAGAGCAGCACATTGTATTTAGTTAATGGAGGAATATTTTGATCTAAATATGGTGGAATAATATTCTGCCTTTGAAAATCTTCTTCCCCACCCATGGTGGTATTTTAGAGATAGGTATGAGGAGAGGATTGGCTGATTTCGTAATACGAAGGCAAGTAGTGGGCAAGTCACATGAGACCCGAATTTATTAAAAGTTTTCTTTTCCCCGTATCAGTTAGCCAGGCTCATTGAGCATAATGATATCATGTACTGATAAATTATGAAAATTAGTTGTGGATATTTCAAAATAAGAAGGTAAGTATTTTTCAACAGCTATGCAAACAGTATAACAATTAAGAGATTTTTGTCGAATATTAAGTAATACAGTCTTGTGATTACTATAGTAAGTTTCTCCCTGTTTCTTTCTAATAATACACTTTGTGAAGGAATGCCACAATTTTGGTTTCAATATAGAGTCATTTTTAAAATGCTAATCCAAATTTGGCAAAATACATAGGAAGTGTTTCTTTCATAAAAACAAACAGTGGAGACAGAAGATTTAAAATGAGAAACACATCTAAATTTTGATTCATTATCAAGTAAACTGAAAAAAAGAACACTCACAATTTTGCAAATTATCAAACCTTATTTTTAATTTAAATTATAAATTAATTTCTTCCAAACCAAAAGGCTGTTTGAGGCATGAAGAATTTCCTATGAATATTTTGAATTTTGCCAATCATAAGGCATAACTAGCATCTTAAAAAAATTAGTGTATAAGCTATCTGCTGATTTCACTTTTGTTACATCTTGAAATCATTAAGGGATATTCTAAAATGAGTTCTTACTATGCCTTGAATGCAACTAACCTTCAAAATACTCACTTGCTTATGAGTGTAAAAGGATATACATTGCTTTGCTGTATTCATGAAATTTAGCATGTGATGAAAATTGCCTATTCAATTTGTATCTGTCTATAGGCAAATTTTAGAAAAAGCAGAGGCTGTCTTTATTGATCATTCCTTCATAATTACTGAATACATAATTTCTTAGTTATACAAGCCAAGTAACAAGAGAAGAATATCGTGCCATGATATCCAATTTACATAGATATTATATCCATTCTTATTTGAGATCCTGCTTATCTAGGTATTACTTTGTATTACAAAATTTAGATATGCAGGTTAACTCTCATTGAAGGCATACAGACTAGCTTCCACCCTGAAGCCCCAGAGAAAGCTGCAAGCATTTGTGTAGTCTACAATTGTCACCTCCAATCCCCAGGAATAGGTTTTATCACAGAATTCATTTTCACTGTCTTTTCAAGGATATGAGATTGCCTGAATTGCTGGCTGCAGAAATCTCAGTAATTTTTTCCACACACTAGCCCTGCAAAATTCGCCCCCTATGCGGGAAGAAGTCTCTAGAAATAAAGGGGTAGCAAGAATTTCTAACTCTCAAGAAGAAAATCTTTTGTTTTAATTGTGTTTTGGTTTGTGCTATAATATAAATCATCTCTATTGCTATGTGATATGTACACAATAAATAGGTTTTCAGAATGATTAAACGCCTTAGCCTCACTTCAACTATTATTTTCAAAAGCCATTTATTCTGGGTGTAGGAGAAAACCATAGCAAATATTTATGAAATCATTTGAAACTAGTGTTATTTCTATGAGTATCTTCAATATTCTCATTTTTTTCCTAAAGAGAGTGTGTTTTATGTTGGCAAAGTAGTAATTAAAAGACAGTTCATGCCTTTACAAAGTATTTCTTAATAACATAAATATTTCTGATTTCCTACAGATATTATAGCCTGAGTATTTACTTTTCCATCTTTTTATCCTCAAACAATTAGAATCCAACAATATTTTAATAAAAATGACAGAAAATATAATTCACTTTAGAGGAGAATGTAGTAGAATCAGTTGTACTACAATAAAGATACTCCAAAGTGCAAATCTAGAATGCATTATTGTCCATCATCTATGGATAGCAAAGATGTTTATTTAATTTTATAAAATTTGCATATTTAAAAATATAACAAATTATTATTCTCAGTGGAGAAATTTATAATGAAGTCGTTCTTAAAAAGCATCACTTTTTCTGATTAATTACCTGAAGATTTACTAACTAAACAAAAAAATTATAATTTTCTTCTCTTTGTAACTATTTCTTCATTTCTATTTTGATAAGTATAGGATAAGTTTGCACTTCAGTAAAAACAAAATTTCAAATTGCAGTAGCTTAACACAATAGAGATTAATTTATTGATTATGTTACTTATTCATATATTTTGGATGGAGGCTCTGCTCCAAACAGGCCCACAGAGCACTAGACTGACATAAGCTTCATCTTCTTATACCTGTAGAATCTGGAACAACTAGAACTATATATTAGAAGAGACAACTGAAAAGGGATGTACTAGATTATTTTTACTTTGGCTAGTAAGCAATAAACATTATTTCTGTGCATAGCTCCTTGTCTAAATTTAACACATTATGACCTCCAACTAGTCACGTAAATGTTAGAAGACATGGGTGAGCTGATAAATATTTGTTGTCCATCCTATTACTAACACATAAACATTAAGAAGAAAGAGGTGGGACTAGATGTAGCAGGTCCCCCCAGTTATAACACTTTGTGATCTTACATTTTCATTTTTTTTTCAGCAGCTTATTGAATTTTATTTTCATTTACATAAAGTCCACTATTGGTCTGGAAAATTCTGCAGGGCAGCTTTCCTGAAGGTGAGGGGCTTATTATTCTATACTGCTTCACTCTTACAGCATCTGTATTTGCATATGTTTCTATGATTCTGTGGAAAAAGAAAGTAAACTTCAACGTCATGCACCAGCTCTTAAATGCTCCTGACCAACAATGACATGTTACTTTCACTCGTATTTCATTGGTTAAAACTATCTACATAATCACACTTCACTTTAAGGGAGTATATAGTCCTCTGTGTACCCAGAAGTACAAGAGAACCAGATGTCAGAGAGTTTGCAATGTCTACTACTCTGCTAATTTTTAAAAAACCTCGGCCGGGTGCGGTAGCTCACACCTGTAATCCCAGCACGTTGGGAGGCTGAGGCTGTTGGATTACTTGAGGTCAGGAGTTGGAGACCAGCCTGGTCAACATGGTGAAACCCCACCTCTACTAAAAATACAAAAGTTAGCCAGGAGTGTGGCACGTGCCTGTACTCCCAGCTACTCGGGAGGCTGAGACAGGACAATCACTTGAACGTGCTATTGCTACCCTTATTTGCTTACGAACCCAGTAGATTCTGCCACAGGTCCTTAGGTTTTGCATATATATCTGCACGCATTTGGGAAGCAGTTTGCTTGAATCACACCAATCTATCCATGCAGATTCTTCTATTCGCAAATCCACATGCACCGTTCTCAACCTGATTTTTCAGAAACATGGATTTGTGTTACTCTCTTCCACTGTGGTATCTCTATCTTTAGAATAAAATGTCTTAAGTTCTGGACAATAATACATCACTAAATTGTAAGAATAAAAAGTATTTATGGTAAAAATTAGACAATCACTTTATTGGCATGTGACTGTACAAAGACCAATGTTCTTTTCTTGACTCTATTTATTCTTCATGAAAATTTTGCTGGAATGTAAGGTAAAAGGCTCTGTGTAACTAATAAACTTGTTTTTTTTCGAGTGGGAGATTGAAATATTCCCATATTCTATCTTTAATTTGCTTCACAGTAAATGCTAATAGTGAGCAGGTCAAATAAATTGCGTTTAATTTTTGTATTGCCAGCCAGTGTTAATTTCTTTCTTTTCCCAATAAATTAATCGACCTACCTGTATTTTAGGATAATTAGCATGAAAGGATAATTATTCTTTTCCAGAAGTAAAATGATCTCCCTAGATATACAGCAAAGGGTTACCATAAGTAGTCATATTTTCATTATTATTCAAAGTATCATTGGAAAGATCAATGTTCTTCTGAGCAGTTACTTACACTGCCCTTCCCATTATAGTGGTTCTGCTCCCACAGAGCATTACCTGTTAGAAATAGTAACTTACTTCCAAGATGTGATGCACGATTGGCTTCTTGACATTAAGTAGGTTTGTAAAAAAAAAGAAATTTCAATGGAATATAAAAATAACATTAATTTTTACATCGTCTTTTTCCTTAAATTTGTATTAATAATAATGTTGTTTTCTTACAGATATGACTTTATCTGCACATTTTAAAACAATAAAAGTGGCTAATCATTAATTTTATGAAGAGAATTTTATACTATGACCACACACATTAAATATAATTTTATATTTAATTAAATCATTACAAATTATATTATGTAACAATTTGTTATATCTTTATCATGACCAAAGTCACCAAAATTTCTGGTCGGGCAAATTAACCCATCATCTTCAATAAATGTGACTTAGAGTCATGTAGTTTTAGAAAGCTCAAGAGAAGATTATGTTAATTACATTGATTTGATCATATCCTGGAGATATTTTCCTAAAATCTATGTTTATGTTACATTTGAATATTCTAAAATAAAGTATTAACTTTAAAGTTAACACATTTATATGTTTTTAAAAAATGATAAAAAGAAAAAAATTATAAAAACTTTTCAAGTCTTGAACTCATTCAGAGTAAAATTTAATAAGGCAGTAAGACTAAGGGGCCAGTAGTAGACTCAACTAGGAAGTAATTCTTGTACTAAAAAAAAATACTCGTCTGTATATGGTATATTCCAGTGAATTGTAATTATGGTGTTATAATAGTGGTTTTGATTTTTGGGGACCAATTTGTAAAGAATTTTTCTCTTAGAGCCAATAGAAAACCCACGGACAATTAATTTAAGTCCTGTTTCCACCTAGGCATGCATGAATAAAAATTAGGTAATTTAATGTGAATCTCATTGTTAGCATACCAAAAACACATAAGAATAGGCTTAAAATTTTTTCCTACTTACGGGTGCACTGCACTAAACATCTATTTTAATTGCTGTATGTGTTCTCACTTGTATTGTGGTTAGTGAGCTTTTAAAAATAATGCATTTTCTTCCTAATGGGTAGACTTTAACCAAAGTGTTTCATAAGCTATAAATCAGGTATATATTTCAACGGTATTTTTGGAGACACTTAATCATATTATTTAATCAAAAATTATTGGGAAAAGATCAGCAAAAGTGTTCTAAAACCACAAACACTAAAGCAGAAGCTAAACTCTCTGAGGTAGTACCCTGGTTAACACACCTGGAGACTTCGTTTTCATGCTGTGAGGCTTTATCATATATAAAACCACATAATCAACTAATTACTAGGCACTGAAGTCTATTCATAGAGATGATCAAAATAAGAAACAACTGTAGTTTAACTTAAGACAGATTTTGTTGTTTTTTTCATTACCTACATTTCCAGATATAAAATAGAAATTCTCGATTATGACAGAGTAATGGCAAAGCTGTTTCTAAAAATCTTTTTAAATATGGTTTTTGTTTTAATTATAGGCATTAATCTCTTTTCTTTCCTACTTAAAGCTATAAACTTCATGGAATCCTTACAGTATTTAGTAGAATTCTGTTATTAGACACTGGCAACTTATGATTCCTTTCAGCTGATGACAGTTTTTGATACCTGCAGGAAGTAGTCCTTTCAAATAATGATCCTGTCAACCCATTCTATTCTGTAATTCATAAAAATAATGCTCTGTGTGCTTTACTTCTAGAAAGCTTGACTCCAAAGTTTTATTTTTAGCTATATACATTGGCAGCCAGACATTTGTATGAAGGGGCATCCACCATAATTATTTCATACCAAGTGTAGTCCAACCACTGCTCATGAATTCAGGTATCATTATTCTTACCCAAAAATTCTGGCACTGTTATCCTTCACTGAATAAACTGGAAATGCAGACGGATAATCTGGAACTATTCCATGTGAATATTTTTAAAAATCACAATTATTATGAAGCATAAATTTGTAAGGTACATTTTATATACATTGTGAGGTATATTTTAATAGATAGGGTTGTGATTATTAACCGTATCATTTTCTAAATCAGATGTGATATTAGAAGATCGTTTACATGAATAAGATTTATACAACTCTGCTGCTTTAAGGCTGTATTTGAAGTCGAGGTTGTTCTTTTTATTACGGTATTGAAAAACAAAATGAGTTTGATTCAGGAGAAACAAAATGCTTTGAATTCAGTAGTTCAAGGGCCACATTTAAGTCTATTTCCTTAGAAAAAAATGTTCACTGTCATGGAAAAATATTAGTCCAGGTTTTAAAGATACATTGAAGTTCTCAGATTTCAACCTATCTTTTGGTACTTTAGTAATGATAACTATCTTTTTCTTCCTAATGGTTTTCTCTGGTCAGATGTTTTATTCCACTTGTATCCCTTCCTCTTTATTTTCTCGCTTGATCACTGAAAATGTGATGGGTTAGTTTGCTTTCTACAAATGCAGCCCCATGGACTGATTACACAGCAATGGAAATATACCCCAAAAGTGGGCACTGCTGGATGGCACAAAATCCTTCAAATACATATATGTCATTTCCTGAGGAACTCATATGCAATTCCTGAGAATTCCAGAGACCATATATGGTACTCTTATTACTTTGTATTGCTGCTCAGCACATTACATATATCAGTAATGTAGTTATAACTCAGTGATATTTTTTGTACTATGCATATCACCATACCATTATTTTCTGTTTGTTACTGAATATAGTTTGAATATTTGTCCCTTCCAAATCACATGTTGAAATGTAATGTAATGAAATATAATCTCCTATGTTGGAGGATGGGCCTGGTAGGAGATGTTTTCGTCATAGGAGGTGGATCCTTCATGAATTGGTTTGTGTCATTCTTGTGGGATTGATGCAGTTCCTCAGAATTGCAGATGTATTTCTAAAAGAGAAGTAAGGCTTATATGAGATCTCTACCCAAAAGTCACTGGAAAGAAACAAAGTAATCAACAGATTTAGATTCAAATAACCTCCTAGATATTTGAACTATGAGAAGAGAAATTTAAAATAACTATGTGAATGTATTAAAAACGAGTTGAAAAAGGTATATAAAATGTGTAAGCAAAAGAAAAATTGCAACACAGTAATGGAAAATATAAGAAATATTAGAGGAAACTCTTTAGACAGAAGAATATTGATATCAAACAGACACGTGAATCTACTCAAGGAAATAAAGGTCTTCATAAGTGGCTAAAAAGGAGATAAATATAAAAGACATAGTTTTATCTATGGTTATAAAAGATTATATAAACATTTAAAGGTTATATAAGATTTTTATCTCACTAAATAAAAATATGGTAGCAATGTATTTCAAGTTTACAAAATTTATCAAAGAAAATATATGGCAAACTAGTAAAAAAGGTGAGAGAGAAGAATTGCATACATATTACTCAAAAGTCATTCTGCTATATATGTAGTAGTGTATATCTATTACAAAACAGACTGTGATTAAATTCGTATGTTACAAATTCTAGGAAAATTAATATATTTTAAAATTGTTAGAAATAATGTAACAATTACTGAGATAAAATGGAATTTTAGAAGGCAATTAGCTCAAAATGAAGCAGAAAAAGTGGTAAAATAGCAAGAATAAAACAAAAATATCAATGGGCAGAAAAAATAGAAAACCATTGACAAGATTTAGATCCTCCTTTAAACATTTAAATAATTTCATTAAATATAATTGGTATAAACAAATTAATTAAAATTGAGTTTGTCAAGTTGAAAAATAGAGAAATAACCCAACTATGGGCTATATACAAGAACCTACTTTAAGTACAAGTAGGGCTGGGCAAACTAAGGCCTGGTGGCTAAAACTGTCCCATCATCTGTTGTTCCATAGCTCATGAGCAAATATAGTTTATAGATATCATAAATGGCAAAAAATTTTTTTAAATAATAATATTGTGTTACTAGGGAAAATTATACGAACTACAAATTCCAGTGATCAAAAATATCTCCCTAAGAACACAACCATGTTCATTAATTCATGTATTGTCTATAGCTATGTCTGTATTACAAAAGCAGCATTGAATCCTGTGACAGGGACCATATATAACACTCTTATTACTTTGTATTCCTGATCAGTACATTACATATATCAGTAATGTAGTTATAACTCAGTGATGTTATTGTACAATGTATATCACCATACCATTATTTTCTGTTTGTTACTTACTATAGTTTGGATAATTTTCCCTTCCAAATCTCATGTTGAAATGTATTGTAAAGTAATGAAATATAATCTCCTATGTTGGAGAATGGGCCTGGTAGGAGAAGTTTTGGTCATAGGAGGCAGATCCTTCATGAATTGCTTGTTGCCATTCCTGTGGGATTGAATGAGCTCTCATGAGATCTGGTTGTTATAAAGTGTCTGAAACCTCTCATCCCCCTCTGTTCCCCTCTTGCCATATGACATGCTTTCTTTCTCTTCACTTTCAGTCATGAGTAACTTCTGGAAACCCTCATGAGAAATAGATTCTGATGCCATGCCTCTTGTAGAGGCTGCATATCTGTGAGCCAAATAAACCTCTTTAATTTGGTAAATTACCCAACATCAGGTATTCCTTTATACCTGACTAAATTGACTAATTGACTAAAATATTACTAATTTATAATCATCATGTCATAAAAAGAGACAGTGAGAGAGAGAGATGGACTATGAATCTCACACTCTTATGGCAAATAAGAGTGTGTATTGTTTTATTATTGAATTCTATCACAAACTTTTCTGTTCATTATGCAATATCACTGTATCTGTACTAAAAGAATACAATATATGTTGATATTACCAGACTAAGCATCCTTCACTGTATTCTCAACTAACATAAAAACAACAGTTGAAGTATTATAAAAGTAAAAATGAAATGTCTAAGAATTTCCAGGTGCTGGAGGGGATGTGGAGAAATACGAACACTGTTACACTGTTGGTGGGACTGTAAACTAGTTCAACCATGTGGAAGACAGTGTGACGATTCCTCAAGGATCTAGAACTAGAAATAACATTTGACCCAGCCATCCCATTACTGGGTATATACCCAAAGGAATATAAATCATGCTGCTATAAATACACATGCACAAGTATGTTTATTGCAGCACTATTCACAATAGCAAAGACTTGGAACCAACCCAAATGCCCATCAATGATAGACTGGATTAAGAAAATGTGGCACATATACACCATGGAATACTATGCAGCCATAAAAAAGGATGAGTTCATGTCCTTTGTAGGGACATGGATGAAGCTGGAAACCATCATTCTCAGCAAACTATCGCAAGGACAAAAAACCAAACACCGCATGTTCTCACTCATAGGTGGGAATTGAACAATGAGAACACTTGGACACAGGAAGGGGAATATCACACACTGGGGCCTGTTGTGGGGTAGGGGGAGAGGGGAGGGAAAGCATTAGGAGATATACCCAATGTAAATGACGAGTTACCGGGTTCAGCACACCAACATGGCACATGTATACATATGTAACAAACCTGCATGTTGTGCACATGTACCCTAGAACTTAAAGTATAATAAATAAATAAATACATACATAAATAAATAAATAAATAAAAAGGAAATGTAACCAAAACAGTATTCTAAGGGCCTGAGTTGTTAGCCAAGCCAGGAAGTCGTTGACTGATGCTTAGTTAATTAAATCATGGTAGCTTAGAAAAGCCAGAGAAAATAAATCTTTTTAAGGACTATGAGCCTTCCATTGCCGGAATTTTCTTTTATTTTAGAATGTTGGGGGCAATATCAATAATCAATAATTGTTTAAGGTAAATGATTTCAAGATGTTTGCTTTGGCTTTTAATAAACTGGCAAATATTTCTGAAACTTCTCAATTGTTGTATATCCAAAGAGTTAATCCAAAGTTAAAAGTGAAGTAGAAATGAACCTCTATGAATAATCTGGGAACAACTACAGAAAAAAATATTTTCAAAGTAGTTGAGAAAACACTAATTCATTACAACCTAGAGTGGGATCTACTAAGATGTGTTAATATGTGTGGGGAACAAAAAATATTTATTTAAGCAAATTTGCAAAGCTCATTCAAATGTAAGCCTTGATTATTCAATGTATTATTCATCAGCAAGTGCTTTGCAGAAAGATTTCAATATCTTATCTGTAATTATAATAGAATAAGATGTGTTAATGATGAATTTCATTTGTTCTCATGTACTTAACCATCATCAACTACAGAAATGTTTCTAGAAAACAGAAGATAAATATTCTGACTTGCCCTACCACACAGCATTTTGCTGCTTAGAAGTATTGAAGTTTTGTGATGACTTAATATTTTTTATCTGAATGAAAAAAATGACCTCAACTACCATTATGGAATACTAAATTGCCTAGTAAATTAGCTTTTTCTAAAGATGTGGTGATGTTTCTGAATAAATTTGACCAATAATACAAAAAAACAATTATTTTATTTAAAAGTTATACCATAATAGTCATTTATTTATTTTTTCATATATAATGTATTTTATTTTATTTCAATTAGTTATTATATTATAGTGAAAGGAAATACACTTCAAAAACACACATCAGTTAGGTAAAATCAAACTGAATGTTTTCTAGAGATTCATACCTAAGTTTGAAAACTATAAAGTAGAGCAGATAATTTGAAAATAGTAGTTTTTTCCTTTTCTTTTCTTTCTTTTGATTTTTTAAATATGTTTATATATATTTTATTATACTTTAAGTTCTAGGGTACAAGTGCACAATGTGCAGGTTTGTTACATATGTATACATGTGCCATGTTGGTGTGCTGCACCCATTAACTCATCATTTACATTAGGTATATCTCCTAATGCTATCCCTCCCGCCTTCCCCCACCCAACAACAGGCTCCGGTGTGCAGTGTTCCACTTACTGTGTCCATGTGTTCTCATTGTTCAATTCCCACCTATGAGTGAGAACATGTGGTGTTTGGTTTTTTGTCCTTGCAATAGTTTGCTGAGAATGATGGTTTCCAGCTTCATCCATGTCCCTACAAAGGATATGAACTCATCATTTCTATGGCTGCATAGTATTCCATGATATATATGTGCCACATTTTCTTAATCCAGTCTATCATTGATGGGCATTTGGGTTGGTTCCAAGTCTTTGCTATTGTGAATAGTGCTCCAATAAACATACGTGTGCATGTGTCTTTATAGCAGCATGATTTATAATCCTTTGGGTATATACCCAGTAATGGGATGGCTGGGTCAAATGGCATTTCTAGTTGTAGATCCCTGAGGAATCAAAACACTGTCTTCCACAGTGGTTGAACTAGTTTACAGTCCCACCAACAGTGTAAAAGTGTTTCTATTTCTCCACATCCTCTCCAGCACCTGTTGTTTCTTGACTTTTTAATGATCGCCATTCTAACTGGTGTGAGATGGTATCCCATTGTGGTTTTGATTTGCATTTCTCTGATGGCCAGTGATGATGAGCTTTTTTTCATGTGTCTGTTGGCTGCATAAATGTCTTCTTTTGAGAAATGTCTGTTCATAACCTTCGCCCACTTGTTGATGGGATTGTTTGTTTTTTTCTTGTAAATTTGTTTGAGTTCATTGTAGATTCTGGATATTAGCCCTTTTTCAGATGAGTAGATTGCAAAATTTTTCTCCCATTCTGTAGGTTGCCTGTTCACTCTGATGGTAGTTTCTTTTGCTGTGCAGAAGCTCTTTAGTTTAATTAGATCCCATTTGTCAATTTTGGCTTTTGTTGCCATTGCTTTTGGTGTTTTAGACATGAAGTCCTTGCCCATGCCTATGTCCTGAATGTTATTGCCCAGTTTTTCTTCTAGGGTTTATATGGTTTTAGGTCTAGCATATAAGTCTTTAATCCACCTTGACTTAATTTTTGTTTAAGGTTTGAGGAAGTGATCCAGTTTCAGCTTTCTACGTATGGCTTGCCTGTTTTCCCAGCACCATTTGTTAAATAGGGAATCCTTTCCCTATTTCTTGTTTTTGTCAGGTTTGTCAAAGATCAGATGGTTGTAGATGTGTGGTGTTATTTCTGAGGCCTCTGTTCTGTTCCATTGGTCTATATCTCTGTTTTGGTACCAGTAACATGCTGTTTTGGTTTGTAGCCTTGTAGTAGAGTTTGAAGTCAGGTAGTGTGATGCCTCCATCTTTGTCCTTTGGCTTAGGATTGACTTGGTGATGTGGGCTCTTTTTTGGTTCCATATGAACTTTAAAGTAGTTTTTTCCAATTCTGTGAAGAAAGTCATTGGTAGCTTGATGGGGATGGCATTGAATCATAAATTACCTTGGGCAGTATGGCCATTTTCATGATATTGATTCTTCCTACTCATGAGCATGGAATGTTCTTCCATTTGTTTGTATCCTCTTTTATTTCATTGAGCAGTGGTTTGTAGTTCTCCCTGAAGAGGTCCTTCACATCCCTTGTAAGTTGAATTCCTAGGTATTTTATTCTCTTTGAAGCAATTGTGAATGGGAGTTCACTCATGATTGGACTCTCTTTTAGTCTGTTACTGATGTATAAGAATGCTTGTGATTTTTCCACATTGATTTTGTATCCTGAGACTTTGCTGAAGTTTCTTATTAGCTTAAGGAGATTTTGGGCTGAGATGATGGGGTTTTCTAGATATACAAACATGTCATCTGCAAACAAGGACAATTTGACTTCCTCTTTTCCTAGCTGAATACCCTTTATTTATTTCTCCTGCCTGATTGCCCTGGCCAGAACTTCCAACACTGTGTTGAATAGGAGTGATGAGAGAGGGCATCCCTGTCTTGTGGCAGTTTTCAAAGGGAATGGTTCCAGTTTTTGCCCATTCAGTATGATATTGGCTGTGGGTTTGTCATAAATAGCTCTTATTATTTTGAGATACGTCCCATCAATAACTAATTTATTGAGAGTTTTTAGCATGAAGGGCTGTTGAATTTTGTCAAAGGCCTTTTCTGCATCTATTGACATAATCATGTGGTTTTTGTCTTTGGTTCTGTTTATATGCTCGATTATGTTTATTGATTTGCGTATGTTGAGCCAGCCTTGCATCCCAGGGATGAGGCCCACTTGATCATGGTGGATAAGCTTTTTGATGTGCTGCTGGATTCGGTTTGCCAGTATTTTATTGAGGATTTTTGCATCGATGTTCAGCAAGGATATTGGTCTAATATTCTCTTTTTTTGTTGTGTCTCTGCCAGGCTTTGATATCAGGATGATGCTGGCCTCATAAAATGAGTTAAGGAGGATTCCCTCTTTTTCTATTGATTGGAATAGTTTCAGAAGGAATGGTACCAGCTCCTCCTTGTACCTCTGGTAGAATTCAGCTGTGAATCCATCTGGTCCTGGACGTTTTTTGGTTGGTAAGCTATTAATTATTGCCTCAATTTCAGAGCCTGTTATTGGTCTATTCAGGGATTCAATCTCTTCCTGGTTTAGTCTTGGGAGGGTTTATGTGTTGAGGAATTTACCCATTTCTTTTAGATGTTCTAGTTTATTTGCATAGAGGTGTTTATATTATTCTCTGATGGTAGTTTGTATTTCTGTGGGATCTAGTCATTTAAAAGACAATGTTGTTTGAATTACAAGTGACAGTATGCTTGTTTATGCATTTCTTGTGCAGTAAAATTATGAAACAATAAGATCTATAGTGTAAACTTTATAGCAAACACTCAAGCAACAAAAGTTATGTTGAAGTGAACAAGAAAAAATTTGAACATTAAAAGCATATTCAACTAATGCTAAAAAGCAGAAGTGGATTTAAAAAAATAAGGAATTGGCAAAAAAAATGACGATAGATCCATATCTAACCGTACAGAACCCACATTAATGTAAATATCATTAATTCCGGAATTAAAAAGCATACATTTTCAAAATAGATTTAAATAGCAAGACTAAATTATATGCTGCCAAAACCAAACACTTTAAGTGTAAAGATAGAAAGTAGAAGAATGGAAAAACGTATGTTGTGATAAAACAAATAAAGAGAAATCTGGACCCAGTGGAATAGAGAAGAAAGCTCATAAATAAATTCAAACATATATGTGTTCGACAAATTTTCCACGAAGGCATCATGAAGACATAATAGGGAAAGCTTAGGATCTTCAATAAATTGTATTGAGAAAATGCATATTCACATTTAAAAAAATAAAATTAGATCCTTATTTTACTATCTTACACCATACTCAAAAATAAACTCAAAATGAATTCAATATCTAAACCTAAGATGTAAAACCATAAAAATCTTAGAAAAAATCATAGAAGTAAAGGTTTTCGACATTGGCCTTAGCAATAATGTTTTGAATATTGTATCAAAACTCAGGCTACAAATACAAAAATAAGCAAGTGGGACTATGTTAGTCTACAAAAACAAACCTACAAAATGCAAAGCAAACAATCAACTAAATGAAAAAGTGATCAGTCGATTTGAAGAAAAATGTACAAATCATATATATGATAAGGAGTTACTATCCAGAATTTATAAAGAACTCATATGACCCAAAAGCAAAAAATGAGCAAAGGCACATAAATAGTTTTATTTCCAAAGAGGACCTAAAAATCGCCAACAGGTACATATGAAAAGATACACAATATCACTAATCATCAGTGAAATGAAAATCAAAAGTACTTTGTAAAACTGCTTCACATCCATTAAAATAGCTATTATCAGAAAAACAAGAGTTAAAAAGGGTTGGCAAAGGTGTGGAGAAAAGGGAAGTCTTGTACAGTGCTGATGGGAGTCTAAGTTGGTGCAGCCATTATCAAGACAGTATGGAAAGGAAGGTCTTTTAAAGTTTAAAAATAGAAATACCATAAAATCCAGCAATCTTTCTGGGTATATATCCAAAAGAAATAAAAGTATTGCCTTGTAAATAATTCTGCATTCTGATGTTCTCAACAGTCTTATTCACAATAGCCAAAACATAACAACAACCTAAGTGTCCACTGATAGATGAAGAAACGGTGAAACTGAAATATGCACAAACCCACACAAACACACACATACGCATGCACATGTGAGACAAGAAAAAAACAATTTTATGTCAAAATTATACTATAATAGTAACTTATAGTGTTTGAATTACAGCTATTATCAAGCATTTTCATGCATCTCGTGCTGAAATATTTAAAACAATGAAGTGTGTACTGTAAACATTATAACAAGCACTCGAATAACAAAAGTTATGACTAAATAAACAAGAAATAAAGTTAGAACATTAAAAAATATTATATTAATCATATATATGTAACTATGTAAATATATAACATGTCTATATAATCCATCTGTATTAGTTAGGGTTCTCCAGAGGGACAGAATAGGATATATGTATATATGAAAGGGAGTTTATTAGAAAGAATTGGCTCACATGATCACAAGGTGAAGTTCCATCATAGACAGTCCATCTGCAAGCTGAGGGAGAAAGAAGCCAGAAGTGGCTCAGTCTGAATCCAAAAGTCTCAAAAGTAGGGAAGTCGACAGTGCAGCCTTCAGTCTGTGGCTGAAGGTGCGAGACCCCCCACCCCCACCCCAGCAAACCACTGGTGTAAGTCCAAGAGTCCAAAGGCCGAAGAACCCGGAGTTTGATGTCCAAGGGCAGGAAGAACGGAAGGAAGCATCCAGCACAGGGAAAGATAAAAACCAGAAGACTCGGCAAGCCAGCTTAACTCCTACCTTCTTCCACTCGTTTTGTTCTACCACTGGCAATCGACTGGATGGTGCCCACCCACAATGAGGGTGGGTCTACCTCTCCGAGTCCACTGACTCAAATGCTAATCTCTTCTGGCAACAACCTCACAGACACACTCAGAAACAATACTTTAATCAGCTATGTAGGCATCGTTTGTTGGGAGAAAACCTGAGTGTTGGGAGAGAGGCTGAGGTGGGGCTTGTATGTCTGACATAATGTAAAAGAGTCTTGGAACATGTCTGGGGTCCAGAGTCTAAAACCCCTCATGGCCTTTGGAACACCAAGCTCTGTGCTAAAGCATGGAAGACTACCCTGACACACCATAATATAAGCCCAGGGCATAAAACCCCTCGTGGCTTGGATAGAATCCAGGGCTCGTGATTCTGGAATAGACTTGCTGGCTCCTTGCTCCTTGCTCTCCCAGAATTGATTGTATCCTGAGTTAGAAGAACCTGCTCTCCATCATCTCATGTAGCAGAGCATATGCTAAACCATTACAGCTGTAAATCATGTGCTTAATGCAACACGCCCTTTCGACCCCCACATTCTCACCACCTGTTTCTTTGTTTGATCACCAATAAATAGTCTGGGCTTCCAGAGCTCGTGGTCTTTGCAGCCTCCATACTTAGCAATGGTCCCCTGGTCCCACTTTCTCTCTCAAACTGTCTTTTCTCATTCCTTTGACTCCACTGGACTTCGTCACCCCCATGACCTGGTGTTGGGTCCAATCACCCCAACATCCTTCAATACAATCAAATTGACACCTAATATTAACCATCACACTATTCTTATAAAAAGAGGAAATTCTGCCATTTGACATGCCATGAATAAACCAGGAAGACATTATGCTAAATGAAATCAGCCAGACACAGGAAGAAAAATAGTGCATTTTTTTAAAAAGTGATATATAAAGAGAAAATAAAATAGCAATTACCATGGTCATGGTAGGGTAGTGGCAAGAAATGAGAAATGTAAGTCAAAGAATATAAAACAGTAGATATGTCGGATAAACAAATCTAGAGATCTAAGCTACAATATGAGGGCTATAGTTAATAATAATGTAGTATATTTGGGATTTTGACTAACTGAATAGATTATAGCTACTCTTGCCACACACACTTACAAAAATATGTAGAACAAAGTGCAATGTTGTATATGTTAACTCGCTTCACTATAGTAATTTTTCACTATTTGAATATCATAGTATCTTATATACTTTATACACAATAAAATTTATTTTTAAGTAATACTTTATAAAGAAATCTGGAGTTATTATATTAGTACCACCATAGGTAGATTTCAGATCAAAGGAAATTAAATTAAATAAGATAATTTTATGATTGATAAAGTAGTCAATTTATTGAACAGACATATGAAATGCTTAAGTTTTATACAACCAATGACAGAGTTTAAAATTGAAAGAAATGGAGACTGATAGAATAGCAAAATAAGGTGTGCAATGGACATAGAGGGTGGAAACTTTTAAGGGTAGGAATCTAGGAGGAGAGTGAGGGATGAGAAATTACTTAATAGGTACAAGATACACTGTTCAGGTGATGCTTACAATAAAAGCCCAGAGTTTACCAATATGCAATATATCCTTGTAACAAAACTGCACTCGTAGCCCTTAAATTTATATAAATGAAAAGAAAATCAGTAAGCATATCAAAAATTTGAACAACTTGACCTAACTGATAATTGCAGAAGATACTATGCAAAGCCAAGGGTTCATATTGTTTTCAAGTGTACTCAATATAATTATAGGGATGGATCATATTGTAAACTATAAAATAAGTCTTTATATGTTTAAAATAACAAATTGTCCAAACTATTTTCTCACAATGATGAAATTGAACTTGGAATAAATAACAAATATCTCCATGAACTACAGAAATAGTTGAAAACTAAATCCACATTGCAAAATAACACAGTGGTCAAAAAGAAAACTCCAAAAACAATTAGAGAGTATTCTGAACTGAATAAAAATTCAATTTTGTAAACTTTTATTGATTCTATTAGAGCAGTAATTAGGGGAAGAATTCATAATATTAAACTTCTGTGTTAGCTTGATTTATTTATTATTCAAGGCATTTATATGTCAAAAATCACACTGTACCTTATAAATATATACAATAAAAGTGCTACTTGCTCACCATATTGAAAAGGAATATGTAATAAAGAGGACTACTTGTTCTAAAATTGTAATGTAGAGGCAAAGTGTCTTCACTCCTTCCCACAGAAAACTGAAATCAAATGTGCAAAGTAGACATTATCACTAGCAATATCCTAGAAGTTAAATACTCAAATATGAGGAGACAATTCCTATGGTACAGAGAAGTAAAAAACCTAACAGATGCTAAGAGAGTTGGACTACCATATCCATGACGCCTCTCTTCCAAGTTTACCCATCACCAAGAGCGCAGAAAGTTTTCCTCTGACTCACAGTTTCTAACTTAAAAAGGTAATATTAAGTTGGACAAATAGTTTCCCCATCATCTTGGGTTGCCTGGCAGGACACCTATCTCTACCTCAACCCACAGAAAGCATTGCGGGTATCTGAAGAAAGGAATATCCCCAAGGACAGCTAGAAACAAAGGAAGCAAGGGGAGACGACTAGCCCCAGACCTGGAAACTCTGCTCTGTGATTTAGCCAAAAGAGACATCAAATTGAAGTGGCGGTTCCATAGCATCATGCTAAAGGAGGTTTGTTTCACAGGTTTCCTGAACATGAACCCCTAGACAGCCTTCTCATACTGCCAAGATATTCCCTTTGGTACATCTTCCATTCAGGACAAGTGGCCCTCTGATTGTTTCCTAGAACCTAGGCAAACTGGGGCTTATTGTGTCATCCAGTGCTGAAAAGGAAGGAGTGACCTAATGACGGAAAAAGATGGAAAATCATAAGGAAAATGTTAAACAATCTCTAGGCAAATACATCCAATTAAAAAAATGGAACAAGACAGGTGTTAAAGGAAGCTAAATAAGGTACCAGAAGGACTCGGTTCTTCTATATTTGAGTCCTTGTAGACAAACTGCAACCTAACTTAATAGGTAAGCTGTACTTAAGTTATACAATGTTGAGTGTTCAAACTGTGTTCAAATATGGTAAATGCGAACCTGAAACCAATTCAGCTCTTTCTGTACATCACCTCCAATTTCCGTACGTCGTTTCCCTTTTTTTGTCTGTAAATTTATTCTGACGATGAAGTGCCCCTGGAATCTCTCTGAATCTGCTGTGATTCTGGGGGCTGCATGATTCTTGAATCATTCATTGCTAAATTAAACTTCTTTAAAGTTAATTTGGTTAAAGTTTTTATTTTAACAGATGGTATCAGAAGTGGGATTATAACAGGTAATTGGAACTGCTAAAAAAAAGTTTTACATGCAAGGTGTATGAAGAGAGTGAAATGTGCTTTTGGTAGAAGATTATAAGAAGGCATAGGAAGGTAAATTTTTGCCTAAGGGGTTAAAGGATTTTTACATTAGATAAGATAAAGCTAAATGTTTGAGCAAGTTGTGGAAGGTTTGTAAAAATTAATCTTTTAAAAGAAATTCTGTGTGTCAACATACAGACTAAATTTAAAGGAGTATTGTTTGTTATTTTGTAAATTAAACATTGAAATAAAAAGCGCAACAGGGTTTTCTTAAAACTCTAATCTGCTTATTCACAAAAATTGTAAAAGGTTTATAAGAACCTCACCTCATTGTCAGACTGGTTACGCATAATATCAAGTGTTTTAAACTTTAAGGTATTTGATAGGCGTCCCCAGAAAAATTTCAGCTTCAAAATTGTCTTTTCTGAACTCCAACTTTGAGATGCCACAGAAGGCCCCTGAAGCATTCAAAACAGAGGTAAACAGGATTATTTGACATGTTTAGTTACATGGGAAGCATTGTAAAAATAAAAAAAATGTTTAATTTTTTCAGGTTATATTTTAGTGAATTATATTAATATATGTTCCAAAATTGTATGGATTTTCTAAAATTCTAATATGTCTGAGTATATTCTACCAATCATAATTATGGTTATTGTGTTATTATAGACCACAGAAATAAACAAGTTTCCTTGCCAATTGTGTCTTTATGACTATTTAAAGTCATTCCCATAGTTAATTTCTTAATGCTGATGCATTTTCTGAAAGCTTCACAAGCACTCAGAATCCTAGAATATGTTGTCTTTTAGGAGATTCAGGAAAGGATGGAAAGGACTCTAAAAATCTATCTTGAATACAGGTTTCTAATAATTTTAAAATCATATCCTTTGAACTGGAACTTCAAGGAAAAGACTGACTGGTTTATAAAACTACTAACCCAAGTAGAACAAAAATTAAATACCAAGAAAACACTTTTCCAGATTTTCATGTTAAATCAGCTGATACTGAAATTGTTTAGATGTACAATTTGAATGAACTCCATAGTATATGTCAAATTATCTATGGTAACCCATAAGTTACCAGTGCTATGCACCTAAAATGGAGAAACAACTGGTATGCAAGAGGGCATAAGTCCAACGTCAAAAATGGACTCATTGAGAACCAGGACAGCCACCTTGTCTTTCTTGAGTCCTTAAAGCTTCTGTTACTAAAGATTCTGCCTTCCACGACTTATCATGGAAAAGATAAAATGATCCACATTAAATACATATTGGCGTGGTGACATAAATTGCTGAAATAGTTTATAACTAATGTTTGGTTTGTTAAATCCATATTCCTGGGGAAACAGTTTCAGGTACATTTGGCTATGTGACGGGCCATTTAAACATTTACAAAGGAATTTCATTCAATTGTCATTTTCAATATATGTTTTCTGATTCTACAAAAGCTCTCTCATGCAAGAGGGCTGATGTTATAACAGTAGATTATCATGTTACAGTGTATTTTCAACAGGTAAAGAAAGGTTTTTATGGTTCACTGAAGATATTCAATCCCCTCACAATCTAGAACCCAAAGATTGGATCTTCTGAGAACATCAGAGAAAGACTGTCTTTGCCATCCACACTGCAACAAAACTTCAGGATCTTGAACCTTGGGTTCATAATCTCATAACTGAGAGGGGTCTCTCCACACTCTTGGAGCTGTGCATACAGTGGAATCCTAAAAGAAAAGCCAACTAAGGAAGTCTCTCCAACGATAATGGTATCTTCTACTGTCATCTGAATCTTATCTTTGAATGTATTTTCCTTGTGTCTGTCTCTATGAACAATAGAAATAAAAGAGGGTCTGATGTGTGCACTTATGGAGTATACTTCTATTTGTGAAGGATTTTGAAGCCAGCATTTTACATGGAAGAACTTACACTTCGAACGATACAAGATGAAGTCTCAAAGTATGTGAGAAACTTTAATGGTACATATATTGCTCACAATCCATCAGAAACAGAACACTGATTCACTCCTCTTAACCCACATCATGGGTTAAAGAGAACATTGCCAGGAAGCCTTCACTATTCTAGAAGGGCATCATTTGTTAGGTCCTTTTTCCATGGATTGGAATAAAGGAAGCAATAATTAGAAATGTATCCCTCATCATAGGCCCTATAGCAGATTCTACTGTAAAGGCTATAGTCATAAAATAGATTTTAAATTATCTTGTGAAAGTTAGGTTAAATATTACAATTGGCTAAACAGAAAAATATCTGTGCAGCTGCTGGTACTTGTGGCCTATGGAAAAATACATCAAATGTAGATTATAAAAATTCAGTTTTAGGGTATTAATGAAAAGACCACTTAGTTAAGCAAGTGCACTCTTCATCTAACTCATTCTTTGATGTATTTGATTTTAAGTGGTTTGGTTTATGGAGACCTTGGGTAAGGAGCATGCTCCGAACTCTTCATATTCTCTTCCTGATAGCGATAATAATAGTCTTCCTGGTATGCTGTATTATCTCAAAGGTTTTAAATATTTGCATGCAGCCATCTCTAGAATGTCAACTGGTCTCTATCCAACTGGAATGACAAGAGCTGAAGGAAATGTGAGACCATGAGGACACCATAACCTATGAATGGCATGCTGAGACTGGAAACACAAAATGATGGTAACTGAGAGTGGTGAGAAGGCCGTAAGTTTTGATCACTCTCACCTAAATAAGAACCTGACCAAAAAGGGGGAATTTGTAAACAAAATTATAGGAGGCCATTTTTGTGGAGTGAGCTCATGTACTAGGCCCCAACAAACAAAACCAAACAAAAATGGAGATGCTCATTCTAAATGTGACATAATCAAACTAAGACTTTAAGGAAACACATAGGTCCTAGACTAGAATAGATTATGTTTTGTTTTTCTTTTATAGACAGGATTTTCCAGCATAAAGAGGTACCCTCTACTCTGTCCTTGTTCCTACCTTTGTAAAACTCACCATTCTACTGTTTCCCAGTGGGTTTCAAGACCAAATAATCACATTTACAATGATGATCATGACATCAATGACTAAAGTTATGGTCAATCTGGCAAAATTCAGAAAATGACCAAAAAGGGGGAAATGTTAAAGCAAACTAAATATGGCTTGAGAAGGACTCTGTACTTATACATTTGAGTCCTTGTAGATGAACTGAAGCCAAACTTAATAGATAGACAAGTTCGAAACCCTAACTTAGGAGTATGTGCCTGTAACAATAGCTGAGACTTAGCCAATCCCAGAGGCCATACTTCAACCAGTCATACACTGCTGAGTGTTCAAACTGTGTTCAAATAAGGTAAATGCCAACCTGTAACCAATCTAGCTGTTTCTGTACCTCATCTCTTATTTCTGTACATGACGTCCCTCTTTTTGTCTGTAAATTTGTTCTGACCACTAGGCATCCCTGGAGTCTCTCTGAATCTGCTGTGATTCTGGGGACTTCCAAATTATTGAATCTTACATTGCTCAAATAAACTCCTTTAAATTTAATTCAGCTAACGTTTTTCTTTTAACACAGAAAATACTGAAACAACTAATTCTTCAATACAAAGACACAAATACATCTACAAGAAACAAGAGCAAATAGAGAGCTATGAAGTCTCTAAATAGACAAAGCAAGAAACCATTGACCAATCTTAATGAAAGAATTATATGTAAATCATCTGATGAAGAATTTAGAATAGAAATTTTTAGGAAACTTAAAGGTATTTTTATCAAATAGACATCTTTTCCTGTGATAATGAAAAACAAAGATGCCCATTTTCACCACTTTTAGTCAACATAATAATGAAATCCCTGGCCAGTGCAACTGGGTAAGAAAAAAAAATTAGTGATTGATAATATAATACAGAAAAGCAGTTCAGAAGTTTATCAGAGAAGATTTACAAAGACATTAAAATAATTTGTAAAAATTAATCAGATATCTTGGAACTAAGAAATACATTGGCTAAACTGTAAAGTTCATTAGAGGCAATCACCAGCAGTAGGAATCAAGCAGATGAAAGAACCAGTGATCTAGAAGATAGGCTATTAGAAAATACACAGTTAAAGGAGAAAAAAGAAAAAAAATGAAAGAAATGAAGATTTGCTGAAAAGATATAGAAAATTACCTCAACAGACCAAATCTAAGAATTATCAGTGTCCAAGAGGTAATTAGTATAGAGAAAGGAGAAACCTTATTCAAAAAAATAAAATATTAAAAGCCATCCCATTTGGAAAGGAGGAAGTCAAATTTGCCTTGTTCACAGATGACATGATCTTATGCTTAGAAAAAAGACCACCAAAAATCTGTTAGCACTGATAAATTCCATAGAGTTGTAGGACACAAAATCAACATACAAGGATCATGAGCATTTATAAATGCCAAGAGAGAATAATCTGAAAAATAAATCAAGAAAGCAATCCTATTTACAATAGCTACAATAAAATATAAAATACCTTGGAATCAATTTAATCAAAGAAGTTAAAAATCTATATAAAGAAACCTATAAAACATTGATGAAACAAATTGAGGACACCTAAAAATGGAAAGATATTCCATTCTTCATGGATTGCAACATTTAATATTGTTGAAATGGCATTACTACCCACATCATTTTTCAGATTCAAAGAAATTGCTATCAAAATATCAATGATATTCTTCACAGAGATTGAAAAAATATTCAGCTTATATGGAAACACAAATGACTAAATAGCCTAAGCAATCCTGAGGGGTGGAAAAAAAAACCAACAAAGCTAGAGGCATCACACTACCAGACTTCAAAATATATTACAAAGCTATGGTAACCAAATTAACATGGTATTGGCAAAAGCAAGCAAACAAACAAACAAAAAAGGGAGCAGACAAATGAAACAGAATACATAACCTACATATAAATCTATACATTTACACAGCCAATTTTTTTACAATGGTGCCAAGAATGTACAACGAGTAAAGGACAGTCTCTTCAATAAGTAGTGCTGGTAAAACCGGATAACCATATGCAAAAAAAAATGAAACTAGACCTCCTTCACCATAGTAAAATATCAATTCAAAATAAGGACCAATATGTAGGATCCAAAACTATAAAATTTCTAGAAGAAAATGTAGAGAAAACACTTCAGAACATTGTTCTAGGTCACTATTTTATAGGTAAGACCACAAAAGCATAGGCAACACAAACAAAAATAGACAAATTGGACTATATTAAACTAAAAAGCTTCTGAAAAGCTAAGAAAACAATCAACAAAGTCTAGAGACAACACACAGAATGAAAGTATTTGCAAACTATGTCTGACAAGTTATTAATACCCAGAATATAAGAAGCTCAAATAAATTAATAGAAAAACAAATATTCTGATTTTAAAATGGGCAAAAGATTGAATACACATTTCTCAAAGAAGGCATACAAATGACCTACAAGTACACAGAAAATGTTACACATTATTAATATTCAGATAAATGGAAATCAAAACCACAATGAAATATCATATCACTCAGGTAAAATAGCTTCTTTACAAAAGACAGGGAATTGATGCTGGGTGGGATGTGGAAAAGGTGAATTCTCCTACACCATTGGTGGGAATATAAATTAGTAGAGCAAGAATGTAAAACTGTATGGGGGTTCCTCAAAGAAATAAAAATAGAAAAGCCATGTAACCCAGGAATTTTATTACTGGGAATATGCTCAATCTAGGGAAAATTAATGTACCAAAAACACATCTGCATGCCCATGTTTATTGAACATTTTTGGCTATTCACAATAGCCAAAATATGGAATCTAAGTGCCCAATAAAAGATGAAAAATCTTCATCAACACACAGTGAAATATTATTTATCTATACACAAGAATAAAATGTTGTCATTCGTCACGACATGGATAGAACTGGAGGTTATTACATCAAGTGAAAAAAGCCAGGCAAAGAAAGATATATATCACATATTGTCACCCACATATGGGAGCTAAAAAAGTGGATCTCATGAAAATAGTGAGTAAATGATTGGTTACCAGAGGCTGGGAAGAGTAGGGTGGAGGGGGGGATGAGAGAGGTTGATTAATGTGTACTATTATACCGTTTTATAAAAGAAAGAAGACTTAGTGTTTGATAGATCAGTAGGTTGACTATAGTTTATAATAATCTATTTTATATTTCAAAATAGCTGGATGAGAATAATTTGAATGTCTGTAACTTAAAGACAAACACTTAATATCCATACCTATTAAACATATTTGGCCTTCACAAAGTATATGAATGTATTTAATTATCATGTTTCCCAAAAATATGTGCATCTATTATCTATCAAGAAAAGTAAAATTTAAAAAGAAAAAATAATAAATTAAAAACAACGTTAGAAGAAGAAAGGAAATAGTAAATATCAGAGAGAAATTCAATGAAATTGAAAATATAAAAATAATAGAGGAAATAAGTTAAATAAAAACCACAATCTGTAAATCAATACAATTGATGAACCTCTGGTGATAGTCATCAGAAAAAAGTGAGAAAACAAAAATCATCTATATCAATGATATGGTTTGGCTGTGTCCCCACTCAAATCCTATCCTGAATTGTTTTTCTGCTAAGTCTTATGTGTCATGGGAGGGACCTCCATGCTGTTCTCATGATAGTGAGTTCTCATGAGATCTAATATTTCCTGCCCCCACCCCCACTTCACTCTGCACTTCTCCTTGCTGTGGCCATGTGAAGAACGATGTGTTTGCTTCCCCTTTTTCCATGATTGTAATTTTCCTGAGGCCTCCCCAGCCATGCTGAACTGTGAGTCAATGAAACCTCTTTCTTTTATAAATTACCCAGTCTTGTGTGTGTATTTATTAGCAGTGTAAGAACAGACATATGCAATCAAACATGAGATAACATTTCTACATTTCCTGTATATAATTTAATACATAAACATGCCAAATTGCACTTGCTGTCAATGAATTATCCACCATTGATTAAATGAACATGTTTGTTGAAACAAACATACTATTGAAGCTCACTCCACCTGAGGAAACAGATACCGTTACTAACCCATTAGCTGTTAAAATTGTTGGATTTTTAGTTAAAACTTTGCCATAATAAAAACTCCATTTTCAGAAGACTCAATGCTGAATTCTACTAAAAATTTAAAAAATAAATAAGAGGAATTTTATCTAAAACCTTTCATAAAATTACAAAGCATAGAATAATTTCCAATTTATTCTAGGAGGCCAATACAATCCCAATACTGAAAATAAAGAAAAATATAACATAAAAAGAAAACTTCAGACGAATATTTCTCATGAATATAAATGTAAATATTCTAAAATAATATTTAGCAAGCAAAATCTAACCAGGTATGAAACTGAAAACAACTCAAAGTCCATCAACACCTGAGTAGATACACAACCTGTGGTGTATCCATGCAGTAAAATACTACTTAACATTAAAAAGAAATGCACATTAATACACAATACAAAATGGGTTAAATTTAAAATAATTATGCTAATTGAAAAAGACCAAATAAAAATATAATACACATTGAGTGATTCCATGAATACACATTTCTAAAATATGCAAATTAAGGAAAACACGTAGTTGCCTCTGGTGTGTAGAGTAGGGATTATGAAGCGTGGTAGAGAGTGGTGGTTTGACGAGACAACAAAGGAAACCTATAGGTAGGATGAATATTTTTATTTTCTTGATTATGGTTCTATGGCTTCATTATGGCTTAACAACAACTCAAAGCACATAATTAAATATTGTAAATATTTTAAATATATTTTTATTATTCTTCTATAAATCTCTTTTTTTATCCATTAAAAAGATCTGGTAAAAGTCATGATGTCTCTCAAAGTGAAGAACAAAGTCTACAAACAACTGTAACAATTATGTTATGAGATAATACTAAATGTTTAGAGAAATGTCTAAAATAGATTCTGTAATTTTAAAATATGGGTCTTGCAATGCTAATTTAAGTTAAGGTTTTTCATGATCTTGCGAATATCTATTAGCAGCTTCTAAATACAACTCGACTAAAATTTTACCATTTTTAAGTAATTGGCTCATTATGTAAAGGGATTGTGACTGTTATTTGGGGAAAGATATTTCTCTCAGGACACCATAAAGAAAGAAGGAGTTATCCATACACTAATCTAGATCAGAGGAGATGCACTGAGAAAACAAAATAAAATGAAACAAAACAAAACAAAAACACAGCATTAAGCAAAATTGTATAGCTCTGTGATAAAACTAAGCATTTTTTTTCTGAAGAATTGTAAGTTTGAACTTCTTATTGCTTCTATATGATTAGAGTCATAGAGCTTTTTGCGAACCTCTGGGAAATAGACATTACTTTCCCTATAATCTGCCAAAAACATCTCTCTACAAATGTTCTTTCAAATTATGTCAATATAATAGAAACGACCGATGTGCTATCTTTTCCAGAAAAGGAAGTGGCACTAGAAAAAGAATATTTAAGATAATACAATGAGTCAAGGCCAAGACGAAAATGTAAATTTTAACAAAGATCAAAGAGAGATGTAATGGAGGCCTGAATTAAGCTAGCTGACTAGGAATCAAAAGATCTGATAAATTTGAAGATAGACTGTTAACCAAATGGGATAAATAGAATTTTGTTACCCGGGACTAACAAATTTAGACTTTCTGTGTTTAAATTTTCTATTTACCTCATGACACATGAATAAATAAGATGAATTTTCATTTTGTCCTATGATGACATGCGTCTCTCAAAGCTCTTAAAGTGCCATTTGGTTCACATTATTATTGTTCCATTTCTACACAGGTCATAAATAGAATATCCTTACTATTGCTAGCATCTGAAAAAAATTAGAGAATATGTATGTGCCACACTTATTGGTTATCTGTTACTACAAGCATGGCCAAAGAAAAAAGTCTTTGGCTTATGTATGTCTGCACACTGAAACATACACAACTTTACCATTAATTATAAATAATTTAAAATATTAGCTCATTTAAATCATAGCAATGGATATCAAGTACATATTAGTATTAAATATATTTTGGAGATGAGATATCAAGTCGCAGGTGAAAACATCTGTAAGAAGACCCAGGTCACATGCAGCCTTTCCACACCATAGTGAATGCATAATTCGAGATAACAAGTCCAAAAGTAGCATTCTTAAAAGAGTATTCCGAAAGGAGCATTCTAATTAGATGTTTGCTTTTTAGCTGTGATTGAATATAGTAAAGCCCTGGTGAAAACAATTCATAAATTTGCATATCAAGTATGTTTTATAACTTTTCAAATTGTTGTTAAAGAATTTACATTTAGCTGTTTCCATAGTGTCTTTGCTTTATTTTCTTAAGAGAGAATCACATGTTCATTTCAGTCATAGAAAAAGCAGAACTTTAATAATGGGGATAACATTTTGTAGGTTGCCTGTTCATTCTGATGGTAGTTTCTTTTGCTGTGCAGAAGCTCTTTAGTTTAATTAGATCCCATTTGTCAATTTTGTCTTTTGTTGCCATTGCTTTTGGTGTTTTAGACATGAAGTCCTTGCCCATGCCTATGTCCTGAATGGTAATGCCTAGGTTTTCTTCTAGGGTTTTTTGTGGTTTTAGGTCTAACGTTTAAGTCTTTAATCCATCTTGAATTGATTTTTGTATAAGGTGTAAGGAAGGGATCCAGTTTCAGCTTTCTACATATGGCTAGCCAGTTTTCCCAGCACCATTTATTAAATAGGGAATCCTTTCCCCATTGCTTGTTTTTCTACAAAATGGGAGAAAATTTTCGCAACCTACTCATCTGACAAAGGGCTAATATCCAGAATCTACAATGAACTCAAACAAATTTATAAGAAAAAAACAACCCCATCAAAAAGTGGTCAAAGGACATGAACAGACACTTCTCAAAAGAAGACATTTATGCAGCCAAAAAACACATGAAAAAATGCTCATCATCATTGGCCATCAGAGAAATGCAAATCAAAACCACAATGAGATATCATCTCACACCAGTTAGAATGGCAATCATTAAAAAGTCAGGAAACAACAGGTGCTGGAGAGGATGTGGAGAAATAGGAACACTTTTACACTGTTGGTGGGACTGTAAACTAGTTCAACCATTGTGGAAGTCAGTGTGGCAATTCCTCAGGGATCTAGAACTGGAAATACCATTTGACCCAGCCATCCCATTACTGGGTATATACCCAAAGGACTATAAATCATGCTGCTATAAAGACACATGCACACGTATGTTTATTGTGCCATGATTCACAATAGCAAAGACTTGGAACCAACCCAAATGTCCAACAATGATAGACTGGATTAAGAAAATGTGGCACATATACACCATGGAATACTATGCAGCCATAAAAAAGGATGAGTTCATGTCCTTTGTAGGGACATGGATGAAATTGGAAATCATCATTCTCAGTAAACTATCGCAAGAACAAAAAACCAAACACCGCATATTCTCACTCATAGGTGGGAATTGAACAATGAGAACACATGGACACAGGAAGGGGAACATCACACTCTGGGGACTGTGGTGGGATGGGGGGAGGGGGGAGGGATAGCATTGGGAGATATACCTAATGCTAGATGACGAGTTGGTGGGTGCAGCGCACCAGCATGGCACATGTATACATATGTAACTAACCTGCACATTGTGCACATGTACCCTAAAACTTGAAGTGTAATAATAATAATAAAAAAAGAAAAAAAAACTATGAACCTTAAAAAAATAATAATAATAATGGGGATAACAGTGAGGTCCATTATATTATAGTTGTGTGAATATTATCTACTTTTGTCTAAATCATCAACTTTCAGGTTATCTTTTTTAGAAGTGACAATCTATAGAAGAAATGCTCGTGTACAATTTGAGACCAAACTGTAATATTTGTGAATTTTTTTGTTATCTTGGGATAATGTCTAAAATTCTTAGCAAGGTCCATAAAGCCATGTACAAAATGACACTGGATAATTAATGTCTTGCTTTCTTCTCTCATACATTTGAGGATAATATTAAATAAATATTCTGCTGAATGTCAATAAAGCTAATGTAAGAAATCAAAAGTGATCACAGTGTTTTGTAATGCAGTTGTTAATGCCAAACAGATAATGGCCATTTTAGTGTAGTGCTGAAACAGAATAGCATAGGTTAGGAAGATATCATGAAGCAAATAACTAGAAATACAAATATTTGCTTTAAAAGGGGTCATTAGCTAAAGAGAGATGTACATTCAAAGAAAATTTTATATTTTCAGTTAAGATATGCAAATATATTTTGATTAGTCTATCTGTTAACTGTATTTGTTTGCTGATTCAACGATATTTGTTACCACATGCTCTATGCCAAATCCTGTCCATGCCTTTATGGATCTTCATGTGCCTTGCTAATAATTATTCACTTTGTTTAAAGGATGGCTTTAAATCATTTTTATTGCTGAGATAGGGAGAGCTGGAGGATAAACAAATTGGGGGAAGTAGATAAAAAATTCAGTTCATACATAGTAAATGTGAGGTGTTTGTGAGATATTTGAGTGTAGCTGTGAAATAGGTAGTTGTATGTATAATTAGAGATAACAAGAGCTGAGATAGAAATATAAATGTGGAAAATTTTGCCATAACTGGTGCACTATATCTACTTATTTCATTAACTGATTTACTAGTTATATAATTAGTAATATCTAACATGTATCTAATACTAATTCATCAACTCTTTTATGCTTACTAATTCATATCTTTCACATTGGCAATATAAGTGCATCCATTTTGAAATATCTGCCTATGTCATTTATTTTTTTACGAACCCATTATACAACATTTTGCAAAGGGCACTGAATGAAGCAAAAGTGTAAAGATTTGCATGAAACAGATACCCATTTTCCTCCGTCATGTCTCTGCTTGAGTTCAGTCTCACATGTTGTATCTGAACTTCATTTTAGACCCTTACTCCTTTTCTTTACCTTAAGTCACTCAGTGCTAAGGAAAGTTATTGCTAACACTGAGATATTTTTTAAGAGCAAACATAGATACTATTTATAATAATGCAGGAAAGCAGAACAAAAGAAAACAGTCTCTTTCCTTAACACTCATATTCATCATTCCCCATGTGCTCTGTCTACATCAACTTCCGAACCTACAAGAGGAAACCATTGTCTACTCCAGAGAATGAAGGACATATCCTTAAGGCAATAAATTTCAACTTATATTCTCAATCAAAATTCTTAGCATTTTACCATACACTACACTATTTTCTAGTCCTAATAAACATATAATTTTATAATATATTGCCTTTTGCATTTATTTTTCAATGACTAAATAATACTTGTTTTTGATTCTCCATGTCTAGTACATTTTCTTACTCAATTACCTAATATTGAATAAATTTAATGGATTAATTATTGATCTGGAAATACATGGATATATGTAAAAATAACTAGAACACGTGACAATAAAACTTAGTTATATCTATTTAAATGAACCTGTCAATAACATTTAAAACCATAATTTAGTATATTTTTAGAAATAAGTACAATTATTTATAATTTTATTAAAAGGGAAAATAGTAATGATCTTTTGTAAATATTTGGATAACAGTAGTTAAATCTATTTTCTAGTCATACAATGGTCATGGAATTACACAGAAAAGGAAAGTGAGTAAGGAGATTTTAAACTCTTCCTAAGATTAAGATTAATATGCTTAATATCACTTATAATATTATTTATATTATTATTTATATTACAAATAATACAGCTATATTGGTATAATTAATGAAACTATAATATTTTGTTATAAAACAATTTATAATAAAATATTAATATTTATCAATAACATTAATTTTTTAAAGAATAAGATTAAATCTCTGTGCCTATGTATTAATGCTTCCAAAATTTAAAGATTATGTGCCAAAATATTTGTGTTAAATGGACATTTGTTGAAATCTTAAGTTATTTTGCCAAAATATTTTAATGTTATGCTGAATTCTTAAAACTTGCCTAAAAATAGAAAAATTTAATTCTATACCATAACTGATTATTCTCTAATTCATATTAAACTGTGAAACTATGTATTTGAGACACATATTCAGCATTTTTCAGGGTTAATCATATGTATATTTAAAATTTACTGAAATTAAGAACCAGACAGCACAAAATTATGTGGGACATATATCCATCATTAAATAAAACTAATGTTCTATATCAATAATATTTTCCAAATGTGCCTTAAATATCTCTCCTTACATTATTTTTCATTAAATCATAAATGTAAAGATAATACTTACTAAGAACCAACATAAAGCCTATTTTCTTGAAAAACAATTACATGCATTGGAATTAATCTTCAGAAAAAATTAAATTGAAAACTAATAGTTAATATTCACTCAGCTTATTTGCCATTGGGTAGAACTATAATATCACTGGCTTCTTAAAAATTGTATTTCCAACTAAAGTTGCAAACATAGACATTTCTCAATTTAAAAAAGTTTCTTTTTATTTAAGGCTGTTAATATATTATTACTTATCAATAAATTACTGATTGTATCTCATTTCATATACACACATACACCTACACACATATACACACAACACACGCACACATTTTTGGGGGAAGATTCTTTGTTTATAAGAAGATTTCATAATATCTTTCAAATTGCCAATATAAGTGCATGTTTTTTAACATTAAAAGAGTTGTCAAAACAAATTACACAGAACCAAACATCAAAGCAGCAATTCCAAAACAGCCTTAAATCATAAACCTAAAATATAGGTTTACAAAGCCTATATTTTAGGTTTGTGATTAATATATAATTTGAGGAGTTTTTTCCCACATATGGGAAAAATAAATTTAAATCAAATGGTACAATTTTATAAGCAGGTAGTTATGAATTTTTACTGTAAACAAATTCTTTCAAAATAAGTAATCTACATTTTTATACCACAATGACCAACTGATGCGAATTAAATTCATCCCAGTTTATAAACCATCCTCTCTGCTGATGGGAAAGTGATTTCTTATTAAAATCTTATAAACACTGATAACAAGCAACATAACATGGCATCAAGACAAAAGGTGTAACATTTTCTTTATATGCTTAAATATGCAACATATCAGTATCTTGTTAGCAGAATAGTTTAGTCAAAGCCTGAAGAATAGAGACAAGCATAGTTCCTCATTATGTTGTGTAATATAGTTTCTTTGCATTATAAAAATTAAATAGATGCTTTTCAAGTGCATATCTTCTTAATATATATTTGCACATTTATCTTTTCTTTTGAAAAACAGTGGCACCCTGGTCTTAAAATTAGTCTTACATGTAGAAAAGTGTTTTGAAATATTGTCTTTCAGATTCTCATTCACTCACAGGTCATACTTGCCACTGGGTAGAACTATAGTATCACTTGTTTGTGAAAAATTTTTGTTTTCGACCAATGCTACAAACGTAGACATTTCTAAATATAAAACAATTGTTTATTTTTTATTTAAGACTTAAAATATTACCTTCTTACTTATTAATAAATTAGTGATTATATCTTATTTCATATACACACAGATACCTACACACATATACACACAACACACACATACTTCTTCCTATGAATCCAAGTTAAGTTGCCTATGAAAAGCAGTAATTTCTATCCTCTTAGCAGTCATATATACTATAACACATTTCCAAACCTTTCAAAAGCAGGATTGTGTATGGGAAATTGGGAAGATTATGCCCATTTGAAGAAAACAAATCTGGAATTGAGTCATTCTTCTTATACTCTGTAATTATGTGCAGACACTTGGGAGACGGGTATAAATGTATAACTTTATACATTCTAAGTTTATACATTATAAATTTATACATAAGGGCCTTGCCTTATATGGATGGACTTACGTGGGAAAGAAACTGTTCAAGTTTCTCAAATGATTTGGACGCACATTATCTGGCACAATAAATATTATTCCTTAATTTTCATTAGCATAGAATATTGGATTTCTATAAAATGGTCTCATGTGTTGAATCTTCCTCCTCTCTAGTAGAGCAGAAAAAAATTGGAAACAGATTATGTGCTTTGGTTCAATGGGAAGTCCTAAATCTGAAGGTGGAAGAGACATTCAGCACAACTCTCAGATTCAAAAAAGAAGTCACAAGAAAAATAGGATGGAGGCTGGGCATGGTGGCTCACGTCTATAATCCCAGCACTTTGGTAGTCTGAGGCTGGTGGATCACTTGAGGTCAGGAGTTTGAGACCAGCCTGGTCAACATGGTGAAATCCCGTCTTTACAAAAAATACAAAAATTAGCTGGGTGTGGTGGCAGGCGCCTGGAGTCCCAGTTATTCAGGAGGCTGTAGCAAGAGACTCTCTTGAACCCAGGAGGTGGAGGTTGCAGTTAGCCAAGACTGTGCCATTGCACTCCAACCTGGGTGACAAGAGCGAGACTCTGTCTCAAAAACAAAATATAAACAAAGAAAACTAGGATGGAGTATTGCTATAGACATTTGAAGTCTATGGTGCACTGACAGTAACCTTATTAACCACAAACTCAAACCTAGTTAGATTGCTGTGTAGATTAACTGAAATCCTATTACAGCAGAAGGAAAGGAGTGTCCATTTCAAGCAAATAAATTAGTTGAATAACTCTCTACTGTCTGATAGAAGATATTCAGATTTCAACAAAAATTTATCAAGCATACATAAAGGCAGGAAAATCAACATTGTGAAAAGATGAAGCAATCAACTGAACCAGACTCACATATGGCACAGATGTTGAAATCTGTGACAGAGAATTCAAGGTAAGTATGGTTAATATGTTAATGGTTCTAATGGAAAATATACTATATCAGATACATAATTTTAGCAGAGCTATAAAGAATAAAAGCAAATGTTAAGAGGAAATACTAGAAATATGAAACAATAATAGAGATGAAGAATGTTTTCCCTGAAATTATTAGTTGGCTTAACACAGATGAGCAGAAAGTTTGTAAACGTGAAGACATCAACAAAACTAACCATATTGATACAAAAACAGAAAAAAATGAGTTTAAAAAAGTGTACAACATTCAAAATATGTGGGACAATATCAAATGCTCTAACACACTTGTAATACTGAAAGAAGAAGAAGAAGAAGAAGAAAAACAGGTTAAATGAAATGTTTGAATGTTATACACATTAACAAAATGAAGAATGACAATGACATGATCATCTCAATAGGTGTAGAAAAAGCTGTGACAAAATTTATTATCCTTTTATGATAAAATCTTTCAACAAATTAGGTATAGAAAGTATGTACCTCAAAATAACAAAGGCTTTGTGTAACAAGCATACAGCTAACGTCACATTCAGTGGTAGAAAACTGATAGCTTTTCCTCTATTATTACAAACAAGGCAAGGATGCCCGCTCTCATCACTTCTATTCAACACAGTACTGGAAGTACTAACTAGAATAATTAGGCAATAAATAAATAAATAAATGGCATCCAAATAGGAAAGGAAGAAGTAAAATTATCTCCTTTTATAGATGGCATGATGTTATACATACAAAAGATGTCACAAAAAATAAAAAATCCTGTTACAACTGATAATCAAATTCAGTAAAGTTGCAAGATACGAAATCTTTATATAAAAATCAGCTATATTTATATATGCCAAGAATGAACTAACTCAAAAGGAAATTTAGAAATTAAGAAAATATTATCATTCATAATAGCATCAAAAATAATAAAATACTTACAACAACCTCAAAGGAGGCAAAAGACTTTTACACTGAAAACCATGAAACATTGCTGAAAATAATGAAACAAAATACATATAAATGGAAAGATATCCTATGTTCTTGGATTGGAAGACAATGTTGTTAAAGTATCTATACTGCTCAAAGTCATCTACAGATTCAATGCAAGTTCTACCGAAATCCCAATGGTATTCTTCACAGAAGTGGTAGAAAAATGCTACAATTCATATGGAACTATAAAAGACCCAAAACAGCCAAAGAAATCTTTAGCAAAAAGAACAAAGCTGGAAGCATCTTACTATCTGATTTCAATGTATATTGCAAAACTACAGTAATCCAAACAGTATAGAACAGCATAAAAGCAGACATATAGACCAACAGAACAGAATAGAAAGGCCTGGAATTAAATCCATACATTTAGAGCCAACCAGTCTTTGACAAGGTGTCAAGAACACACAATAATTAGAAGACAATCTTCAATAAATGTTGGAGGGAAAACTGGATAGTCCCACCACCATGCAGAAGAATGAAAATGAATCGTCATCTCTAACTACGTACAAAAATAAATTCAAAGTAAATTAAAAACTTAAATGTAAGACCTGAACATGTAAAATTATTAAGAGAAAATGGGGTGAAATCTCCATGACATTTGTCTTGACAATGATTTATTAGACACTAAAAACACAGGCTGCAAAAACAAAAACAAATGAAACATCAAACTAAAAATCTTCTACACAGCAAAGGAAATACCAGTGAATGAAAAGGCAACTAATGGAATGGGAAAATATATTTATAAACTATATATCTAATGAGGGATTAGGGGTATCCAAAATATAAAATAAATTCCTGGAACTCAATATTAAAAATCCAAATAATCCAATTAAAGCAATGGGCAAAGGGCTTGAAAAGTCACTTCTTCAAATAAACATGAAAATGCAAACCAGGTATATGAAAAGATGCTGAACATTTTATTCATCAGGGAAATACAAATAAAAACCACAATGAAATTATTAACTCACATCTGCTTGGATGGCCATTATCAAATAATTAGAAAATAACAAGTGTTAGTGATGATGTGGGGATACCAGAGACCCTTGTATGCTGTTAGTAGGAATGTAAAATAGAGTAGTCATTAAAGAGGATAAACCCATGAAACAACCAAAAGTGCTTATATTGAGCACTGATATTGCTGAGATGATGTTTCATTTTATACTGTTTAAACATATATTACTTATTCAATAAATTGTATAAATATATTTTCATTATTGAGGTAAAGATAAATTAAAAAGTAGGTTTTTTGTTTTCCTATTTCCAAACTTTTTTTCGTTTAGACTAAATTTTACCTCATCAATGTTTATCAGTTTTATGAGTAGAAACTGCCTATTTATACATATTTCTAGTAGTTCTCTGAAAGTAATTTTTTACCTAAAAGCTCATTATAGTAAAATATAGAATTGTTTCATAATGTTTTAGAAGGGTAGAAGTAAAAATAAAAGGGAATGCCTTCTTATCATTCTGACTTATAGGTGAAGTAAAACAGCTTTCAATAAATTTTTTTTAAATTGTAGATTAAAATGATTTTTTTGGTATAAAGTGAGGCACTGAAAAAATAAGGACAAGTAAATAAGGTTGTACTCAAGAAATACATGAGGAAAAGAGCCTTGACATGTGTGAACTTATTTCTTAATTTCCTTGCTGTTCTCATCAGAACACACTGGAAGACAACTGCTCATAGTATCATTGCAGATTTCATAATGAAGGATGCTGAGTAAGCCCCCCCAGGCCTTTAACTGTAGCTGTACATGGTATAATTGGCTTAAAGGATGAGTAGAGCTGTGCTAAAAATGTTTGTCTGTTGATTGTACATAACTATTTTCTTAACGGTGGAAATGCACTTTAGTAACAAGAGAAACACGATGCCATTTTTATTAAGAAAATTAATTATTAATTTAAAAATAAAATTATTAATTGATGAAGACAAGAAGGGTTTGCTGGTCAGTAGGAAACTGTAGGCAAATCAATTTTTATGGATTCCAAGTGAACTTTTTGGTACTGGATATGGCTGAAAATTACTAATTATAATTGTACAGATACACATTAATACTAAATGTTTTAAAATAAAAATGATTTCAAAATGTAGGCTCTTTCCTGAAAATACCCAAATGCTTCATGATGCAAAATCTAAAGTGCTTTTTTTAAATTAAGCAGCACATCAATAACAATACAATTTTTGATTTTCTTTCATAAAAGGTAAGATTAAATCATCAAAACCAGACTTTGTTATGTAATAGGATAACAATTGCTTTATACAGAAAGGAACATATGTATATTGATGCTCCCTCTTCAGGCTTCGGATTTCAATGGAAATACACTGCTCCACCAATATCACCAGAAGAGCCTTTCAGAGATCACTCTTGCCAGCCTGATGATGCAGTGGAAGGTGAAAAGTCATGTCACAGAACATGAAATACCTTGGCAGTGCTAAACTAATCCACTTCTAGATTCACAGCTGTCAGGCACTATGGTGAAATTTCTTTTTAAATTCTAATAATAAAGCAAAAAAAAAAAGACTTTTAGAATCTGTATCATGTTCTAACATGTTTTACAAATTTGCATGTAAGAGCTAGGACTTAATTTTGGTTAAGTTAGTTGAAAAGCTCAAAAGTACTTTCATGATAAATTTTCACTAAAATAAATAATCACAACCCCCCATGAAGACAACATAGTTTTACATATTAGAATATTCAAAATACAATTTATTAAATAATCATCATGCAATTAGAAAGGCTAGACTAAATTAAGATATATTGCATTGCATTACCATTTTGGATAAGCTAATAAAACTGCTCCAAATGATGTAATATTCACGTCTTTGAATTGAATTAAGTGTTTCTGGCAAGCTAAAGAAATTTGAAGAAGTGCAGTCTTATCTCTCTTAGTAACAAAAAAGTCTCAGGTCCATAAATTGAACAAATATGTGTATGCTTTTTACATTAGTGAAGACTTAACACACACAGGTAAAAAGTCTCCAAAAACCCTGTTGCAGGAATTAATAGTTTGTGAGAAAAATAAGTGTCTGGAGAATATAGTAATCTTCAGCTTTATGAAAAACGTACATTTTCTCCTTGAATATTGCTGTCAAAATTGACTGCTTTGATAATTCATAATTCAAAGCAGCAATATTTTAAAGTCTGGGTTAAATTTGAAGAGATTTCCATTCTAATGACAGAATTAATCTAGGGCAAAATTTCAAACTTATAGATCTTACAAGGCCTTCTGGTTTTCTTCATTTCTGTCTGGCTATTTTTAGTTGATCCAGTTTAACCATTTTCTTGATACCTAAGGGCTAGGATGCATTCAGGGCAGGTTTAATGCACCGTTAAACCAGGACTGGCTTCTCTAATCAGCACTAGATATTCAAGCCTAGATGGTATTTTTATCCTACCCAATTTAAATTTTGTAAATTCCTTTTCCTCAGATCCCCGCTTTCCATTATCACAGGAACAGCTCCCTACTTGGTAAGAGTACCTTCCATCTTGCAGGTAGTACAATCTGTATCATACTTGAGTACTCATGTGCTTACAACTTACCATTCAAGACAGCACAAGATTCTGTTTATAGAAGTCTTCATAAATGTTATTAGAAATTAATTGAATCCAAGATGTTAAAGAAACAAAGAAGCTTAATGTGTTTTTCTCAGTTTGTACATCTGTTTTGTCTAGGATAAAGAAAGGCACTTGACCTGGACTTGGAGAAATTCTGAGACAGTTGCAGCAGGTGGAAGAAATAGCTGGTATATGAGAGGAAAACAAAATAGAAATAATTAAGGTCAGCGTACTACCTTTTTATGACCCTTCCTTTATAATTCCCCCTAGGCTTTTTTTTCTTTTAAAATATTATCTTGTCTGATATGTCCACCTACTCATCTGCAATTTCTGATATGGAAGCTCCAGATTCTAGTTTACATCTATGTGACAATCACTGTCGAAATAAAAGAAAATCCACAAAACTCTTTGCACCAACTAGTTGGGAGTTGAGAATGTTCATAAATTTATTGTAAAAATAATACTCTATATAGAAATATTATCAAGTACTTGGTGAGTTATGCATGTTACTGATAATGAGAACATTTGGAACATATTAGAAAATATTAATTTTATTATGTCATATTCTCTTAATGCAGATTATCAGTGCAGATTATCAGAAAGTTTATAGCTGAAGGTCTTACATGCAAGGCAATGAGAACAAAGAAAGAAACAGAGAAGGTTTCTTGTACCTAAATTATTTTCAATCTTGAGTTGCAGCCAAGAATTTTGATTTTGTAAGCAATCACCTCACCAGCTGTCGTGATATACCGCTGCCATGCCCTTGCTATTCCTTTTCTCAGCAGTGCAAGTGCTCACATGTAAATAATAGATAGGGTACTTTAAGACATGGGGTAAATTGAACAGGTTTATTTGGCACTGAGAAAACATCTGCCGTATAAAATCAAAATTAATGGCCATGATGAGTTTCCTGCACTAACTTACTGCCATCCATTTAAAAATATCCATTGGTCTAAATGAGGCTAATATAACACATAGAGACACACACTTTCATTAGAACTTGAGCCCTCAACTCTCAGGGTCAGAACGCTGTGACACTGAACTCCAAAGCAATTGCGTTTCTCATCAGTTTCTGATCTCTAGAAGTAAGGTAGGGCTAAATAAAAATAGCATCAGAATGAGTGCACTAGTCTTCCCCAAAGTCTTTGCAGTGATTCTCTGAGAACCACTGATGTGAGTTGTGAGTTAGATCAAGCCTCTCTTTTCGATGTCTAACTATTCTCCATCACACTGCATGTATTCTTGAATGATGGAACATTTCAGGCCATTGATATTAAAACAACAAACAGCACCAAGTCACATTTAAAAGGAAACTTGAAGACTCATTGTAAAATTTTTAACTATATTCAAAATGAAATTCAAGCTTTATAAAAAATGCTGAACATTTTTTATTAGCGGCACAATACTTTTATTAAAAACAATATAGTGTGAGCTTGAAAGAGTGTTTAGTGTGTAAAACCTTAAGGTATAAGAAATATATATATCTCGCTGAACTTTAAACATTACAACTTCTGGCTCATGTATATACTAAATGTAATGAGTCAGACCATGAGGGCTTGCCATTTGCTTTTCTACACGTGGGAAATATAACCCATATCCAAGACTGTTATCATATTTATGAAAATATGATATTCCCATTGTTGTTGCTAACTTCTACATAATTTTTTTGTAAAATTCTTATAAAATGATGTCTTAACTCTCTGAAAAGTCTGGATTATGAAGACATGCTTTTAGAATTTTACAATTTTTTTATAAAAATAAATTTTCAAATTTGTCTTCAAAAAATAACCACATAAAAGAAAATAAATTAAAAAGTGGATTATAAAAATAAAGATGAAATATAAATAAACAATGGAAAAATGCAGGTCCTATGTTGAATTTTTATGGAATATAATTCAGTAAGTCTATGCAGAGTACAGGTTTCTTAAATTCAAAAATTATGTAAGAAAATATTTATAAGTCTTATGTGATTCCAATGTGTCCCCTACAAGATTACGTCTGTTACTTTTCTGCTTAACTGCTTATCAGCTAATTACATAATTTGCCTCCCTGCTTAGTAAATTAAAATCCCAATTCTCCTTCTTATAGTGCATTCACTCCAGATGAGTCAACATCTGTACAGAAAGGATAGCGACCATTCAGCAAGGATGCTCCTGTTTCCTAGAGTGAAAGCCTGAAAATGTCAGCAGGACTTAACACAAAGAGGCTGTAGAGGTGAAAACAAGCCAAAGTGTTTAACCAAATGTGCTGCAGGTAAAACACAGTCTCTATTAAATCAATAACTATGTTTTATATCATTTTAAAAAGTTTATTTTAGTCATGCACATAATTTTACTCTCCTTCTCACCTGGAGAGTACTTCATCTTTGTATGGTATTTGTCATTTTTTTTAAATTATACTTTAAGTTCTAGGACACATGTGCAGAACTTGCAGGTTTGTTACACAGGTATACACGTGCCATGGTGGTTTGCTGCACCCATCAACCCATCATCTACGTTAGGTATTTCTCCTAATGCTACCACTCCCTTAGCCTCCCACCCCCTAACAGGCCCCAGTGTGTGATGTTCTCCTCCTTGTGCCCCCATCATCTACGTTAGGTATTTCTCCTAACGCTACCACTCCCCTAGCCTCCCACCCCCTAACAGGCCCCAATGTGTGATGTTCTCCTCCTTGTGCCCATAATGCTCTCATTGTTCAACTCCCACTTATGAGTGTGCACATGTGATGTTTGATTTTCTGTTCCTGTGTTAGTTTGCTGAGTATGATGGTTTCCAGCTTCATCCATGTCCCTGCAAAGGACATGATCTTACACTTTTTTATGGCTGAGTAGTATTCCATGGTGTATATGTGCCAAATTTTCTTTATCCAGTCTATCATTGATGGGCATTTGGGTTGGTTCCAATTCTTTGGTATTGTGAATAACGCTGAAATAAACATATGTGTGCATGTGTCTTTATACTACAATGATTTATAATCCTTTGGGTATATACCCAGTAATGGGATTGCTGGAACAAATGGTATTTCTGGTTCTAGATCCTTGAAGAATCGCCATACTGTCGTCCACAATGGTTGAACTAATTTATACTCCCACCAACAGCATAAAAGCGTTCCTATTTCTCCACATCCTCTCCAGCATCTGTTGTTTCCTGACTTATAATTTGTCATTTTAAAAGACTTCTGCTATCTTGATAACTTGTGCCTTATAACACTTCTGTGAAGTAGGAAGGGCCAGTATTAATATCTTTAATTGACATATGAAAAAGCTGAGGATCCCAGGAAACATTAGTCAGTGATACGGGGTGTCAAGGTATCTCTTTTTAAAATTCCCATGTAATGTTATTTGCACACTATAACACCACCTTAAACACTACAACTACATTTACATTTCTAAAACCCTGAGCCCTTTCATTACTCTGGCAACTGCACTCTGATTTCCAGAACTTTGAAGTAGAAGGGGGGAGTGTGAATTTTAAGGTAAGAGTTTGGGGATGAAAATCTAAGTGGGGCAGGACAGATTACAGAATGAAAAGGGAGAAGTACAGTCTCATTGTGGGAATACACAGCAAATGAGAGAGATGCAAATTAAACCTCGGCAATCAGTTTCTATATTTTACTCTCTTTTCTTCCAGCTGGATGCAAAACCCTGCCTGAGTAGCAGATTCTTTTTATTCTATTTTATTTTTTAGCCCTTCAGTCATCAGGTACAGAATCTTTCTCATTTTAAGACACTCGGACCCTCTACTCTCACATTTTCTTCCCCAAATTACTTAAAATCAACTTTTCCTTCTCGCTTGTCTCCTCATGTGTGCCTTCCTGAGGAATAAAAGACTGCTCCAAGCTGCTTCAGGTTCCTTTGAAAGTTTTCTTTCTTGCTTGTTTGCTTTTCCTCATCAGGAAGCATCCCCACATTCAAATACCAATTGTTCCCCTATCAGAGAGCCCTTTTTAGGGTGTTTTCAAGTAGGAAGCTGAGCAGCTCTGGCTTGTAGGATATTACTGTGGCTCTCTACCAGCAGAGAAGAGATGGAATTGCCCTACTGAGTTTTGGATGAGGCACTAGAAAGTGGTATAATGTGATAATGATTTAGTGATAGCTCTAATTATAGCACATCTCAGTCCAGCAAATGTGTATTGAACACAAAGCCATTTAGCAGGAAGTTGCAGGTTTCTCCAATGGGAGAAATAAAACTACGTATCACTATGCGTGTTAGTAATAGGTCATTGTTTTCCTGAATCATAAGTCTTTTCAATTTTTCTGACTGTGAGTGTATGAAGAACTGCTAGCTCAAACTTGCTATTATTACAGCAAATTTCCAAAAGCGAAAAGTGGAACTGTAAAAAGTTCATAGCGTTAGCGAGCATAGTAACTGACCTGCTCTTTAAAGTTTAGTTAATAAAAAAAGGAAACAGGAAGTCATCTTTGAGTCTCTGAACAAAATAGAATCAAGACTATTATCATTATTGTTATTATTGTTTTAGAATCATAGAGGTTCCAGAGCTAGTTTTAGGCTAAAATTAAAGAAGTTGTTTAATTCTAATTTCTCTATAATTTCAATTATCATATAAGTTTCTTTAAGATGAGTATCTTTTCATTCTATTAAAAATATTATAAAGCATCCCTAAAAAAGTCAGAGATTAGAAGAATGTTGCCCTAGTACACTAAATGTTAGAATCTGCATAATGGATCATTACGGAGATTACAAGGTCACTTAAAATATTTCTGGGTCTCCAAGAATGCAATTTTACTTATTAAATGTGTTAATATTCCCCCCAAGTCAGTCAGAACGTAGGTTTTACCAGATGTGGAAGCATAGAACAAAAGAATCATTGAGACAAATGTTGTCACACCCTGTTATAGCGCCATCCATGGAAAAAGAACTTTAAAACCGGCAGTCTTCCAGTGTGCTTTTGCCATCTGCAATTGTCTCCTGTTGTGGAGTGGATGAGGCTGCCTATCACAGTTTCATGCAAACAAATAATTAAATTAATCTCTATGTTTAACATTTATCTGTAATGGTATATTTAATTAACATGCAGTGCCCATGTTCTCAGCTGATATTCAATAAACATCTTCTGCTTATTATTCTAGTTTTTATGAGAGTTACATTGCTACACTTACTAAAATTATACCAGTCACTGGGGATTTAGGGCCAATCCTAAATCAGTATGACCTCAACATAATCACACTTGCAAAAGATCCTATTTCCAAATAAGTTCACATTTTGAGGAAACAGAAGGATATGAATTTTGAGGGATACAATTTAACTCACTGTTTCCTCTTTCCTAGATGTATTATTACTAGGGACATGATGCTTATTAGGGTTTAGAAGGTATTTACTATAATTTATTTCAAAAATAGAGAATATGTGGCATGTACAACATTCCAAGGGTCCCTCCTAAATGTCAAGAGATACATAGGTTGGAATTTATGACAGGTAAAGCTGATATGAATGATGGCTGTTAGTTGCATAGCAGCTTTCTCCTTCTGAAAAGCTAGACCATATCCTGACTTACTTTGGGGAACATATTGAACTAATTCCACTATTTGCTGGATGTCACCTAACTCAGAGAAACAGAATTTGTTAGAAAGGCAACAACGCATAAATATTTGGGCCAATAAAGATAGAGAATAAACAATAGTCCTAAAAACACCTATTCCCTCAAATGACAAGTTCAAATTTATTATAAAAACATATCTCACAAATGTGGCTCTGAAGTAAAATAAGATTAATTATCCAAAGTTCCAAAAATTGAAAGCAAACCATTCACATTCGTTCAAGAGAAATAATCTTTCATGCTGATGCGACAAAAATTTCTTTTTAAATTTTTTTAAATAATTTTTTTAAATTGACACAATTTTATCTATCATGTAAAAATGAAGTATACATATTTCAGGGGATTTTAAAATCTAACTAATTATATGCACTACCTCACATGATTATATTTTTGTGGCAAGAACATTTAACATCTACTCTTAGCATTTTTCAAGGTTGCAATCATATATAAGACCAAAAATATATTTTGTGATTTTGTATACATACTTTTCAACATTATACTTCAAGCATGTATGAAATGAGCTTTATTGCACTGTTTCTTATAATAACCTAATATAATAAGATCAAATAGCCTCTGCTTCTCAGACATTTAATAGTCATATGACCTTGAGCCAGTTTCTAAACTTCTTTAAGGCTCATTTTTCACTTCCATAATTGGATTTCACAGATTTGTTTTGATGATCTAATAAGGTGGTGCTGTAAAAAATATAATATAGAGGTTGACCCTTGTGAAGTTATTATTAAATGGTAGTTACTAATTTCATTAAAGCAAAATATATATTAACTTACAGTGTGCAATCTCAGTCTCCAAAATCATCATTATCTGTCTGAGGGGGTATTTTTATGGACTTAGTCACTTGAAACCCAATTAATATACAGAATATTTCAGGATACATTGAGGAAGAATGGTATTAAAAACTACTCTCAACAATCCCTGATTAAATATAGTGAACCCTTCTGCCACACAACTGGTAGACTTTTGCAGTAATAAAAAGTTTGAGTGTATCAGATGTCTTTTTATCTTTACCATACCAGATGAACAAAAGAAAATACTGGTACGATGAATTAGTCTTTCTGAACTTAATGAAAATCACAAATCTGTAATGTAATATTTCTTTAAACAAGATACAAACAATCTTTTAGATTACATTTTTCATTTATTTGTCTTAGTTTCCAAAGACAAGTTTATCTTATTTTATGTGGCAATTCCAAAACCTTCTGAGCTTCTTCCTTAAAAACAATTTGTCATGGTTGTTTCTATAATAATTACATCATTTAAATGTTGATTGTAACTAATTTTTGTAAGCTCTTGAATAACCTTATTATACCATGTCCTAACCGCAATTGATCAAGAATAAAGAATCAATTAAACTATGATGTGATAGATGTCACTCAGAGTTGTAAATTAATGTACTCACATTTGTAATTATGGCAGCAAATTTCTTCTTTCCTTGTTTTCATATGTCAAAAATGTTTATGTTATATACTTTTACCATAATTAAACATTTATAAAAAGTAATTTTACCCAGTAATGGGATGGAATCATGCTGCTATAAAGACACATGCACACGTATGTTTATTGTGGCACTATTCACAATAGCAAAGATTTGGAACCAAGCCAAATGTCCAACAATGATAGACTGGATTAAGAAAATGTGGCACATATACACCATGGAATACTATGCAGCCATAAAAAATGATGAGTTCATGTCCTTTGTAGAGACATGGATGAAGCTGGAAACCATCATTCTTAGCAAACTATCGCAAGGACAAAAAATACAAACACCGCATGTTCTCACTCATAGGTGGTAACTGAACAATGAGAACACATGGACACAGGAAGGGGAACGTCACACACCGGGGACTGTTGTGGGGTAGGAGGAGGCGGGAGGGATAGCATTAGGAGATATACCTAATGCTAAATGACGAGTTAATGGGTGCAGCACACCAACATGGCACATGTATACATATGTAACAAACCTGCACGTTGTGCACATGTACCCTAAAACTTAGAGTATAATAATAATAAAATTTTTAAAAAAGTAATTTTAATTGCTTATCTTTAGTAAATGTGTTTGTTTGCAAGTTTAAAATATGATTTGGAGAGAAAATAACATGTAACCCTCCAAAAATGTGTCAAAAAAGGACCAGCTTATATATCTGTTAAATATTGTTTTGAAAAGAATAAATAAAAAATATAGAACATATATAATGTTGAAATTATTGGAAGCGTATTGAAATATTTCTTTGGAATCTCTAGAAATTCAGCAGGTTGGATTAAAAGCACACATGCTGTGAAGGAAAGGAGTACATGTGAAATAACTGTAGCTATAATAATAAAATATAGCAGTGCTTTTTATAACCTCAAATGACAAAGATGTTGCAAACAACATGAGAATTACTGAACCCATGTATTTACTCTATGCTTTGGGATGGAATGTGTGGGGTATTGTGCAAAGCTGTCAGTCATAAAAGTGGAAGTGTCTTGCTTTGACTTCTGTATCTGCTTGCCAGCTGTATGACTCTGAATAAGTCATGTATCCTATTTATAGTATCAGTTTTTTTCCTCCATAATTGCAAGGTTAAAAAATATTAACAAGGTTGACATGAGGATTAAAATAATTACATCATACAAAATTGCCTTATAAAGATAAAAACTACAAAGTATCATGTCAATATAAGGCACTGTTACTGTAGCAAAATATAAGGAAAAAATTGCAACTTTACTGAAGACTGGAAAAAAGTTAAACCATTATTCCACAGTTTTGAAAATTATATTTTAATTTTAATATCTTAACAAGATTATTACCTGTAAAAATCTAAAACAGACTTGTTTCCAATTACATCTCTGAGGTTTTCTGTTTGTTGGTTAATGTTCTATTTGATTTCAGGGCTTCATTACATTTAAATATGGTAGCAGCACACATGGAATCATGCAATTATATATAAATCACAGTCTTTCCATATTGATTCTTAGATAAACCACTTACATTATAGTCTTCTTCCTGCATTTGTAAAACAATATTAACATAAAATTGTATTCAGTAGGAAAATACTACAGGCAAGCTATGGCCTACAACAACGGTCCCCAACATTTTGGCACCAGGGACCAGTTTCGTGGAAGACAGTTTTTCCAGGGACGCAGTGGGTGATGGTTTCTGTTGGATTATCATAAAGAGCTCCAGCCTAGATCCCCCACATGCACAGTTCACAATAGCGTTTGCCCTCCTGTGAGAATCTAACGCAGCTGACCTGACAGGAGGCGGAACTCAGGCCATAATGCTCACTCAGCTGCGGCTCACCTCCTGCTGTGCAGCCCGGTTCTTAACAGGCTATGGACCAGTGCCAGTCTGCGGCCTAGGGGTCGGGGAGCGGGGAATGGTCTGTAGAGTACATGGTAAAATGACTGCTCATGAAAAATATAAAATATTCCTCTTGTGAGGTTCTTTGTACAGAATTTTACTCAGAGTATCATTAAAGGCCATTACCTATAAAATAAAACGATGTATGCTATCTTCGAATACAGCAAAATGTTAGTACCCAAATAAGTCAATATAAATGATGTTATAGGGTTATAGGATTACAATAAATGAGGAGGCATCTTGTTGTATTAATAATTAGATAGAGATATAAAATATTCAAACAAATGTAGAGAAGAATCACACCATATCAGAATTATATTTTCAACATCATATAAAAGTCAGGCATTTAAAATTAGGGAATTATGGGATGCTAAACAATTATTCACTCCCATTATATATGCACAATCATTTATATTGTTACCAAATGTTGCCAATAGGTTAAAATGCATAAATAAAAAATGTAGATAAACTGAGTGGCCAACGTGTTTATTGGGAATGTGTTTTATATACAGACAAGAATTCACCACTTGCTTATCTCCTTTTAAATTTTATTTGATCATGATTTAAAACAACGGCAGGTCTATTCTCACAAATTATATAGGCTATCTGCAGACATTTATTTTGGTATTGTCTCCACATAGAATGATATGCAAATTGATGATCTTTATTTTCATAAACACACATTTAGCTTTATAAACAACTCATGAAACATGTTTAAAACTGTTGGTTTATCTGATGACAACAAATTCATGTAATTCTCAAGTCTACTTATTTACCTATCATTCTTCATTCCAGCACCATTTCTACCTTCTTCACTTCATGTGTTATAATTATCTTGGTAATAATAAATATCATTAACCAATAAAATATATAACGTACACACTTGAAAAGCTATAATTAAGAAATGTAAATTACTTCAATTTCTGTTTGTCCAAATTGCTAAAAATATAATAAAAGTTGTATCCAGTTATTGCGTGAAAATCTACTTGATTGTGTTTTTAAAAATTATTATTTTATTATTATTATTATTTTTGAGTCTCGTTCTGTCATCCAGGTTGGAGTACAGTGGCCTGATCTTGACTAACTGCAACCTCCACCTCCTGGGCTCATGTGATTCTGCCATCTCAGCCTCTTGAGGAGATGGGACTATGTGCCACCACGCCCCTGCTGATTTTTGTATTGTTTTGTAGAGACGGGGTTCGGCCATACTACCCAGGCTGGTCTTGAACTCCTGGGCTCAAGCGAACTGCCAGTCTTGGCCTCCCAAAGTGCTGAAATTAGAGACATGAACCACCACGCCAAGCCGGTCATCATTTTTAAAAATGAATTTTGGATTTAGTTTAAAGATTGTTAAGACATGCCCCTTCACCTAACAGGGCATACATATGCATAAATGTTTTCTAGAGTCCCTGGAATGTTTTCCATGATGATCTTCAGCATGTTATCAAGTTTATAGTCAGCCTATGGAAGTTGGAATGTAGGATAGGGGATGCATTTGTGATGTTTCTGAGATAGAATATTTGGAACAGAGATTAGAAATTGAGAATGTGAAGATAAGGATACTACAATAGTTTTTTACATAATATATAATAAATACTCATTGAGTGAAATAATAACTGGACTTTAAGAGGATTAAAAACTGTAAATAAATTTTATAGATTTTATTGACATTAATGTTGACATAAAAATAGAAAATACACCACCATTCCTTTGGTAGAAAATGCACAGCTTAATAATTAATAAAACAACTATGTAATTATTGTCTTAAAATTATCTGGGGACATTTTCCTTATGAATTTTGCTATTTCATAATTACTTAAATAAATAAAAATGAAAGAATAATTGAAAACAGTTTTTCTGGCTTATTCTGGAACACTTAAGAATTTAACATGTATTAATAATATTTTTTCCACTGACTATTCTTATAACCTAACATACCTTTTGTGAGAAGTTTTTAAAATAAAGTGGAAAAGTTATTTCAGTTAGAATTGTTAGCACAAATCAGTTCCTTGAATGTCATTCTTTAAATTCTTGAGGTGTCATGGAGCGTCTCACATTGATGACTTTTCTCCACAAAAGTGTGTGCTTACTGGCTAAAGGATTTCCAATGCATTGCTGAAAGCACTGTTCTTTTAACACATGCTTTTGCTGGAAGAGTTGTTCTTGCATGCTAATAAGATGATTCCCAAGGGCCACATCTTTTCCCATTGAATTCTGAAATAGTTTTACTGCTCCTAGGACACATATGCAAATCACATTAAATTACAGAGAACATACAACCCACTGTCAAACATTATAGACTAATGATCATGACTGCCGAAGTGAATCTACCAAAAAATATGTGTAATGTAGAAGAAAATTTGAGTTTTTCAGACTTTACAAAGTTCTTATTGATTGGAATAAAAGAATATGTTAAACACTACTAGTTTATAGGAATAAACTGCAGCTAGGAAGAATAGCTGAAAGGATTCTGAAACATTTTATCTTACTTCAGAATCAATAATCTCAGTAATTATTATATACTGCTGCATGAGGAAATGTTTTATCCCATGAACACAAAGATATGTTTTTAGAGGATGCATCCACATAGGTACTCTCAATTAGAAATTAGAGAAGAATAAGAATACTATAAACTTAATTATTGCAGAAAAGTATTTAATAATTCTCAATATCTATTTCTGATATAAAATCAAAATAAAATAACAAAATCCTGAAAGCCACCATAAACTACTCTTCCCTGTGTCTACTCTCTTTTTCAGTGACATCACTGCTACTCCCATTGAATGATGGATCCATCTTTGTACCTTGTTGAGTCTGTGCTGGATACTTTCTTCCACTAACAGAATGTAGTAAAAATTGTGTCAGACTTTAGGATGCTAACCCTTAAGAGGCATGGCATCTCCTGCTTTCACCTTTTACAAGTGACTTTCTATTCAGAAGATGATTTTGCGTAGTAGGGAATAAGACAGCACTGAGGACACCCCAAACAGCAACCAGCACCACCTGCCTGACATCAGAGTGAAGCCGTCTTGAACCTCCCATTCTCAGTTGAGCTGTCAGATGACTGCATCCACAGGCAATTCCAGGGAAGACGAGCAGAAGCCACCCAGATTGCCAAACCATAGACTAATTAGAAAATGTAAATCATACAGCTTAAACTACTAAGCTTTGAAGTTTATTACACAATAATAAATTGCCAGTGCAGAAAGAGTCCTTCCTTTCCATAATATATAATTATATTTCAAATCACCATATATTGTACTACTTAATAGTGAAGCATTAACACTTTGCACAATAAGGTAAGAAAATAATTTGGATGGTAACATATTGAACAGATAAAATTTGACTACCAAGTCCTATGGAAGGGACTGGTTATATCATCAGCAACAGATTTTCTCTCTTTGAGTACACAGATAAACTACATTTCCAAGACATAGTTCATCTATTTGGGCTCCTGTGATTAGTTCTTACCAATAAAATACCACAAAATACCACAAATGTTATGTAAATTCCATACGAAGACAATTTTATCTTTTCCTCACTTTTTCTCTTCACCTCTGGCTTCAAGCTGAAATACTTTGAGATGTTCAGCCATTTTTGGAAGATGTCAAATTCACGACTTGGAAGGATCCTAGGTCCCTGAGTCACTGCAGGAACCAGAACACCCATGACCACCATCACCACTAATTGTATTGGATAATAACATAAGTAAACAACAAACTTTTTCTGTTAACCCACTGAGATGTGTGGTTTACTTTTTACTGACATATAGCACAGCCTATTTAATACCTATTTTGAAACCATCTGTCTCATGTTCGATACGGTTTATGTGGGGCTATTTTTCTCATCTCCAGTGATAAATCCACGACCCAGATTTGACTAATAAAAGTCCATCAGTATCCTGGCTAGATGCAGTAAGTGATTTAACAATAACACTTTACCCAAATGGGGCCAATCAGCACATTCTCTGGGGCATTTATGCCAGTATATTCAGTACAGACATTTCCTCAGCTTTGGGATTAGAAGCTGAATGGATGTTATAAACTGAAGTGGCTGACATCTATTTTACGGGCTTAACGAAAGAATTCATTCGTTGTAAGAAAGAATGAGAATAGCATGCAAATAAAAGCAGAGTTGAGAGACGTGGAAAGAAATATCCCTCAGAACATATTTTGTGGTTATAGTTTCAGTCATGCCTGAAGTCAATTCTTCCTCTGGAGCTTAGTCAAGTGCTGATTCACTTTATATACTGGTTTTTAATATGTAAGTGAATTTGATTTGGATTTACTTAAATTGCAAACAGAGTCCTAACGGCTGTTATCATCTCTATTATTTAATAGTCTGTTGAAGTTTTATACAATGCAGTAAGAAAAACAGTATACATATTTGAAAGAAGTGACAAAATTAAGATTATGCAATTGCTGACCTACACATTTTATTTAATCAAATAACAAATTAATCAATTTAATGAGAATTTGCCAAGTCAGCATTCTAATGTATATAAAACAGCTTACTTATATATTTTAAAAATCGATTTAAAATATGCAGAATGATTTCATTTCTATTCTATTTCACCTCAATTGTCTAAGTTAGTCACGGTAATTATATTAATTTACCAGTATTAGCTGGTGGAGAGGTCTTGTGACTTGTTTAGGAATGGCCAATTGAATTTTAATTATTGACAATAAGGAGTAGGAAGTTGGCCAGTTTTGATCAGGGGGATGTTGTTAAAAGTTTCTTCACTACTAAAAGTAAAATAAGCACAGAGATAGTCTCTTATTTTTCCATAGATACATTATGCATGGAAGTAACTGCTAAAGCCATCTTTCTATAAGCCCGAAGACGGCATTTCAAGAATGCTCATGATATCATTGAGTTACTGTTCTCATCCACACTTGGAGCCTGCACTGCCTCAGGTTTTGACGTGTAGATTTGCTGTTGTTGTTTGTTTTGTTTTGTTTTTTGCTCTGTTTGCTTGCTTGTTTGTCCTCACTCATTCTTTTTTGAGTAGTTTGAGGCAGCTTCAATAAAAAATAATTTTTCAAAACTCCTTCCCTTGAATTTATTGCAAGTATATCTTTACCATGTATATCCCAATACAATATTTTATGTATAGATCTAAAGATAGAGTCGGAATAAACCATGACAAATTTTTAGACGTGAAAATTTAGAGACGTGTGCTTTCAACATCTCCTCTTGTTTTTTTTTTTTTTTTTTTCTGATATTGGTTGTTTTAAGACTGAGTGTTACAGGGAAACCTTTACTTAAGATTAACATTAGTCCAAAAAAACATGGGAAGATATGAAAGAAAATCACTAGCGAAATCAACATCTGAAAATCACATATATTTGTGTGTATTTTTGTATTTATGAGTATTTTATTCCACTTTCAACAGCCACCAAAACGTCAAAAGAACATCGATAAAACCTATCATCTTAGAGATAGATCAAAAAATAAAAGAAACTGTAAGTGGAAACAGATATTCCTAGTTATGTGAAAATGTGTGACATCCTACTGTAAAAATTATTTATGGATATAGAACCATGAAGACCAACCTTTAGTGAAGGACCATCTCAATATCTAGAATGAGTGAATGGCAATCTGAATTGAGATTGAGATTCATATACAGCACTCAGAAGCCTGTAGAAGCTGCATGATTTTTGTCTGCTTGGGAAAATACAAGAGGCTTGCCATTTGGAACTGTGTAAATATAGTCTTCATAGGTGTACTGAAGATTAAATGTCGAACATTTCAACAACTATAAGAAGGAACCATATATCAAATAATGTAAAGCAGAAATGGACATCCTGAAACACATGTGGGAAGTTGCATTTCAGTATTTCTTTTTGGAAGGAACGGACTTGTGGAATGAATGGAGGAGATAGATGGGATGGCTATGAGGGCCCCTAAATACGATGTTATACATAAAAATTAAAGATTGAGCAGATTCTCAAAATAATATCAGATAATTAGCTGATATCAGCTTCACTTTAAGATTTATCTGAGAAAGAATCATCGATCAATTCTGCCATTCACCTGTGGCATCTTAGGGAACCCATGTAGGTGGTGCCTTTCTTTGGCCTAGATGTAATTCTCATACTTTTGAAATTGGTAATATAGCAAACATCTCATATACTCAAGGGGCCTAGAGACTAAAGTGCTATTCATTACCTTATATAAGGCAAGGACTATTGACAGACCTCTTTCTAAACTTCAGCAGTAGTATTAAGTAACAAGACAGCAATACATCTGACTGCTTGTTTGTCAAAGAAATTTTGCAAGTAATACAGATTTAATTTTTTACAATGTGAAATGTATATTTCTGAGGAGCATGCATTCTTGGTATGAAAAATTACTTAAGGACAGTAAGTATAGCAGACACTATTGGTGCCCATATTCATATTCACCCAGCTCACTCAAGAGTTCACCAGGTTGGCAAAATAACTAAACTCCTGGAGGTCCCCCTCTGAATGAGGAGGATGAAACCATCCTCTGTCTTTTGGTACCTCAGCTCTTGCCCATAAACACCAAGGCTATATTGCAAGAATAGAGATAATGCATTAATCAAATGCATGGGCTACTTCTTCCAAAGGCTGACCTCACTAATGCCACCGCTGTTGTCTAACCTCACTGCAACAAAGAACATAATGGTGTTTAAGTAGGGTACCCTTTCTAAAAGAGACCAACCAGATACTTGGTGGCAAGTTGATTTCATCTGACCTCTTTGCCCTGAAAGTGTAGGGCAATATTCTTACTGGGAGGGATGCATCTTCTGAATTTGGATTTACTGTCTTGTTTGCAGTACTTCAGTTCCTTGACTTATTAAGGATTCTTTCCATGGAAGAAACTCTCATGCTAAAAAGTCCATGATTACTAGTTAAAATGTGACCCAATTCCTTAATCACTTTAATTCTCTAAAAAATAAAAAAAAACACACATTTTACATTTTTCCCGAAATGCTATTGTCAAGAAATACTTTAAAAAGTATACAGCTGATAAAAAGTCAGTTGGTTGATAAAAATTTAAAAATGCTTCTTCTAACTAAATATTTCACTCATTTGAAATTTCCTAAGGGAACTGAATCAATAGTTTTTTTTTTCTGGCTTAGAATCAAATTTGTGATAATATTAATTTGTCTCTGAAAATTGTTATAGTCAGTACTTGCAATGAAGTTAGGAAACTTTTAATCTGACTAAATAATTTTTCATCGTCTCTAACTTTAATCAAACAAGTTGTTGAACAAATTAACAATAACCAGATTTTTATTATGACCAAATTACCTCAGCCTCTTAAGTAGCTGGGACTACAGGCATGTGCCAAAATGCCCAGGTAATTTTTTAATTTTACTTGTAGAGACAGAGTCTTCTTATGTTACGTAGGCTGGTCTCAAACTCGTAGGCTCAAGCAATCCTCCTGCTTTGGCTTCCCAAAATGCTGGGATTACAGGCGTGAGCCACCATACCCAGCCTACGACTCTTAAGACTTGGAGTTTGCATAGTCTAGTCTCCTTACAGTCACTTGCGCTTTTTCTGCAAGATAGTGAACACCAATAGCATTACTTACATAAGATTTGAAATATAGTAATGTTAAATTATTGCTGTTTTCACATTATAAATCTACATGATGATTTATATTAACATATTGGAATATTTCAATACTGACATTTTATTTGAGAATTCATAAGAGTATGAAAAGGTGATATTGATATACAATACATTTGTGGTTCTCGTTTTTTTAGGTTTCTATACCATGAAATGCTGAAGTTCCATAAGTAACTGAAAAAAAATTTCCTCTAATCCTAGGCTCTAGAAAATTTTAAATTACTTAGATTTTTTTTGGTTTTTCCAAATGTGATTTTGAATTTATTCACAAATCATTCTATTTAAGGAAGTTATACTCTCTTGTGGGAGTGCCTTCACCAACTTCATCAATTTTTCCTTAATTATTGTTTTAAGACAGTATTCTTAATCTTTGTTGAATTGATTTTGGTAGTTTGTATGTTCATTACGTGAAATGAAATTTGTGGATATGTTACAATTGACATATTTCTAAGAGTATTTTTTCTTAACATTATTATTTGTTAATTCAGCAAGTATTTATTAACTACTGGCAGATTTAAAAAAAAAAGGCTAATCAATAGATCAGCCCGTGTGGTAGCTTGCATTCTACTAGGATTTATCCCTAACTACGGAAACTATATCAATAGCTTATAGTGCCTGACATATAAAGGACATACAATAAGCATTTATTGAATGAAGGAGTGAATGGATAAATGAACAAATATACCTCAGGCCACAGCATTCCAGCACCATCTCCTCTAATTAGAATATTTCATTTTATTGCTTTTACATTTTATCAGCATTGTTAGGAGAAAAACATACTTTTTTTAGAAGCACAGCAGAGTCCTCTCTGTTTCACTCATGCTTTGTCTAGAGTGGGTATGATGCTTCTTCATTAGTTTGAATTAAGGGACTTGGTGTGGGCATCTCTGACTCTCCCTCCATTTCCTCCTTAGGATCCGACCTTCCCTCAGAGAGGTTATCTTATGGCCACTGGTATAATGGCACCCAGTTTACAATGAATGATAAGCTTAGTGTGTGGAGTACCTGTGATGTCTGCAGTAATTGACATGAAGGGGGCAGAGAGGGCTGAGAGTAAAGCAGTGTAATTTGATGTGTCCACTTTTGTTACATGTGTAAGTCGTATTTTCCAATGTAGTTCTATTGATAATAAAGCTGATACCTTGATATTTGTCTACCACTTGATTGTCTTTCTTAATTGGCTCGAAGTTCTTGTGGAATAGTGAGGTTCTAATTATTAAGCACACTCAAAATCACATAAAAATCACTCTAACCTAGCAAGAGTTTCTTTAAATAGATTTTGAAATAAATAAATTCTGTGCAGAATGCTTATAAATGAGTTTTGTCAGGTGATATGCCTTTATAGGAAGTGAAAAGAGGAGGATTGAGTCAAGTGGCATGGACTTCCAGTGTAATTGTAGCTGAGGCCTCAGCCAATCCTGAAGGCTCTCTGGAGCTGCGGTGTGTCTTAGAGTTGTCTCACATTGAGACACAGGGTGGCACATTTTATACTTGAGTTAGCAGTCAGTCATGGGCCACTGACTGCCGCCTGGAAATGAACATACTTGTATAAAGTAGTTCCTGTGGCTGAAGACAGTGCCCAATGAAAAACCTAACTGTGAGAAATTAGAAAATGATATTTATAAGAATTGCAAAATGGTTGGGTTGGCAGAGAAAAGGGGAAGTGAGTGAACCATCAGAGAATCCACTAGGACTTTGAACCATGTTGCTCTGATTCATAATTTAATATAAATTTTATCACTCTTACTTTCCACCTGAAAATTTGCCTGACATATATTTGCCTATTTACATTTTTTTGACTTTCTTTGTCATCACGTCTTTTATAAAAAGACTACAATGTACCTTTTGGATACATATTTTATTGACATTTTACTTAAGCATATATAGAAAACTACACTATGCACAAATTTACATCTATTATATATAATAATATATTGGTCTGTCACAAGCTTCTTCATTTGTAACATTTTAAAAGTTCTCTTCCATTTTCCCTAAACATTCAGGCTCACAACTCTACTATAAGCCACACTTACCAACAGTATATTCAGAAGTATATTATCAGGAAACGACAAACAAAAAAAGAAACCAATATATATATGTATTATGTATAATAATATATAATAGATGTAATCTTATATCTCTTATATATTATATATAACTAATAACCCAAAGTTACTTAAAAAAATACAGTGATACAGAAACTCTCTCATTCCTAATCCCATATTTTCTTAGCTTTTAAAACTATCGATTAATTCTTCCTTTTTTAATATACATTAAATCATATGGTCTTATAGTAGCCATATTGTTTTGGTTTTTATATATCTCTATCCTTAAGTAAGTATTACACGACAAACAACTATAGATTTATAATAATTACCACATCTATCTTGTGTAAATTATTCAGTTTTAAAATTTTTTAGTATTGTTAGGTATTCTTGCTTTGTTATATTAACAAATAGTTACCATTACTCACACCAAGACGAAATGGTCTTCTTTAGGCAGATTCAAGCTTTCTTCTTCTTTTTCTTCTTCTTCCTCTAATTATTATTATTGTTAATTTTATTATTACTAAGAGGAGAAGGAAAAGTAGGAGTATTCAGTGTGAAAATCTTAGTCTTTAAATTGGAATATTTGCTTAATTTAGAGTTCATGTGATTGTTGACACAATTAGGTTCATCTTCACAATATTGCTGCTTCTGCTGTATTTGATCTATGGTCCTTTTATTATTATTTCTCTGAGTTTTTGCCTTCTTTATAATTATTTGGATTCTTTTATTTATCTATTTTTCTTTCAATTAAGCTGTATGATTTTCATCATTCTATCATTTTTTCATGGTTACATTACAGATTACAAATAGTATCCTTCGATTGTTAAATACTAATTATGACTTTACCATTCTAGAATTTTAGAACATTTAAACCTATGTAGCAGTTTTTAATTTATTTCTTCCTCTTACATTTTCTGTTTTATATGTATTTTTATTTCATAAGTTATTTTTATTTTCATGAAGTGACATGCTATTTATAAGAATACAATGCATATCATTAGGTATTTATATTTCATCTCAAGATCTTCTCATTCTATATGAAATTTATCAGTGATATGTTATGAGCAATGTTACTTAGTTATATTTTAATACATATCACGTTATTATTTTACCAGGAAAACAGATAATATAGCCAAAGACTGGCTTTTCATATGGAAGTGGAAAGGGCTATAGCATTTTAATCTGAAGCAGAATTCGATAAATATTTTTTTTTCCGGGGATTGCTTTACATATTTTAAACTGCGATGAAACTGGTACTGTTAATGAGTAGTATAGCTAATGTTTAATTATTTCACATTGTTTTAGTATTTAGCCTATCAATATATTCAATATATATATTTTTTGTTTTCTAAGTTTTTGCTGTATTGTTCATGCTTTTCTTTTTTTCTCTCTCTCTTTAATGAATGGTAGTTACCAATCAATTATCATTATTTTTGTGGTTCTTATTTTTAAAAATGCAACTCGTGTTATACGTTTGTCAATATCCATATTATTTTTTATAATATAATGTTTAATATAAACATTTAAAACTGTTACATATGAACTACATAAAACTAAAAACCATAGATTATAAAGCATTAAAAATTCTAAATCTTGTCAAGGCATTGGTATAGCTACATGCTAAAAAGTTTTTATAGGTCATATTTTTATTATATTAAGTTTAATACATTTTCTAATTTTCGTTATAATTTTTTCTTTGACTCATAGATTATTTAAAAGTGTATTGTTTATATTGAAATAGCTGGACATTTTTAAGCCATGATTTTGTCAGAGATTTTAGCATCTACTGAAAGAAGAAATATACTTTGTATTATTTCCATTTCAGATATTTGATGAGTTTGGCTTTATGGTCCATCATATGATTATTTTTTATAATGAATCCATAGGCAATTAAAAAGGGAAATATTGTGCAGTTATTAAAGTGATCAATTCATGTCATTTATGTCAATATTTTTAATCATACTGTTCAAAACATCTATATTCTCACTAATTCTATTTTTTGTCTTTTTCTTATCAGTCATTAAAATAGTTTTTTTTAAATCAACTATAATTTTAACTTTGCCATTTTTCCTTTTTATTCTCCAGGAAAGCTGAAACAGAACAGTGACTATTGAAGGAGGAGAAAAATTCCTAGCACAGAAACAAAAAAAGCTGCAACACACCTTGAGTTTATTATGAGAGTTTGCCTGTCCAATGCATTCTCCAAATAGAAAGGGAAGAAATAGCAGCTCAACTTAAATTTGGAAGATTAAAAAAAAATACATTGTACTAAATATGTTAATTATTAAACTAAAAGAGTTTTGTGGCTTTTTTTTCTAACTAGAAATGACGAAACAACTTTTTATTTCATAACAGTTACAAAAAATGGATCATGGATCATGCTCTATTTTTTTCTTTTCTTTTTTTTTTTTTTTTTTTAGACGGAGTCTTGCTCTGTCGCCCAGGCTGGAGTGCAGTGGCGAGATCTCGGTTCACTGCAAGCTCCGCCTCCCAGGTTCACGCCATTCTGCTGCCTCATCCTCCTGAGTAGCTGCGACTACAGGCACCCGCCACCACGCACGGCTATTTTTATTTATTTATTTATTTATTTTTTGTATTTTTAGTAGAGACAGGGTTTCACCGTGTTAGCCAGGATGATCTCGATCTCCTGACCGCGTGATCTGCCTACCTCCGCCTCTCAAAGTTCTGGGATTACAGGCGTGAGCCACCGCGCCTGGCAAGACCACGCTCTAATTTTATCATAAAGTAAGGAATAATTAGCATCCTAGAAAATCATAGTCTTGTACATGTAGTGGAAGTTAAGCAATAAAGTTAATCAACATTTTTGATATAGTTATCACTTAGTTAAATCTGATACACAACTCCATATTCATCCTATTTGAACTTTCATGGCATTGACTGCATTGACAATTTTGTTTTAGATTACAAAATACCACACTGTCTTGATTTTTCTCTTATAATTCTGGCCAGATTTATTTTTATTCTTTTATTTGAATAAGATATTCAATTTTCTACAGATTTTATAATTTCTATTAAGAACTACCTATAAATGCCTGTAATCCCAGCACTTTGGGAGGCCGAGGCGGGCGGACCACTGAGGTCAGAAGATCGAGACCATCCTGGCTAATGCGGTGAAACCCCGTCTCTACTAAAAATACATAAAAATTAGCCGGGCGTGGAGGTGGGCGCCTGTAGTCCCAGCTACTCAGGAGGCTGAGGTAGGAGAATGGCGTGAACCCAGGAGGCGGAGCTTGCAGTGAGCCGAGATTGCACCACTGCACTCCAGCCTGGACGACAGAGCGAGAATCCGTCTCAAAAAAAAAAAAAAAAAAAAAAAAAAAAAAAACAACTAGCTGTAAGTCCAGTTGTTGCTACTTTGCTAAAAATGTGTCAGTCTGGCTTCTTTTAAAATTTCTATTAGCTTGGGTGAAACAATTGTTTTATCCTTATGTACTTACGTATGATTATTTTTATTTATATTTCATGGAGTTGACACATCTTAATTTGTATTGATTCTTTACTGAAATATTCTTGAGGCTAATAATACTGTTTTCTTTAGGGTTGTAATTTCTGTGCCTAGAATGCATCTTGCAGAAAATAAATATCCATTAAATATTTCATGAAACATTTTTTAGTGACAGTGTGATGAAGTTTCTTAAAGTTAGGTACTGGATTGTACTCTATGCATCTATATTTTTCCTCTGGTCAGTACTGACTTATGGTGGTATAGAACGTCATATGTATGCTGATTTTTCTTGTAACTGAAAACTTTTTAAATATCATAACTGGAACTGATCATCTTAAATTTAAAATTGTATTATAGGCTTTTATCAAACCCACTGGACTCAGTACCTTGTAATGCAGAAGAAAACTCATTATGGATACCCAGGAAACACTCATAATTGCATAGTACCAAGGCAATTGCACATGGGAAATATCTAGTCATTAATAAATATCCTATGAACATTGTAGCAAGTTATGCTGTTGGCCACATATGTAAATGAACCATAAACTCAAATATAATGCAGGTGATTTCGGTATTTTATTAAAATTTGAATGATGTTAAATTCTATTTTACATATTCTAATTCTAATTTAAAATCCATGGCTAATTTAATTTTGAGTTTAATTCTAATTTAAAAATTCTAATTCTAATTTGAATTCTAATTGTAATTGTAAATCAATTTTGATTTAAATATTGTTAATCTACTTCAACTTTTTTGACTACTTTTATCTATTTTTCCAATTATACCTATATTAGATTTTTTTGTCTCCTTTTAGTTATCATTGTTTTCATTTTCTTTAAAATCCAAAAAAAGTTCTTGAGCTAATTGACTAAATTTTCAAAACAGTTTTCTCCTTTATTACATAGATTGTCTTGTTTTTTTACTTGAAAGTTTTACTACTGAATGTAGTCTTTCATCATTTTGGAGAGTTGTTTTTTCTGAAATATTTGGGCCCTCTCAAGTTTCAATAAAATATGGCTTATAAATGTTTGAAAGTATAGTTTCTTACTACAGTACAAATCTGTTTTTCTGGGTGACAGTAATTCATATATTTTCAAAATGATTCCCCACCTTTTAAGATTAATCTTTTAATAAGTATATCTGCTGTTTCCCTCTCTCCTTTTTCTTCTGACCTTGAAAGAGAACAAAGTTCTATTATTGGTATTGGGAATTTTCAGAAAAAATGTGAAATTCTCCTTAAATGTTTTATTTCTAAAGAATAAGGTAAAGTTTTTACTTTCTACAAAATTGTACTTTGCTAGATCATAGGATGCTTGGCTCTAGATTTATGCAATGAACTATGAAAAGAAAAATATTTATTGTTTTTGTGGACATCCAAGTTGTTGAAGACACTACTTATCCCTTCAAATGAAAGGGAACGGTTGAGGTTTATTTTCTACATCCGATTTTTTTTTCCTTTCATTTCTTGCTTCTGGCTTTTTTGAATGCTTGTTCTACCCAAGTAAAACCTACTGAAAAAGGAATAATTCTGCAAAGTATATTAGGGCAATATACTTTGCTGAGCAGTGTGTTTTTGTTTGTTTGTTTGTTTTTCGGTGTGTGATTGTGATGACTTACATTTAACTGTGGTTTCATACTCTTCTCTATGCTCACACCTTAGGAGATTAGGATAATAATTTTTTGTATAGTATGCTATTACTTAGCATATTATACAAAATAAAGGAAAGCTGGGGATAAATAATCTTGCAAAAGATACTTCTGCAGAGCACTAATAGAGCAACTGAAGTTTATTCTAGTTTTCCCTGCTCGTGATCTCTGCTTTCACTCCATATACCCTCTGCTTGGTAGTACAGTGGTATTCTTGACCCTGCTAGAAAAACCCTTTACAGATAAATAATTCATTTATTTATGTTAGATGACTAACAATAAGTAGTTAGCTTCAAATTTGTTCATACTTTCTAATGCTTAACCGTTGTTCATAACTATCCAGTTTCACAATATTATTATTTTATAATGGTTTGACTATGGCCACATTATTTTGTAGGGGAAAACTTTAATAAGTGAGCTACTTCTCTCTTTAGGTCACTGTTTTACATGATCATAAAATTTAATATTGACATTAAGAAAAGTAGGCTACTTATTTTGCAAATTAATTGATGCAGTTTCTTCATAGCGTCATTGGTCTTCATATTTTAGTGTGTTTTTGCAGTGGCTGGTACTGGTTTTCCCTTTTCATATTTAGTGCTTCCTTCAGGAGTTCTTGTAAGGCAGGCCTGGTAAGCAACTTCAGCAAAGTATCAGGATACAAAATCAATGTGCAAAAATTGCAAGCATTAGTACACAAAAAATAGACAAGCAGAGAGCCAAATCATGAGTGAACTCCCATTCACAATTGCTACAAAGAGAATAAAATACCTAGGAATACAACATACAAAGGACAGGAAGGGCCTCTTCAAGGAAAACTACAAACCACTGCTCAAGGAAATAAGAGAGGACACAAACAAATTTTAAAAATCATGCTTATGGATAGGAAGAATTAATATCATGAAAATGGCCATACTGCTCAAAGAAATGTTTAGATTCAATGCTATTCCCAGCAAGCTACCATCGACTTTTTTCACAGAATTAGAAAAAAACTACTTTACATTTCATATGGAACCAAAAAAGAGCCCGTATAGCCAAGACAACCCTAAGCAAAAAGAACAAAGCTGGAGGCACCATGCTACCTGACTTTAAACTATACTACAAGGTTACAGTAACCAAAACAGCATGGCACTGATATTAAAACAGATATATAGACAAATGGAACAGAACAGAGGCCTCGGAAATAACACCCCAGATCCACAACCATCTGATCTTTAACAAACCTGACAAAAACAAGCAATGGGGAAACACTTATTTAACAAATGGTGCTGGAAAAACTGGCAAGCAGTATGCAGAAAACAGAAACTGGAACCTTCCTTACGCCTTATACAAAAATTAACACAAGATGGATTAAAGACTTAAACATGAAACCTAAAACCATAAAAACCCTAGAAGAAAACCTAGGCAATACCACACAGGACATAGTCATGGGCAAATATTTCATCACCAAAACACCAAAAGTAATTGCAACTGAAGCCAAAATTGACAAACAGGATCTAATTAAACTAAAAAGATTCTGCACAGCAAAAGAAACTATCATCAGAGTGAACAGAAAACCCACAGAATGGGAGAAAATTCTTGCAACCTATCCATCTGACAAAGAGCTAATATCCAAAACCTACAAGGAACTTAAACAAATTTACAAGAATAAAACAACCCCATCCAAAAGTGGGCGAAGGATATGAACATATACTTCTCCAAAGAAGACATTTATGCAGCCAACAGACATGAAAAAAAGCTCATCGTCACTAGTCATTAGAGAAATGCAAATCGAAACCACAATGAGATACCATCTCATGCCAGTTAGAATGGCGATCATTAAAAAGACAGGAAACAACAGATTCTGGCTAGGATGTGGAGAAATATGAATGCTTTTGCACTGTTGGTGGGAGTGTAAATTAGTTCAACCATTGTGGAAGACAGTGTGGCGATTCCTCAGTGATCTAAAACCAGAAATACCATATGACCCAGCAATTCAATTGCTGAATATATACCCAAAATATTATAAATCATTCTACTATAAAGATACATGCACACCTATGTTTATTGCAGCACTATTTACAACAGCAAATACTTGAAACCAACTCAAATGTCCATCAATGATAGACTGGAAAAAGAAAATGTGGCACATATACACTATGGAATACTATGCAGCTGTAAAAAAAGAATGAGTTTATGTCCTTTGCAGGGACATGGATGAAGTTGGAAACCATCATTCTCAGCAAACACAGGAACAGAAAACCAAACACCGCATATTTTCACTCATAAGTGGGAGGTGAACAATGAGAAAGCATGGACACAGGAAGGGTAACATAACATACTGGGGCCTGTCGGAGGCTGGGGGGGAAGGGGAGGGAGAGCATTAGGACAAATGCCTAATGCATGCAGGGCTTAAAGGGCTTAAATCCTAGATGATGGGTTGATAGGTGCAGCAAACCACCATGGCACATGTATACCTATGTAACAAACCTGCACTTTCTGCACATGTATCCCAGAACTTAAAATAAAATTATATAATAATAATAATAATAATAATTGAGAAGCAAACAAATTCATGGAATTAATTCTTTAGTGAATCAGTTTAAGTGTAGTGATCTGTTTTATATTCATTATGATAATTTTGTTTTCTTTTTACATGTTTAAAGCATCACTAAGACTTATGCTCATCAAATGTTTGAAAAGTCTGATTAATTTTTTATATTATTTAATGCTTAAATGTTTAGAGGGTTCAAATTTTTAAATGCCTAGTTTTGTTTAACACTTAATAATGTAGCTTTTTATTTAATATTAAGTTTATGAAAGCATTGTGTACTTAGAGAAGTGTTAAATGTTTTAAAAATGATCAGCAGACAATAAAAAAGTACAAACAAAAAAAGTACGTTATTAAAAAATTTGGTATGGCATGAGTTTATGTATCCACTTAATTCAAAAGCCTAATTGAATTGTCAAAGGTTAAGTTCAATAAGTATGGTCTTGAAACTGAAACGCAGGGTTTTTTTGAACCAAATAAAAGTGTAATATGATTTATTGAGAGATTTTTCTTGCTGATATCATCCAAAGGAAAGCACTCTAGTCATATCTTGCCCCATGAATAAACCAAGGAGAAATAAACAAAATAAAAATTAGTGGCAAGATTTATCATTCCCCTTTGTATGTCAACCTCCAAAACTCGTACTCAAGTTTGAGTAAAATATAGGAACTTTACCATGCCTTACCACTTAGTTTTATTTCTTAATGAAGTCATTTTAAAAGAGCCAATTCTTATTGCCAAGTTTTATATTTTCTCTATAGGATAAAACACAAACTTCCACTAAGCTTTTTCTTTCCCAACTTTCCTTTTTTATCCCATGTGTAGCTTCCATCAAAATGTGACACCTCTTTCAACAGAGATGTGAATTCACACAGAAACATCACTTTTGTTCCCCTTTAAAAACCTACTTTTGGTTGTGAACTACTTTGACAAGAAGTTGTCACTGTGCTCAGTGTCATCTATTTACCTCATGATTAGCCCTCATAATTCATTATTTAAAATGTTTTCTTAAGGCTAATAAAAGTCCATTTTTTATACTGGTAAGTTTGTTTTACAATAATCTAGAAAAACATCTGTTTTGTAAATCCCAAATTCTCTTCATCAGTAAGACTTTTCTCTACTTCAGTGACCCTGGATTTCTATTGCATTCCTTCAATTACAAACCCATTATGTATTTCTACTTATAAATATTGGGAATATATTGTATTATGCTTTAGGTAATATTCTAGAACAAAGAACTTACTGATAAACAACCCAGGAATTATATTTTCACTGGGGATGAACAGCAGGAAGGAAAGAAAATCAATCAATAAATAGTACATTTTTGTTTAACATTTATAATCTTTCTTTCTTTCTCTAGCGGATTTTTTTTATAACAGTTATTTTAAAATTCCGAATCTCAGCCAGGTGCTGTGACTCTTGCCTGTAATTCCAGTGATTCAGGAGGCTGACGCAGGAGAATCACTTGTGCCCAGGAGTTGGAAGCTTCGGTAAGCTATAATGTGCCACTGCACTCCAGCCTGGGTTACAGTGAGACCTCATCTCAAATATATACATATATTATATATATATATATATATAATTATATATAATATATAATATAATATATAATATACTAATTATATATAATATAAATTATATAGTACATGTAATTAATATATAATATATAATTTATATTATATATAAAATATATAATATAGTATATATTAATATACTATATTTTATATATATATGAATAGGTTTATATTTATGCAAAAGTAGTGAAAGCATCACAGAAAGTTTCCATTGACTCCATACCCAGTTTCTACAATTATTAACGTCTTATGTTAGTATGGTACGTTATATACATTTACTGCAATATCAACACAGTGTTAGATTAGTACCATCCATGCTTTATTTAGAAATTTTAATTTTTATCTAATGTCTTTTTTCTGTTCCAGGACCACATTTAGGATATCTCAGTGTCCTTAGTTTTCATGTTTCCTAAATTCCTTTTAATTACAAAGGCTTCTCTGATTTTCATTGATTGTGATGACGTTGACAGTAGGAAGGAGTAATGTTCAAGTACTTTATAGAGTGCTCCTCACTGAGGGTTTTCTCATGTTTTTCACATGATTAGATTGGGGTTATGAGTTTGTGGAGGAAAGACTGCAATGGTAATGTGCTATTTGCTTCATATCTTAAAACGGGTACATACTATCAACTTGACTCATCACTGTCGTTAACCTGGCTGAGGTAGTGTTTCTCAGGTTTCCCTACTGTGAAGGTTATTATTTTCCCCACACTTTTATACTGTACTCTTTGTAAGAGTGATATTTTCATTATTGATATAGTAGGGAGTTATGATCTGCCTAATGAAGGACGGAGTATTTGCATAAATTGCTTATTCTACTTCTATTTATTCATTCATTCATTTATTTTTATATAAGTATAAACTCACGAATATTGCTTTTTCTATTATTGGCTATAACCCAATACTACTTTATTATTTTTTCTCAAATTTTTGTTTTGTCTTTTGAGAGCTCTTTCAGTTGCTTCTTGTGTTGCTTCGACATACCTCCATCATTGTCGGTATTGTTTTTTTGTTGAGTACTTCCATACTTTCTAGCATGACAAGATGCTCCACGTTCACCTTGTGTATTTCCTGCTCCAGACCTAAAACATTTCTTCACGAATCTCTAGTTACTTGTTTTAATCTTTTAATGTATTTTTGGAGGATGATATTAGTAACCAAGGGCTGTATTCTAGGTATATTGAATGCTAATTACTACAGGGATGTTTTTTCTTCACAGCCATCTAAGCTACACAGCAAAAGAATATATATGTGTTTATTAACCTGTGTATAAATAATTTTATATGTATCCATATGTTCCTACATTAAGCTAAACAATTTACACTGATATTTCCATCTCAAATTGATTAGATTGGATAATTCTATCAATAATAATTCTGTCCATGTTCAAATTTTTAACACCATATACCTCTTCCAGCTATTTTCCTGGTTTCCCATGCCCACCCTTAGAGTATATATTAGCCACAGTAAACTTCATTTATTTTATAAAATTTGTCTAAGAAATATGTATACAATATTTCCTCAAGTTAAAATATCATTTTATATACTGCAGGTTCAAAACTTTATCATTTATTCTTATTTATATGTCATTCTCAGGTTACATACAGGGATCATGTTTTGTTCTTTTTCTTCCCAAAATTGAATGCTTCTGCTATATCTCTCCGGACCTACTAGAATAAATATTCTACATTATATGTTGCTTCCATAATCTTCTATCTTCCACACCATACTGCTAACTTTGTAACAGAAGGTCCTTTTGTATCTGGTTAATCATTGTATGCCCTAAAACATGTGAAAAAATTAATACACTAAAATATTAAATAAATAAAAAAGGAAACATTTTAAAATTAATAATAATTTTTGGTCTGTGTTCATATGCTACCCCTTAACTAGACAAGTGACTTAAAAATTTGGTATATTAGAATTCTGTGAAAAAAAAAATTATATGGGAAGATTTTCAGAGACATGCTAAGCTTTTCTCTCTGGTAAAAGTAGAATGCCTTTATTCAGACCAATTCCCCTAGAAAAGCAGGAAAGTTGGAAAAGTATAAAAAAATGTGTTAGAAGAATACAGAAAAAAGGCAGCAAGCACTTGACTTTTCAAGATTCTGCAGAGTAAAAGCTCAGGGAAATGAACACGGTATTTGGCAGCACGTATTTCTTTGAAGCTTTGCCAAGTCAAGAGAGGCCACTAAGAAGCTGGAATATGAATAAAGCTTTCGTTAGACTCAAAGATAGTTGGAAAATTTGGGAGTTCAATGTCTACAAAAGAGGCAGACCTGGGAAATACTCAAGAATTTTCAGTTCAAACCTACAAGGGCTATGATATGGGAATAGAAGTGAACCTGAAATTGTCCAGCCTAAAAAAGAATGCAGCATAGCTTCAAATAGACTTAGCTACTGATTAGACTAAGTTAATTTGCTGCTGCACCAACTTGCTACAAGAAGCAAAGGAAATGTTCTCTGTAGAAAAATAACATGATGAAGAGCTGTTAATTTTCTTTCTCCCTCTTGTTAGAGACATAAAAATTTATCTTTTGGATCTTCACCATGAGAACCTGGTAATTTCCAATAAGGAGGTAAAACCCATGAAAGTGTAATGTCCCCTAATTCTGTCATGCACAGGAGTTATACTCTAACACACTTAGATTCAAATGCACTTAAATTAGAAATAAATAACAACAGAAAGTAGAAAATTGTGCAAATATAGATTAAACACATAATTCTAAAGAATCTATAGGTCAAAGAAATAGTTTTAATAGAATTTTAAAATGTATTCACCTTACATACTGTATATATACATCTGTACATAAATACATATATATATAATACATATGTATAGGTATAAAGGGAATAAATTCAACCATCACAGATGAAAGATTGAAATTTTTTTTAAAAAAGCATTTGTAGTGAACATGGATAGACTTTTTTTCTAGCCATTATTGCCTAAATGAAACAGTACAACTATATACAGAGTATTTACATTGTACTAGGTACTATAAATAATCTAGAAATTATTTGAATTGTATGGGAGGATGTGCATAGGTAATTTGCAAATACAACACCTTTTTATAAAAGAGACTTGAGCATCTACAAATTTTAGTATTTGTGGGAGGTACTGGAAATAATCTCCCATAGATGTCAAGAAACAAATGTAGATAGATAGATAGATACATACATAGATGATTGATTTGTTGATTGATAGAGAGGAGTCTGTTACGAGCAAAGTAGATCAAGCAGAAGAAAATATTAGTAAGCTTGATGACAGGCTATTTGAAAGTAAACAGTTAGTAGAAACCAAAGTAGAAAGAAAAAGGATAAAGTAAACTCACAAGACCTAAAAACTACCCTCAAATGAATAGATTTAAGAGTTATTGGCTTTAAAAAGGGTGTAGAGAGAGATGCAGAGGTAGAAAGTATATTCAAAGAAATAATAAGGGAGAACTTTACAAACCTAGAGAAAAATATTGTTATTCAAAGACAAGAAGGTTATAGAACACCAAGCAGATTTATTTCAAATAAGACAACCTCAAGACATTTAATAATCAAATTCCCAAAAGTCAAATATAAAAAAGACCCATAAAGCAGAAATAGAAAAGAAGCAAATAATATAGAATGGAGCTCCAATAAGTCTGGCAGTAGACAATTCAGTAGAAATCATACAGGTCAGGAGAGAGTGGCAGGACATGACATATATAAAGTGTTGGGAAAATTTTTTTATCCTAAAATAGTATATCCAGCATAAATATCTTTCAAACATGAAGGACAAATAAAGACTTTCCCAGAAAAGCAAAAACAAAAGGATTTTATCAATACCAGACCTGTCATATAAGAAATTCCAAAGAGGATTCTTCAATCTGAAAACAAAATTGTTAATGAGCAATAAGAAGTAATGTGAAGTGCAAAACTCACTGGTAATAGTTAACAGACACAGAATATTATAACACTATGATTGTAGTGTGATGTTACTCATATGTTGAGTAGAAAGACTAAAGATGAACCTATTAAAATTATAACTACTACAACTTTTCAAGACACAGACAGTACAATAAATAGAAAAATAAAAAGCTAAAAAGTGGGAGAAGGAAGTGAAAGTAGAGAGTTTTTGTTAGTTTTATCTTTTCTTATTTGTGTGTGTGTTTGGTTTATGCAGTCAATGTTGTCATCAGTTTAATGGATTATGAGATGTTACTTGCAAGTCTCATGGTAAACTCAAATTAAAAAAAAACTACCAAAGATTCACAAAAATGAAAAGCAAGAAATCAAAAGATATAATTAGAGAAAACCACTTGACTAGAAAGAAGACAGGATGAAGGAAAGGAGGAAGAGAAGACCACAAAACAACATACATATATATATGTGTGTATATGTTGGCCTTAAAGAGGAGGCAAAGAGAGATACAGCAGTAGAAAGTATATTCAAATAAATCATAAGTAGCACTTTCCAAACCTAGAGACAAATTTTTATATATCTATGGCAGGAATAATTCTGTACTACAAATTACAAAATTACAAAAATGAATATAAATGGACTAAACTCTTGAATCAAAAGTAAAAGAGTGGCTGAGTAGATTGAAAAGCAAAAAAAACCCCAAGACTCAACCATCTGTTGCCTGCAAGAAACACACTGCGCCTAAAAAGACATACAAAGAAAGAAAATAAAGGGATGGAAAAAGATATTCCATGCAAATGGAAACCGAAAAAAGAGGAGAAAAAGCTATATTTATATCAGACAAAATATATTTTGAGAAAAAAACTATACAGAGAGAGGAAAAAGTCATTATATAATGATAAAGGGATGAATTCAGCAAGAGGATATAACAATTTTAAATATGTTTGTACCTAACACTGGAGCACATAGATATTTAAAGCAAAGATTATTAGAGCTAAAGAGAGAGTTAGACACCAATGCAATGGTAACTTAAGCATCCAACTGTCAGTATCAGACAGAGCATCTATACAGAAAATCAAAATAGAAACATTGGACTTAATTTGCACTATACATTGACCATATGCACCTAATTGATATTTACAGAAACTTTTATCCAGTGGCTGCAAAATAAATATTCTCCTCATCACGTGGATCCTTTCTTTTTTTTCCCCCTTTTTAAATTTTTTAGAGACAGAGTCTCACTCTGTCACCCAGGCTGGAGTGCCATGGCGCAGTCTTGGCTCACTGCAACTTCCATCTCCCAGGTTCAAGTGATTCTCCTGCCTCAGCTTCAGGAGTAGCTGGGATTACAGGCATGCACTACCCATGCCTAGCAAATTTTTGTATCTTTAGTAGAGACAGGGTTTCATCACGTTGGCCAGGCTGGTCTCAAACTCCTGACCTCAAGTCATCCACCCACCTCAGCCTCCCAAAGTGCTGGAATTACAGAGGTGAGCCACCACACCCAGCCACATGGATCATTTTCAAGGAAACACAAAATATTATGCCACAACACAAGTTTAAAAATTAAAAAAAATGAAAATCAAATGAAGTATCTTTTATGACCATAATGGAATAAAACTAGAAATCAGTAACAAGTGGAACTTTAGAAATTACACAAACACATATAAATTCAAGAATATATTCCTGAATGACCAGTGGGTCAATGTGATGGTTAATACTCAGTGTCAACTTGATTGAATGGAAAGTATTGATCCTAGGTGCGTTTGTGGAGCTGTTGCCAAGAGAGATTAACATTTGAATCAGTGGTCTGGGGAAGGCAGATCAACTGTTTTTTTTGTTGTTGTTGTTGTTGTTTGTTTTGTTTTTTTTGAGATGGAGTCTTTGTCTGTTGTCCAGGCTGGAGTGCAGTGGTGCGATCTTGGTTCACTGCAAGCTCCACCTCCCAGGTTCACACCATTCTCCTGCCTCAGCCTCCCAAGTAGCTGGGACTACAGGTGCCCGCCACCACACCCAGCTAATTTTTTTTGTATTTTTAGTAGAGATGGGGTTTCACCATGTTAGCCAGGATGGTCTCGATCTCCTGACCTCTTGATCCACCCGCCTCAACCTCCCAGAGTGCTGGGATTACAGGCATGAGCCATCGCACCTGGCCCAGATCAACTCTTAATCTGATGGGAATAATCTAATCAGCTGGCAGTATAAACAAAGCACACAGAAAAATGTGAAAAGGGGAGATGGGCCTCGCCTCCCAGCCTATGTCTTTCTTCCATGCTGGATGCTTCCTGACCTCAAACATGGGACTCCAAGTTCTTCAGTTTTGGGACTCGGACTGGCTCTCCTCACTCGTCAGCTTGCAGACAAAGCCTATTGTAGGACCTTATGATATTGTGAGTTAATACTTTATAAACTCATATATATTCATATATACATTTATAAACTCATATATATAATTTTATATATATATACACACACACACCATTAGTCCTGTCCCTCTAAAAAAACCCTGACTAATACAGATTTTGATACCAGGAGTGGTTCTAGAGGAACAGAATATTAAAAATGGAGTTCTTTTATTGGTTTGGGGGTTTCTGGAGTTGGGTAGTTAATATGATTAGACCCAAAAATGCTAAGGACTCTATTTTGAATAGTATGGAGAACACTGATAGTCTTTGGTGTGAACTGTTTAGAGAGTTATTCAAAACAAATGCATCTGACATTCTTGACTCACTGCTCGTGCGAGGAAATTTTAGTGACTGTACATAATATCTTTGACCATATGTGGAGAACCAAGGAACATAATGAAGCTGGTTGGTTGTTGCTGAGTTCAGTGGACAAAGTGATAAAGGAAAATATGAACTCAGGGATTCTGTCTCCTGGCTACAGAAGCAGATACTGAGCCTCAAGTCTGCTAAAATTCCCTGAGTGAGAGTCTTGATTCTTGTAGAGAAAGAGCTGAAATTGTGGAAAAACAGACACAAGCTCTTATCACGTGAGTAGGAGACCTGCAATGAAAAATGCATGCACAGCCTTGCTAGGTGTCTACTGTTAAGGTGAGGGCATTGATTGGAAAAGAATGGGACCCTACAACTTGTAATGGGGATGTGTGGGAGGACCCTGATGAAGCTGGGGACACTGAGTTTGCAAACTCTGAGGAATCTTTTTTTTGCCGGAAGAAACAGCTTCCCCATCTCCAGGAGGGGCAACAACCCCTAACTGACCTGTGGTGCCATCAGCCTTTCCACCTTTGTCTGAGGAGATAAACTCTGCACTGCCTGAGGCAGCAGTGATGGCCTCCCCTGAGGCAGTTGCCAGGGGAAATAATGTTGATTCTCCTCAGGAGCTACCCCCAACACCTCTCTTTCTGTTGAGACCCATAACTAGATGAAAGTCCCTGCGGGTCCCTAGAGGTGAGGTTCAGAGTGTGACCCATGAGGAGGTGCACTACACTCGAAAAGAACTATTTGAGTTATCTAATTTATATAAACAGAAATCTGGAAAACAGGCATGGGAATGGATATTAACAGTATGGGATTCCACAACATTCCACCATTAGGTGGAAGGAACATGCAGTTGGATCAGGCTGAATCTATTGATTTGGCTCACTAAGTAGGGACTCTGCTTTTAATGTTGTAGCTCGGGGAGTTAAAAAAAGGTTCTAATAGTTTATTTGTTTGGTTAGCTGAAATATGGATTAAAAGATGGCCCACTGTGAGGGAGTTGGGAATGTTTAATCTGCCTTGGTTAATTGTAGAGGAAGAGATCCAAAGGCTTAGGGAGATTGGGATGGTGGAGTAGATTAGTCACTTTAGACCTACTCATCCCAGCTGTGAGGAGCCAGAAGATATATCCTTGACCAATGCCTTGCAAAATAGATTTGCGAGGGCAGCATCCGCATCTTTGAAGAGGCCTGTAATTGCTTTTCCCTGTATGTCAGATCTAATGCTGGGAACCACAGTCACTCAACTACAAAATTTAAATACAATGGGAATAATTATATCCTGAGGTGGCAGGGACCAAGTGGCAGCACTCAACTATCAAAGGCAAAGTGGGAATAGCTACAGAAATGGACAGCCGAGGCAAAGTGGCAATCAGAATAGTCTGACTCATATAGAGCTCTGGCATTGGCTAATTAATCAGGGTGTTCCTAGAGGTGAAATATATAGGAAGCCCACTACATTCTTAATTAATACAAGCAGAAAACATCTCAGTCAAATGGACAAAAAACTAATTTAAATTATAAAAACAGAGAGTCATGGCCCCACAATAATTTTCCAGACATGAGCCAGTTTACAGACCCAGAACCCCTTGAATGAAGGGGAGTCATGGTCCCTTTGAGAAGGACCCCATTACATTACCAACAATTTATGCAGTGAATCTTTCTCCCATCCTTCCCCAACAAGACCCTCAGCCTTTTACTACATTAACTGTGCATTGAGAAAAAGAAAGTGATCAGACATTTCAGGGGCTACTGGACACTAGCTCTAACTGATGTTGATTCCAGGGGAACCAAGATGTCATTGTGGTCCTCCAGTTAAAGTAGGGTCTTATGGAGGTCAGGTAGTTAATGGAGTTTTAGCTCAGGTCTGACTTACAGTGGGTCCAGTGGGTCCTCAGACTCATCCTGTGGTCATTACCCCAGTGCCAGATGCATAATTGGCACAGACATACTTAACAGCTGGCAGAACCCCCACACTGGCTCCCTGACTGGTAGAGTGAGGGCTATTATGGTTGGAAAGGCCAAATGGAAGCCATTAGAGCTATCTCTACTTAGAAAAATAGTAAATTGAAAGCAATATCACATCCCAGGTGGAATTCCAGAGATTAGCGTGACCATCAGGTGAAAAACGCAGGGGTGGTGATTCCCACAACATCCCCATTCTACTCTCTCCCATTTGGCCTGTGCAGAACAGATGGATCTTGGAGAATCTGTTCTCCAAGAGAGATTAATGTAATGATCTGACATTATGTAATGAATGACAGTGGATTAATGTGAGTTTAACCAAGTGGTGACTCCAATGGCAGCTGCTGTACCAGATGTGATTTCATTGCTTGAGCAAATTAACACATATACTGGTACCTGGTATGCAGCCATTGACTTGGCAAATGCCTTTTTTTCCATAAGGCCCACCAGAAGCAATTTTTAATCAGCTGGCAAGGCCAGCAATATACCTTTATGGTCCTACCTCAGGGGTATATCAATTATCTGGCTTTGTGTCATAATCTTATTCAGAGAACCTTGATTGCTTTTTGCTTCTGCAAGATGTCACATTGGTCCATTACATTGATGACATTATGCAGATTTCTTCCAGTGAGCAAGAGGTAGAAACACACTGAACTTATTGGTAAGACATTTGCATGCCAGAGGATGGGAAATAAATCTGACTAAAATTCAGGAAACTTCTACTTCAGTAAAATTTCTAGGGGTCCAGTTGTGTGGGGCCTGTCAAAATATTCCTTTTAAGGTGAAGGATAAGTTGCTTAATTTGGCACTACCTAAAACCAAGAAAGAGGCACAATGCCTAGTGGGCTTATTTTGATTTTGGAGGCAACACATTCTTCATTTGGGTGTGTTTCTCTGACTCGTTTATCGAGTGATCCAAAAAGCTGCCAATTTTGAGTGGGGTCTAGAACAGGAGAAGGCTTTGCAACAGGTTCAGGCTGTTGTGCAAGATGCTCTGCCACTTGGGTCATATGACCCAGCAGATACAATGGTGCTTGAGGTGTCAGTGGCAGATAAGGGTGCTGTTTGGGGCCTTGGCAGGCCCCCATAGGTGAATCACAATGAAGGCTGGGATTTTGGAGCAAGGCCCTGCCATCTTCTGCAGATAACTACTATCCTTCTCTGAGACAGCTCTTGGCCTGTTACTGGGCTTTGGTGGAAACTGAATGTTTGACTATGGGTCATCAATTAACCATGCAATCTGAACTGCCTATCATGAACTAGGTACTTTCTGACCCATTTAGTCATAAAGTGGGTTGTGCACAGCAGCATTCCATCACTAAATGGACGTGGTATAAAATTAATCGGGCTCGAGCAGGTCCTAAAAGAACAAGTAAGTTGCATGAGGAAGTAGCTCAAATGCCCATGGTCTCCACTCCTGCCACCCTGCCTTCTCTTTGCCAGCCTGCAATGATGGCCTTGTGGGGATTTCTCTATGATCAGCTGACAGAGAAAGAGAAGACTAGGGCCTGGTTCACAGATGGTTCTGCACGATATTCCGGCACCACCTGAAAGTGGAGAGCTGCAGCAGTACAGCCCCTTTCTAGGACATCCCTGAGAGATAGTGGTGAAGGGAAATCTTTCTGATGGACAGAACTTCACATAGTGCACCTGCTTGTGCACTTTGGATGGAAGGAGAAATGGCCAGTTGTACGATTATATACTGATTCAAGGGCTATAGCCAGTGGTTTGTCTGGCTGTTCAGAGACTTGGAAGAGACATGATTGGAAAATTGGTGACAAAGACATTTGGACAAGATGTATGTGGATGGATCTCTCTGAGTCGTCAAGAACCATGAAAATATTTGTATCCCATGTGAGTGCTCACCAATGGGGGTCCTCAGTAGAGGAGGATTTTAATAATCAAATAGATAGGATAACCTGTTCTGTGGACACCACTCAGCCTGTTTCCCCAGCCACCCCTGTAATCGCCCAATGAACCCATGAACAAAGTGGCCATGGTGGCAGGGATGGAGGTTATGCATGGGTCAGCAACATGGACTTCCACTCACCATGGCTGACCAGGCTACAGCCACTGCTGAGTGCCCAATTTGCCAGCAGCAGAGACCGATGCTGAGCCCTCAATATAACACCATTTCTTGGAGTGATCAGCCAGCCACCTGGTGGAAGGTTGATTATATTGGATCTTTTCCATTATGTAAAGGGGGAGAGGTTTATCCTCACTGGAATAGACACTTACTCCAGATATGGGTTTGCCTATCCTGCGTGGAATAATTCTGCCAAAACTACCATCCACAGACTCACGAAATGCCTTACCTACCATCATGGTATTCCACACACCATTGCTTCTGACCCTGGCACTCACTTTACAGCTAAAGAAGTGCAGCAGTGGGCTCATGCTCATGGAATTCACTGGTCTTACCATGTTGCCTATCATCCTGAAGCAGCTGTATTCATGGAACAGTGGAATGGCCTTTTGAAGTCACAATTACAGTACCAACTAGATGACAATACTTTTCAGGGCTGAGGCAAAGTTTTCCAGAAAGCCATGTATGCTCTGAATCAGTGTCCAACATATGGTACTCTTTCTCCCATAGCTAGGATTCACGGGTCCAGGAATCAAGGGGTGGAAGTGGAAGTGGATACACTCATGATCACCCCTAGTGATCCACTAACAAAATTTTTACTTCCTGTTCTCACAACATAACTTTCTGTCAGCCTAGAGGTCTTAGTTTCAGAAGGAGGAATGCTGCCATCAGGAGACACAACAACAATTCCATTAAACTGGAAGCTATGATTGCCACCTGGACACTTTGTGCTCCTTCTACCTTTAAGTCAACAGGCTAAGAAGAGAATTACAGTGTTGGCTGGGGTGATTAACCCAGACTATCAAGATGAAATCAGCCTACTAGTTCACAATGGAGGTAAGGAATAATATGCGTGGAATATAGGAGATCCATTAGGGTGTCTCTTAGTATTACCATGCCCTGTGATTAAGGTCAATGGGAAACTACAACAGCCCAATCCAGGCAGGACTACAAATGGCCTAGACCTCTCAGGAATGAAGGTTTGGGTCACTCTACAAAAAGCAAACAAACAAAAATACATGACCTGCTGAGGTGCATGCTGAAGGCAAAGGGAATACGGACTGGGTAGTAGAAAAAGGTAATCAATACCAGCTATGACCACGTGACCAGCTGCAGAAACAAGGACTGTAACTGTCATGAGTATTTCCTTTGTCTTTCATTAAAAACATGTTTTGTACTTTAAAAAAATCTTTATTTCATTTACTTTATCATGTGACATAAAATTTATTGACTTCATATCAGCATTTAAGTATTGTTACCTTTATGTAATAGTATTTGGGTTGGGGATTGATTCAATTCCGGTTGTACAAAAGATAGTTGTAGTACATTAGGTATTATTATGACTTTATTATTGTCTTTATTTGAACATTATGTATGATCTCAGGAGATGTGTATGGATTCAAGTTGACACGGAGTGGACTTGTGATGGTTAATACGGAGGTCAACTTGATTGGATTGAAAGTATTGATCCTGGGTGTGTCTGTGAGAGTGTTGCCAAAAGAGATTAACATTTGAGTCAGTGGGTTGGGGAAGGTATACCCACCCTTAATCTGGTAAGCACAATCTAATCAGCTGCCAGTGGATAGAAAGCAGGCAGAAAAAAACATGAAAAAGGAAGAAGGGTCTTGTCTCCCAGGCTACATCTTTCTCCTGTGCTGAATGCTTCCTGCCCTTGAACATGGGACTCCAAGTTCTTCAGTTTTGGGACTCAGACTGGCTTTCCTTGCTCCTCAGCTTGCAGACAGCCTATTGTGGGACCCTGTGATCATGTAAGTTAATACTTAATCAACTTCTATATATATACATATATATACACACATAAATATTTAATCAACTTCCATATATATATATATATATATATATATAGTATTAGTTCTGTCTCTCTAAGAGAACCTTGACTAATATAGTCAATAATAAAATGAAGATGGAAATTAAATAAATATAGATAGATAAATACAAATGAGAGTGGAAGGATCACAAATGAAAACCCATGGTACCTAGTGAAAGAAATGCTGAGAGAACAGTTTGCAGCAATAAGCACCTACATCAAAAAAGTAGGAAACCATAAAATAAACAACCTAACAATGTATCTTAAGGAATAAAAAAGCAAGAGCAAACCAAACTCAAAATTAGTAGAACAAAATAAATAATAAAAATCAGAGCTGAAATAAATAAAATTGAAATAAAGAAAGCCCTATAAAATATCATCAAAATGAACAGTTTTTATATGGAAAAAGTAAATAAAATCAACAAACATTTAGCCTGGCTCTATAAGCAAAAAGCGGGAAGACACAAATAAATAAAATCAGATATGAAAACGGTGACATTACAACCAATACTGCAAAAATTGAAAGGGTCACCAGATGTTCCTGTGAGCATTTATATGCCAATAAGTTAGAAAACTTAGAAAAAAACTGGATAAATTTCTAGACACATACAATCAACCAAAATTGAGCCATGAGAAGTCCACAACCTAAACAGACCAATAACAAGTAATGAGATCAAAGCAATAATAAAAAGCCCCTCAGCAAATAAAAGCACAGGACCCAAAAGCTTCATTGCTGAATTTTACCAAACTTGAAGAACTAATACCAACTTTCCTCAAACTATTCCCAAATATAGAGTAGGTGAAAATACTTCCAACCTCAGACTTTGAAGCCAGTTATTTCCCTGATACCAAAACTAGACAAAGATGCACCATAAAAGAAAAGTACTGGCTCATATTTTTTATAAATATTGATGAAAAATCCTCAAGAAAATACTAGTAAACCAAATTCCACCACACAGTTAAAAGATCATTTATCAGGGCCATATGGGATTTATCCCTGGGATGTAAGGACGGTTCAACACGTGCGAATTACTCAAATGTGATATTTCATACCAGGAGAATGAAGGACAAAAACCATATGATTCTATCAATTGATGCTGAAATCCCTTTCATGATAAAAAACTATCACAAAAAAAAAAATGGATAGAAGGAAAATACCCATATATGACAGTCCCACAGCTAGTATTATACTGAAAGGGGAAAAACTAAAACCTTTTCTTCAGGATCAGAAACATGACAAGATCTCTACTTTCATGACTATTATTCAACATTGTACTGGAAGTTCTAGCTAGAGCAATGAGACAAGAAAAAAAAAGGGGGCATCCAAAATGGGAAGGAATAAATAAAATTATCCTTGTTTACAGATTAAATGATATTGTATTTGGAAAAACTCAAAGGCTCTACCAAAAAGAAAAAAAAAAACTATTAGAACTGATAAACAAATCCAGCAAAGTTGCAGGATACCAACTCAACATACAAAAATAAGGAGCATTTCTATATGCCAACAGTGAATAATTTGAAAAAGAAATCAAGAAAGCAATCATATATATTATAGCTACCTAGGAATTAACGAAAGAAATAAAAGATCCCTACCATAAAAACTATAGAACATTGATGACATAAATTGAACAGGAAACAAAAACTAAAAAGATATTCCATATTCATGGATTGGAAGAATCAAAATTGTTAAAATGTCCATACTACCCAAATCAGTCCACTTATTTAATGTAACCTCTATCAAAATACTAATGACATTCTTCACAGCAATACAAGATAATCTTTAAATTTATAGGATTCCGCACACACACATACACATACACGAAAAGCAATAGCCAAAGCCATCCTGAGCAAAAAGAACAAACCTGGAAGAATCACATTACTTGACTTTAAGTTATACTACAAAGGTATAGTAACCAAAACTGCAGGGTATTGGCATAAAAATAGACACATAATCCAATAGAACAGAACAGATAACTCAGAAATAAATCTACATTTCTACAGTGAACTGATTTTTTGACAAAGGTACCAGGAACACACATTGAGGAAAGAACATTCTCTTCAGTACATGGTGCTGGGAAAACTGAATATCCACATTCAGAAACATGAAACTATACCCCTATTTCTCACCATATACAAAAATCAAATCAAAATTGATAAGAGGGTTAAATCTAAGAATTTAAACTATGAAACTACTGAATAAAATTATTGGGGAAGCTATCCAGAACATTGGTTTAGGCAAAGATTTTTTGAGTAATACCCTACAGGCACAGGCAATCAAAACAAATATGGACAAATGGGATCACATTAAATTTAAAAAGGGAAGAAAAAACCCACAAAAGAGCAGAAATCATTTGCAAACTATACATCTTACAAGAGATTAACAACCATAATATATAAGAAACTCAACGGGAAAAAAAAAGAATAATCCAATTTTTAAAATGGGCAAAAGACCTGCATAGACATTTCTCAACAGAAGACATACAAATGCAAAACAGGTATATGAAGAGGTGCTCAACATTACTGATCATTACAGAAATGCAAATCAAAACTAAAATGAGATATCATCACACTCCAGTTAAAATGACTTTTATCCAAATGTGAGGTGATAACAAATTCTGATAAAGATGCAGAGAAAAGATAACCCTTGTACACTCTTCTTGAGAATGTAAATTAGTACAACAACTATGGAGAGCAGATTTGAGGTTAATTAAATAACTGAAAATATAGTTACTATATGATCCAGCAATTTTACTGCTAGGTATCTGAAGCAGTATCTTCACTCCCATGTTTATTGCAGCACAATTAACAATAGCCAATATTTGGAAGCAACCTACATGTCCATCAACAGGGGACTGAGGAAATAAAATGTGGCATGTATACACAATGGAGTACTATTCAGCCATAAAAAAGAATAGGATCCAGTCATTTGCAACATCATGGACAGAAATAGAGGTCACTATGCTAAGTGAATTAAGCCAGCTACAGAAAGACAAGCTTCCCATTTTCTCACTATTTGTGAGAGCTAAAATTTTAAACAATTGAACTAATGGAGATAGAGAGGAGAATGATGGTTAGCAGAGACTGGGAATAGTAGTGGGGAGGAGAAGTGGAATGGTTAATGGGTACAAAAATGAAGTTAAATAGAATAAGATCTAGTATTTGGTAGCACAACAGGGTTACTATAATCAATAATAATTGTATATTTTACAACAACTGAAATAGTGTAATTGGATTGTATATAAACAAAGAAAAAATTAATGCTTTAGGTCAGTGGTCACCTACCTTTTTGGCATCAGGGACTGTTTTCTTGGAAGACAAATTTTCCATGGACCGAGGCTGAGAGGGAAGATGGTATCAGGATGAATCTGTCCCTCCTCACATCATCAGGCATTAGTCGGATTCTCATAAGGAGCACACAACCTAGATCCTTCACATGTGCAGTTCACAATAGGGTTTGTGCTCCTATGATAATCTAATGCTACTGCTGATCTGACAGGAGGCAGAGATCAGGCAGTAATGCTTGCTCACCCGCTGTTCAACTCCTGCTGTGAGACCTGGTTCCAAACAGACTACGGACCAGAACACAATCATAGCCTGAGTTTGGCATAGCCTGCTTTAGGTGATAGATACCCAATTTTTCCTGATGTGATTATTACACATTACATTCCTGTATCCAAATATCTCACATATCCCATAAATATATACACCTACTATGTACCCACAAAAATTTGAAATAAAATTATTTTTTAAAGAAAATTATAGGAAAGATCAAATACATTTATTTATTAAATGGAAGTAGATTATCAGATAGTTATTTATCCTTTTTCTCTTCAAGTTTCATAGTCTGAGGAGCAGGAAGAAGAGGAAGGTTTGTTCTTGCAGTCTCAGTGGTGGCAGAAGTTAAAGAAAATTCATGCAAAATAGACGTGTGTTGTTCAAGAGGCAACCGTACAATTCATGATGTTCACACAACAAAGTTGCCTATCATTGCATTTCTCAGATTCTATCCTTCTGCTAAGTGATGTATGACTATAATTTCAAAAGAAACAATAAGTGGAAAGATATCCATGCTCATAGGTCAGAAAAGTTAATATTGTTAGAATGTCCACACTGCACAAAGAAATGTACAGATTCAATGCAATAGCTATCAAAATTCCAAGCACGTTCTTCACAGATTTAGAAAAAAACATTCCCAAACTTACATAGAACTACAAAAGACCCTGAATAGCTAAATCCATCTTGATAAAGAAAAACAAATATAGAGGCACTACACTTTCTGCTGTCACACTATATTACAAAGTTATACCAGTCAAGAGAGTATTGAAAAGTGATGTCAGCAAGATAATGGATCAGGTCTGTTGGCATTATCCCTCTCTCTCTCACACACACGAAACTAGAAACTATTTAAAGACAAAAATACTACCTCGAGTTAATCAGAATTCAGGGTAGAGTTAAGAAATCCCCTGGGTAAACAGAATTGAGAGATGTCTAATCTAATAGGAGAAATGGTCATTCCAGATCGCACCATGTCCTTCCCCAAACTGCTATCAGGGAACTCGCAGAGAATTTTTCTTTATACACGGCATACAAGGTAAGAAGAGGGAACTGGAGCTTGGCATTCAGTCTACCCATCAGTCTGAAAATCTTTGTGGGAAATCCTCTTTTGTCCCACTCCACAGGAACCTTTGGGAGTGCCAGCAGTGCTGGACCACCTAGGGTAAATTGGAGATAAATGTTATAGAGCTGGATTGCAATGACTGATGTGTAAATTATGGTGGCTACTCTGTCATCTAATTTGTGAGGACATCACATTCAAGAGACAGTCTGGTCACAATAATGTTTCAGGGAATGCAATCAATGAGAAGGTCCAAATCCCTGGCTGGATTTTTCACAGAGTTTTTGTGGAGAATTAGTCTGGCCCAGAAACAACTAAAAGGTCAGAGTTAAAGTCCAATGTCTGCTTAAGTCCTCTCCACAGTGGAAAACAATGGGAGGTCAGCAATATAGTGCCAGGGCAGCAGTTTACTCCAGGTGTTTCCTACGAGTCTTTCTTAAACCGAGAACCTATGGGAGGGCAGCAAATTAGTTCCAGAGCAGCTTTTTAAGATTTTGATGTTCACTATAGGTTGGCCACTGATTGGGAAACAAGGGCAGAGAAACCAGTTAGTTTCAGTGCAGCCTTTTACTCCTGGTGCTCACTCTAAATTCTCCCTAGATTGGGAAGAAACAACAGTCAAGCCTTTAAGTTTCCATACCTAGTAGTAGAGATCTAACATGACTAAAGAAAACTTAAAAAAACTGGAAGAGGTCACTGTCTCCTTAAAGGCATAGGCATCCACATAAAGATGCAAAGACTGTGGAAACTCAGAGAAATAAAATACCACAAAAAACCCAAAAATGAAACTGACCAGTCTCCATTAATGGAGCCCCCAAAATTAACATTTATGAAATGTCAGAGATTTAAGAATTATCTGCTTAAGGAAGTTCAAGTAATCACAAGAAAATATGAATAGAAAAAAAGTAAAATTGGAAAATAACCCAAGAACAAATTAGACATTTAACAAAGAAATAGAAAAAAATTAATGAAATCCATGAAATAAAGAATATGATAACTGAACTGGAAAACTCATTAGAAAGCTTTAATAGAAGATGTGAGAAAACAGGAAAGAATTGATGAGCTTGACGACAACACATATAAAATTACTTAATCAGAGGAATGAAGATAAAAAAGAAGAAAAAAGTGAGGAAGGCATAGAAAGCATATTTTTTAAAAAATGTGTCAGTTGGGTGTGGTGGTTCATGCCTATAATCCCAGCAATTTGGCAAGCCAAGGCAGGTGGATCACCTGAGGTCAGGAGCTTGAGACCAGCTTGGCCAACGTGGTGAAACCCCGTCTCTACTAAACATACAAAAATTAGCTGGCCATGGTGGCAGTTGCCTGGAATCCTAGCTACTAGGGAGGCTGAGGCAGGAGAATCACTTGAACCCAGGAGGTGGAGGTTGAAGTCAGGCAAAATTGTGCCATTGCACTCCAGTCTGGGCTATGAGAACAAGACTCCATTAAAAAAAAAAAAGAGAAAGAAGGAAAGAAAGAAAGAAAGAAAGAAAGAAAGAAAGAAAGAAAGAAAGAAAGAAAGAAAGAAAAATACGGAAAGAAAAGTGTCATGGCCAGATGCAGTGGCTCATGCCTGTAATCCCAGCATTTTGGGAGGCCAAAGCAGGTGGATTACTTGAGGTTAGGAGTTCGCGACCAGCCTCGTCAATGTGGTGAAAACCCATCTCTACTAAAAATACAAAAATTATCCAGATGTGGTGGCAGACGCCTGTAATCCCAGTTACTTGGGAGGCTGAGGCAGGAGAATCACCTGAGCCTAGTATCATGCCACTGCACTCCAGCTTGTTTGACAGAGTGAGACTCAGTCTCGAAAAAAAAAAAAAAAGTATCTGAAAATTTTCCAAATATGGAGAAAGGCAACACCATTCAGGCACAGGAATCTAAGGAGCCACCAGTAAAACTCAACTGAAAGAGGATATTCCTGAGGCACATCACAATCAAATTAGCAAAAATCAAAGACAAAAGAATATTTAAATCACCAAAAGAATAGAAACATATAACATTCAACAGAATCCCACTATGATCTTTGGCAGATTTTTCAGTAAAAACCCTGCAGGCCAGGAGAGAATGAAATGGTATATTCAAAATAATAAAGAAAAAAAAATCTGCCAATTCATAACGTGGTACTTAGCAAAGCTGTCCTTCGAGCATGAATAAGAGATAGCCTTTCCTAGAAAACAAAATCTGAGGGAATTCAACAATATTATACCTGTTTTATAAGAAATACATCAATGTAAAAAAATATGCTAATGTGTTACAAGAAAATATTTCAAGGCATTAAAATTATTGGCAAAATAAACAGGAGACAAATTCTGAATGTTTTAATACTGAAATCAGGGAAATTAAACCACTTATATCTTAAATATGGAGACTAAAATACTAAACTATTAAAATCAACCATAACTCCAAAAATTGGTTAAAAGATAGGAAATACAATAAATGAAAATTTAAACAGCTATAAGTAAAAATGTGGATACAAGTAGTATTAGAGATTGTTTTTGATAGTTTTCCTTTTGTTGTGATTAAAGATGTTATCATTTTAAAATAATCTATTATAAAATTTTTTGTAAGCCTCATGGTAACTACAAACCAAAAATCTGTAATGGATAAGCTAAAAATGAATAGCACAGAATCAAAACATATCACTAGAGAAAATCAGCCACTAAGAAAGATAGTAATAGAACAAGGAAGGAAAAAAGACGATAAAACAGTCAGAAAATGAGTGACATTATGGTAGTAGTAAATCAGTACCTATCAATAGTTACCCTAAATACAAATGGATTACATTCTTCAACTGAAAGACATAGAGTGGTTTACTGAATAAAAACAAAAAGAGGCCCAACTATGCTCTCTAAAAGGAACTCACATCACCTATAATGACAGATACAGACTGTAAGTGAAGGGATATAAGATGTTTCTTACAAATGGAAAACATAAAAAGAGTGGGAGTACATGTTTTATAATATAAAATAGACTTTATCTTAATAACAATAAAAGGTCATTACATAATGATTAAGCAGTCAATACCGTAAGATAATACAATTGTAAATATATATGCATCTCACACTAGAGCACCCAAATACATAAAACAAACATTAATTGAACTAAATGGAGAGATTAACTGCAATACAATAATAGTAGGCAACGCCATCTCTCCACTTAATGTAGAGAACATCCAGACAGATGTAATCATTAAAGAAATTATCAGTCTTAGACTATACTCTAGACAAAAGGAACCTAATAAATATTTACAAGATAGTTCATCTAACCATGGCAGAATATAAATTTTTCTCAACAGCCCATGGAACATTCCCCAAGATACAACATATATTAAGTAACAAAGTAATCCTTAACAATTTTTTAAGATAAAATATATATCAGGTATTTTTTTCTAATCATATTGCAATGAAACTAAAAATCAGTAACAAGAAAGTTGGAAATGGAAAATTCATAAAAATTACACAACATTCTCCTGAACAATGAATGGTTCAATGAAAAAAAAAAAGCTAAGATTGGAAATATTCTTCAGACAAATTCAAATGAAAAAAAATCAAAATCTTAGGCATACAGTAAAAGCAGTTTGAAAAGAAAGTTTTATGATAATAAACATCTTCATAAAAATATAGAAAGACTTAAAATAACCAACTTAATGACACACCATACCTCAAGGAACTAGGAAAACAAGACCGAACCAAACCCATAATTAGTAGAAGGGAAGAAATAGTAAAGATCAGAGGAAAAAACAATGAAATTGAGTAAGATAATACAGAAGATGAACAAATCAAAGAGTTTTGAAAAACTTGATAAATAGACTTTTTAAAACCTAAAAAGATGATATGAGTAAGTTCCTAGACACATACAACCTACCAAGAGTAAACCACGAAAAAACAGAAAAATCTCAGAAACAAGTAACAAGTAATAAAATTGAAGCAGTAATAAAAAGTCTCCCATAAAAGAAAACCCCAGGATCTAATATCAGTATCTTTGAAAAACATTGATGAAAAAGAAAACCTCAAACAAATAATAAATGTAACGGCTCATTTAAAATGATTTAAATGTAGCAAATTAAATTGAACAACACATGAAAAAGGATTAACCTATGGGATATAAGAATGGTCCAACAAACACTAATCAATAAACATAATACCTCAGATAAACAGAATGAAGTATGAAATATGTATGATCATCTAAGTTGATGTAGAAAAAAGCATCTGATAAAATTCAATAAAACTTTATGATAAATATGTTCAACAAATTAGGTATAGAAGGAACATATCTAAACACAATAAGATCCATTTATGATAAACCCACAGCTAACATCATGCTAAATGGAGAAAGGCTGAATGGTTTTTTTTGCTAAGAACTGGAACAAGACTAATACTCCCAGTCTCAATACTCTTATTCAATGTAGTACTGGAAGTCTTAGCCAAGGCAATTAGGCAAGAGAAATAAATAAAAGACTTTCAATTTGGAAAGAAAGCAGTAAAATTAGCCTCGTTTTCTGATGGCATAATTTTATATATAGGAAAACCTAAAGACACGACCAAAAAACTGTTAGAACTGATAAACACATTCAGTTAAGTTACAGAATTTAAAAATCGGCCTACAAATATTAATAGTGTTTCCATATACCATCGACTAGCTGAAAACAAATTAATAAAGCAATCTCATTTGCAATGACTTAAAAGAAAGCCTAGGAATAAATTTAAGGTAGTAAAAGATCTCTACAAACAAACTAAAATATACTAATGCAAGAAATTCAAGAGGACTCAAAAAAATATGGAAAGACATCACATGTTAATAGTCTGAAACAGTTACTATTGTTAAAATGACAATAGTACCCAAAATGTTTTACAGACTCAATACTATCTCTATAAACATACTGTTCTCATCCTTCACAAAAATAGAAATAAATGTATTCTAAAATTAATATAGAATACAAAAGACCCAGAATAACCAAAGCAATCGTAAGCAAAAAGAACAAAGCTAGAGCCGTCACACTATGAGATTTCAAAATATGCTGTAAAACTAAAGTAACCAAAACAGCGTGGCACTAACAAAAACAGACACATACACCAATGAAACAGACTATAAAACCCAGAAATAAATCCATGTTTTTGCAGCAGACAGATTTTTGACAAGGACACTAAAAACATAAAATGGAGAAATATAGTCCCTTTAATAAATGATGTGGGGAAGTTAGATAACCATATGCAGAATTATGAAACTAGATACCAATATTTCACCATATACAAAAATAAAATCAAATTTGATTAAAGACACAATGCAAGATTCAAAACTATATAAAACCACTGGAAGAAAATATAGTGGGAGTGCTTCGGGACAGTGATGTGAGAAAAAATTTCATGGTTTAGATCTGAAAAGCACAGGAAATAAAAGCAAAACCATAAAAATGGTTTATGTCAAACTAAAGTGCTTCTGCAGAGCAAACAATTGACAGAGTAAAGAGACAACCTACACAATGTGAGAATGTATTTGCAAACTATTCACCTCAGAGGAAATTAATGTCTAGAATATGCAAGGATCTCAAATGATAGCAATAATAATAATAACAATAATCTGATTTTTAAATGTGCAAATGATCTAGAGACATTTCTCAAAATAATGCATAAAAATGTCCAACAAACATATGAAAAAAATGCTCAGCATCACTATTCATAAGAGCAATGCAAATCGAAACCATAATGGGATATTATGTGACCCTAATTAGAATAACTGTCATCAAAAATATCAGAAACACCAAAAATAAGAAATGCTGATATGCGTGTAGAAAAAAGGGAACATTTATACTCTGTTAGTGAAAATGTAAACTAGTAATTTTGGAGGACAACATGGAAATTCCTCCAAAACCTAGAAATAGACCTACCATATGATTCAGCAATCCCACTACTGGGCCTATATCGAAGTAAAAGAAAATCGATATATCAAAGTGATATTTGCCCCCATGATTATTACAGCTTTATTCACAATTGCCAAGATATGAAATCAGTCTAAAGTGTCCATCAACAGATACATGGATAAAGAAAATGTGGTATATACACACAATGGAATACTATTCAGCCATAAAAAAATAGAAATCCTGATATTTGTAGCAATAAAGATGAGCCTGGAGAAAATTATGTTAAGTGAAATAAGCTGCAAACAGAAAAGTTAATATTGCATTTTTTTCCCTACTGTGGAAGAAAAAAACTTGATCTCATAGCATTAGGGAGTAGAAAATGGTTACTAGAGGCTGAGGGGAAAGAGGATGGGAAAAGATTGATTAAAGGGCACAAAATTACAGCTAGATAGGAGAAAAAATTTCTAGCATTTTGCAGCACTGTAGGAACATTATAGTTAACAATAATTTATTATATATTTTCAAACAGAAGAAAATATTTTTAGTGTTCCTAATACAAGAAATAATAAATTTTGAAGTGATGGATATGCTAGGTACACTAATTTGATCATTAAACATTGTATGTATAAAAACATGACTATGTGTTTTATTAATATGTGTAATTACTATGTTCAATTTTTAAAAACTAAAGAGAAAAAAATTGATCGTAGTTTGAGGAGTCTTTGGTGGCTAGAATTTGCAGACTGAGTACTAGAGGGGATGCAACTACACAGTTAGAAAACTCAAATATATGTGCAAGATATCACCAAGTTGTTGGCTAAGTACAGATCTTAGTGAGAGAAAACTCTGAATGTAGGGAAAGAATTACCATAAAGAAGACGGAGAACAATTCAGAGTTCTTAAATTGCTAGCAATAATTTGTGGCCCCACCAGTTGAAACAGGAAGGCCTTATAAAACACAGAGGGTTGCGTAGAATATGCAAAGAGCTAACACTTTAGTGGTAGGGAGAAATTAGCCCTAGACTAAAGGTTTCCCTGGATGTATTCTAACAAACTTTAAAGGCAAACACTGAAAAAATATGCTTATTCTAAGGGTCATGTGCACCAAAAGAATGTCCAAAATTACACATGGGAATTTTTTTAAAACACTTCAAGGAGCAACGTAAAATCAAAGCTGTTAAGCATTAATGAAAAATTACCAGGGAAGCAAAGAAGCAATATGATATAACAATAAATTAGAGAAATTTTAATGAACGTGAACAGACCCATAAATGATAGAGATGACAGAAACTATCAGAGTACGACATTAAAATGTTTATGAGATATGCAGAAACTACAACAAAGACCTAAGTGAGAAGTCTAGAGATTAAATAATTATCTTAACTGAAAAAAAGCACTAACTGTATTAATAACATATTAGAAATTGGAGACAAACTGATAAACTTGATGACAAAGTCCACAGTTATTCAAAATGAAAAAAAGACAGAAAATATATTAAGAAAAAATAAATGGACCATCAATCACCTTGGAGAAAAAGGCCCTACATATACCAAGTTGCACTCTCAAAAGGAAGAGAGTTGGCAAAAACTTAGAGGAATTAATTAATAAAATTTTTAAGATTTGATAAGAATTATATACTCACAGGACTAAGAAAGTAAATGGACATTAAGCAGAAAAACCTGACAAAATGCCAAGACATGTTATGGCCAAAATTCTGAAAGCCAGTGCAAGAAGAAAATATTTCTTTATTTGTTTTTATTGATACATAATTGATATACATATTGTCAGGGTATGTATGATATTTCAATATATTCTTATAATTTATAAAGGTCAAATCAGTGTAATTAGGAACCCTATCACCTTAAATATTTTTCTTTTCATACTACAACAAATTTTTAATTATTCTGTTCCAGATATTTTGAAATATACAACAGATTACTGAAAACTACAGTCACCCTAATTATCTATAAGACACTAGATCTTATTTATTTTATCAGACTGTATATTTGTACATGTTAATCAAGTTCTCTTCAACTACTCTTACCCCTACTCTTCCCAAACTCTGGTAAACAGCAATCTACTCTTTATCTGCATAAGATTCAATTTTTTACCTCCCACATATGAGTTAGGACATGCAGTATTTGCCATTCTGCACTTGGCTTATTTCCCTTAACATAATGGCCACCATCCATGCAGTCTCATCCATGTGGCTGCAAAAGACAGGATTTCATTCTTTTTAATGATGAATAATATTCCATTGTGTGTGTATATACATACATATATATATCTATATTTTATTGTGTATATATGTATATACACACACACATATAAACACACACACATATGTGTGTGTGTGTGTGTGTGTGTGTATCACATTTTCTTTTTCTATTCTTCCACTAATGAGCATTTAGGCTGATTGCATATTTTGGCTATTGTGAATAATGCTACAATAATGGTGGCAGTGCTTATATCTCTTTGATATATGAATTTCCCTTCTTTTGGTTATATACCCAGTAGTGGAGTTGTTGGGTCATATGGTAGTTCTATTTTTAGTTTTTGAGGAACTTCCACCGAGTTTTCCATAGTGGCTGTACCAATTCACATTCCCACTAACAGTATATGAGGCTGCCCCTTTTTCTACACCCCTGCCAGAATCTGTTACTCCTTATCTTTTTGATAAAAGCTATTTTAACTCAGGTGAAATGGCATCTCATTGTGGTATTAATTTGCATTTCTCTGATAATTAGTGATGGCATTTTTAAATATAACTGTTGGCCATTTGTTTTTTCTCTTTTAAGAAATGTATATTCAAATATTCGGCTCATTTTAAATTTGATTGATTTATTGCTATTGGGTTGTTTAACCTTTATATGTTCTGATGACTAATGCCTTATTAATTAAATAGTTTGCAAAGGTTTTCTCTCATTCTTGAGTTGTCTCTTCACTTTGTTACTATTTCCTTTGCTGTGCAGAAGTTTTATAGCTTGATGTAATCCCATTTATCTATTTTTGGTTTTGTTGCCTGTGATTTTGAGTTTATACACAAAAAACATTGACCTAGACCAACGTCTTGGAACATTTCTTGGTTTTCTTCTAAGAGTTTTACGATTTCAGCTCTTAAATATAAGTTTTAACTATTTTTATTAAGTTTTTGCATATTTTGAGAGATATGGATTCAGAGTTACTATTTTTCATATGGTTATCCAGTTTTCCCAGCACCAATAACTAAAGACATTGCCTTTTTCCCATTGTATGTTCTTGGCACTTTTGTCAAAATTAGTTGGTTTGTAAAACTGCGTAGACTTATCTGTGGATTGTCAATTGTCAATTGGTCTATGTGTCTGTTTTGGTGACAATACCATTTTGATTTGGTAACTACAGCTTTGCAGTATATTTTGAAGTCAGGTTGTTTGATGCCTAAAGCTTTTTTCTTTTTGCTCAGGATTGCTTTAGCTATTTGGATTGTTTGTGGTTCCACATAAATTACAGAAGTTCTTTCTCTATTTCTGTAAAGAATGTCATTGATATTTTGGTAGAAAATTCATTGAATCTGTAATTTACTGTGAGGTCAGGTTGTTATTTTAAATATACTAAATCTTTCAGTATATAAGCATGGCTTTCATTTTTTGTGCATCTTCTTTAATTTCTTTCATTTTGTAGTTTTCTTTGTATAGATCTAGCATTTCTTTGGCTAGATTGATTTCTAGGTATTTTATTTTCTTTGTATCTATTTTTAATGGGATTTCTTTTTATTTCATTTGTATATTGTTCGCTGTTGTTATATATAAATGATACTAATATTTGAATGTTGATTTTGTATCCTGCAACTTTACAAAATGTGTTTATCATTTCTAAGAGTTTTTGGAGGAGTCTTTAGGTTTTCCTAACTATAAGATTATATTGTCTGTGAATAAAGCCAATTTGACTTCTTTCTTTCCAATTTTGATGCCCTTTATTTATTTCTCCTGCCTAATTGCTCTGGCCAGCACTACCAGTATTATGCTGAAAAAAAAGGGGTGAAAGTTAGCATCCTTGTCTTGCTCCATATCTTAAAGGAAAGGCTTTAAATTTTTTTTCTGATTCATTATGATGTTAACTGTGGTTTATCATAAGTGACTTTTATTACTTTGAGGTTAGTTCTTTCTATTCCTAGTTTGTCAAATATTTTTTAATCATAAGGAGTTGTTGATTTTTTATTAAATGCTTGTTAAGGATCTATTGATAGAATCATATGATTTTTGTTCTTAGTTCTGTTAATTTAATGTATCACATTTATTAATTTGCATATGTTGAAACAGTGTTTCATCCCTGAAATGAATCCCGTTTGACCATGTGAATGGTGTTTTTAATTTGTTGTTGAATTTAATTCGCTAGTATTATGTTGAGGATTTTTGGATCTATGTCTGTAGGAGATTGGTCAGGGTGGTGGGAAGAATTACAGGGAAAGACGGAAACCTTCTTGGAAGGCCAGGAGGGTTTGCAAAAGCGTCAGTAGAGAATTTAAGCTGAAGGTGGCTAATTCTCTTACCCTGATGCAGAGGGCAACGGGTACATAACAAGGGAATGTAAAGAAACTTATCTAGGTAAATTGGTTTACTTATGTCTCTGGAAACCAACCTTTGATCATTCACGCACAGGATTGCTCTCTACTCAGGGAGTCAGCAATGTTAATTACTGACAAATTGTGTTTGCTCCAGGCCTTTTTCATTATGTCTGTACTAAATAAATGCAAATGGCTCCAGCTTATTGGGGCTGCACTTACATCGTTAGCGATGCTGCACTCTCATTGGAGGGTGCCAAGCAGTGCAGTGCCTTAGCCGGGCTATCAGGTAAAAATAACTGTGTCTGCATACGGCTTTCATCCGTTGCTCTGCCAGGGTCTGCGGGAGGACTCGGCATGTGTCCATCAGTGATATTGGCCTATAGTTTTCTTTTTTTCTTGTACCTGTCTCTGGTTTTAGTATCACAGTAATATTGGCCTTGTAGAATGCATATGAAAGTATTTCTTTCTTGTCAATAGTTTTGAAAATATTAACTGGAATTTGTATTAATTCTTATTTAAATGTTTGGTAGAATTAAGCATTGAAGCGATTAAGTTCTGTGCTTTTCTTTGATGGGAGACTTCCTTAGGCTTTAATCATGTTATTCATTAGGGTTAATTGAGGTTTTCTACTTCTTTAAGGTTCAATTTTGGTAGTTTTTGTGCCCAGGCATTTATTTATTCACTTATTTTAGGTTTTCTAACTTGTTGGTGTATAGTTATTCATTTATTTTAGGTTTTCTAATATGTTGGTGTATAGTTAGTTATTCATAATAGTCTCTAAGGATTCTTTTTATTTCTGTGATCTGTTATCAAATCTCTTATTTTGTATCTGATTTTGTTTATTTTGGAATTCTCTCTTTCTTACTTAGTTATTCCAGGTAAAGTCTGTCAATTTTATTGCCTTTTAAAACTTTTATTTTTGTCTATCTATCTTCTGTATTGTTGTTTTAGTCTCAATTTCATTTATTTCTGCTTCTTTAAAAAATTGTCCTTATGCTAATTTAGAGTTTGGTTTGTTTTTCCTTTTCTAGTCCCCCCGACCCCCCCCTTTTTTTTTTTTTTTTTTTTTTTTTTGAGACAGAGCCTTTCTCTGCTTCCCAGACTGGAGTTCAGTGGCATTATCTCAGCTTACTGCAATTTCAACCTCCTGGGTTCAAGCAATTGTCCTGCCTCAGCCTCTGAAGTAGCTGAGATTACAGGTGGGCACCACCATGCCTGGCTAATTTTTGAATTTTTAGTAGAGACAGTGTTTTGCCATGTTGGCCGGGCTGGTCTCAAACTCTGGACCTCAAGTGCTCTGCCCGCCTTGGCCTCCTAAACTGCTGAGATTACAAGCATGAGCCACCATACCCTGCCTTTCTTTTTTAGTTCTTTGATGATCTTTACTAGGTGGTTTATTTAAAGTCTTCCTACTATTTCTAAATAAACATTTATTGCTGTAAACTTCTCTCTTAGTAATGTTTCTGTTCTATTTCACTGATTTTGGTATTTTGTATTTTCATTTGTTTCAAGAGTTTGTTTAATTTTCTTCTTAATATTTTTATTGAACCATTGGTTATTCAGAAACATGTTGTTTAATGTCCATGTGTTGGTGTCTCTTTATAGGCTCCCTTTCTTGTTGATTTTTATTTTTAATACATTGTGGTCAATTAAGACCACAGTGGATGTTTGATTTGATCTCTACATTTTTTAATTAGTTGAGATTTGTTGTGTGGCCTAAGATAGTGTCTATTCCTGGGAGTGTTTCAAGTGCTGGTGAAAAGAATGTGTATTCTCCAGCAATTGGATGAAATGTTCTATAAATGACAGTTACGCTTATTTGGTATAGTGATTAGGTGAACTCCAATTTATTTTTGTTGATTTTGTGCCTGCATAATCTCTCCATTACTGAGAATTGAGTGTTGAATTTCCATACTATTACTGTATTGCAGTTTATCTCTCTTTTTATATTTATTAAATTTGCTTTATGTACTTGGGAACTCTGGTGTTATGTACATAAGTGTTTATAATTGTTATTTTGTCTTGATGAATTGACTCCATTATCATTATTTAATACCCTTATTTGTCTCTTTCAACAGTCATTCATTTGTAGTCTACTTTAGCTGATATAATCGTAGCTACCCAGTCTCTTTCTTATGTTCCTGATGCATGGAATATCTTTTTCCATTCCCTTGCTTTCAGTCTATGTGGGTTTTTATTGGTGAAGTGGATTTCTTGTAGGTAATACATCGCTGGATCTTGTTGCTTTATTATCAATTCATTCAGCCACTGTGTGCCTTTTAACAAGATAATTGAGTCAATTTACATTCATTGTTACTGATGAATAAGTACTTAATATTGCTATTATCTTGCCTGTTTTCTCATTTTGTAAGTTCTCTTATTCTTTCTTAGTAACTTTCTTTGTTGTTAGGTGATTTTCTACAGCAGTAGGTTTTAATTTTTTCATTTTTTCAGTGAATCTATTATAAGGTTATCCACTGTTATGTCCATAAGGCTTACAAAAAATGTCTTATAAGAATAATGTTATATTACAAAGATGACAAATTAACATATTAGAAAGAAAAGATTAGAAAGAAACATATGAAACAATAAACTCTACATTTTAACTTCATCTGTTCTACATTTTGACTTTATTTTGTCTCAATTTACATATTTTCTTATTGCTTATTACTAAACAGATTCTATAGCTATTAATGTTTACGATAGGTTTGTCTTTTGGGCTTCATACTAAAGTTATAAGTGGATGGCACACCCCAATTACAGTAGTAGTGTATAATGGATTTCCCTGTGTACTTAATTTTTCTATTAGGTTTTATATCTTTAAATTTTTTTTTGTTTGCTTATACATTAGTGTTTTATTCTTCCAAACTGAAAAACTCCACTAATCGTTTCTTGTAAGATGGATCTGGTGGTGGTGTATTCTCTCAGCCCTTGTTTATCTTAGTAAGACTTTATCTCTTTTTCATATTTCAAGTGTCACTCTGCTGGATGCAGTATTCTTGGATAACAGTTTTTTTGGTTTTTTTTTTCTTTCAGCACTTGGAAAACATTGTCTCACCTCCTCCTGGCCTGTTTGATTTTCATTGAGAAATCTGTTTCCAGAAGAATTAGAGCTCCATTATGTTATTTGCTTCTTTTCTCTTACATTATTAGCATTGTCTCTTTGCTCTTGATCTTTCTGATTTGAGTATTTTTTGCCTTGTCATAGCCTTTTTGTGATCTACTGTTTTTTTTTTTTACCTGACCTTCTTGTATCTGGATATTAATCTTTTTCTCAAGCACTTGAAAGTTTTCTGCCATTACTTCTTTGAATAAGCTTTCTACCCTCTCTCTATCTCAACTCCCTCTTGACACCAATATTTTTAAATTTAGTCTTTTGAGATAATTTTCTATATTTTGTAAGCAATTTTGATTCCTCATTTCCCCCTCCCCCAACTGTATATTTTCCAAGAGCTAGACTTCAAGCACACTGATTCACTTGTGTGCTTGATTTATTGTGATGTTGAGTCTCCAAGGAATTTTCAGGTTCAGCAAATTTATTTATTAGTTTCAAGCTTTCTGGTTGATTTTTAAAGAATTATTCCAATATTTTTGTTAAATTTATCTGACAAATTTTTAATTGCCTTTCTGTGCTATTTTTTTTTTCAATCAAAAACTGCTGTTTTGAATTATTGGTCAGAGGGTTCAAATATTGCAGCCTCATTAGGGTCTGACAAAGGTTCCTTGCTTTGTCTGTTTGGGGAGCCCATGGTTCCCTGTTTGTTGTTGTTTCTTGTGGATGTACATCTATACCTTTTTATTTTAGTATTATTTATTTATTTCAGTCTTCTCTGTCTGGCTTATTTGATTTTATTGAATATATTTTTTAGAAATTCTTTAAAATTTTCCTTCCTTCCTTCCTTTCTTTTCTTTCTTCTCATTTTCTTCTGCTAGATTTCTCTCTTCTTTTTGGCACTAGATGGCTCCTTGAGCCCAGGCTTGTATCAGTTCTATTGAGTGCCACCATTTTCATATGGGAGTCTGTACTGAGGATACCTGTGGAACAAACTGTTTACAAGTATCCTCAGTACAGACTCCTAGACAGTCATCCTACACTACTGGGATATCCACTTTGGGAGCTCCCCCATATGAAAATGGTCACAAATATGGACCATGTCCAGATAATGAGATAAAAGAAGTTCAAAAAATTTAAAACCTAGAAAGTATGTTACTGAATTATATAAAAACTCGAAATAGATTTTAAAATTATCAGAGTAAAATTATATTTGAATATTAAACAACAAAATTGTAAATAATCCATTGTGTTGCGGGAAATCAGGGACCCCGAAAGGAGGGACCGGCTGAAGCCATGGTAGAAGAACATAAATTGTGAAGATTTCATGGACATTTCTTAGTTCCCCAAATTAATACTTTAATAATTTCTTATGTCTGTCTTTACTGCAATCTCTGAACACAAATTGTGAAGATTCCATGAACATTTATCACTTCCCCAATCAATACTCTTGTGATTTCCTATGCCTGTCTTTAATCTCTTAATCCCATCATCTTCGTAAGCTGAGGATGAATGTCACCTCAGGACCCTGTGATGATTGTGTTAACTGCACAGATTGTTTAAACAATATGAAATCTGGACACCTTGAAAAAAGAACAGGATAACAGTGATGTTCAGGGAACAAGGGAGATAACCTTAAAGTCTGGCTGCCTGTGGGCAGGGCAATTCAGAGCCATATTTCTCTTATTACCAAAAATGGGTAAGATAATTTTGGCTGAATTCTTTGCCCGGTAAGGAATATTAATAATTAGCAGCCCTGGGAAAAGAATGCATTCCCAGGGTGTGGCCTCTAAAATGGCTACCCTGGGAGTGTCTGCCTTTATGCAGATGCAGATAGGGATGAAACATGCCCTAGTCTCCTGCAGCACCCCCAGGCTTGCTAGGATTAGGAAATTCCAGCCTGGCAAATTCTAGTCAGACCGGTTCTCTGCTCTTGAACTCTGACAATGCATGCACAGAGGGACATGAAATTTCATTAGTGATTCTAGTTTCGCCCTGACCTTCTGCCTTGTGATCTTTTGTCGCTCTTGAAGCATGTGATCTCTGTGACCCACACCCTATTCATGCACTCCCTCCCCTTTGAAAATTGCTAATAAAAACTTGCTGGTTTTACGGCTCAGTGGGCATCACGGAACCTGCTGACATGTGATGTCTCCCCTGGACATTCAGCTTTAAAATTTATCTTTTGTACTCTTTCCCTTTATTTCTCAGACTGGCTGACACTTAGGGAAAATAGATAAGAACCCACGTGAAATATCGGGGGTGAATTTCCCCTGATACCGTTGGTTAAATAAGAGCTCAGAAAGAAAATGAGAAAGTAGCTCATATCAAATAAAAATATAAACACAAAATATTAAAGTGTGTGAGATGTAGCTACAACACTGTTTGCAGGGAAATTGTAACATTCAATGCTTATATTTGAAAAAAAATCCCATGACTATCTAATGTTCTAGCATAAGAAATTAGAAAAAAATTATAAAGATTCTATGCAAGTAGAAAAAGAGGGAACATGGGCAGAAATCAACAAAACTGAGCATAGATAAAAAATGTACAAAAATCAATGAAACCAAATGCTGGTTCTTTGACAAGATAAATAAAATCAGAAACTTCCAGCCAGACTGCCCAAGTTAACAGTGAAGGAGCTTTCAAGTATAAATAATAGCACAGAATATGAATTATTCTTGCATACCTTCAAGATTAAATAAATAAAATTAAAATATTTTATCAGCAGTTATATGCCTATAAATTGACAGCTTATGAGAAATAGACAAATTCCTTGAAAGACGCAAATTACCAAAGTTCGCTCAAGAACAACTGATAAACTGAAAGATCCTGTATTGATTAAACAAATAGCATTCATATGTAAAACTCTGTACTGAAACTGGAACCCTTCCTTACACCTTATACAAAAATTAACTCAAAATGGATTAAATATTTAAACCTAAGACGTAAAACCATAAAAACCCTAGAAGAAATCCTAGGCAATACCATTCAGGACATAGGCATGGGCAAAGACTTCATGACCAAAACACCAAAAGCAATGGTAACAAAAGCCAAAATTGACAAATGGGATCTAATTAAACTAAAGAGCTTCTGCACAGCAAAAGAAACTATCATCAGAGTGAACAGGCAACCTGCAGAATGGGAGAAAAATTTTGCAATCTATCCTTCTGACAAAGGGCTAATATCCATAATCTACAAGGGACTTAAACGAATTTACAAGAATAAAACAACCCCATCAAAAAGTGGGCAAAGGATATGAACAGACAATTCTCAAAAGAAGACATTTATGCAGCCAACAAACATATGAAAAAAAGCTCATCATCACTAGTCATTAGAGAAACGCAAATCAAAACCACAATGAGATACCATCTCACGCCAGTTAGGCAATCATTAAAAAGTCTGGAAACAACAGATGATGGAGAGGATGTGGAGAAATAGGAATGCTTTTACACTGTTGGTGGGAGTGTAAATTAGTTCAACCACTGTGGAAGACAGTATGGGGATTCCTCAAGAATCTAGAACCAGAAATACCATTTGACTCAGCAATACCATTACTGGGTATAGACCCAAAGGATTATAAATCATTCTACTATAAAGACACATGCACATATTTGTTTATTGCAGCACTATTCACAATAGCAAAGACTTGGAACCAACCCAAATGTCCATCAAAGATAGACTGGATAAAGAAAATGTGGCATGTATACACCATGGAATACTATGCAGCCTTAAAAAAGGATGAGTTCTTGTCCTTTGCAGGGACATGGATGAAGCTGGAAATCATCATTCTCAGCAAACTAACACAAGAACAGAAAACCAAACACCACATGTTCTCACTCATAAGTGGGAGTTGAACAATAAGAACACATGGACACAGGGATAGAAACATCACACATGAGGGCCTGTCGAGGGGTAAGGGGTTAAGGGAGGGATAGCATTAGGGGAAACACCTTATGTAGATGACAGTTTGAAGGGTGTAGCAAACCACCATGGCACGTGTATACTTACGTAACAAACCTGCATGTTCTGCACATGTATCCCAGAACTTAAAGTATATTAAAAATAAAAAATAAAATAAAACCACAATTAGATACTATTTCATACTTTTTAGAATAGCTATAATTTAAAAACTAAAAATAATTAAAGCGGCAATACCAAGTGCTAGCAAGGGTTTAGAGTACTAATACTCTCACAATTAGTTGAAAGCAAAGCAAAATGACAGTCACTTTAAAAACCAATTCAGCAGTTTTTAACAAACTTTTATTAAACATCCACTTTTATTACCTGAAGCAGGTATCCTACTTGATTTAGTTTGGATTTTTGTCCCCACCAAATCTCCTGTTGAAATATGACTGTCCCATGTTGGAAGTGGGACCTAGTGAGAGGTATTTGGGTCATAGAAGTTTATCCTTCATGAATGGTTTGGTGCACTCCCTGTGGTAATGAGTTCTTGGTATGTTAGCTCAAACATGAGCTGGTTGTTTAAAAGTGCTTGGCAACCCCTCCTTTCTCTTTCTCCCTCTCTCTCCATGTGACTCACTGGCTCCCCTTGCTTTCTGCCTTCAGTAAAAGATTTCTGCGGCCCTCACTAGAAGCAGATGACAGCACTATACTTCTTATACAGTCTGCAGATACGTGAGTCAAACAAACCTCTTTTCTTCATAAATTAGCCAGCCTCAGGTACTCCTTTATAGCAATGCAAAATGGACCAACACACTACTCTTAGTCGTTTATCAAAGCGAACTAAAAACTTATATTTACACAAAAACCTACCTCTACATGTTAACAGCAGTTTTAGACTTTCATTGCTAAGAATCCAAAGCAATTTTAATGTCCCTCAACTGGGGAATGGATAAACAGATGAAACAAATTTATCTAATAGAAACTAAACAAAACACACAGCAGATACACATACCAATATGGATGACTCTGCAACACATTATGTTATGTGAAATAAGGCAGGCCTAAAAGGCTACATATTGGATGATTTTACATACATGTTGTTCTAAAAATAACAAAACTCTAGTATCTAAAAATAGCAAATGTATCACAAAATAGAGCTGGTAGTGGGGAGAGGGTTTGACTATAATAGGACAGGGAAATCTTGCCCAGTATTGTAACTATTCTGTATCTTGATTGAGGTCTGATTACATGTCTGTATGGATTTATCAAAACTTGTAGATATGTGCAATAAAAAGATTAATATACTGGTATGCATATTATACCTCATGAAACAAAATGGAATAAAACCAAATGGTTGAAGTGGCCATTATAGACAAAATAGTTTTTAAAAATAGAGTTTTCTGTTATTTAATGAAATGTATAGCAATATGTAGTTAACATTACATGAATAAAGTATACATAAAATTTTATATGGTTTTAAAAAATGAATATTAAGAAGGAATATTTTATTCAAAAGGTTCCAAAAAAAGATTTAAAATACAGAAGAATCAGTGGTGGGGGCACAGGAAGATCTATAGCGCAAGAGCTTAAGAGTAGATTTTTTTTTCACCAAGAGATGCCTTTTTTTAAAAAACAGGCAAAATATATGAACAGACAACTCACAAAATTGATAAGCAGTCAGCAAATAAGTATATAAGAATTCTCTCATTATATGTCGTTAGAGAATTGCAAATGGGAACAACAATGAGATACTACAATGCACCATTAAGATGATTAAAATTCAAAATACTAATATCAAATATTGGTAAAGATGTGGAGCAACAGGGCTCACATTCTTTGTTGATGGAAATGCAAAATGGTACAGCCACTTTGGAAGACAGTTTGGCACTTTCTTACAAAACTAAATACACTCTTATCACATGACTACCAGTGGTGCTCCTGGATACTTACCCAAAGAATTAAACCTTATGACTACAAATTAACCTACACAGAAATGTTTACAGCAACTTTATTCATAATTGCCAACACCTGGAAACAACCAAGACGTCCTTCAATATGCGAATGCATAAACAAACTATGGTAAAACCACACAATGGAGTAGAAATGTAAATTAAATACAAAGCCATGGAAAAAAACATGAAGGAAACTTACATGCTTATTGCTAAGTGAGAGAATCCAATTGAAATAGTATATACTATATAATTCTAACTATATGACATTCTGGCAAAGACAAAACTCTAGAGACAGAAAAAAAATTAAATGTTTCCAAGGCTCCCAAGGAAGAGATAAATAGGTGAAACAGGGCAAATTATTAAGGTAGTGAAACCATTCTGTATGATATTATAATGGTGGATACATGTAATTATACATTTATCAAAACCCATCAAATGTATTAGGTTGGTGCAGAAGTAATTGCAGTTTTTGCCATTACTTTTAACAGCAAAAAATGCAATAACTTTTGCACCAACCTAATACAGCACAAAGGTTGAACCCTAATGTAATCTATTGACTTTAGTTAATAATAATATATCAACATTAGTTCATCAATTATGACAAATGTATCACAACAATGCAGGATGTTAACAAAAGTGGAAACTGAAAGAGGGAATATTAGGGGATTTATGGGAACTCTTACTCCATAATATCTTTGTAAACAAAAAAATTATTATTTTTGAGCAAAAAAGAAATAAAATTTATTAAGACTAAACCAAAACAAAAATGTCTGTGCTGAACACTTACTTGTCTGTGCTGGACACGTAGAGTCACATTCGACTTAGTTACAAACTTGCTTTGTCAATGTAAAAATGAATCATATAAACAATGATACAGTTCCAAAAATGCTTAACCTGACGGACAGGAATTTTTAACCATACACAAACAATCAGTGGAGTTGTTTATTTGAGTATGTGGTGATATGAGAATCATTCTTTGCACATCAGAGCAGGCAGTCAGCAGTAATATGCTTGAATGACTAGGACTTGGAGGTAGTAGAGCAGGATTAATATTGCTTCTGATTTACAGAGAGTTAATTGTCCAGAAAACATAGTAAACATAGAAAAGGCACAATCACTTCACAAGTGAGTTACACTTTTCACAGAAATATAATAAAATAAAATAATACATAAAAAATTAAAAATCAGGCACGCTGCCTTTTGGACATATGAGTTATGTAGATGGTATACTAATGACAGCAACAATAACGGCCAAGTAATATATATAAAATATGACTCAGGAGTACACTGATAACAAATTGCAAAGAAGGAAAAGTTGAAGATGCTTGCAGCTGTAATGCCTTTCATTAGAAACACAGGAGAAGGAAGTTCAAAATTAAAGCTTTTCACAATGGGTAAAAATGGAAACGCTCAAAGTGATAAGTAAAAATTCCTTTTGGAGGGAGTTCCCTTTTTACCACATGTGCTCATCTATATTGGAGACATTGAGCTAGAGTAACTTTCAGGATAGATACATGTTGGTTTTGTCAAGGAGGGACGAAAGATTGGGAGAAAGCATTATCAGAGCATTGAATGATATATGTACAGTTGGATTTAATTAGGGCAAAGTGATAAGTGATGGTTTTAGCACACGAATTAACACAGATGGTAAAAAAAAGACAAATTTAGTATCTTCAATCTGGAAAATGTCAGGCTTAGCATAGATAATGAAGTCCTAGAAAATACAGATGAAATAAAGGCTCTACTTGAAATGGTAAATGATTCTAGGAAGGAAAGCACGCATACACTATCCTTGGAATTTCTAAATAGATAATGACTATATTAGCTTAGGTCAGGTTCTCTGCTATAACAACTTAATGAGTCCAAAAATTGAAAACTTCTGGCAAGATAATAAATATTAAGCTGAAAAGGTTAGACTGTTATTTTAGAATGAAAATCATAAAGTATAATGGCAACAATTCAAATTTTAAATTAGTTGTTATTAAACGCCTTGCCACAAAATATATAACATAGTCCACTTTAAATTGTTAGTTAAATCTATAGATAATATTTAGAAAATATGAGCTTCATTTATTATTTATTTCTTGGATTGTGTATTTTCCAAATTATTACTGGAAAAAATTGGTTATCTGTATTTTTATACAATATCAATTCTATGTCAAATCCTATCATAAACATAATCGATATACTACTATTTAATGCTGAGGTATCTGAAAGGTGTTATCAACAGAAAAAACTTGTAGTTTTAAACTAAAGGAAAAATTGATACTAGCTTTTTAATGGAAGAACGAAAGTAATTTTTTTTTTTTTTTTAAACGGAGCTTCACTCTTTTTTCCCAGGCTGGAGTGCAATGGCGCGTAATCTCACCATAACCTCCGCCTCCTGGGTTCAAGCGATTCTCCTGCCTCAGCCTCCCAAGAGAACAACAGTAATTTATACAGAGAGAGAGAGAGAGAGAGGGAGAGAGAGAGAGAGAGAGAGAGAGAGATTTTGATGCCAAAAAAATAAGCTAAATATCATTATAGCCATGATACAGAAGAAAAAATGTAAGCAGCAATGAAGACTGCAGTCTTAGGACTACCAGGGTTTAGTCCATGCACAAGCAATTAGAGTTGTATTCATTTTAGAATAAAGCTGCCTCTAGTTATTCAGAATATTGGAACCAGGCAACATTTAAAGCAGAGGCTGCTGTTTATCTCCTCTGCTCAGAAAGGAGGTCGAAACAATCTGTAATCAACTTTTCCCTGAAATGTTCGTCTATATGAGCAGGAGAAAGGCAAGTCCAGCTGATTCTATTTCATTATCCCCATCCTACCATTGTGGGCAGACAACGTCAAACCACCTGTAAATGAGCTGGTTCTTTAGAGGAAAATCAGAGTCTAGGGGGAGGCTACAGAGATGAGAGAAAAAAAAAAAAAAAAAAGGTAAGACAAAAAGTAAAGAAAACAAACAAAACAATAGGTTAGCTGATGCGATGAAGAGAGAAACAAATTAATGCTTGCTAAATATGAAAACAAAAATCCAAAAAAATGAATAAAATAAACACTAATAAAGTTTTAAACATAAAAACAATTAAAATATATCATTAAATATATCATTAAATGTTATATCAATGTGAAAATCATTTAAAAATAAGTAGATATACCATGTACATGGATGATGTACAATCCACCTGAAATTATATTTTTCTGAACAGTGTGAGCTAGAGGTAGTTTTATTTTTTTCTGAATAATCAGTTGTCAAAGAATGAGTTATTGAAATATTCTTCCTTTTCCCATTGCTATGTAGAGCTAAACTGATCACAAATCAAGCAACAACGTGTTTGAATTTGTTTATGAGCTCTCTGTTCTGTTAGTTTGGTTTATTCACTTATTTTCATACAGTGTATTTTAACTGTTATAATTTTATTACAAATTTGTATATTTCATTATTATTTCTTTCTTTAAAAAGGCCTTAACTATTTATGGTTGTTGTACCTCCTGTGAATGTAGCAATTAGCTTGGAAAATTTTAATTGTTTTTTGAAATTCTGATTGACATTGCATTGTATCCTAAAGTAATATGGAATAAATTTACATGTTCAAAATAATAAATTTCCAATTCGTGAGCAAGATCTATCTCCCCACTTAATTAGGTAATTTTTTCAATAGCGTTGTATAATTTTAGGTTATTCTAAGTTATTTAATATTTTTGGTGATATTGAAAATAGTGTCTTCCTGAAAACATTTGCTTTTCCAAATTAATTGAAGAAACAATTACTTTCATTTAATAGTACATATAGTCATCATTATGTTATGTATTTGTTTACTTATTTACTACTTTTTTATTTTCAGATGCTCTCACTAAAATATTAGTTTCCTGAGGCACTATGGCTTTATCATTCTGTTTCCAGTATCTTAAAAAGTCTGACATACAACTGATCTAAATAAAGATTAAGTGAACAAATAATTTGTTGAATTAATTAATGAATGTATAAACATTTAGAAACCATCCTTTTTAAAAATCCAGTTAGTAAGGTCTCATGAAAAATGGTATTCAATTCTCATGGTCGCTTAATAGATTTGAATTTATTGATTTTTAACAACCTTAATTCAGGGCATCCTCCATCCCACTACGACTTTAAACATGTACTTTGTCCCACCTTTATATTTAGTGAAATATCACTTCCTTTCCTTTCATTATTCCCTTTTCCAATCTCCCTCAATCATGGCTAGTTCTGTGTAAAGAATATAATAGTAACAATAGAGGAAGTGAGAAACAGTCAAGGGAAAATGATCAGGATTTACAAATAGACAATCATTTCAATTCTTTCTTTCGTTATCTGTTCCCAAAAACTCTTCAATAACGAGTTTAAAGATCCAGTAATGTGCCGGGAGCGGTGGTTCACACCTGTAATCCCAGCACTCGGGGAGGCCGAGGCGGGCGGATCACGAGGTCAAGAGATTGAGACAAGTCTGGCCAACATGGTGAAATCCCGTCTCTACTAAAAATAAAAATTCGCTGGGTGTGGTGGTGGGTGCCTGTAGTCTCAGGTACTCGGGAGGCTGAGGCAGGAGAAAGGCATGAACCCGGGAGGCGGAGGTTGCAGTGAGCCGAGATTGCACCACTGCACTCCAGCCTGGGCGACAGAGCAAGCAACTCAAAAAAAAAAAAAAAAAAAAAAATCCGGTAATGTACAATGTTATGTAGTAGAAAGGAAACTTTGAATTTGATGTTTATACTCAAACAGTTAAGGAAAATATCCAAAACTTCTCAGAAGCAAAATAGATATAAACAAAACAAAAGCATTATCCTTTTTAATTCATGCGACAACATGCTGCTTTCTGTGACGATCATTGCAGGATATCTCTTTGAGTTAATTTTGATCCAGTGTTCTTTGAGTTCATTTTGACTCTTTTTTTTTTTTCTAATTGAAATTGGTGCCTGATAACTAAGAACAAGTGAGAGCTAAAGTCCTTTATAACATTTATAGGATTTTACTCTCTCATTGGCATGCTTCATCTACGGTAAATATTTTGGCTGAGTATAACTCTCTACCAAAGAAGGAGCAGCCAGTTCCCAATTCCTATCCTAGACCTGCAGAGAACAATTATAAAATATTGCTACTCATATCATATTTTGTAACTCTTCTACATAGAAAAAAGCAAAATCTCTTGAAGTCATGGAGCTCTCCAAGTTGTTTCTGGACACATATCAACTGTTCTTTCAAATATGCCTGATATTAATTTTTTCTATTAAATAAAGGAAACAACTACACCAGCAGGACAAAAAACTATTTTGCAGTTCTTGCTGTGAAGGAAAGAATGGCAGTTTATATATCTGGCAAATGATAGGCCTCTCTACTGAGACTCCCAACAAAGGTGTTAAATGCATCTCAAAAGACTTGATACTATTCAATTCTTACGGTTGGCCTCCTATTTCAACTTTGAAAATATATTACATAATATAAAAATAATGGAAATTAAAGAGAGTTATTGGGAACTTAGGCTTTTCACATGATTAAAGAGCTCACCATCTTTAAAAAGGAGAGTAAAAGTTAAGACTAAAAAATACAGAAACTGGAATATAAATCCAGTATTGAAAATGTAAATTAGTTTGAGTTGCACATAGGAAGCGAAAATGAGAAAGCATGATTCTTCAGTTTATCAAAGTAGATAATAATTGGTGACTATTTCAGGATACCAATAAAGGAAAATGCCCAGTCATAAAATCTCAAACAGGATTAACTATATATATATTACTTTAAGAAAGCACCATAAACACATAGAAATCTGAACTGCAGGATTTGTTTTGTCTCTCTGTTATAAGTAACTTTTAATGTTATACTATTAACCTCAGATGACACCAGGTTAGAAAAATATACAAATAACTAAATATTACCAATGGTTTTTATGAATACAAAGAGCAATAAGAAGCTTTGATTTTACTTCTACTACAATCTTTTTCATTCATATACTATTCATTCAGCCAAAATGGATTTGGAAACTATAATGAGTATACAATTTACGATATTCTTCCCACATACAGAAAAATACAGAAATTGTCTCCATTTTTTGAGATCTTTACATTTTATTTAGGATGATAAAAGATATGGATTTGAAAAATTAGGAAAATATTTAAACACTAACAAATGAATGAAAATTATATGAGTAAGAATTTAAAACATTATGTTCCAAATTTTTCACATAGCACTCACAAAAATGATGATGTTTATGGCAGGCTAAGGTAGGGTTCCAGAATGGAACTTGTAGCTGGATCGATTCAGGACCACACTAGTTTCCATCTGGATGCTAAAGGGAGTAATTGCTCAGCACAGCTGCAATTCCTTTACGGTACACCCGTCTGTACTGCCCAAGTCACATCAGCTGTCATGTTTTGACTTAAGTAGTACCCAAAAGGGGGACTGATAGAAAGTATCATCTTGCATTTGTTGACTACTGAATCTTATTTTCAATACACATGAATTCATAGATGAACATTCTCGATTAAGATGATAATGGAAGAATGCATGGTGAGAAGATGTGGAGGAAGAAAGAATTGCATTTAAAGAAAATAGACAACTTAGGTTAGGCCATAAATGAGGCTATGAAGATGCTTATAAAGAACGTGGTGAGGAAATCTGTAATTTCAGAAGAAGCCACAATTCAATATGATGAACTAAGATTTTATGTGATCCCCAAAAACAAGTTGAAGAGAATTCATTTAGAATATTTGAGAATTATCTGACAGTTTTGGGAGACAGTTTTTGATTTGAAGTTGTTGCCAAAGATATTGTGTATTGCTGAAATCTATAAATTTGCCTGCAAGCTGGCTAAAACTTATGAGCAATTCTGCATTTAGTACATTATTAAATAATCTAAACTCCTGTCTTCTTATAGGCAGAGCCTTGAGCCAAATTTGCATGACTACAACAGCAGCCATTTTGAATACAGTTTTGTTTGTAGCTCATTTTCTCTAAAGCATCATCACAAATATCAACTAAACTTAAAATGCTACTTTACTTTTGTAAAATTAAGTGTTATCAAATTTGAAAAACATAAAGGATAATTCCAGATAAACTTTATATACTTGAAAAAAAATCATTAGTTGGATGTCTCAGGAATGCATGTCTCATCAATTAATAAGAACATGTTCTGGATTTGGCCCATTGTCTTTGGGATCTTTTAACATATTCTCATATATGCAAGAACAGGCACATACACGATTGAATTATAGTAGTGAAAGTATTCCTTGGAATACCTTAATCCACTTTACAAGACCAAGCACATGGTTAGAAGAAGGCTTCTATATTAATGCTCCACCTTCACTCTGCTTCTTCTTCAAGTTAGCCATTAAATCTTGAACATTTTGCGTGAACTTTTGGTAAATGTTCACAAATTATTTTGATTTCTTTTGAATAGCTTCATATATCTTTTGAGAAGAACTGGGAATTTGTTAAAATTTCTTACTTAAGTCAATTGGGATATTAATATGATAAGGCAGTTTTAGAACGCATTACTGGAATTAATGATACAATATTAAGTTATTATGAATTGCTATAAAAGCTAAACATACATGTAAAAATTAATATATTTATTTCCTTAAAAAAGAATATATGTGAAGAGCCTTAGAGAAGCAGTGAGTCAAGGTTGGGCATGGGGGCTTGCCCAGAACTTTGGGAGGCCAAGGGGGGAGGATTGCTTGAGCCCAGGAGTTTGAGAACAGCCTGGGCAACATAATGAGACCCCATTTCTACAAAAAAAATAATAAACTAACAAAAACAACAACAAATAACATTAGCTGGATATGGACTTCCCTAGTCCCAGCTACTAGGGAAGCTGAGGTGAGAGCATGGCTTGCGCCTGGGAAGTCAAGACTGCAGTGAGCCATGACCATGCTGCTGCACTCCAGCCTGGGTGACAGCAAAATCCTCTCTCTCCAAAAATGAAAAAAAGTGACAGAGACAGAGAGAGAATATCAGTGATTCAAATTCTGAAAAGTAAAGGGTTTAAAAATTTGCTTAATTATATGAACATATAAGTAATAAAAAACATAAGATCCTCTGTGGAAAAACTAATTAAACCTTATTTTGGATTTTCTCATTACCATCATTGACCAGTGTGTTTCATACACAGGAACAGGTTTTAATCAACTTTCTATGTTGCATAAAATCTATTACGGTAAACATTTTAATGCACAATAGAATTTTATTTTGGTTATTCATTCAGTGTATGACCTCATACACTTAAAATTCTTGAAATGTCTAACCTTTAAAAGTGTCCATGTCTGGCATGCAGATTATGTGTGCCCTTATTTTTTAATTCTGTTGCTGACTTTATATTATCAACAAAATATGTTCTCTCATGTAAGCTACATTTAAGTTCGAGTTTTGAACCAGAGCATGGATAAGTACTGGATTTCTTTTTTCCAATTAACCTATATCAAGAGATCTGGTCACAAGCTTCGATACCTAAATAAGCTTTGTGAATGTAATAGGATAAGATAATATGACAGCAGCATACTAATATAGTTTATTTTGTTAGAAACCAATTGGGGTGATTTGTATGTCAAAGCAGCTGGGCAAAGCAGTTCAATGTTAAAGTACTAATAGGGTGGGAGGCAGGGCCATCATGTCCTGTGTTCCTTTATAGAACGAATCATTGTTCCACATTGAATCTTTGCAATGCAGTGTAAAGGATGCTGACACAATCAATAATTCCCTCTTGGAAAAAAAATGTTCAAAGATTCTATGTGAATAACATTATCCTATTTTCTCAAAATCCCTTTCCTGCATCAAGTAATATGGCTTCAGACAAGGATTCCAACTGAGATGTGGCATAAAAAAGATTACAAGGATTCAGTAGATCAGCAGGAAGCACAAAAAGAAGGCATCCTTTCTTGCAACTAGCTTGATTAAACCTAATGATCTAAGATGAAATTAAGATAGCTAACTTATTACCCGTATCCCCCCTGAGAGTTTGCTTTTCTGTTTGTCCAAATTGAATAAATAAATACTTGTTACATATTCCAAGAAGGTTCTGTTTTCAAATATTTTATAGAAATCAGAGTCTTTATTCTTGATTGTTCTGTAAAGCATCCATCATGAAAACAGGAATGATTACCTCTTATGCTTTTGGTGGAAAGTCCCTGTGACTCTGTTGTCAATCCTCCATGCCTCATAAAACTTAAGGAAGTGAAACTTTTATTTATCATCTTCTTTAAAATGACTAACAAATAAAAATACTTGGTTAATATGGTAATTTTTTTGTTTATTCAATAAAAAAATTCTCTCGTCAATATTAAATAAATATTAAGCAAATTTTATTTTATCTGATTATTTAAGATCAAATTATTCCCACATGTATTGATCCTTGATTAGTTTGTAAAGAAATAAGTGGCTATGGACAAATAGGAAATCCAATTTCTTTCTTAGGTAACAATTGCACATTAATGTTTTGCATGTATAGTCATACTATATATTCCTTATAATTTCAGATTTAATGGCGTTGCTCTCCTCCTTTATATTTTATGGTATATTTGAAAAGAAATTGGACACAGTTAACAGCGGTTGATTTGGAGCCAAAAGATTTTGGCAGCATCTACAAACGTACTGATAACCCCATTAACTGAACCATTGCTTTTCATCATTATGAAGACATTACCATGAAAGTCCAGCCAACACTTGAAATAGGATATGAGCCATAGTGTCTAGGATAATAAGAAGACTAAATTCTCATCACTGGAAGTGACCCAATTATATTTCACTATAAATAACATCTTTTAGAGCAACACCTGGTAGCAATATAGATATTATACAGACATTTTTCAAGATAGTCTTTTTCATTATTTCAAAAGGATTCATTTCTCCCACATGGTTGTCAGACCAAATGGTGCTTAGTTGATATCTAATGCAAGTTGGAAATACATTGAATTTGCACAACTGGATACTATAATGCTAAAATGAGTTGAACTATCTTAGCCTAATATACATGGACTAGCAAACATGGAGGCTTATTCTAGGCTGTCCCATCATCAAACTTACATACCTACCTCTCCTACTAATGATCATATCTCTATCCCATTTTGGAATTGTAGTCATAGGCTCTGTAGCATGAATAGATTTCCATATAGTCAATTTCTAATTGCACATAGTTGACTTCCTTTAAAACTATAGATTCATTATTTGAATTAAATATAACACCCAACGATAATGCTGGCCAGGGTTCCTAAAAGATTTCAAATTTCATATAATTCTAGCATTTGTGAATGATTCCTAAGTTATCTTATTGCAGCCAAGAATGCCTAATATAGTATTATTTTTAGAAAAACGGTCACTGATACCTGTTCATGTTCTTTCAAATCATGTCTAGCATATAATATAAACATAAACTGCTAATGGTGTTTATATATTCCAAGTGCTCATGTAATATTTGAAAAATACAATTAAGTCTTCAAAACTGAGCAAATATAATTATTGGAATAGATATATGTGTATAGGCAGCTATTATAAAATCAAAATTTAAATGACAGTAAGACTTATTGCCAATTAGGTATATTTGAGTTTTTGACATTAGCTATTCTCAAATATAATCTTGTGTGTGTGTGTGTGTGTGTGTGTGTGTGTGTTTTAATATTGTTCTTTGCTCTCTTTTTGTCTTCAGGCCTCCACTTTATGGAGCTTAATGTAAATATGTTTATATCAATAAACTAAATCTATATACTTAACTGTTTTAGCCAAATTTACATTTTGAGCCTTAGCTGTATTATAAATTAAAATAATTTGAATTTGTCAAAGGTTTTTGTGATATTAATTTTGATAAGGCAAAGACATTTGAGGGGGAGGGCAGAGAACATTCCAACATCATGGAACAGTTTGAAATCAGAAACAAAATAAGTCATTCATTTGATAATTTAATCAATATAAATTAGTTTGCCCAAACCTTATTTTCATCTAACAATACAAAATAATAAAGATAACAGAGTAGATATCATTCTGCCCTGAAGCTCACAGAGGTAGAAGAGCCCACAACCCTCACAGGAACCTTTAAGCATCTCTCATCTGAACCAGCCTACAAACATTGCTTTATAACCCAGAATAAAATGGCTCTGCAGAAAACCCGCTTTCCTCAACAGATACTGTTTTTCATGAATGTATATATATATATATACATATATATATATATACACACACACAATTTTATAAGAAAGATAAATCCTTCTGCATTAGGTAGTTTTATAGACTGTTCCAGCAAGAAACAGATATATTTCTGGATATAGGGATGAAATACCCAAAATATGTTGTGTTTTGAGGAAGTAAGCTGGTTGTTAAAAAATTTGATATAGAAGTCTTGATTTTAAATAAATATTACCTTTAACTATTAAGTAAAGTTTTAGATTTTCTTTAAAGGCAATTAGAAATGACTGGATATTAAATATTTCCTATAAATTCAACCAATAAAAAACTACGTAGTTACATTTATTTTTTGTAACTAACAAACACTATAATCAGTTTATACATCAAGGTATTCAAAACATGCAACAATGCCTCTGAAACCAAACAGGAACATGAAAACGTCACAGGTTTCTATAACTTTATATTACTATTAAAATATGTATTTTGACAGCCATTTGCTTTTAGACTTACAACATTATAACATTAGTGTTGAAAAACATAACTATTATTATATTTCTAATCTATCACATATTCTTTTCTAAAATTAGAAGTAATATGATTATATATAAAAAAATTCAGATAAGCTTGCAATTTTCTTATTTTTTTCAGTTCCTCTTAGAAAAGTAGAAATACATCCTTATTTCTACCCCGCAGTAATAACAATTGAAAACTTAAAAAGAATTTTGCAATAATCTCTGACAATATTCCCAGGGGTGGCTGAATTCATGCAACATCAAAAATAGCAGCAGCAGCAGCAGCAGCAAAAAAAACAACTAACTTATGCTTTCATCAGATACCTGATAAGGTTTGACTGTGTCCCCACCAAAATCTCATCTTGAATTGTAGTTCACATAATCCACACATTTGGTTAGAGGGACCCGGTGGGAGGTAATTGAACCATGGGGGCTGTTTCCCCCATGCTATTGTCATGATAGTGAGTAAGTTCTCATGAGATTTCATGGTTTTATAAGGGGCTTCCAGCTTCACTCACTCTCATTCTTCTCCTTCCTGCTGCCTTGTGAAGGAGGATGTATTTGCTTCCCCTTCCATCATGATTATAAGTTTCCTGAGGCCTCCCCAGCCCTATGGAACTATGAGTCAATTAAACTGCTTTCCTTTATAATTTACCCAGTCTCAGACAGTTCTTTTTTTTTATTTATTATTATACTTTAAGTTTTAGGGTACATGTGCACAATGTGTAGGTTAGTTACATATGTATACATGTGACATGCTGGTGCACTGCACCCACTAACTTGTCATCTAGCATTAGGTATGTCTCCCAATGCTATCCCTCCCCCCTCCACCCACCCCACAACAGTCCCCAGAGTGTGATGTTCCCCTTCCTGTGTCCATGTGTTCTCATTGTTCAATTCCCACCTATGAGTGAGAATATGTGGTGTTTGGTTTTTTGTTCTTGCGATAGTTTACTGAGAATGATGATTTCCAATTTCATCCGTGTCCCTACAAAGGACATGAACTCATCATTTTTTATGGCTGCATAGTATTCCATGGTGTATATGTGCCACATTTTCTTAATCCAGTCTATCATTGTTGGACATTTGGGCTCGTTCCAATTCTTTGCTATTGTGAATAATGCCGCAATAAACATACATGTGCATGTGTCTTTATAGCAGCATGATTTACAGTCCTTTGGGTATATACCCAGTAACGGGATGACTGGGTCAAATATAGCAGTGTGAGAATGGGCTAATACAGTAAAATGGTACTGCAGAGAGTGGGGCATTGCAGTAAAGATAACCAGAAAGGTGGAAGTGACTTTGGAACTGTGTAACAGTCAAAGGTTGGAACAGTTTGGAGGCCTCAGCGTACAGGAAAATGTGGGAAAGTTTGGAACTTCCCAGACACTTGTTGAATGGCTTTGACCTTGTTGAATGAGGTCTAAGCTGAGGTAGCCTTAGATGGAGATGAGGAACTAGTTGGGAACTCGAATAAAGTTGACTCTTGCTACGTTTTAGCAAAGAGACTGGTGGCATTTTGCCCCTGTCCTAGAGATATGTGGAACTTTGAACTTGAGGGAGATGAATTAGGGTATCTGGTAGAACAAATTGCCAAGCAGCAAAGCATTCAAGATGTGATTTGGGTGCTAGTAAAAGCATTCAGTTTTATGTTTTCACAAAGTATGGTATGGAATTGGAACTTATGTTTAAAAGGGAAGCAGAGCATAAAAGTTCAAAAAAATTTGCAGCCTGACCATGCAATAGAAAAAAAAAAATTCCAAGGAGAAATTCAAGCCAGCTGTAGAAATTTGCGAAGTAATGATGAGCCAAATGTTAATGGCCAAGGCAATGGGGAAAATGTCTCCAAGACATTTCGGAGGTCTTTACAGCAGCCCCTCTCATCACAGGCGCAGAGTCCTAGGAGGAATGAATGACTTCATGAGCCGGGTTCATGACCTGGATCCAGAGCCTTGCTGCTTCGTGCAGTCTTGGGACTTGGTGCCCTGCATCCCAACCATGCTAAAAAGGGGCCAACATAGAGCTCAGGCCATTGCTTCAGAGGGTGCAAGCCCCAAGCCTTGGCAGCTTTCATATGGTGCTGGGCCTGCAGGTTCACAGAAGTCAAGAATTGAGTTTTGGGAACCTCCACCTAGATTTCAGAGCACGTATGGAAACATGTCCAGGTAGAAGTTTTCTGCACAGGTGGAACCTTCATGGAGAACCTCTGCTAGGGCAGTCCAGAAGGGATATGTGGGGTCAGGGACCCTACAAAGTCCCGACTGGGGCACTGTCCAGTAGAGCTGTGAGAAGAGGGTCCTCCAGGCCCCAGAATTCTAGATCCACTGACAGCCTGTGCCGTGCACTTGGAAAAGCCTCAGACACTCAATGCCAGTTCATGAAAACAGCCGGGAGGGGTGCTGTATCCTGCAAAGCCACAGGGACAAAGTTGCTCAAAGCTGTGGGAGCCGACCTCCTGCATCAGCATAACCTAAATGTAAGACATGGGGTCAAAGGAGATCAGTTTGGAGCTTTAAGGTTTAACTGCCCCTCTGGATTTTGTACTTCCATGGGACCTGTAGTCCTTTCATTTTGGTCAATTTCTCCCATTTGGAACAGATGTATTTACCCAATGCCTCTACTGCCATTGTATCTGGGAAACAATAAACTTCTTTTCGATTTGGTAGTCCCTTTCCCTTCACAGATGGAAGGGACTTGCCTTGTCCAAGGTGAGAGTTCGGACTTGACTTTCAGGTTAATGCTGGAATTAGCTAAGACTTTGGGGGACTGTTGGAAAGATGTGATTGTGTTTTGAAATGTGAGGGCATAAGATTTGGGAGGGGCCAGAGGTGGAATGATATGGTTTGGCTGTGTCCCCACCTAAATCTCATCTTGAATTTTAGTTCCCATAATTCCCATGTTTGGTGGGAGGGACCCAGTGGGAGTAATAGAATCATGGGGGTGGGTTCCCCTATGCTATTCTCATTATAATAGGTTTTTATGAGATCCGATGGTTTTATAGGGGGCATCCCCCTTTGCTTGACTCTCATTCTTCTCCTTCCTGTCACCATGTAAAGAAGGAAGTGTTTGCCTACCTTTCTGCCATGGTTGTAAGTTTCCTGAGGCCTCCCCAGCCCTACAGAACTGGGAGTCAATTAAGCCTCTTTCCTTTATAATTTACCCAGTCTCAGGCAGTTCTTTATAGCAGTGTGAGAACGGACTAATACAATACCTAAGAAGGCAAACAAAGAAACAGCTCAATAAATTTGTACTTCTACCATTAATGATTCCAAAAAAAACAAAAACAAAAACAAAAACAAAAAGTATTACAGTGTTTCTTTCAGGTCTGGGAAGAACAAAAAAACGAAAGTTAAGAAAACTTTGACACTCTAAAAACTTTAAATAGAAACATATTTTAATTCTGGAAGGCAGGATGGATAACTAATAGGCTTCAAAATTTCTCCTGCAGATATTTTGCCCATCCCTTTTACTAAATTTAATATAATTTACTTTAGTTAAATAATTAATATGTTATAATAAAAGAGTTCATTTAATAAATATTAATATATAAAGGAGAAAGACCATGATAAATGCAATGGAATGGTATTATGTTTTGGACAGATATAAATGGCATTTCAAAGTTACTCCTTGAGAATGAGAAAAAGGGGTCTCAATAAATTAAAAATTAGTTTAGCACCGAAAATGAGAACAATTCTTAAGTTGAAACTATAAATTTTTGAATTATTCCATTATAAGAAGAACCCAATATGGGTTTTAAAATATACCTATCTAGTTGAACTGAGATTTTGAAGGAAAAGAAATGAAAAATATAATACAAACAACTTATTTCCAAAGATAAATATAAAAGCTGAGTAGACATTGAATAAAAATGCAAGGATGCCTAAAGCCTAATATAAATTGGAAAATGACTCAAATAGTCAAATTACTTACTAAATATAATACAAGAAAAGTACCAAAGAAGGACAGACTGCTCATGACAAGCAGTATCATGTTGACAGTGGAAAATTGTGGAAGTATGACTCAGTTCCTATTTTGCAATTTTTGTTTTTTTTTCTATTTAAAAATGATGTGCACCCTAAAAACTTTTAGGAAGTATTATATATAAAACACAGTCTAAGTTAAGTAGATATATTATAAAATAAAACTGAATTAAAATACGTCTATTTGTCTTAACAAATTAGAACTAAATTTACTGAATTAGGTATACAGATTTGCCAAATCATTGTTGGTACTCTTACAAAAGTTGCCAGATTAAGAAAGGGTGATCACAGAAAATGAAGAGAACAAATGTCCCAATTTTATCAGAAGAATAAAGGGAATTTTACAAAGCTTTGAAAACTTTAGTGCCCATGTATGAAAAGACAAGAAAGATATACACAAAGAGGTAATACATCTATGAATTTAAATAATAAAATGGTGGCAGTTACTTGGGTAAGAGTTTTGTCATTGAAGGAGAGAGAACAGAAATTAGATTGCAGAAAATTGAAAGAATAAAAAGGGAGGCAGTAGAAGGAGAAACATAATAGGGTTTTGTTGTTTTGTTTTGTTTTGTTTTTATTATTCTTGTTAATAACACCACTACCATACTGTTTTGGATACTGCAGCTTCATAGTATAGTTAAAAGTCAGGTAATGTGATGCCTCCAGCTTTGTTGTTTTTGCTAAGGGTTTCTTTGACTTTTCAGGCTCTTTATTCCATATAAATTTTAGAATAATTTTCTTATTCAGTGAAAAATGACATTGGTAGTTTGAAAGAAATAGCATTGAATCTGTAGATTGCTTTGGGCAGTATGGCCATTTTAATGATATTTAATCTTCCAATCTATGACCATGGAATTTCTTTTTCCATTTGTTTGTGTCTCTGATTTATTTTTGCAGTGTTTTGTAATTCTCCTTGTAGAGATCATTCACCTCCTTATTTAGATGTATTCCTAGGTATATTTTATTTGTGTGTGTGTGGCTATTGTAAATGGGATTGTGGTCTTGATTTGGCTCAAAGTTTGAATATTATTGGTGTATACAAATGCTACTGATTTTTATACATTGATTTTGAAACTTTACCAAAGTCATGTATCAGTTTTAAGAGACTTTGGCAGATTATTTTCGGTTTTCTAGGCATATAATCATATAGTCAGTGAAGAGAGATAGCTTGACTTCCTTTATTCCTAGCTGGATGCCTTTCATTTTTTTCTGTTGCCTGACTGCTCTGGCTAGGACTTCTAGTACCACATTAAATAGAAGTGGTGAGAGTAGGCCTCCTTGTCTTATTCTAGTTTTTAAGAGGAATGTGTCCAACATTTGCCCATTCAGTATAATGTTGGATGTAACTTTGTCATAGATGACTATCATTATTGTGAAGTATGTTCCTTCAATGCCTAGTCTGTTGAGGGTTTTTACTATCAAGAGATCTGAGATTTTACCAAAGGCTTTTTCCAAATCTAGTGAGATGATCATATATTTCTTTTTCATTCTGTTTATGTGGTAAATCAAGTTTGTTGATTTGCATATGTGCAACCAATCTTGTATCCCAAGAATAAAGGCCACTTGATTATAGTGAATTAACTTATTGATTTACTGCTGGATTCAGTTTACTAGCATTTTGTTGAAGAGTTCTGCATCTATATTTGTGAGGCATATTGGCCAGTAGTTTTCTTTCTTCTGTCTTTTCTAGATTTTGGGGTCAGGATTATACTGTTTTTATAGAATAAGTGAAGAAGAAATCTATTTTGCCTAATTCCCTGAGAGAGTTTCAGTGGGATTAGTATCAGCTCTTCTTTGTACATGTGGTGGAATTCAGCTGTAAATCCATCTCATCCAGGGCTGTTTTTTTTTGGTAGTTTTTATTTTTTTATAACTAATTCAATGTCTGAGCTCATTTCTGGTCTGTTCTGGCTTTCAATTTCTTCCTGGTTCAATCTTTGGAGGCTGTGTGTTTCTAGAATTTTATCCATTTTCTCTAGATTGTCTAGTTTGTGTGCATAGAGACATTCATAGTAGCCTCTGAACATTTTTTCCTATGGGATCAGTTGTTATATAAGCTTTGACATTTAGGATTGTGCTTATTTGAATTTTCTCTCTTTTTTTCTGTTTAATTTAGCTAGTAGTCTATTAATCTTGTTTAATTTTGAAGTAACTAACTTTTCAGTATTTTTTTGTGGGGGGTGTTCAGTTCTGTTACCTCTGCTGTGGTATTAGTTGTTTCTTTTTTTCTCCTAGATTTGAGATTAGTTTGTTCTTGTTAATTTAATTTCTTAGGTGTGAATGTTAACTTGTCCATTTAAGCTCTAACTTCTTACTCTAGGTGTTTAGCACTATAAACTTTACTCTTAACACTGCTTTTGTCAGATCCCAAAGATTTTAGTGTGTTGGGTCTGTTTTGCTTAGTTTCAAAGAATGTTTTGATTCATGTCTTAATCTTACTGTTTCCCCCAGAGTTATTTAAGAGCAAGTTGTTTAGTTTCCATGTACTTACTTGGCTTTGAGAGTTCCTCTTGGTATTGATTTCTATTTTTATTTAACTGTGGTCCTAGCAAATGCTTGATTTGATTACCATTCTTTTGAATTTTTTGAGGCTTTCTTTGTGGCCAAGCATATTCTCAATGTTGGAACATCTATCATGTGTATGTGAGAAGAATGCAGATTCTGTGGTTGTTGGGTGGAGTATTCTGCAGAGATGTATTAGGTACAATTGGTCAAGGGTTGAGTTGAAATCCAGTATTTCTTTTTTAGTTTTCTCACAAGATGCTATTAGTGGGATATTGAAGTTTCTCACCATTATTATATGGCTAAGTCTTTTTCTAGGTTTATAAGTATCATTTTATAGATTTGGGTGCTCCAATATCAGGTACATATAGATGTAGGATAATTAAGTCTTCTTATGGAATCGTATCCTTTATCATTATGTAATGCTGTTCTTTGTCTTTTTGTATTTTTGTTAGTTTAAAGTCTGTTTTTTTCTCATACAAGAATAGCAACCCTGTTCTTCTCTGTTTTCCATTTCCATGATAGATCTTTCTCTATCCCTTTACGTTAAGCCTTTAAATTTCATTACATGTGAGATGAGTCTCTTGAAGACAGCAAAAGTTTGAGTATTAATTTTTTTTATCCAACTTGCCACTTGGTGTCTTTTAAGTGGAATGTTTAGACCATTTATATTCTGGGTTAATACTGATATGTGAGGTTATCTTCCTATCATGGTGGTGTTAGCTGGTTTGTTTGTAGTCTCAATTGGGTAGTTGTTTTGTAGGGCCTACGGGCTATGTACTTACATGTGTTTTTATGGTAGCAAGTATTTAGTTTCGAAATTTAGAGCTCCCTTCAGCATCTTTGTTAAGTCCAATCTAATATTAAAAAAAAAATCCCTTAGAATTTTGCATGTCTGGGAAAATTTTATTTCTCTTTTGTTTATGAATTTAGTTTGGAGGGGTATGAAATTCTTTTTTTTTAAGAATTACAAAATAGACACCCAATCTCTTTTGACTTATAAGGTTTCTGGTAAGAAGTTCCATGTTAACCTAATGGGGTTTCCTTTATAGGTGATCTTATCATTTTCTGTAGCCTCTTTTAAGATGTTTCCTTTCACATTGACCTTGGATAGTGTGGTGATTATGTGCCTTCGGAATGGTATTCTTCTATAGTGTTTTACAGGGGTTTTCTGAATTTCTTATATTTGCATATCAAACTCTCTAGCAAGATCAGAGAAATTTTCATGGCTAATATCCTCCAATAAGCTTCTCGAGTTGCTTACTCTCCCTTTTTTCTCTCATGAATGGCAGTGGGTCATAGGTTTGGTCATTTTGCATAATCCCATATTTCTCAGAGGTTTTTTTCATTTCTTTTAAATTAGTTTTTCTTTATTTTTGTCTGACCATGTTGATTCAATGGACTAGGCTTTGCACTCTGAAATTAACTCCACTGCTAGGTCTAGTCTGCTAAGGCTTTCAACTGCATTTTAAAATTTCTGTAGTGAATTTTTCAATACCAGAAGTTCAGTTTTGTTCTTTCTTAATATGGCTATGTCATCTTTCAAGTCTTGGATAATTTTTCTGTCTTCTTTAAATTTGATTTTAACTTTCTCTTAGATCTCATTGAGCTTTTTTGCCATCCAGATTGTGAATTATGTGTCTGTCACTTCAGAGACTTAAGCCTGGTTAGAATCCACTAGACAGCTAGAGAGCTAGGAAAATCCTTTGGAGGTAACAAAACACTTTGACTTTTTGAATTACTGGGGTTCTTGCACTAATCTCTTCTCATCTGAGATAACTGATATATATGTATTTTTTAGCTTTTTAATATATATTTATATATTATATGTAATATACAAAAATATATTATTTATATAATACATATATGTCAAATATGTAAGCTATATATAAATATATTTATATATAATATTCATTTATAATATATTTTATTTTTATATATGATATATATTTATAAATATTTTATATACAATTATATATACATATAACATGTATACATATATCATATATAATATATACATATATAACATGTATACATATATCATATATAATATATACATACGTAATATGTATACATATAATATATAATATATACACACGTAATATGTATACATATAATATATAATATATACACACGTAATATGTATACATATATAATATATACACACGTAATATGTATACATATATAATATATACACACGTAATATGTATACATATATAATATATACACACGTAATATGTATACATATATAATATATACACACGTAATATGTATACATATATAATATATACACACGTAATATGTATACATATATAATATATACACACGTAATATGTATACATATATATAATATACACACACGTAATATGTATACATATATAATATACACACACGTAATATGTATACATATATATAATATACACACACGTAATATGTATACATATATATAATATATACACACGTAATCTGTATACATATATATAATATATACACACGTAATCTGTATACATATATTATATATACACACGTAATCTGTATACATATATAATATATACACACGTAATCTGTATACATATATAATATATACACACGTAATCTGTATACATATATAATATATACACACGTAATCTGTATACATATATAATATATACACATGTAATATGTATACATATATAATATATACATATGTAATATGTATACATATATAAAATATACATATGTAATATGTATACATATATATAAAATATACATATGTAATATGTATACATATATATAAAATATATACACATATATATATTTTTTTGAGACGGAGTCTCGCTCTGTTGCCCAGACTGGAGTACAGTGGTGCGATCTCGGCTCACTGCAAGCTCTGCCTCCCGGATTCACGCCATTCTCCTGCTTCAGCCTCCTGAGTAGCTGGGACTACAGGCGCCCATCACCACACCCGGCTAATTTGTTGTATTTTTTAGTAGACACGGGGTTTCACCGTGTTAGCCAGGATGGTCTCGATCTCCTGATCTCATGAGCTGCTGGCCTCGGCCTCCCAGAGTGATGGAATTACAGGCGTGAGTCACTGCACCCGGCCACATTATATATATATATATATATATATAATGTTTTATATATATATGAGAACTGATATATATATTATATATGTATATATATAAAATTATATATAGAAATTACTGTAGTTCGAATGGGGCTTTTTGTTTTATATTCTTTTTTTCCTTGAGGATTTGACTGCAGTGAATGTTGTGAATCGTCGGTTGACTTTTTTTCTGAGTGCTTTCGAGGGCCACGGCTCTGTACAGGTTTTAGGTTGTATATAGGTTCCTGTGGTGGGTTTCAGAGGCGTTGCTCATTGGAGGAATATATTTTCCTTTGGTGGTATAATTCAGGCTGCAGCCTAGCAGATACTGCTTAGGAGTACGGGCCAGCAGATAGGCTCTTTCTCAGCTACACACCCCTTTTGTATTTCAGTATACATGTAACATGGCTCCCTTCTTTTAAATCTGGATTGTGGCTGAGGACACATCCTGGTACCTGATGTCTCTAAGCAAGTTTCCCAGCTTCTTCCTTCTTCAACTATGGTGTTTGGCTTCCCTCTCTATAGAATTTCGTGTTTTCTCAAAATGTCTGTTTGAAGTGTAATGATTTCCCTCGATATTTTGGTTCCTCTTGATGAAAGAGACATTTCCTGGTTGCATCATAAAATATAGATAACAAATGTAAAATCTATAAGTATTTAAGATACATTGTAATATCTGTAAATATAATGATTTCTAACATGTGCTGTATGATAATTTAGAAGGGGGAGAGAAAAAGGTTTATTGAGAGGACAAGTGATATCTGTACAATAATTGCCTTACAAATAAAATACACATACACACAAAAGTATATTAAAACATATTGTATTTATAGGGCTTAAATGAATACAAATATCTAACATTATATTTTTAAATTAATGAAAATGTATGCATTTTTACCAAGTCTTTTACTTCCAAGAGTTATTAGATGTACAAATCCAAAATTTAAAACAAAAAAAACTTTTTTCTTGTACCCTCATTGAGAAAAGTAAAACTTCAAACTCTCATAAAATCTATCTAAAAATCAAAAATTTAACAGAAAGCCTAGAGAAAGCACAGAATATGTATATTTTACTTTCTTCATTCACCACCTGTTAGAATAGCATGTACCTGTGAATGCTAAATAAATAATTTTGACAAAGAATGAATGCATATTGGCACTGATAAGAAAGTTATAAAATTTGAATTGCATTTTGAAGTAAAAAATGTAATCTACTATTTCATAATGATTCAACAAATGGCCAGTATTTCTCTCTGATTCTGTTACTTTTTGCACTGGCTTCATGCCCTTTTCCTCTCCTTGGTTTTCTATGCTATAAGGTAATTCATAAGCAATGAAAATTAAAATACGCTCATGTGATTGCTTCATTACCTTTTAGCATGAAGCCACCATTGAGTAATTTTACTCAGTCCATTGTAAAGTAAATCACAATGTAGTGGGATACCAATGCACATCACTGTTCACTGTAGGCAATAAAAACCTGTAGATTTAGCTAAGAGGTCATCTATTCCAAACTCTTACCCAAATTAGAAATCTCCTCCACAACAATACGGATAGACGTTATCTACTATCGATTTGAATATATCTACCAATATAAAATACTGGTTTTCGGCATATTCTATTTTGTTTGAATGTCTCCAACTGCTAGATAATATTTCATGTATTGACCCAAATCCAAAATTCAATTAAATTTCTAGTCCTTTCCCCTTGTGTAATTTCTGAGGACATATATAGACAAAATCTCACCTCTCTTTAATATTACAGCTTTACAAATAGTTAAAGACCCTTCAAATTTCTTACATTAGTACTACCAGATGTTATGTTTGCCTTAAAAAGTCATCGTTTATGGCTATTTCCTAGAAAGGCATTTGTGTGCCATAGGAATTTTTCCCAGATTTTCCATCTTTTAAAAATAAAGAAGTAGTATCTAGAATTGTATAAAATAAGCCAGAATCAGTTTAAAAGACCTATAGTTATTCCTCCCGTCACCAAGCAAGACTCATCTAATAATATATGTGATACATGTGTAGTAACAAAGTTATCAATATAACACGTGATTAAGTTTGAAAAATGACCAAAGATAGGTTATCACTCTTTTCCTGAGGGTACTTGCTGATAAAAAATACAATGTTAAAGGAAAGGATAAACTAGGAGCAGCTAATTCTTTCCACCTTTGCTCAGTGATAGAAAAATTGTCCAGTCCTGATGTGCCTGTAAACTGCTTGATGTGCGTCCAACTCTGCCACAGTCTACGCCAAAGCTTGTGACATGTAAGAAACTGTCAGGTTATGAGTTAGTATGCTCAGTTGGAAATGTGGGAAAAAATACACTAGATGTATGTGAAATATATGTCAGCAATATTGTGACTAGTACCACCATATAGCAAAAGGAGAAAAATCTGAATGTTTTTGCAATAGCAGATTAGTAAACTTCATGCATTGTATAAATATATAACTACATAGTTTGCTGTTTTATAGCACATTTTAGTTTGCTTTCAGGTGTCAGTAGTTCAATCAATTTGAAATGATTTCTAATAAAAAACAAGAATTGAATTTCTATTTCAACACAATTAACAATAAACATAAGAATTACAAAATTTTGATAACATGAAAGATGGTAATTGAACATGTGCAGTTACAGAACATGCATTTTCATGTCACTCAAAATTATAACTTTTTAGTTAGATCAAATAATTATTCTTTTAGTTAATTTTGCTTGTTTTCACTCAAGTTTTAAATGGTTTGTAAATTTGGTTAAAAAATTGCACATTGAATAAAAACTCATTGGATATGTAGTAACAATATTGACACCAACAAAACAAATTTTTGTGAATCACAGAATTGTAATGAAAACATTTTTTAATTAAGAATCCTATGTAGCCAAATATAGTTCAAATTGGTTATGTGAGTGATTAATTCATAATTGCATCCAAATGAGGGGTGATATTTTAGCAATTGAAATAGACTCTATAATTGTCAAAATTTACATATGCAAGCATCACTGAACTACACATTTTCTTGTGATGAAGCTGATGTTTAATAATAAATATTAAATAAAATAATAGGCTGTTCATCATGGTAGTGCATAATTTTACTCTTTACTGCCTGGCATCAACTATATTTTGGGAAGTTTTGAAATTGCAGAACAAGTATTTTGTAAATCAGCTTCAATAGTCTGAAATCCCTATCTTTTGTAAATCAGTTCTCTACATTTAGTTATGTTTGTTTCAAAATAAGGTCAAAACCTGTAATCAAATAATTCAGTGAATGAAACTAAAAGGGGTCCTATTTTGCACCTTTTAGAGAATTTTAACTATTGAAAATAAAGCTTGTATGGAAGACTACATAAATATATTGAAAATAATTATTATGAAAGTTAGAAAGTAAACAAATGTATTGATTCCTAGGAGTTCAAATAGGGCAGAAGATTTAATTCTGAGATTCTATAATTGCATCTTGCTATATGCTTTGAAAAAATACTTTGACATAGGTCCCATTCTTATTGGATAAATTTATATTCTATGCTGGGATAAAATTAGAGATGGCCTAAAATTTGTCACATCTAAATTTGGCAAAACCTTGAAAATAAAATTAAATTAAATCAATTCTCTGTGACTTCCATGTAACTTAAAACTAAACAGAGACTATTTTCTGAAATAAAAATATTGACAGAATTGATTGAAAGTGATGATAACCTAATTTTAATAAATAAGCTATAACTGTATATTGGAAAAAACAACACTAAAATATAAATAATAAAACATTTTAGCAAATGCTGAGGCAAAGATATTTTTGAAATCACAGTTTTGATAATCAGCTATTCTTTTTACCTATGTACTTTGAGATAAACTCAACTAAGTCAGGACACTATCATTTTTCAATATTGCTGGACTTTTTGTCTTAATATTTTGTTATAGATATTTGTAGTTATGTTCCTGAGGAATAATTTTCTGTGAATTTTTTCTTCTTTTTATTAATAGAAATATATCAGTGTTTCTTATCAGGTTTATGCTAGCTGGCCTCATCAACTTAATTGGGAATCCATAAATAACTATTATAAACAGTCACAATTGTTTCTAAAACATTTGGATTGGCTAGACTAGAATTCAACTTGGGTTTTAATGCTACCATTCAAATAAATGTATCCTCAGTAGTAAATTACTTAACACTATGTTCCTATTTTATATGTAAAGTAAGCTCAGTAATTATGAAATATAATAGCTGCATCAACCTCTTCGGAGATTTCATCAACTGAAGAGAGCCACCTTGGTTAATATCATACCGCATTCACAGAGCTGCCTGTCTCCACTGACTAATCAAAAAGAGGATATGCCACCTAGCCTTCAAATCTCAGCTGGGCACAACTCCGAATGGTCATTTCAGCTCCATAGCTTTCCATGGGATGGACCAGCACTGTTGTTGAAACTGCATCACAAGTAATCTTTTTCCTTTGTTCAATACTGCTTCACTCCTCCTTCTTTCAGAGAAGTTGACTTCAAAAGCATTCTCTTATAAACACCCTCCTTGCTTATTTCCTATCCTGAGGAACCTAACTTTTAATGATAATAATGCCAACCAAGGTTATTGTGAGGATAATATTATATTCTACATATTAAGTACTTAAAATAGTACTCAAAACATCGTAAGCACTGAATACCTGTGATGAGAGATGACTGTATTTGAAAAGTGCCTAACTTTACGATAAGACATAAAAATCAGTAAATATGTCACAAATGTCTTCTCAAAGTCAGAAATTTAAGAAGCACATTCATTTAATACTATTTTTGAGAGCATATAATAATAAATTTTACAAATGCTATGAGGCATTGAGGGGTTAAGATTGCAGCTCCAACTCACTAACAGGCCATATTCTACTGACTCAAGAGAAAAAGCCTAGATTGATTCAAACTCATACTAATTATTCTAAATGTAGTAAAGAAAGGCAAGCTTCAATTACATATTTATCTATTGATGTGTAATAGACAACTATTTTACTCTGCTTACAATTTTTGGGTCAAACATTCAGAGAGGGCTCAGTGGGACAATTTGTTTCTAATAATGTAGCAGTGATATGAGATGGGGGCGGGGAAGTGCTGGGTAGAGAAGGGCAGGATTCCCGGCGAGGGCTCCACCCTCAGACCTGTGCCCCCAGACCTAAGTGAGGACAAGCACTCCTGTATTCACACTCAAATGTTGCATTTTACAAGACCACGGTGGCCTGCCATGCCCCCCATCCTGTGCCTATAAAAACCTCAAGACCCCAGCAGGCAGACACCCAAGTGGCTGGACATTGGGAGGAGCACACCAGCAGAAGCACACACCGACAGACACGGGCAGGCCATTGATGGTGGAACAATGCAGACACCCAGGGGAATTAAGCCAAGGATGGTGAGAGGAGAGCCCTGCCACCGAAAGGCCCAACTCCAGGGGAAGACCACCTTCCCACTCCATCCCCTTTCTAGCTCCCCATCCATCTCCTAAGAACTACTTTCGACACTCAATAAAATCTTGCATGTGCGATCTGATTTTTCCTGTACACTGGGGCAAGAACCCCGGGATACAGAAAGCCCTCTGTCCTTGCAATAAGGCAGAGGGTCTAATTGAGCTGATTAACACAAGCCACCTCCAAACAGCTAAACTGAAAGAGCACATTATAACACATGCCCACTAGGCCTCCGGGAGCTGTAAATGCTCAACCCTAGAGGCTACTGTGAGTTCGGAGCCCATGCTCACCATGACCTGCCTGTCTGCATGCTTCCCCTGGGGTTTGAGCAGCAGGGCACCGAAGAAGCAAGCCACACCACGGTCACACACCCTGCAAGGGGGTTAAGGGAAAACTCCTCCCATTTCAGCACAAGACGCAAGGCAGGTGCTAGATGATCCATATCTGAGATGCTTTCTCACTCACTTAGTTTGTGCTTCTGTGCCCTCTTTCTCCACAAAGCATGTTATTTTTCAGAAACACTCCAACTTGACCTGTGTCTGCAATTTATTGATTACAATTCTGACAATATTTTTCCATCTCCCTTGTTTTACCTTCTGAGTTCTTGGTTCTTCCCTTCCTCTTCTATGAGAAATAAACATGTTCATAACAAAAGAAACATATCAACATGATCTGCCCAAATAAGTTTAAGGGCTCAAAATCTTGTTTTCATTTTATAAATTCTCTCTTCCCATCAGTCCAAGCTGGTATAATGTTTTTAAACTTTGTGAATTTGCAATGTATGATATTTTAACCCACTCTATTACCTAAAAGTCATATCCACATTTGTTTGCAAAATAGGCCCTGCTGTGCCTTGGGTCAAAAGTCAAGTTGTTGTGCAACATTTCCCTTAATATTCGTACAAGTATTTTTGTCTAGTTACGTGGTTAATGAGTGTGTTAGAAACACCCTTTTATGGCAGGGGAATTCCAAGAATATTTTTGAAAGATTTTCAGAAACCCTAATAGTTATGTCGTTAAATTTTTCCGAAGTTTCAGCACATAATCTGAAGTCTGCTCGATTGATGGCATATGGGTTTGACTATTTCCCTGAAACCACTTTTTTCCTTGAGAATCTTTACTGAGAAATACTGGAGATAAAAAACTGGTTTTATCTTTGAAACCAGCAAGTCCTGGATCTTTTATACTTTGTGTAAACTCTGCTAAAAAACTGAACAGTTTCTTCTTTAGTTGATTTATCTTCTCTATTTTATCATAAGCCTCTAGAAGAAGACAATTAGAACTTTCTAGATTTTACCATGAAATCTTCCAAGCCAGAAAAAATGTTCACCATTTATCCTTTCTCTTTTTCACATTACCACAGGTAACACTGTTGCCAAAATTTCTTCTACTAAAGATGAAATTAGTATTAACGTCCCATTTTATCTACCATCTGATAATGTTTTTCTTATCTTTGGAATAATCTCATTGTGGTTTTGATTTGCATTTATCTGATGGCCAGTGATGGTGAGATATCATCTCACACCAGTCAGAATGACAATCATTAAAAAGTCAGGAAACAGCAGGTGCTGGAGAGGATGTGGAGAAATAGGAACACTTTTACACTGTTGGTGGGACTGTAAACTAGTTCAACCATTGTGGAAGTCAGTGTGGCGATTCCTCAGGGATCTAGAACTAGAAATACCATTTGACCCAGCCATCCCATTACTGGGTATATACCCAAAGGACTATAAATCATGCTGCTATAAAGACACATGCACACGTATGTTTATTGCGGCACTATTCACAGTAGCAAAGACTTGGAACCAACCCAAACGTCCAACAATGATAGACTGGATTAAGAAAATGTGGCACATATACACCATGGAATATTATGCAGCCATAAAAAATGATGAGTTCATGTCCTTTGTAGGGATATGGATGAAATTGGAAATCATAATTCTCAGTAAACTATCTCAAGAACAAAAAACCAAGCACTGCATATTCTCACTCATAGGTGGGAATTGAACAATGAGAACACGTGGACACAGGAAGGGGAACATCACACTCTGGGGACTGTTGTGGGGTGGGGGGAGGGGGGAGGGATAGCATTGGGAGATATACCTAATGCTAGATGACTAGTTAGTGAGTGCAGCGCACCAGCATGTCACATGTATACATATGTAACTAACCTGCACATTGTGTACATGTACCTTAAAACTTAAAGTATAATAAAAAATACATTTCATAATTAAATTGCTCATATACTACTGTGAAAAAAAAAGAAATAATCATCAAAAGTCTTCTCAGTTACCAGCTTCTGATTTACAAGCAATCTCATAGCAATAAAACTTCTTTTAGGATTCAGTTATAGAGACAGACTGATTCAAAGTACCAAGTTATCTTCCAGTGATCAAGTATTGACTTAAAACTACCCTAAAACTGAATGACCTAATATAACTATTTTGTTTTGCTTATATTTTTGTGACTAGGGAATCAGGGATGGTTTCTGCTGGGAAATTTTTCCCTCACCAAAATAACATCAGCTGCTGTGGCTGAGGCCACTTAAAACATGACTTTTTAACTCAATGATCTAGTTCCTTAGTGTTCCTTAGCTTGTCTCTCTCTCCATGTGGTGTCTCCTCCCACTGACTGCTTCACACAGCTCGAGTTTCTCACATGTGGTCTTCTAACTTTTAATGTGCTGCCTGACATTTTCTAGAATATGTTTTCTAAGAATAAAGCATTCAAATAAGTCCAGGCAGAAGCTGTAAAACTTATTACCCTAGCTACAATAACCCTTCTGCCATATTTCATTGCTCAAGCAAGTTTCTAAGATCAGTCTACATTCAAAGACAAAGGAAAAAATGTCTACCTCTGAAGAAAGGAATAGCATGCATTTATAAGAAAAGAGATAATTCATTATTATCATGTAAGAGATAAGTTAAAAAAAGATAGAAGACCACGAAACATTGAAAAGTTAATATATATTATAAGCAAAGGAACAAAACTCTTATTGTTTAATATGATATAAGCACAAATTTTATAATAGCTAATTGGCAACAACTTCATTTGAATAATTTGCTTGAGTTAACCCACTTACATACGTAATTTAATAAATTTGTAATTAAAAAAAGGGAAACAATTCCCAATAAAATTTTGGATAATCCTATTACAAAAAAGATATTTTTTAGAAACTGCTTGCCATAGGAAATTTTAACCCTCATTTGCCTCTTGGAGTCAAGAGAAAACTCCACTAAGGACAGAGCTAACCTCTCTAAAACTTTAACTGGTGTGAAGTTTTATAAAGACCCTGGCTACAGGACCAAAGTTCAATTCACTTAACAAATCTGGACCTCAAGTGAATTGGGTTAAGAATAAGTTCAGAAACAACTTCTCTTACAAATGCAAAGAATTAATGACCACAGATGTCTTATTTGCCAAGCCTGATCTCTTGGGAAGAGCACAGGACCCTGAACATGTGCTAATGGATCTGTGCCCTAAAGGCAAAGCTGGCCTTTCAGTTGTTAGGAGCTTCATATACTAAGTTTCTCTGAGCATTTTAAAAATGAATCCATTCTCTGACTCTGAGCAGTTTCTCAAATAATGTGGAATTCCTTTATTTAACACTACAAAACTTAGTGTCAAGAGACAAGACTATATATTTTTAGACTTTCCCTGTTATAGTAAGGGGAAAAGTGTTCTGTTATTATTTCTACCCTAACATCAGATGTGTATAAGGCAGGAAAAGACCAGATTGGTTTTTAGAAGTTCGACACTAAAATCTCTGCCCACACACTTATAAATTATCTCTCCTCAAAAATATGTACAAACAATCTGGAAATATGATGAGTATCACTAAAGGAACAAGGACTTGACCTCTGCAACCCTTTCTGATGTTACTAATAAAAGTAAATAAGTTATAATTTCCAAAATAATCATTATTTTTTGGTTTCAATGAAGTACCCGCAATGTTGCCTATTTTGGGGGGTATGTTTTTTGCATTTTTTAGACTTCATTTGTCTCCTTGTTCCCCTCCTCCTCCTCGTCTCCTCCTCTGTTTCTTCTGCATCAAATAAAATTAGACCATGAATTTTGTTTTAATTATTGGCAACAGCAGTATTACTGCCATTAATAGATCTGCTATGCAGGCTGCTCTATAGTAAATGATTTGCATATATGTTTTAAATTTACAATAACCCTGGAAGGTAAATTCTATGATGAAAGAAGAAAGAAACAACCAAACCCATTAACTAAAGGATTTATTAAGAATGCTGGAAATACAGGAAGTAGCTTAGAATGAATATCCTACAGGGAGCAAGTAGCTGAAAATTTTTATAAAGCTGAATGAAGAGTGTCACTCAAGATTAATTACTCTATGATAATTTTTCACTGTTCAAATCCTTAGAACGTATGGGGAAAATGAATTAAATTAATCAGGTGACAGAATATAGGAATGAGAAGATGGGACTTCAGTTTAACAGGTGTTGGTTGCTTACTTTGCATTTAAAAATGAGAGGAAGGCAGGAAAGCTTTTGAAAGCTAAAATTCTTGGTGCATGGCTAAGATTTGGTGTTTGGCTTTTAATGATGGCTGGAATTGTCTCTTGAGTTAGCAGTTGTACAAAGAAGCATTTAGGATTCTGGGCAGCATAAAATATGAGACTATGATGCTACAGCACAGGTAAAGTAGTGTCATTAATATATTAATATACCCTGAAATGTTTCCTTAATCTGACACTTACTTTCCATTGTCCTAGCCAGGTAATAAATCCTTGAATGAAGACAATTGTTTAAAATGCATTCATAAAAGTTCAAATGATGTAATGCATTGGGTCTCATCAAACACCATCTTTAAAATTTTGTCACGGTTATAAGTTTAACTAATAGAACATATGTTAGAAATATTTTCAAAAATTTTAGGTAGGATTGCCCTACCAATGCTAGTTTAAGATATTGGTCAATTATCTCCATTATGGTGGTAAAAGTGAACAGTTCTGGCTACTTAGATATGTTACATAGCAATAAAAGAATGGAAAACTATGAAATTCTCCATTGAAATATAAGCAATTTATCAAGACTTATCTAGTGATTACATATTATAAACAAGGAGGACACTGAGCAATCTTCAGGTCCTTTGATATAATAACAAATGTATATAATTTCCACTTATTGTTTCCAATTCAAATATTATGAATATTTAGAAACAAACATTAATTTGTAGGCAATTGTTATGCCACTTTGTGTACTTGAACTTGAGTATGCTTTTTTTAACCTGAAAAGTGCACCATCATTGAAATATATTTATATTAGTATATCTTACTTTCACATAAACAAAATTATAAAGACTGAATTTCTCTCATAGTCTGTTAGTTTTTTTGGTTACTGTTTTTTCTTTCTTTTTAAGTTTGATAAAGATAGAATTCTCACAATAGTTAGAAGTCACTTAAAATTTGAGGAATGCCAGTTGCTTTTATTATCCTTCCTTTTAAAGATGAAATGAAGAAGCAAAATTCTTGTTATATGATGGCCATTCCAGAAAAAATGAAGAGAGGTTTTTACATAAAAGACATTTTAACAGTTGTATTCTTCTGAATTTGAGCTTGAATGCAGTAAAAGCAACATTTTAAAAGAATCAACTGGAAGAAATAGTTATTGGGAAAAATCATAGCATTGGGAATAATAATTAGAAATATATTTTTCAAAGAATAACAAATTTTGTATCAAAATAAATAACAAAATTTATATCTCTTGGTAGAGAATAACTTTATTTTATAGAAAGGAATACAAATTCTACTCTTTCTTAACTTCACAAATCATAATTTTAGCTTTAACATATAAGTAACATTTTAAACATTAAAAATGCAAATTCATATTAAAATTACATTAATGAACTATAACAATTTTTAAAAATAAATCATATCCATTATTTTGTATATTCATATTTTTCTATAATTATATATACAAATACAGAAATATGTACATATTTATATATTTATTGTACTTTTTATTGATTATACCTTTAACCAGAGTAATCAATTCTGTTTCTTCCATAGAGGCACATAGAGAAAACTGAAAAATAGAAAATTGCAAACTCCCTATTTTTTTATGTTTGTGAGGACATATTTTATATCAAGGTTACTAATGTTAACACAGCAAGAAAGATAAACCTGTATAGCATCATCCAATGGTATTCACATACTCTACAATTTTCAGAAAAAAAGGTAAAATAAGCAGTATAGTCACTAAGGTTTGTAAATTTATCTTACCTGCAAGTTCATATACCCACAAATTATTTTATTAACCCAACACAATATTAGTTTAATGTCTTAAAATTAGTTAAAAATTTGGAAATCATAATTTAAATTGACACATCAAGCTGTTTTTATTTGTAACATTTTAAGAACTTATTTATGAATTAACTATTTTTGAAACGTCAATTATTACAAGTTAATTTAAACATAATTTTAATATTCAAAATCTTATACAATTGTGAAAAATGAAAATAGATGTGACTCTTAAAATCAATGTAGAAAGTTTATTAACATTAGCTCATGAAAATTATAGTTTTGAATATGCTAGAATATTGGGTTGATATTAATTTTAAATAAGATGTATAAGGAGACAGTCATCTTTAAATCAATATAATTAAATAATCCCAAATTATCCAAAGATTCATATATTTATCAAGAATATAAAACAAATCTCTTATTAATAAAATTTATAGATATAAATAAACTAAAATATAAAGACTCTAGATAATATTTACATGTACTCTTCTTGTTTAGGATCACAGCTCTTTTTTTTCTCACCTTGTAACAACTGAATTACTCATTTACACACAGAGCTGAAGTTTGGGGTTTTTCTTTTAAACATAGACTACTTGTTTTAAGCAAAAAGAATGCTGCATAATAATTTAGATTTAATTATTTAAGAAACTCCTAAAATTCATCTGAACTGGATATTTTTAGATCACATCCATAATAACAGAAACAGAATTTGACCAATTAGCATTCATAATACCCAAGTAGAAAAGAAATGAAAAAAGTACACACACGTACACATACACATAAACATGCGCACACACAAAATTAAGAGCAGGTTGGCTTAGACAAAAGTAAAATGATTATTGTAGAATCCAATTATCTTCCCTCTACTAGAAAGAGAGAATGATTAGATGCAGAAAACCCATTTTAAAACCTGCAAACAGGAGAATTGCTTCAGCCTGGGAGGCAGAGGTTGCAGTGAGCCGAGATTGCGCCACTGCACTCCAGCCTGAGCGACAGAGCAAGACTGTCTCGAGAAAAAACAAAACAAAACAAAACAAAACCTGCAAACACACACTCACCCACCACGAGAAGGGAGTTATTAGAGTTTATTTAAATTAAGTGATGTGTCTCAAGTGACTTGTCTTTTAGATAGATTCTTCTCATGAAGTGTTCAACCATTTTTGTCCAAAGACACCTCTTAAAAGAACAAATTTATTTGCATCAAAAGTGCCTTAAATTAATTGCCACTCTAATTATAAATGTTTCCAAGGAAATGCCTCAAAGTACTCAAATGATTGAGAGAAGAGGCATCTATACAAATAGGGCACCAGCTTAGTGTGAACTTTTCAACTGATATTGCCTATTGCCTTCCGGTGGTGAGAAAAAAAAAAAAAAAAAAAAAGTGGGATCTCCCTAAAAATTAAACAAATTCTTGTACACTTGCCTCATCTTAAAAGACACTAGGAGTGAAAAGCAAATAGATGATTCTCATCCAAAGATGATTATAATAATGCTTATGATTATACAAAGGCTTGATAGTACTCAAAACACAAAAGGGCAGAATGCCAAGCAAGGGAATAACTCATGCAGATTTCCTGTAACAGGGGCCCATAATAAGGGAGATAACAAATGATCTTCAGCATGTCCTACCCTTGTCAAAATTTCCCTAGACACTAAATCTGTGGAAGCAGAAAAACCAAATGCAAAACAAATTTTAGTCTTTATTAAAAAATTTTTTTTGAATGTAAGATCAGTGCAAAATAAGTATCTTAGCAATTTGGGCTGCTATAACAGTACACCATAGGTTTGAGAAAGGAGGAAGGAAGAAACGATTCAAGCAGTCAGGTAGGTGGGTCATTGGTAAAACACCTTCAAACAAAGAACAGCCCAAAAATTAAGCTGTGGGCCCCAGATAAGGAAAAGTGCACATCCTTAAATGAAAATACCTATTCTGTCAACCCAGATGAACAAATTCCAATTTTTTTTTTAGACAAATTTCTCTCTCCTTGGTGCACCTTCTTCTTGTTTCACACATTTTTCCCCAATTAGTCCTTAACTTTTACCTATTTTACATTTACCTATGTTTCTGTGATTGACTGTAGGCTGCATTTTCATTTGCATAAAGTGTAACGTCACTCCAGTCCCTGATTAGTTGCTAGTAGAGCCTTCACCTCTGCCTCCAATTGGTTCTTTTCACTATCATGTCTCTTTCTCAATGCTGCTTCCTCCAAGATGCCCACAGCCCAGTCAGCACACTCCTTTCCGTTCCCAATCCATAAAAATCCCTGAATTTATCACTACAGCTGGTGACCCTCTTTTGGGTCCCCTTTCCTTGCTGGGGCTTTTCTGTTGCTTAATAAATCCAACTCTGCCTTACACTCTCTAATGTCCACTTTCCTTATTCTTCTTGGTCGTTGGACAGGAACCAAATGCTTGCTGGCAGTGGAAGTAAAATAGCTGTAACACTCCCTCCCAATTGCCGAACAGCAACAGCGAAAAAGCTATACAGATTCCGTGGCTTAAGCAACAGATGTTTATTTCTCATAGTTCTTATTTCTCACAGTTCTTGAGGCTAGCAAGTCCAAGTTTAAGGTGCCAGTAGGTTAGCTTCTCTGTGAACCCACTGGCTTCCAAGTTATCTCTCTGGCTTGCAGATAATCACCTTCTCACTGTATCTTCTCATGGTAGAATGAGATCAAGTTGAGGTTTCTTTCTCTTTTTAAAAAAGACACTAGTTTCATCATGAAGTCTCTATCCACATGATCCATCTAACCCTAATTACCTTCTGAAGACCTCACCTCTTAACACCAACGAATTAGGAGCTAGAGCTTCAACACATACATTTGGGAAAAAACACAAACTTTAATTTCATAACAATAGGTGTTGTGAGGGAATAAGCAGCTTGCTAATCTTATAGGATTGATTGGGGAAGATCAGTCAAGGTTTGGTTTTGTCCTCAGAATTATTCACTCTTCAAAATTTCAGATGTGTGGTGATATAGTTTGGCTCTGTGTCCCCATCCAAATGTTAACTTTTAGCTCCCATAATTCCCACATGTTGTGGGAGGGACCTAGTGGGAGATGATTGCATCATGGGGGTGTGTCTTTTCCATGCTGTTCTCATGATAGTGAATGGCTCTCATGAGATCTGATGGTTTTAAAAATGAGAGTTTCTCTGCACACGCTCTCTCTTTGCCTGCTGCCATCTATGTAAGATGTGACTTACTCCTCCTTGCCTTCCACCATGATTGTGAAGCTTTACCAGCCATGTGGAATTGTAAGTCCATCAAGCCTCTTTCTTTTGTAAATTTCCCAGTCTTGGGTATGTCTTTATCAGCAGCATAAGAACAGACTAATACAGTAAATTGGTACCATGAGTGGGTGTTTCTGAAAAGATACCTGAAAATGTGGAAGCGAATTTGGAACTGGGTAAAAGGCAGAGGTTGGAATATTTTGGAGGACTCAGAAGAAGACAGGAAAATGTGAAAATGTTTGGAACTTCCTAGAGGCTTGTTGAATGGCTTTGACAAAAATGCTGATATTGATAAGAACAATAAGATCCAGGCTGAGGTGGTCTCTGATGGAGATGAAGAACTTGTTACAAACTGGAGAAAAGGTGACTCTTGTTACGTTTTAGCAAAGAGACTGGCTGCATTTTGCCCCTACTCTAGAGATGTGTGGAACATTGAACTGGAGAGAGATAATTTGTGGTATCTGGTGGAGGATATTTCTAAGCAGCAAAGCATTCAAGAGGTGACTTAGGTGCTGTCAAAGGCATTCAGTTTCAAAGGAAAACAGAGCATACAATTTTGAAAAGTGTTCAGCCTGACAATGCAACAGAAAATGAAATCCCATTTTCTAAGGATAAATTCAAGTTAGCTACAGAAATTTGCATAAGTAACAAGGAGCCTAATGTTAATCCCCAAGACCATGGGGAAATGTCTCCAGGGCATGTCAGAGACTTTTGTGGGAGCCCCTCCAATCACAAGCCTATAGGACTGGTGGGCAGGGCGCAGGGTCCCCATGCTGTGTGCAGCTTAGGGACTTGATGCCCTGCGTCCTAGCTGCTCTTGCTGTGGCTGAAAGGGACCAACACAGAGCTTTGGCTGTGGCTTCAGAGGGTGTAAGCCTCATGCCTTGGGAGCTTCCATGTGGTGTTGAGCCTGCTAGTGCACAGAAGTCAATAATTGAGGTTTGGGAATCTTCACCGAGATTTCACAGGATTTATGGAAACACCTGTATGCTCAGGCAGAAGTTTGCTTTAAGGGTAGAGCCCTCATGGAGAATCTCTGCTATGGCAGTGCAGAAGGGAAATGTGGGACTAGAACCCCCACACAGAGTCCCTACTGGAGCATTGCCTAGTGGAGCTATGAGAAGAGGGCCACCATCCTCCAGACCCCAGAATGGTAGATACACTGACCACTTGCCCCATGCACCTGGGATAGCCACAGACACTCAATGCCAGCAGATGAAGGTATTGTGGACAGAGGATGTACCCTGCAAAGCTAAAGGGGCAGAGCTGCCCAAGACCATACCTCTTTCTTCAGCATCACCTGGATGTCAGACATGGAGTCAAAGGAGATCATTTTGGAACTTTAAGATTTGAGTACCCTCTGATTTCAGACTTGCATGGGGTCTGTATCCCCTTTGTTTTGGCCAATTTCTCCCATGTGGAATGGCTGAATTTATCCAATGCCTGTATTCCCAACGTATCTAGGAAGTAAGTAACTTGCTTTTGATTTTACAGGCTCATAGTCGAAAGGGACCTGCCTTGTCTTGGATGAGACTTTGGTCTGTGGACTTTTGGGTTAATGCTGAAATGAGTTGAGACTTTGGAGGACTGTTGGGGAGGCAGTAAAGTTTCAGGATACAAAATCAATATAAAAAATCAATAACATTTCTATACACCAAAAACATCGAAGCTGAGGGCCAAATCAAGAATGCAATCACATTAACAATAGCCAAAAAGTAAAAGACAATACAAAGGAATACATCTAACCAAGGAGGTGAATAATGTCTTCAAAAAGAACTACAAAAGACTGCTGAAAGAAATCTAAGATGACACAAACAAATGGTAAGGCATTCCATGCTTATGGGTTGAAAGAATCATTATTGTTAAAATGGCCATACTGCCCCACACAATTTACAGATACAATGCTATTCCTATTAAACTACCAACATCATTTTACACAGAATTAGAAAAAAATAAAAGATTCTAAAATTTATAGAGAACCAAAAAACAGGAAAGGGTTTTAAACAATTTTTCACAGTTAGCTATGAAGAATCAAAAACTGTCATTTTTCTTCTTGGGGGTTTTATTTTAAAATAGGACAATATCTTATGGAACTAAGTACCCTATAGAAGGTCAGATAACAGTGAACAGAAAAAAAAATAGAATGGGTCAGCTGAAGATTATAAGCATTAGAATTTTCTGTTATTCCAATATCAAGTCCTGACATTTGCAACCTGAACTATGTATTAGATATATTCCTGAAACACAATGGGAAAATAAGGCACAGATTAAATCCACAGTTAAGTAGTACAAGATTACTCTACTCCCTATTTCTATATTGCAGTGTTATTTCTCTATTAGTATTTACTTCCAATTCAGAAGTCTTTACTTTGTGGTACTCGTGTCTCTGGTCTAGGATATCTTTCTCCAACAAGAAAGACAATCTTGTCACAGAAAACTTGGAATAAAAGACTTTCCCCTAAAAAGCTTTAAAGCTATATATAAAAAACACCTATAGTAAATACAATTATTTCAATTTAATATCAATAATGCTTAACATATTCGTAGAAAGTTTGACTAGTATTTAGATAAAAGAAAGATGAAAAGGATGTTTAGGAATTAGAATGGGAGTAATAAGTATCACACTCTTTGAAGAAAATATAAGCTTAAACATAAAAAAACACAAACAGAACTATGAAACACATATTCAGACTAATAGGAACGTTTAGCAAGATTATGATACCTAAACATATATAAAATAAATTTATTGGAAATTTTCTATTACTGTAAAATATGTTATTTCTCTCATCTTTATTTTAACAAAATCTATTGATGATGCCAGTTACCTCATTCACTATCAACCATTTTTCTTTATTTTTGAAGTAAAACTACCTTTTAAGAGACGTCTAAATTTGGTTTCCTCTTCCCTCACCCAGACAAAGAAACTATTCAGGCTCTTCCAGTCAAGAGTCTATCAAAATTCTTCCTATCAAGGCCACCAATAACCATGATATTATTAGATCCATTTGTCAATTCTCAGTCTTCATCTTTCTCTACTTCAAACTTTTATTTTTCCTCTTATCATCATATCACTCATTCTGTCTCCTTTGCTGTTTACCTCTCTTCCCCCTCAACTTTTTACTAGTGTCTAGTCCAAGAACCTAAGCATGATATATATTTTTTTCTTTCTCTACAGTTACTAATTTGGTGATCTCATCAAGTCTTATGAGTCTAAGTGACATGTTGTTAACTTGCACATTTACAGCTTTAGTTCCAACGTTTCTTCTGAGCTTCACATTTATATAACCTATACAGGATTTTGTATTAGGAAATGATGAAATAAGAGCTGTAATTTTTCTCTAAAAATTACTCTTACAGGAAAGTGAAAGATTAATTGGTGATCTCTTCATGGTGACTTGTTTAATGATTTATTTACCAAATAAAAGATAATAGTATCTCTGGGAAGCAATACATTGAGTCTGAAATGCCACAGATGGTGTTCAAATGGCCATATGGATTTTTAAAGAATATACCTATTATTGATAACAGAGTTGAGATCCTAGAAAAAATAAATATTCTGAACTGTCTTGAATTATTTAGAGTGTTGAAATCACAAGGCTTAATAGGATTTGGGGGTTTTCTTAAAATGAGAAGTGAGAGCTCCCTGTCCAACACATGATCGTATAAGACTATGATGCAGTTGGAGAATACATTTACAAAGCAATTAAAAAAAAACTAAGTAGCTGAAATTCAAAAATAGTCTGATGGGTCCCTAAATGACTTCAATAAGAAGTCATAATTATTACATGATTATAGAGGGAGAGCTTGAAGAGGAGCATTAAACTTCAACCCAAAATAGTCTGTATTTGTTCTTTTATTGTTTTCCTCTGGCAAACTGTTTAATAAGAATTGGTGAGTGTTGTGATGTTGGTGTTAAGACCATTTAAGTATTATTGCATCTCAGAGCTAAAGGAGACTCTTTTATGCCTTTATAAGATGAGTTTGCTAGAGAAAAAAGAAGAGAGGGAGGGAGAGATTAATTATGAGGTAAGTAGAGAATAGTCTCCATGGGGTAGCAAACAAGCAAACATTCCAAAGAGTTGGAAATTGCAAGCAGAAGACAGATTAAAAAGAGGCCTAGATAATTTATGAACTGCACACGAAATTCTGAATAATGAAGATATGACTGTAAACTAAATAAATGTACAGCTTCTTTCTGTGTATGCCAAAAACTTACTAAGAGAAGTCAGTGTTTACATGAGCAGAAAAAGTACATTCTACGTAATGTTATTCTAACATCAACTATGTTACGAACTGAAAATTAATTTAGCTAATCCCTACAGTAATACACTGACATGTTATAAATTTCAAGTTCAAACAGTTAAATCTATTTATGACTACAAATTTTTTAAGTCTAATGCATAAACCCTCTCAATGCTAAATTAACAGTTTGATAAGCCTAAGATGAAAATGTTTGCATCATATTTTGATCTATTTGCAAGGTAGGGACTTCATGGTCTAAATTACTTGAGAATTTATGAAAAAAAATGTTGAATCACAGCTCTTATCTCTTGCCATTAATTTTTAAGAACTTCTTAAAATTATTCCAAAGCTTCTTTGCATGGTAAATTATACTTTTTTCCACATAAGAGCACCTGATTGATAAGCTTTTACTTGTTAATTATGTAAAGGAACCAATTAAAAATATTATTTTGATGCACAATTGTCTCTGAAGGTGTTAGGGTTCTAATGGTAATGCAAGGACTTCTCAAATTGTTATTTATAAATAGTTGATACACAAGTAATATAACTACAAAAAGCATCTGATAATGTGGCCTTGTGTTACAAAATTGTTACATGTGTTCATATAAGGGACCACCTGAAAAGGCTTAGTGTGAGCAACGAGGCTGTTTATTCACTTGGGTGCAAGCGGGCTGAGTCTGAAAAAGGAGTCAGCGAAGGGAGGTGAGATTATCATTGGTTCTTTCAGGTTTGGGATAGGCAGTGGAGGCAGGAGCAATTTTTTGCATGCAGGGAATAGATGTTACAAAGTACATTCTCAAGGGTGGGGAGGGTGTATTGTCACAAGGATGGGGAGGAATGTTACAAAGTACATTCACAAGGGCAGGAAGGATGTACTGTCACAAGCAGGGGGAGGAATGTTAGGAAGTACATTCACAAGGGTGGGGAATATCACAAAGTACATTCACAAGGATGGGGAATATCACAAAGTATATTATCACAAGGGCAGGGGATTGTCACAATGGCTTGACTGTGGTGGGGCCAGCTCATAGGGCCTTACAAGAATGAAATAAATTCTCACAGCTAAAATAACAACAACAACAAAAATTAAAAGCTCTGCAAAATGTTAATGAACTAAACTCTTAACAACATTTTAAATAGAGCATAAATGCTCAAATATCTAGCTGAAATTATCTTTCCTTTTAATTCATTTAATATTTTACATAGTGAGTGGCTTTTGATTTATATAAAATAACAGATTCCATCTGTTCTCTATTCTAATTTGTATCTTGGAACAATAGAATATCACCAGGTAAATATAACTCAAATATTGGGATATAAGTTTACTTTCATTAAACATAATTAAAGATGTAACAAAATGAAAAATTTGAGGATTTTCTTATCACAAAAGTCCACAATATTATTTCCCCTAGCCATGTGTTATGGATTGTAATCATTTCATTTGCAAGAAAAATATTTGACATGGTTTGGCTGTGTGTCCCTGCCCAAATCTCATCTCAAATTGTAATCCCCATTTTACAGGGGAGGGGCTTGATAGGAGGTGACTGAATCATTGAGGCAGACTTAACCCTTAACCTGTTCTTGTGATGGTGAGTTCTCATGAAATCTGGTTGTTTGAAAGTGTGTGGCACTTAGGTCTTCTCTCTCTCTCTCCTTCTCCACCATGGTGAGTTATGCTTGCTTCCACTTCACCTTCTGCCCTGATTGTAAGTTTCCTAAGACCACCTAGCCATGCTTCCTGTACAACCCGTGGAACTGTGCATCAATTAAACCTCTTTTCTTCATAAATTGCCCAGTCTCAGGTAGTTCCTTACAGCAGTGTGAGAACAAACTAATACTGAAAATTGATACCAGGAGAGTGTGGCCCTATTATACAGATAACTGAAAATGTGGAAGCAACTTTAGAACTGGGTTACAGGCAGAGGTTGGAACAGTTTGGAGAGTTCAGAAGAAGAGAGAAAGATGAGGGAAAGTTTGGACCTTCTTAGAGACTTGTTGAATGATTTTGATCAAAGTGCTGATAGTGATATGGACAATGAAGTCCACACTGAGGTGGTCTCAAATGGAGATGAGTAACTTATTGGAAACTTAAGCAAAGGTCACTCTTGTTATGCTTTAACCAAAGAGACTGTTAGCATTATGCCACTGCTCTAGGAATATGTGAAACTTTGAACCTCAGAGAGATTATTTAGGTTATCTGGTGAAAGAAATTTCTAAGCAGCAAAGCATTCAAAATGTGACCTGAGTGCTCTTAACAGCATGCAGTCATATGTGTTCACAAAGAGATGGTCTGAAATTGGAACTTATGTTTAAAAGGGAAGCAGAGCACAAAAGTTTGAAAAATGTGTAGCCTGACCATGTGGTAGAAAAGAAAAAAAATATTCTGGGGAGAAATTCAAGAAGGCTGCAGAAATTTGCATTAGTAAAGAGGGGCTGAATATTAATAGCCAAGACAATGGGGAAAATGTCTCCAAGGCATGTCAGAGACCTTTGCCAGAGCCCCTCCCATGACAGGCCTGGAGTCTTAGGAGAAAAATGCGGTTATGTAGGCCTTGCCCAGTGTCCCTCTGCTCTATGCAGCCTCAGGACATGATGCCCTGCCCCCAAGCTGCTCCAGCACCAGACTTGTCTAAAAGGTGCCAATGTACAACTCACGCTATAGTTTCAGAGGGTGCAAGCCTCAAGACTTGGTGACTTCTATGTGATGTTGGGCCTGCAGGTGTGCAGAAGGCAAGACTTTGGGAACTTTTACCTAAATCAGAGGATGTATGGAAATGCCTGGATGTTTAGGCAGAAGTCCCTTCCCTACTTTTGAGGTTTTAGGATTCAGACTAGCTTTCTTCCTCCTCAGCTTGCAAATGGCCTGTTGTTGGACTTCACCTTGTGATTGTGTGAGTCAATACTCCTTAATAAACTTTCTTTTATATGTAAATCTATCCTATTAGTCCTGTCCCTCTAGAGAACCCTGACTAATACAGAATAGAAGCATTTATCCAATGCCTGTACCCCTATTGTATCTTGGAAGTAACTAACTTCCTTTTGACTTTATCAGCTCATAAGCCAAAGGAACTTACATCCTCTCAGATGAGGCTTTAAATTTGAACTTGGGTTAATGCTGGAATGAGTTAAGACTTTGGAGGACTGTTGAAGGTTATGATTGTGTTTTGAAATGTGAGGACATGAAGTGTGGGAGTGGCCAAAGCCGGAATGATATGGTTTGGCTCTGTGTCCCCACCCAAATCTCATCTTGAATTGCAATCCACACATGTTGGGGGAGGGGTCTCGTGGGAGGTTATTAAATCATGGGGGAAGACTTCCCCTTTCCTGTTCTGAAGATAGTGAGTGAGTTCCCAGGAGATCTGGTTGTTTAAAAACATGTGATACTTTCACCTTCTGTCTCTCTCTCCTCCACTATGGTGAGACATGCTAGCTTCCCCTTTGCCTTTTGCCATAACTGCAAGTTTCCTGAGGCCTCCTAGCCATGCTTCTTGTACAGCCTGTGGAACCATGAATCAATTAAACCTCTTATCCTCGTACATAACCCAGTCTCAGGTAGTTCTTTATAGCACTGTATGAACAGACTAATACAATGTCACAAACTAATGTACCTGTCTATACAAAAAAAGTATTTCCGAGATTTCAGCTAAAATTAGAAATATAATGATACCTAGGCTGAGTGCAGTGGCTCACACCTGTAATCCCAGCACTTTGGGAGGCTGAGGCAGGTGGATCACAAGGTCAGCAGTTTGAGACCAGCCCGGCCCATATGGTGAAACCCCATTTCTAGAAATAAGTTAGCTGGGTGTGATGGCACGCACCTGTAATCCCAGCTACTTGGGAGGCTGAGGCAGAAGAATCACTTGAACCTGGGAGGCAGAAGTTGCAGTGAGCCGAGATCGTGCCACTGCACTCCATCCTGGGCAGAGTGAGACTCAATCTCAAAAATTCATAATAAAATAAAATAAAAAATAGTGATACCTAAAAGCATTGTATATTTGCAAGATACTTAAAGTGATTTCACATTCATTTTCACTTGAGCCACACACTAAGCAGCCAAGGTAAATGGGACAGGTATTCTTTTTCTTTAGGTCTACAAATAAGAAAACAGATTTGGAGACATTAAGGGATATATCACATCCAACCTAATACAACCTCTGAAAAAAAAATAACTTTTTACTCAATCTCTGTTAAGTATCACAGAATATGATCAACTCCAGATAACTGCAAAACATGTCTTTGTAGATTGTATTCTTAAAAAGACCAAATTACATTTATGAATCACATCATACTTATGTTGTTCTCATTGATTTTCTGTTGTGTTTGTGTGTAAAGTGACAAATATCTTTTGAAGAAGAATACTCAGTCATATGTTAAAGAAATGAGATATAAGTCACTTTTAAGATAAGGAGAAAAGAAAGTCAATTATTCAATATTTTTAAGTAATTATTACTGGAATCACATATTGCTAAAGCCATGCTGTATCACATACCACTTTCTAATAATTAAAATACTCTTAAGTACGTAAAACACAGTTGTTCATAATCATATATTGTAAGATTTGAAATCTGTTACAGGTTTTGGTTAGCCTCAAAAGTAGTTTAGAAGTATTTGCTGAGGAAAAAGTAATTATCCTTTGGGAACAGAAAGCAGGACAACAATTCTAAGGACCATGAAAGCAGATTGAATGAACTGCAAAAAAAGATACAAGTAAAATATTATGCCTGTCTTATTCATCCTATGTGTGTATAAAACAATACAACTTTTCTAGTAGATACTTAATTGAATGGACAGCTTAACTAAGGACAATGAGAAAAATATCCAAGTTACTAAATCAAGTTTCCAAACGTTTCTAAATTTCTTTATAAAATGAAACAATCCTATGAAACAAATTTAAAAATACATTGACAGTTGAATGAGTTTTACAATTTTATGATACAGCGAAATATTTTTAAAGTACAAATTATATTAAGCATGATTTTGACTACATTTCTCCTTTGTATTGTATTTCCTTTTGAAATCAATAGAATATGAAAGAATTTAAAGATAAGCTCAATGAAAATTTGTAATATATCTCTATAGAAATCCCTGATTCATTTAAACATTGACTTTAATTTTTATCTGGTTCTAAGAACAGTTATATTTTAAATATTAAGATAAAAATATGAATCTTTATATACTAAATTTAGAATAGTCTTTGTATTTTCTGAAGGTACTTCCCTTCTACAGAAAAATAGTAAAATCTTTACTACAAATTGATTGAGTTAGATGACAGAAATAATGTTCAAATTTCAAAAATTTATTTTATGTCAAATGATCCAGTCCAGTATCATGTGAATATTTTGTTTTTTGTATCTTCCGTATCCTTAAATCTGTATGTTTCTGAAATATTTTATTTACCTCCAAATATTCTGTAAAATTTCTTTCAATTTTGATTTACCTAACATTCTTTATGTTCAGAATCAGATTATGAAAGTTTGGTAGGAATATTGTAGAAACAATGCTGTGTTCCTTTCATTGCATTCTATTGGATTTCTACCACCACTCTTTTTTTAAACTTTTAGTAATTATTTTATTGTTAACTTTTGCTTTGTTCAATTTATTTCATCACAAGTGCTATGGTTTAAATATGGTTTATGCCACCAAAATTTATGTGTACGATTGGTCCCCAGCGTGATGGTATTGGGAGTTTGTGCCTTTGAGTGGTGTTAGGTTGCCAAGAGGGATTAATGAATGCCCTTCTCACAGAAATCAATTCTTACTTTCATGGGCCTGAATTTGTTGCCACAAGAGCCAGTTATAAAATCTAGGCTGTCTCTCCAGTTTGATTTTTTTTTTTTTCCTGCAAAAAGAGATTCCCTTCTGTTTCTGTGCCATGGTTTAAGGCAGCACAAAACCCTCACCAAAAGCTGTCAGATGCAGCCAATCCATCTTGAACTTCCCAGCCTGCAGAACAGAAAGCTAAATAATTTAATTTTTTAATAAAGTACCTAGTCTCAGGGATTCTGTTATAACAACAATAAGTGTACTGAGACATTCAGTCTGCCTGTCCCTGAGTCAGCTTGTGAGTGTTTACAACAGTTGCTAAATCACTGAAAACCATTCAGGAGCTAAGTACTTTTTCTTTTTCTTTCTTTCTTTCTTTTTTTTAAATAATTTTAGTGTTTACTTTAGATACAAGGGGTGGAGAACATTTGCAGGTTTGATACATAGATGTGTTGCTGAGCTTTGTGGTACAGAGTCTATCATCCAGGTTTGAGTGCATGACAGAATAGGTAGTTTTTCAACCCACATATTCCTCCCTCTCTCCCTTCATTAGAAGTTTGCAGTATCTATTTTTTCCATCCTTATGTCCATGTGTCCGCAATGTTTTATTCCCACTAACAATTGAGAACATGGGACATTTGGTTTTCAGTGTCTATGTGAATTTGCTGAGGATTCCATGTCTTTGCTATTGTGAACAGTACTGTGATGAACATACATGTGCATATGTCTTTTTGGTAAATTAATTGATTTTCCTTTGGGTATGTATTTAGTAATGAAAATGCTAGGTTGAATGGCTTCTCTTTTTTAAGCTCTTTGAAATATCTCCAAACCACTTTCTACAGGGACTAAAATAATTCATTACCACCGACCATGTGTAAAAGCTTTCTCTTTTCTCCAGTGCTTGCCTATATCTATTATTATATTTTAATAATACCCATTCTTACAGGTTCTTACAGGTGTGAGATGGTATCTCATTATGGTTTTGATTTTCATTTTTCTGATGATTAGTGATATTGAGCATTTTTCCATATATTTGTTGGCCACTTGTATGTCTTCTTTTGAGAAGCATCTGTTGATGTCCTTTGCCCACTTTTCTAAGGGGTTATTTGTTTTTTGCTTGTTTATATTTCTTATAGATTCTGGATATTAATCCTTTGTCACATGCATAGTTTAAACACATTTTCTCTCATTCTGTAAGTTGTCTGTTTACTCTGTTGATAGTTTCTTTTGCTGTGTGGAAGAAATTTAGTTTAATTAGATCCCACTTGCCAATTACTGTTTTTGTTGCAATTGCAGGAATTAACCAAAATTTATTTGCCAAGCCTGATGTCCAGAAGGGTATTTTGTAGGTTTTTTCTTTTAATAGTTTCAGGTGTTACACTTAAATATTCACTCTATCTTGAGTTAATATTTATATGTGGTGAGAGGCAGGGAACCAGTTTAATTCTTCTGTATATGGCTAGCCAGTTATTCCTGAACCATTTATTGAATAAGGAGTCTTTCCCCCCATTTCTTACTTTTGTCAGCTTTGTTAAAGATAATGTGGTTGTGGGTGTGTGGCTTTATTTCTAGGTTCTCTATTCCATTCCATTTGTCTGTATCTGGTTTGGTACCAGTACCATGCTGCTTTGGTTACTACAGCCTTGTAATATAGTTTAAAGATGAGTAGCGTGATGACCCTGGCTTTGTTCTTTTTGGTTAGGACTGCTTTTGCTCTTCGTGCTCTTTTTTTTGTTCCATATGAATTTTGGAATAAGTTTTTCTAATTCTGTGAAAAATGACATTGGCATATTTATAGGAATAGCATTGCATCTGTAAATTGCTTTGGGAAATATGGCCATTTTAACAATATTAATTCTTCCAGTCCACAAAAGTGGATTGTTTTTCCATTTATTTGCATATTCCATGGTTTCTGGCAGAAGTGTTTTGTTGTTCTCCTTGTAGAGATCATTCACCTCCTTGGTTAGATTTATGACTACACTTTTTTGTTTGTTTGTTTGTTTTCTTTTGTTTTTTGTTTTGCTATTGTAAATGGTATTATGTTCTTGAGGTTTGGGGTACAGATTCTATCATCCAGGTTTGAGTGTATGACAGAATAGGTAGTTTTTCAAACCATACATTCCTCCCTCTCTTCTATCACTAGTAGTTTGCCATATTTTGTTTCTATCTTTGTGTCCATGTGCCCGCAATATTTTATTCCCACTAGCAAGTGAGAACATGTGCATTTGGTTTTCAGTGCCTATATGAACATTTTTCAAGCTGTGAATTTTTAGCTTGAAAATTTCTGGTGTATAGAAATGTTACTATTTTTTGTACACTTGTTTTGTATCTTGAAACTTTATTCAAGTTGTTTATCAGTTACAAGAACTTTTGGTGGCATCTCTAAGGGTTTTCTAGATATAGAATCATATCATCAGGGAAAAGAGATAGTTTTATCTATTTTCCTATTTCAATATCTTTTTTTTTCTCTTGCTTGATTGCTTCGGATAGGACTTCCAGTGCTATGTTGCTTAAGAATGGGGAGAGTGGGACTCCTTGTTCCAGTTCCTAAGGGGAGTGCATCTAGCTTTTGCACATTTAGTATGATGTTGACTATGGGTTTTTTATAAATGGCTCTTATTATTTGAGGTATCAATCAAACTTCAATCTCTAGCTTGTTGAGGGTTTTTTGTCATAAAGCGATGTTGGATTTATCAAATGCTTTTTTCCACACCTATTAAGATGATTATACGGTTTTTGCTTTTCATTCTGTTTATGTGGTGAATCACATTTATTGATTTGTGAACGTTGAACCATCATTGCATACCAGGAATAATGCTTACTTGATTGTGGTGCATTAACATTTTTTATGTGCTGCTGGATTTAGTTTGATAATGTTTTGTTGAAGATTTTTGTACCTATATTCATCAGGGATATTGGCCTGAAGTTTTTGTTACTTTTTCCATTGTGTCTCTACCATATTTTGGTATCAGGCTGATGCTGGTTTCATTGAATGAGTAGGAGAAGAGTCCCTCTTCAATTTTTGGAATACATTCAGTAAAACTGGTGTCAGTTCTTCCTTCTAACAGAATTTGACAGTGAATCTACCAGACTGAGGACTCTTTTTTGTTTGTTTTTTTTTTTTTATTTTTTGGTTGGTTGGTATGTTTTTTCTTAATCCTGATTCAATTTTGTAACTTGTTATTGGTCTGTTCAGGTTCTCATTTTCCTCTTGGTACAATCTTGGGAGGTTTTGCATTTCTAGGAATATATCCTTTTCTTCCAGATTTTCTAATTTGTGTGCATAGAGTTGTCCATAATAATCTCTGTGACCTTCTGTATTTCTTTAAGATCAGTTATATCATCATTGTCATTTCATATTGTATTTATTTTGATCTCCTATTTTTTTCTGTGTTAATTAAGGTAGAAGTCTCTGAATTTTGTCTGTTCTTCCAAGACCCAACTCTTGGTTTAATTGATTATTTTTATTGATTTTTGCAACTCAGTTTTATTCAGTGCTTCTCTAATTTTAGTTATTTCTTTTCTTCTGCTAGTTTTAGGATTAGTTTGCTCTCTTTCATTCTAGTTCCTCTATGTGTAGAGTTAGATTGTTAATTTGAGATCTTTTTAACTTCTTGATGAAGGCCTTTAGTACTGTAAACTTTCCTCTTAACATTGTTTTAGCTTCATACCAGAGAGTTTGCTAAGTAATGTCCCTGTTTTAATGAATTTCAAATAATATTTACATTTCTGTCTTAATTTTGGTGTTCACCTAGGAGTTATTCTGAGCAAGTTGTTTAATTTTCATGTGTTTGTCTTGTTGTGAGAGATATGCTTGATATTGATTTTTATTTATATTTCACTATGGTGCAAGACTATGCTTAGTGTAATTTTATTTCTTTTTAATTTTTTGAGACTTGGTTTATAACTGAGCATGTGGTCAATCTTAGAGTATGTTTTGTGTTCAGATGAGAAGAATGCATATTATGTGGTTGTTGGGTGGGATAATCTGTAGATATTTATTAGGTCCAATTAATCAAGTGTTGAGTTCAAGTCCAAAATGTCTTTGCTAGTTTTCTGCCTCAGTGATGTGTCTAAAGCTGATAGTGACGCTTTGAAATCTTCCTCTATTATTGTTTAGTTATCTACATCTTTTGTATTTCAAGAAAAACTTGTTTTATAAATCTTGGTGCTTCAATGCTGGATGCATATCTATTTAGGATAGTTACGTCTTCTTGTTGAATTGTACCTTTTATCATTACGTAGCCCTTCTTCTTCCTTCTTAATTGTTATTGGTTTAAAGTCTGTTTTATCTGATATAAGAATAGCAACTCCAACACTTTTTCTTTTTCTATTTGCACGGTAAGTCTTTCTCTATCCCTTTACTTTGAACTTGTGGATGCTATTACATATTAAGTGGGTCTTTTGAAAATACCAAATGGTTGGATCTTGTCTCTTTTTTAAAAATACAGCTTACCACTCTGTATGTTTTAAATGGGGGCATTTAGGCGACTTACATTCAGTTTTAGTACTGCTATGTGAGACTTTGATCCTGTCATTATGCTATTAGCTGGTTCTTATGGAAAGCTGATTGTGTATTTGCTTCACAGTGCTTTTTGGCTATGTGCTTAAGTGTGTTTTTGTGATAGCAGGTGTTATTCTTTTGATTCCATGTTTAGTACTGCCTTAAGGACCACTTGTAAGGCTTTTCTAGTTGTAATGGATTCCCTCAGCATTTGTTTGTTTGAGAAGAATTTCATTTCTCTTTTGCCTATGAGGCTTAGTTTGATGGAATATGAAATTCTTGGTTGTAATTTCTTTTCTTCAAGGATGCTGGAAATAAACCCCAATCTCTTCTAGCTTGTAAGGTTTCTGCTGAGATGTTGGCTGCTATCCTGATAGGGTTCCCACTGTATGTGGCCTAACCTTTCTATCTTCTTTTAAGAATGTTTCTTTCACATTGACCTTTGTGAACCTTATGATTATGTGCCTTGGAGATGGTCGACTTTTATAGTATCTAGCCTCGGTTCTCTTTATTCTTGAATTTGTATGTCACCCTCTCTATTGAGATTAGTGAAATGTTCATGGACTATCCCCTCCAATATGTTTCCAAGTCACTTACTCTCTCTCCTTCTCTTTCAGGAATGCCAGTGAGTCATAGGTCTTATCTCTTTGCATAATCCCGTATTTCTCAGAGATGTTGTTTATTTTTCAATATTCTTTCTTTTTTATTTTTATCTGACTGAGTTGATTTAAAGAACAGGTCTTCAGTCTCTGAGATTCTTTCCTCAGTTTTTTTTTCCTGCAATTAATACTTGTGATTATATTATGAAATTCTTGTAGTGAATTTTTCAGTTCTTTCTTTAAATGCCTATTTTGTCATCAGCTCCTGGAGATCATTATACTGGGTTTCCTGGCTTCTTTGGATTGCATTTTATGTTACTCCTGAATATCGATGAGCTTACTTACCGTACAGATTCTAAACTCTATGTCTGTCATTTCTGTCATTTCAGTCTGGTTAAGAATCATTGCTGGAAAGCTAGTGGGCTCATTTAGAGACAAAGGAATGCTTTGGCTTTTTGAATTGCCAGAATTCTTGTGCCGATTCTCTTTCTGGGAGAGCTGGTGTTCCTTTAATTGTGGGGTTAGTTGAGTACAGTCAGTCAGGTTCTTATCCAGGTGCTTTCAGAGGGCCAAAGCTCTGTATAGGATCTTTGTGGTTGGATTTTTGCCCTTGGTTTCACAGGGGTGTTACACAGTCACTCAATACTTTAGGTATTGTAGTTTGAGATGTAATCCAGTAGATGGCGCTTAAAATTAACGGTCGGTAGGCTGTTACTCGGCCGTGCAGCTCTTTCGTATTTCTCTGCATTCCCAGGCCTGCTCTGCAGTGGGGAGGGAGAGATGTCCTCTGACTAGGTCAACTCTGGGCCTTTGGAGACCCCCCTCCGGCCCCAGTCACTGGCGCCACACCTGCATTTCCTTTGGTGTTTTGGGCCAAACAGGCCGCTCCAAGAAGATAGGCCACACCTTTTCTGGACTGGCACTGCGGAAGGAGGTATGCTCCCGTCCTGCACCATCCCATGAACCCATGCATCTCACTCCTTACAGTGCTCTGAGAGTGGGGCCTTCTCCCCCACTTGGATGCCAGCCACAGACCTTGGTTCAGCCCTTCCGAGCTGTATGCAACAGCCCTGGGACGTGAAACTGGCCCAGCTGCTCTGGGAATCCAAAGGGCTCCCACGTTGCTGGGAATATTGGGAGCAAATCACCCAGGCTGGGCTGTGGAGTGTGCGCTGTGCACACACTCTTGCGGTATGGCCAGGGAGGGACCTTGGAAGGGACTGGCATTCAGGAGTGCCGGCAGAACAGATGTGCCCCCGTCCTCAGCTAGAAACTGACTTTGCTCTCTCCTGGCCCGCAGTCAGCTGCTACTAGAGTTTCTTGGAGGACGATGGTGGCCGCTAGGGGGATGGGCACCTATAGCCACATTCCGCAGAAACTGTTCCATGAACAAAGCCCTTGGGCTCCATGCCGGCCGAAGCTCTGACTCCTCCTACTCTTGGGCAGATCCCCTGCAAGCTGAAATATCCAATGGGGACATGGAATCCTCTGTAATTAAGAAACCAGCAGTCTGTGGCAAGAATGGGCTGTCCCTCAGTCCCTTCACTCACCCATTTCCCAGGAGCCCTCTGGGGCTGGGAACTAGCCCTAGCATTTGAGTCCCCAGCACAGGATTTCTAGCTTTCTCCCTCTTCAGCCTCGGAGTTTGCATTGCTTCTTCATCCTCTGAATTGAATACCTGCTCAAATTATGTTGGTTTACATGATATTTTGCTCTCTCTTGGTGAAGGCAGCGCTTCCTGGCTGGGTCTAGTCGGTTATCTTGTCCCCCTTCTCTACCATCATTCTTGATGTTAACTTTGACAGCTTGATTAAGGTGCTCTCTAGTAGCCTTTATCATTGCAAAATTGGGTTGTTGTTGTTTTTTCCATTTTGAGTACCTATTTCATGGGGAAATCCTTTGTGTAATAACTTATTCCTCATCAAATATTTTACACACCAGTTTTAGTACACATTCACAAATATATTTCTGCATTAATCTTTACTCTGAAGGTTGCCAAATGGTGATTTTTAAATAGGTATAAATGATAGAGATGCTTTATAAAAAGAGATATACTTTAAATTTCAAATACACTATAAATGAGATCCTGTTATATCTTTCATTATATAATCTACTTTTATTTTAATACATAACTTACATTTAAATCAATTAATACATACTTTTAATGGCTACATTGTAGACAGTTGCATGTAGTGTGATTTTTAGAACAAAAAATTTATATTATCTTTTGTTTTTTATAATATAAACAGTTTAATATTGAACATTTTTATACAAAATTTTTAAACACTAATAAACATTTTAAGATAAACTGTCAAGAGAGAAATACCAATAACACATTAATATGGTTTGGCAGTGTCCCCACCCGAATCTCATCTTGAATTGTAGTTCCCATAACCCCCACATGTGGTGGGAGGGACTCTGTGGGAGGCAATTTAATCATGGAGGTGGTTACCCTCATGATGTTCTCGTGATAATGAGTTCTCACAAGATCTGATGGTTTTATAAGGCGCTTCTCCCCCTTCTGTTCTGCACGTCTTCTCTCTTGCCTGCCACCATGTAAGAGGTGACTTTGCTCGTCATTCGCCTATCGCCATGAGTGTGAGGCCTCCCCAGCCGTATAAGAACTATGAATCAATTAAACCTCTTTCCTTTATAAATTACCCAGTCTCAGGTATGTCTTCATTGGCAGCATGGGAACAGACTGATACACACATTTCCACCTTGGCTTCCAAGAAAAGCATATATATATATACTTTTATATAATATATCCCACCTATAATAAACAGAAGTATCTCTGTACAAGCTTATGAATAATGCATTTTTTGATTTCTTACAAGCACATATAGATTACATAAAGATAAGTGGCATTTACCGTTTTATTTTATTTGATCACCAGTGATGTTGAATTTTTATTTTATAATTATGTTTTGTGATTTTTTTTAAGAAATAATTGTTTATATTCTTCAACCATGTCTTATTTTGAAATAATCTTCTTTTTCTCATTGACTTATGTGAATTCTTAATATATTAATGAAAAAATCCTCTCATATTTATATCAGTTACCAATTTCCATTCATATTTAATGTGGTTCACTGTGCTTTTAAATAATTTACTAAGTTTATAATTAACTCTATCAATCATGAAAGCAGGTGTTTCCCATATCTGCTGATGAAATTTCTGTTTATTTTTAGTTAATAGGTATAAAAATATTTCTCTTTTAATGCTTTTTCTACAATATTCTATTTGTTCTATGTTAAAATATTAATCTGCTTTATTTTTATTTTTTAATTCTTCACAGCCCCTGTATTCTTAAGTGGTGGAAGAATGTGCACCTGTGGAGCAAAGTGTTCTAATTTTTTTAAAATTCTAATATGTAATATATTGATTGTAAACCATCATTGTTAAATCTACTTCAGTTACCATTACAAATATCATATTTGGCTTTTGTGTTGACAATATATTTTTAACTTTTCAGTTTATCTTTTCTTATTGTTACCATGTTTTCTTATTCATCTTTGTCTTACTCAGATTTATTTCCTTCTAATCATTTTTTTCTTTAGTCACTTTAAATTGTATTATATTTCAATATTTACACTATTAGTTATCTTAGTATTAATATTACTGTAATCAAATTTTAAAATGATTCAATATGTAATTTTTGGCAATAGAATATTATCTACTTTTTATTTACCATAGTGTTTCACATATAAACTCAGCCAATTAACAGAAGAAATTTAGTGTTCATTTCCTCTCCTCTATCTTGTAGTTATATTAATTGATGTACTTTCTTTTTCTTTTTTGATCTATTTTAGTAATTTTGAGTTTATATGCAAATTACTTCCTTTGACACTTTGCTGGCTGAAGTCTTATATTTTACAAATTTTTGAGATTGAAATTAATTTTCATTATTCTGCTATCCTTAAGCTTTACTGATTACACTGAGGACAGTCATATTTGGAATATAAAGCTTCCTCACAAGTTGATTTTTAATTTTTATTTATGTCTCACTTTATCGAAGTAATGCTTTACATAACTAACTCAGGAAAGGCAATTGGTGAAATCTTTTCTGTTCTTGCATTCCTGGAGCTTTATTATTTTACCAACATATATTTATAATAACATGTTTTAGCATGGAATATTGGGTAAACTATGAGGATTAGTTGTAATGTGTCAACTTGACTGGGCAATGGGATGTCCAGATGTTTGATAAAACATTATTCTGGGTGGGTCTGTTGGGGGGAGGGTTGATGAGATTAACATTTGAATCAGTACACTGAGTAAGGCAGATTGTCTTTCCTTATGTGGGTGGCTGTCAGTCACTCAGTTGAAGGCCTTAACAGAACAAATTGTTGATCCTCCTGTGAATAAGAGAGAATTCCTCCTGCCTGACTGCTTTGAACTGGGAAATCTGTCTTTTTCAGTTTTCTGAATTAAACTGAAACATTGGCTCTTCCTGAGTATAACTGAGTAGAGGCTAAACATCCCTAATCTGAAAATCCAAAATTTGAAAAGCCTCACAATCTGAAATTTTTGAATGCTGACATGATGACATAAGTAGAAAATTTTACACCTGACCTCATGTGACAATTTGCAGTCAAAACTTTTTCTTGCACAAAATATTAAAAATATTGTATGAAATTCCTTCCAGATTATATGTATAAGATATATATACACACATATGTTTAAGAAAATTGAAACATATCTTCAAAAAATTGTATATGAATCTACAGATTAAACAAATGTGGATGTCTATACAATGAAATATTATCCAACTATATATATATATGAAGTATTAATGCAGGCTACAACATGGATGACCCTGAAAATAAGTAAAGTAAGTAAAAAAAGCCTACTTACAAAAAGCCATATACTGCATGATTCCCTTTACATGAAATGTCCTGAATAGGCAAGTCCATAGACAAAAGAGATTAGTTGTTGTGTGGGACCGGGAACAGCAGAGAATAGAGAGTGGTTATTGATGAGTATGAGATTTCTTTAGGGGATGATAAAAATGTTTTGAAATTAGTGGTGATGTTTGCACAATGCTTGAATGTTCTAAAAGCCACTGGACTTTACATCTAAGACAGTGAAGTTTATGATATATAAATTAGATCTCAAAAAAATCATTAAATATCCTCCATATCAGGCACTGTTCTACTATAGAAATTATAGCAGAAAATAAAAGAGACAAGGTTTCTATTATTATGCTTACATTTTACTTTAGTAGGGAAAGAAAAATAAATAAACAAAGGTCTAAAAGACCAAAAGAAATCATATCATGCTTAGTGATGATAAGTACTGTTATTGACTGAATGTGTCCTCATGCCAAATGGCATATGTTGAAATCCTACCCCACAATGTAATGTTAATAATCATTCGGGTCTTTGGGTAATTAGTTCATGTAGTTCATGGGTAACTAATTACCTTTGGTTCACTAGGGTAGAGTCCTAATGAATGGGTTTAGTGCCCTTATAAAAGGAAGCCCAGAGAGCTCTCTGGCCCTCTGCTCTCCACTATATGAAGAAGTTAGTAGTTTGCAGCCCAGGTAAGGGCCCTCTCCTGAACCTGACCATGCTGGCACCGTGATCTGGGAATTTCAATCTCCAGAACTGTCAAAAATACTTTTTTTTAAATAAGCCATCCACCCAGTCCATGTCACTTTGTTATAGCAACTTGAGCTACAACAAGTGTTATGCCAAAAAAATAAAGAGGTAGAAGAGTAAAATGATAAGTACTAGAGACTGGATATGGTGGTAGGGAGATGAAGAGAGGTTGATTAATGGGTACCAATACGCAGTTAGTTAGAAGAAATAAGTTCTAGTGTTCCATAGCACAACAGAGTGACTAGAGTTAACAACAATCTATTGTATATTTCAAAATAGTTGAAAAGATTTGAAATGTTCCCGTTATAAATAAATGATAAATGTTTGAGGTAATTGATATATTAAATATCCCAATTTGATAATTACACATTGTATGCATTTATTAAAATATCACATGGACCCAATAAACATGTACAATTACTATGCATCAATTTTTTTAAAAAAGATGATGTGATAAGAGTATCTGGAGGACAGCCTTCTACAAGTAAATGAAATATAGGCTAGGTCAGAATCTAAATGAAATGAGCTAGCCATGGCAACATTTAGGGGGATGACATTCTAGGCAGAAAGAATATCTAATATACAAAGCCCCATTTGAGACTGAACCTAGCAAACTGTAAGAACAATAAAAAGATGGACATGGCTGGAGAACACTGGATGAGGGAGGGAGTGCAACAGAATAAGGTATAAGCATTAGGCAGGGACCAGCTTGAGCAGAACTTTGACATCCAAAGTTATAAGTTTGGATGCTTTTCCTTAGCAACATGGAAAACCAATGAAAGTTGTGAGAAAAAAAAAAAAAAAAAAGATGAAGCAAGACAGGCAGGACAGGACCAGATAGGTCAGAACAGGAAATGAAAAAAATGCAGAATAAATAGATGAAGTCTAATAGACATTTCAATAGCATAGACTGGTGAGTTTGGAAGCAGCTAGAGAAAAGGGAGGGCAGATTTATAAGCATTTTGAGTGGGCTGGAAAAGCCTTTTCAAGATTTAGACTTAGCTCTACCTATGCTTAGAATTATATTCTTAAACACACCTCTTACTGTATTACCTGCATTGAAAATAAAACCTCAGCTTTCTCATCTCTAAAAAATAAATAAATAAATAAGGTTAACCTCTGACTTTTCCATTTCATCATCTTATGGTAAGGAATAATCAGAAAAAAATGTATACAATATGTATATAAAATTATATATAAAATGCATTTCAAGCTCTGTAATAACATATAAATAGGCAGAAAGCAGAGAGGAATAGCATGGAATTTGTAGGAAGATTAAATTGACTCCCAGTTTTAGGATTGCCTCTTACGATCTGTGTATTCTGAGAAGTTTAATAAACTCTATGAGTCTCAGTATCTTTCCCTATAAAATGGTGGTAATAATATTAACTACTTGAGTTTTAAAAAGTGTCATGATAAGGTACATAGAGCACTTAGCACAAAGCCTTGCACACAGCAAGTATATAATAAAAGATATATTTTAGCGGTGGTGGTGGAAGTGGTTATTGAGGTGGTACTAGTAGGAATAGCAGTAGTAGCGCCAATCAAACTGCCCTCATGAAAATGCTTCAGGACAGTTTGCATATAATGCATGCACTATTTGTTTCATATTCTAAAATAAACTTCCTATACTTGCCGACTAAGAATTTTATTCATAATTGTAGCATACCTTTCTCTTATTTCAACCTAATCTAATCCCGATTTTAATTCATGAAAATGAAGAAAAAATATCTGAGAGGTCATTGAACTTATCTTCCATTTGTAGGTGTGCATATTTTGAAGTAGCTTGAAGTAGAGAAAAGAACATACATATTGGGTTCAAAAATGACATGATTATATCATCTTTAAAGGATGTTAAAATAGATCAAAATCCCAATTCCCTCATCCGTAAAATGGCAGCAATACTATCTGATGGTGTTGTGTGGGATTAATTGTGGTATACTATATAAAGTTCCTGAACATCACCTGGCACATAGTAAATACACAATATATAATAACTCTTTTTATTATATCTTAATCTAAATCTCACTTCTATCTTCTACTTTTAGAGGAACTGTGAAAATCATTTTTATATTAAAGTGACAATATTTTCCATATCAGTTCTTCCTAAAGAGAGTGAATTGAGTATTTATCACTAATTTTTGATCACTCTTCCTGCTGTCTTGGTCCTTTTGCACCTGATAAAATCTCCAAAATGCATTCATTTTATACTAGAGATCTGAAAATCATATCAGATGCTTTATTTCCTGGAGTTTGGATTAATGCGACTGTAACCAGTGAAGTTTCTCTCAACTGAATTAATAATCACTTAATCTTTTGCTGAGCAAGAGCCTCATGCTTTCCTGTTACTCTTGTTCCTTCAAAGAAACTTCAAAGATAAAAATACTGCCTAAGTATTTTTATCTCCCTTTACCTTCCATAATCTTCATGTTTCTTATCTTTGATGGGAACAAATAAACAATTACAATAAATGATAAATTAGAACCACTTCAACATTTACCTTGTTTTCTCTTTATTCCCATTAATGTTTTTCATATTGCGTTCTTCTCTCCCCTTCTTTAGTTGCTCACACCATTTCATCCATATGATTTCCTTTTTAAGATTTTCATCCTTTAATAGGTCACCCTTACAGTTAGTATTTGGAGACATAAAATGACAGTAGTTCATATGATTTTCTATAACTACATTCCTTTTTCTGTTTTTCTTAATTTATTTTCTGTTAACATGTTCAGTTTGGTTTGTATACAACCCACGCTCTCATAGGTATTCTGTGACTTCCACTTGTCTTTTTCTGTTGAAGTTTCCATAGAAGGGCACCTAGGAATACTTGCTAACTAGACAAAGTTTGTTTTCTTAAACTTCCAAGGCAGAACACCAGCCATCGACCATCTCAGGAATGTTTCAAAGAGGGAGGTCCAGCAGAATTAGTGAAACTTGGTAAAATGAACCAGTTACTGGAAAAGTGATGAGTTTATTTTTGGAATATTAGTCTGTGTAAAATCTGAGTTTAGTTAATCTATCTATGGTCTTATTGTGGAAAAATATGGCCATAACACTTGTTAAAATAATTTTCACTCAAGCTACACTGCATGTTATTGTTTTTCAGTTTAACTGTTTTGTGAGGCATGGTACAGTTACTTTCCAAATTTTGGGTTCTGTTTAATTTGTCATTTTTTTCTCCTTTACTCTATTTCCCTTCTTCCTTTTCTGTGAAGGAGAAAAATATCACCATTTAATATATGGGAAATATACTCAGTCATCTCATAACTAATACATAACAAAAGTAGACCTAAAATATGACTATAATCTAAATACTCTTTGCTTATTCTAGCAGCATTTCTAAATAGACTAGAAAATATTTTTAATGATTCATCATTTTTATGTATACATGATTTTTATTGTATAATTGATGAAAATCAAAACCAAATTAATTAATGAACAACATATATTATGGAAACACTCATAATCTGAGACTACTTTATTATCATATTTTCAGTGTTAATACGTAATTAATTATGTCGTCAAACTGATTTTCAATGTTTTAAATGCAGACTGTGACGGTGTATTTTTAGTAAAGGCTCTAAAATGTTCCCTCACTGCTTTAGTGGTTACTTTATTTCAAATCATATAAATTGTGAAAAGAAAGAAAATTTGTGTTATTATAGCTTTCAGATGGAATTACAGGAGTCTTCTTTTAGAGGAATAGATGCCATTTATTTGAGAAATATGGTTCATGAAGTGAAAGTACAGGAAACAATGAAGGAGAATTGGATTAGAGATGAGCAAAGACATTTCCCAACTCCCTCAGTGTTTTTGGAAACAGCACAATAAATGCGCAAGGTATTTGCTCAAAATATATAATACATCTGGGCATGAAATATCTCATCTATTTTATGTGCCAAACATAAAAAAAACAACAAACCATAACAGGAAAAAAACAAAATAATGTATTTTTCTGTCTTCAAAGCATTAAAAGCTTCTGCTTATTTATATGACTTTGCTCAGTGAAAAATCTGTAAAATAAATAAGCTGTGTGCTACAAATAAGGACTAATTTGATGAATATAAATGAGGCAAGGTAATTTATTTAGATATTAATTTGTGTTTAATAATTTAAAGTCTCTCTTCTGATAAGTTATCCATAATTTTGCATTTATTTTTCTGGGTGAATGGATGCTGTCCTAGTATCAAAAGTTGGTTTAAGTCACTGGTTCTTCCTGCGATTTGTAAAATCCCAAACTAACTAAACCAAATATGCTAGCACTTTATAGAGTAAAGAGAATACAGGGGTCAGGAATGAAGGAATAAAATTTCCCAAACTTGGGAGAGATTCTTGAAGAGTGGAAAGCTCTAACTATTCACAGTGGTCTCTTTTGTGACGTGTGAACCCCGCAGAACAGCTTTCTGACAGGTTCTCCTGGATAGCCAGGCTCTAAGTCTTTTGTTTGTTAGTTTGTTTGGTTGGATGGTTGTTTGTTTTGTTTTGTTTTGTTTTGTTTTGTTTGGGACAGAGCCTCACTCTGTCGCCAGGCTGGAGTGCAACGATGCGATCTCGGCTCACTGCAAGCTCTGCCTCCCGGGTTCAAGCCATTCTCCTGCCTCAGCCTCCCGAGTAGCTGGGACCACAGACGCCCGCCACCACGCCCGGCTAATTTTTGTATTTTTAATACAGACGGGGTTTCACCATGTTGGCCAGGATGCTCTCAATCTCTTGACCTCGTGATCCACCCGCCTCGGCCTCCCAAAGTGCTGGGATTACAGGCGTGAGCCACCGCGCCCTAGCTCTAAGTATTAAAACACTTGATTTGACAGTGTTTCCTGGCTCCAAGTTTGGCATGAAAGACGTAAGTCTTTGTAAAATTTGAGTTAAATTAGTCTGTCTATGGTCTTATCCTGGAAAATATGGCCATAACACTATTAAAAACAATTTGAACTCAAGCTAGGCCAGTGAATCTCAAGGCTAGAAAATTAGACATTCACAGGGTCACCACAGCAGTGTGACGGCCAGAGTGGCCAATCAATGATTTGTCAGTGTGTGACAATCTGAGACCTTCAAATGACTCTAGAGAAAGGAGGATCTAATAATGAAGAATGGATTATTTACTAGTCCTACAGGACAGTGAGTTAGTTGAAGATCTTCCTGGAAAGTGGCAAACAACCAACATTAACCAAGTTACAGTGTTTCCTTCTGGGGACCATGAATGCAGATACAAATGGAGAACCACTAATCTGTAGACAGCCTCAAAATAAATGCTCAAATTTTATAAGGTACGAATAAGAATTATTATGTCATATCTTATGCTATGGCATTTGTTCTAAGCATATTGAAAGTGAAACACATGGTGTTCTTTCTAAGCACAGGAAAAAATAAATGGTCTTATGTGGTTCCTAGTGCTATGTGAAAAGCTACCTCCAAGTACAAACTACAAAGTATTAAAAGAAACATCAAAATCATTTCAATGGGGCTAGGGTTCTGGTTTAATTTATTGTTCACCTGAAATCTATATTTAAACTTGTTTTTAAATTTTCAATAGAAAGCTAAACTCACTATAAATTATAGAAGTGCACTGGTAACCTTAAATATATTAGAAATATACAACCCATAATTTACCTCTTTGCCTAACTCCTCCATAATTTCTAAATGAACCCTAAACTTACATCCTCTGCAATTACAGTCTTCACTTTTATTCTGAAGAAAGAGCAATATTATTTATTTTCTCAAATAAGAAATTGTGAATATGTTATATAAATATATCAATTTGTAACTCTCTGTGTGTGTGTCTGTGTGTGTGTGCCTCTGGAATTAGGTACATCTTTCTGGAGTTTCCTTATTAGTTATACATGGAGTTGTAAATTAATTTCCAGGCCTTGCTCTTTTAGCCCAGGACGAAGTTTCAGTAATATTTGCTCAAAAGTCTCTAGCTGAGTAGGAACATAAAAATGTTCTCTCTATAGCTCCAGAGTTTCATATTTATCTGGTCCTTCATGTATTCTTTTAACTCTGTAGGCAAATTATTTTTATTTGCCCAATGTTATACATCTACTTTTTTGACAAATTGTACATGAATTTGAGGTCTGCTTTCTTCTAAAGCTTGTGGAAATATAAGTGAAAGAGTAACATAAACCTACAAATAAAAGGAGAATGGAGAAGAAATAAAGTAGAAAGAAAATATTAATACATATTTGAAACTGAAGTGCTAATGGTCAAATGGTAACGGACTAGAAAATCTATGCATTGTAGACAATCAGACCTATGTAGCTTGCAGAAGCATGAAAAAGCTCACGTGGCAGAAAAGCTCTTCTATACCAGGTATAGAAAAACATGGAGGCAGGCTGGGGTGGTGGCTCACACCTGTAATCCCAGCAATTTTAGAGGCCAAGGCAAGTGGATTGCTTGAGCCCAGAAGTTCGAGACCATGCTGGGCAAGATGGCGAACCTGTCTCTACAAAAAATGCAAAAATTAGCCAGGCATGGTGGCGCATAGCTGTAGTCCCAGCTACTCAGGAGGCTGAGGTGGGAGGATTTCGTGAACCTGGGAGGTGGAGATTGCAGTGAACCAAGATCGCATCACTGCACTCACACACACAAATATATATATTAAAAAAAAAGGCTTTGGACATTAAAAGTCAAAATATTCTTTCAAAGTCCCTGTAAGAAAAACATACTATCTAGTCACCAGTTCTAACTGGAAGAGGCTGGTAAATGACCCTTCTCTATCTCCACAAAATCATAGACATGTGAAAATGCAACAAGCCTTATTAGAAACAAAACATGAAAAAAAAGAACAAGCATGTTCTGATATTGAATAAAGATATGAATGTTAAACAAAATAAATCTACATGTAGACTCATTATAGTAAAATGCAAAATGTAATGTATTTGCTTACCATTTTTGCTGTTATAAATGACCACAAGTTTGGTAGCTTAACCTAAATTAACTGTCTTTCAGTTTTGGAGGTCAGAATTCTAAAATGGATGTTGACCATATGTCATAAAGGATACTAAGCACATATTTTTCACATCTAGGATTATTTAAGGTAGATTTTTCTGATTAAGCAATAGAATTTTTAATAATTGGTTTTTCTTTTAAAATAGAAAAATGTATAGCCTAATAAGAGATTTGTCTCTATGCTTTCTGTGAGCAGAGATTCCCAGATGGTGAGTGTTTTAAAAGTTTTCTTTTGTGTAATGTGAGTTCTGCCTACACAGTTTAGTTGAAAATTTTCAGAGTATTTCAAGGGATGACTGTGGATTTCAATTTTTATAAAGGAAAGTTGAATGTGATGTAAAAAAAAGGGTAATGAGAGATTGGCACATGAAACAAGGTCGTGCTTTTGGGTATGGTGTCATTAAAAATTCAAACTGAAGCTTTTTATTAATTTTATTTAACCTTGTTAGTCACTACAATTTTGTGTGTGGCAAGAGAGCTTTCTCATGGCAGAGAAGAGAAGAGCTGGTTCACAGTTAAATTCTACAAATTGCTTTAAAAAGGTCACGTATGTCTTCATACCTTTTAAAATCTATATTCAGATAAAGAATATAATTGTCAGTCAAATTTTTTAAAATTTCAACTATAGCATGCAGATTTGAACTTTATGTACATGATGTTCTCTGTGTTTTAGCATTTCTTTCCATTCCTTTCCAATTCAATTTTCATATGCAGAGTTCTCCATAAAATCTCTGACTGGTTCTTTGCCAGTAACTGTCTTATCGATAAATTGTAGCTATAGATCCTTTCCAGGCTCTGCTATTGTAGAAAATTTCTATACTTTGGAGCACTGCTACCAAAGTTTGGAAAGACATTCAGAGCAACAATCCATAGTTATAGAAAATAAGAAAAGAAAATTGTTATTAATCCAAGCCTATATTCCACATACATATGCTTTCTAGGAAAACAGTCATTGGATGAAATTTTTCTTGGAGAAAGAAAAAATGAACCTTTATGGAAAAGGGAAGAATGAATCAATAAATACAAACATACTGGATACATAACCAACCTGAATTTTACTCCATGATATAATTATAAAGGGGGTAAATCAAATGGTATCTCAGCCTTTAATAGCAAGACATTCAATGCTTTACGGAAGAGGGAAATTTTTGTTAATATCTGTAACTACACTAATTCTATCTATAGAACCACTGATAATTCAGGGTAAGCATAAAAGCTGCTGTAATAGGGAAATCTCTATCTTCTATATAACTTTAGTTTAGGATTATTCTGACTTAAAATATTTAATTATATCCTAAGCCACAGAAGAGTTAATTATAAGCCAAAATATGTCTTTACCCATGATCTTGAATTTGACAACTTATGATATACCAAATGAATATAGACTTTCTCCTAAAAGTGGTCCAGTGTTTCCAAGTTCAAAACAAGTAGCAAAAAATATTTTATTTTCATGTAAAACAAGACACATGTCCATAGCCCTAGAAATTGTTTAAGAACACAGATTCTGGAGTCAAATTGCCTTGACTGGAATCTAGACATTTTTCCACATATTAGCTATGTGGTCTAAGGCTAGCAATATCATATATGTGTGCCTCAGTTCAATCCTTTGTAAAATAAAGTTAATGATAAAGTGTGCACATGTTAGGATTATCATGTTCAAAGTGTTTAGAACAGTATGGTGCATAAAACAGCATAGACTAAGTACTACATATGTATATGTGTGTGTGTGTGTGTGTATATACACACACACACACATACACACACACAAATGTTAAACTATCTTGAATTTCTCCATCAAACTCTAGCTATATATATGTATACACATAAATAAGTTAAACTATCTTGAATTTCTCCATCAAACTCTAGCCCCAGTTCTTTCTAATTTGGAGTGTTTAGAACAGAAATTGAAGCTTCTGGTATTGTTGAACAAGTGTGGTTCCTTTATTTTTCTAATTGAGCTATTGTTATTTCAATATTGGATGTTATTTTCTATTTTGGAAATGGCATTTACATTTTGAATATTGAACTAGTTAGGGGTCAAAATCCTGATGCTTTGCTGCTAGACTATGATTCTTTCTCTCTAAACTTAAAATGCATTGAGATAAAAAGACAGACCTCACATTTTCCCAACACACTTCACCTTAGTTAGTACAAAATACTTAAACCAAACATTTTAAATAAGAATACAGATGTTTCTAGTTGGTGAATTAGTTATTTGTGGTAAACATTAGTTTTGTTCACCAAATGTTCCTGGCTCTTTCGCTTCCTGGGAGTTGCACTTCCAACCCCATTTTAACCAATAAGGTGACAGTGGAAAGTGAGTGACACTTATTGGTGTAAACTCTACACCGTTCTCCCTCTTGTTTACTTGAGTTAGGATACTAGGGAGGATGTCCCAGTTCTTCTACAGTGAGAATGAAACATGAGTGCAAAATAGACTTTTGCAGTATTCAGATAACACAGACTCAGAAGGGTCTAAGGTTTTCCCTGCTTGTAAGCCTGCAAGTTAGTCTGTTACAATTTCATGTCCATATACTGAAAGAAGAGCATAAGATCCTTAGAGCAAAGGAATAGACCATGTATTACTGTCAGCAAAATCTACAGAGTACTTCCTCCAGGATTCTTACAGCAGGATGAAGTTTAATTGTTTAGATGTGCATGCAGGGAGCTGTACTACAGGGGAGGAAACCCAGAAAAGATTCTAAGTTTATATGGAACTGGTGATACATCTGCCTATCCTCTCCTCTAGAGTAAAAGCTCTTAGTCGTTAAGCAGCTCTCTTTCTGGGAGACAGAGAGATGTCTCTATGTTTATTATCCTGCAGTATGTTAAATGTGTTAGAGGAAAAATAAGACAAGAACTTTACATTTCCGAATCTCTCCAGAGGGATACACTATCTCTAGCTTCCAAGGCATGTTTGTCTTTCAAATATGCCTTTTGTTCAGAAGGCATGAACTGTACTCCTTAGAATTTATATCTCAATACTACCAAGATTTGGAGATTGTTACATTTTATTTAAAATATTTCACCTACTTATTATCAAAACATATACATAATTATTAAGACAGATTTTTTCTAAAATAACAAAGCTATATGAAGTGTCCTATAGATTATCTTTGTCTTACTTCTAATAATCTAAGAAAAAAAATTTCGAGCATCTATATGTGACCACTTAGCTGGCTACAGAAAATAACCCCTAGGAGATTACATATGGGCTTTTACCACATACAAACACACATTAAAAAATAAAATGTGAGTCAGATATAAAACTAGCAGAAGTGTTCAAAGCAGCTCTAAAGTTTTACTATTCACTGGCAATTGATGAATTTGATGAAATGTGCTTACTACAGCGAAAGAGAAATAAACAGTGTAATAAAACTCTTTATAACATAGTTTTAACTTTTTAGAAATCTGAAGCAGGCGATAATTTTGGATATATATATATATTCGCCCAAAAAAGGTTGTGTTCAAATAAATTTCAGATATCTTATGTAAAGATACCCTAAATTTATTTCATACAAGTTACCCTACATGTATTTGAACACAATCTTTTTTTTCTCACAATGCACGTAAGATCCTGTGAAAATAATGCTGCAGACAAGACAAACTGCAAAACACTAGCAAGTACAATCAGATGGAATAACATTAAAATATAGTTCTACAAGAATTTGGAAATTTGGAAATGAAGAATATATTTTCAGAGAAAAAATCCTCAGGATTCAAGACAAGCCATACATGAGAAAATGAAGCTCTTCTTGTGTAATAGAAACATCAATCACTTTAGCCATATGGTTATTCAGTCCAGCAGCTTTTTCTCCTCTCATCTCTCTTCTTCACCTCTAAACTATATGCTATACTCAACGCATACTGACATCAAATTTGAAGATCTATCTGTGCTGAAGTCCAGGTCAAAATACATCCGATGTAGATGTTCTACATACATCTCTGTGTTGACTACGGTTGATTTGCACTCAGCTTTCAGCTTTCATGCCCACCTGCTTCAAATACATCTTCCTGAAACAAAGTTCTGAAAGCTAAAATCTGCGTTTCCCAGAACACACTGCGGTGAATACTCTGCCAATCAATTTCTTCCAGTTAAATGCATTTGTGCAGTATTTGTAAGGCAATTGTTTTTCTTATCCTGCGATCACGAGGACAGATCTAGAGAAACCTTCTCTCAGTACCCCAAGAGGTGAATGATTGAACAATGAAATGTGGATACTGGTCACTGCCGCCATCACAGTACTCCCAAAGTTACAGGCTAGGCAATGTGACATTATTATAGAAAACACTTATGCACAATGCCAAAGCAACAAGGAGATAGTCTTTGATAAATCTTGAATGATAACTTTCCCTGATTCTCTGTGTTAAAATAATGGCTTCCTTCTCTTCTGCTTCCACAATTTACATAATTTGCACATATGCTGCTCATGTATGACTCCCACAATAAATTGTAAAACACTTTGGACAATATAGGACACTTTAAAATGAGACAGTACTGATGGATTTATGCTAATCAAGACAGTGCTGCCAATATCATTAAGCACATAGGCCAAAAGAGTAGATGTGAATGACAAAAGAAACGAGGATGTTCTTACTAAAAGAATGGGTGGTCAAAAAAGCAACTGAAGATTATCATAGGATTGCATCCTGTAAATTTTATTCCTGCTTTAATTTTTCCAAATATGAAAATGTTGTTTACTGCAATTCTGCAAACATTAAAATATGGTTGAAATGTCATTATCACTCAGAAACAGAATTAGTAGAGAATAAAAAGTCAGGTTAAAGTTTAAAAAATTGATGACCATATAATCTAGTTAGTGTTAGAAGTAGAATTGAGTGACGATATTTGAGATACAGTATTTAATATGTGCCATATTGCATAATGTGTTATAAATCCCTGAAGAAAACGGTTATGTACAGAGCCTTCAAACTTCTACTTTCTTCATTCTAATGCATTGAGAATGTCAACTCTGATGACTTATAGTCCAATTATGAACTTTACCATTAGAGCATTCAATGAGTCTTGGTTGTTTTTCATAATAATAATGATGATAATAATAATAATTCAGAACAGTTTATCATCAGAAAGAATTTCTGAGAAGCAATTTCCCATGAAAATTAAGAGTAAAAGCATTCTTTGGTTTAGTTCTTCCACCCAAGATAAAGTTCATGGTCTCAGTGGGCTCAGCACAAGAATTCATAAAACATGATCTAAAATCCTCTGTTTTCTTTATGAAGAATGCTTATATAACCCTGCATAATGTGTACTTAGAATGGCAGCCTACAAGAGCAAAGCTTGTTTCACTCTTTCTGAGAACTGTGGCATGATCTCAATCCCACATTTACACTCTTTTTCCCAGATACATCTCAGAATGTGAGAGACATTTAACAAAAAATGAGAATATTATCTCCCTAACCTACCTAGTTGGTCAATCATCAATTATCATAAAATATAAAACTGATATGAAGAATTTAAAACGTTTTTATTAATAGTCATTTCTTCAGGATAAAAAATGGTGCTGAATTTGACAGTGGCTTACAATATATAATTTGAGAACATGTTTTCTTAAGAAGCTGAGTGGTATTCTTTGTAAATACACTTCTATGTGACTGGACATTGAAAGGAAATATTAAGTTTCCTTCAGAGAATTTTTTGTTTCAGGTTAACCAAACAACTTATTTTGTCTTTATAGTGCTGTTTGTTTCTTTCTTATTGTCTTGTTTCTCTACAGCCTACTACAAAGTATAGTAGTTTCTCTAAAAGGTAAAATTAAATCTGTCACTCCTTAGGCACTTATACTTTGGGAGGATTTAAACACACACACACACACACACACACACACACCACAGACATTTATTAAATTGTCTTCCAAGTACTACATTAGAAAACAAGTAGATGCTGTTATTTATTTATATAAAATTTCAGTGTAAAATACATCTCTCAGACAGGAGGCATTTAAATTGAGATGTCTAATTCAAAGTACTTTTCTTCCCATTCCCATTACACCTTGCACATACTGAAATCATAACATTGATTATACTGAATATTATAATATAGTAAGAAGTTGTCAACCCCTTTCCCAACCTCTACTATGAGCTGCTGGAGGGCAAATCTGTGTTTGATTCATCTTTATATTCTGAAGCCTACGTCAGTGCCAGCACATAATAAATCCTCTCTAAATATTTACTAAAAAGGCCGGGCATGATGGCTCATGCCTGTAATCCTAGCACTTTGGGAGGCCGAGGCGGTTGGATGACCTGAGGTCAGGGGTTGAAGACCAGCCTGGCCAACATGGGGAAACCCCATCTCTACAAAAAATACAAATATTATCTGGGCGTGGTGGCATACGCCTGTACTCCTAGCTACTTGGGAGACTGAGGCAGGAGAATCACTTGAACCCAGGAGGCAGAGGTTGCAGTGAGCCGAGATCACGCCACTGCATTCCAGCATGGGTGACAGAGTGAGACTGTGTCTTAAAAAAAAAAAAAAATTGCTAGATGAAGAAGAATGAACACATTTGTTGATTTTTTTTTCTTTGACGTGTTTGTTGCATCTACAAGTCACATATAAATTGATGAAAACTGAAATGTTGCCATATGACATAATTTTAAATGGCCTCATAATTTTATTTCTCTTCTCACAACATGTTATTTAACTTCTTATTTATTCTATCAAGTAGTTATATACATATAAAAACACTTACAATGTGGTGGAGGCTTTTCCTCCCCCTTTCCAGACACGTTGCTCGGAACCTTCCTATTTTTCATGTAATATATCTCAGAGATCTGTTCATATTAGAACATAATGACTTTGACATTTTTAACAGCTAAATAATATTCCATTCTAAGATGACAAAAAATTATATAGTAATTTCTGTGTAGTTTGGCTTTTAGAGCCTCCAGTCAATCTTGTGCTAGAGCAGACAACACTATAAGTGAGCCGAATTTTACAGGTCAATTACATATATATATGAAATGCAATATGTCGGACAAATTCTCAAAATCAGATTTTCTGTGTCAAAATTACTTTGGTAAAATATATAAGACTAACAACGTGCCTTCCACATGGATTATGCCAATTTACCTCCTTTCCAGCAATTAATAAGAGTTGGTAGTTTATACATCATTTCCAATAAACTGAGTTATCAAACTTGAACTTTTGTCAATCTCCTCTACTAATTTTAGTCTAGATCTCTGTCTTAATAAATGGGGTTGGATATCTCTTCATAGGTATAAATGTCTTTTTGTGTTTGTTCTTGAGCTTTTGTCCATTTTTCCATTTTGTTAGAAAGTAGCTGTTTGTTTGCAGGTGATATTTACATAATAGTGAGAGAAGTACTGCTAATTTCTGTCTGTGATAATGTGCTATAAATATTTTATATTGATATTTATGTAGTTTATGTATGTATGTGTATGTATGTGTGTGTGCATAAATATGTGTGTGTATATATATATACACACACACACACATATGAATGGATGTGTTTATGTATGCCAAAACTGATCAGTCTTCATGAGTTTAAAAATATCAGAGTGTTAAAATCAGTATTGTATTAGTCAGGGTTCTCTAGACGGACAGCAACAGTAGGATATATATATATATATATGAAAAGGGGTTTATTAAGGAGTATTGACTCATACGATCACAAGGTGAAGTACCACAATAGGCCATCTGCAAGCTGAGGAGCCAGGAAGCCAGTCCAAGTGCCAAAACCTCAAAAGTAGGGAAGCTGACAGTGGAGCCTTCAGTCTGTGGTCAAAGGCCCCAGAGCCCATGGCAAACCACTGGTGTAGGTCCAAGAGTCCAAAAGCTGAAGAACATGGAGTTCGATGTTTGAGGGCAGGAAGCCTGTAGCACAGGAGAAAGATGGAGGCCAGAAGACTTAGCCAGTCTAGTCTTTCCATGTCCCCTGGTCTGCTTTTATCCTAGCCACACTGGCAGCTGGCTAGATGGTGTCCAACCAGATGAAGAGTGGGTCTGTCTCTCCTAGTCCACTGACTCAAATGTTAATCTCTTTTGGGCAACACCCTCACAGATACACCCAGGAACAATACTTTGCATCCTTCAATCCAATCAAGTTGGAACTCAATAATAACCATCACAAGTATTAAGTCTCATTAACCTGGAGCTTTTATGACAATTGCAGTTGAATTAAATGCAGTCTAATACTCCTGCCAGCTGTGAATATTTATCTGCTAGGAAGATATTTTGTTAAGTAGAAATGTAAACCATAAATACTATATATGCTTAATAAAATAATATTTAAACTAGTTTAAAATAAAATTATTAAATAAATGAAAAAGCAACATAAAAATTTAATGGTAAGATAAAAACCTGAATTAAATATTTTCATCTTTCAAATGGTCAGTTTTCTAAAGTGTCAGAAGAATACTGTCATAACTTTACAATATAACTTCATCAAAACTGAGCATCTTCACTTCTTTGTTTTTTCTATGTATTATGAATCCAACTTAGAGTTTACAATAGACATATGATAATTCCAAAATCAAATCCAAGACCCTTCTACTGCTGTCACTGTCACTTTAATAGGATAATAGCAACATGAACATGCTACTTAGGCCCTTTATGTTTTAATAACCAGAGATGCCTTCAACTTTCCTGACAAAAGAAAATTATTTTATGATGCCTGTGAACTGGAACAAAAACCAAGAGTATTCTTGCAATCTTTCTCTTCAGTGGCACCTCTAAAATACTCTTTGTTATTTTCCTCCTGACTCCTCCTCCCCTCTGTGTTTTAATAACATAATTTTGTTTTGTCAAATTATTTTATTTGCCTCTTGGGCAGAGCCCTTAATCAAATTCAAGGTACCAATGGATTACCATATATACAGTGCCCTCTAATAGTCAAACTAAAGTTTCCTTCAGGAGGTAAAGAAAATGTAGTGGTTTGTTTGTTTGTTTGTTTGTTTTGTGTATGTGTGTGTGTGTGTGTGTTTTGAGACGGAGTCTCGCTCTGTCGCCCAGGCTGGAGTGCAGTGGAGCGACCTCTGCTCACTGCAAGCTCCGCCTCCCCGGTCCACGCCATTCTCCTGCCTCAGCCTCCAGAGTAGCTGGGACTACAGGAGCCCGCCACCACGGCCGGCTAATTTTTTTTTTTTTTTTTTTTTTTTTTTTTTTTTTTTTTAGTAGAGACGGGGTTTCACCCTGTTAGCCAGGATGGTCTTGATTTCCTGACCTCTGATCCTCCCGCCTCTGCCTTCCAAAGTGCTGGGATTACGAGTGTGAAGAAAATGCAGTTTTGAGGAACATAGGAGCAAGGCACATAACATACTCTTTAAAATTAACTTAAAATGTCTAGCTTTTCTTGTTCTAGTCATAACTATCACAGTTGACATTTGCATAAAGCATGCGACTTTTGTTTTAATCTTTCAGAAAACCCCTCCATATACTCCAAACTAGCTCTGATCATTTCAGGTTATATTATAAAAGAAATTAAGACAAAATCATTAATAGACACAGATTTTAACAATTAAATGTAAGCTTATTGACATATGAAAGATCACATTAACTAGTAATAAAGATGTAAGTAAATAACACAAAGGTAAAAATTAGTAGATTGTTTAATAGAAGAGAATTTTCTTCTTGCTAAAGGAATAGTTTCTTATTTCAGTTATGGTTGTAGGTATTTGTTGAGCTCTGTCATCCTTGTGAAGAAACACCTTTGTTCTGCTTCATCAGTGCGTGCTGTGATATGTAATTTACTGGTCAGAAAATATGCATTATGCTATCTTTGGTCAATCTGCAGCTGTTAACATTGTTTTTTTACCACATACACGTGTATGCACACATGCATACACAGCTGGCTTCTGAAAGAATCACTTTATCATTTAACAAAGGAAGATACAGTATTACATGGAATTAAATTAAAGAATATATATCACATAACTCTTCCTGCAACATCTAAGCCTAATGGAGTCAGTTAAGGTCAGATATTTCAGTCTTGACTGTGCAGTTATATATAAATGTAGATTTAGTGAAGCAGAGGGATATTTAGTCCCACCATCCTCATTAATGTCACTAAAAATTTCATGCCTAAATTTGCAAGTATTATATTTCAAGTGAAACCTGCTGTTATTTACTTTCCAGCTTCTTTCTGGCACATTCATTCTTTATGTTCAGAATTGTATTTAAAAAGACTGAATGGAATCTCCTTTGGAAATACAGCAGGTGGTAGGATTAATATAGAACCATGTGGCAAATAAGGTGTTTTCATATTTAGAAAGGAAATCCTAGCCTCTGATTTCAGAAGGAAAATTTTTGGTTTCTTCTACTATTAAGTAGAAATTTATTTTCTAAAAATATTTTTTTACATATTTATGAATTGTTAGCAAAAAACATGATAACTTGATTTTATGAATTTGATTTTGTATATATTAAATAGTTGAAACTTCATTGACAACATTAAATTTGTTTTCTAGGCTCTATTGGGGTAAAGAATAAAAAGAAATATAATCAAACCATCTCAAGAACAGCACTGTGAACCTGTGAACAATCTCCAAAGTTAGGCCATTCTAGCGAGATTAACAAAAGACTATAGTTTTCCCCATGAGATATTGAATAGAGACACTGAAGGAAATGTTCCAGTATGTATCGAGTGCTATGTATATATTCCTGCCTGAAATGAGTTAAAGAACACCAATTAAGTGTGCTTTACATGCAAGGTAACTTTTCTTTTAGTGGAAAAGTGTAAAGGTTTTAGGAAATATATCTTCAAATTTCAGCTTATATAAAAGGATGATGAGTTCCTACAGCATTTGGCAAAATAATGCAAATTAAAGAAGATTTTTTTTTCAATTACCAAAACAATGTTAAAAACAATTTAACAAAGCTTGCGGCATAACACAAAGAAGTACATGACACCAAGGAACAAAGAAGCCACACTCACAATCTGTAATAGGTAAAGAATTTTCACACGGCCACTGGCTTCACCAAAAATGAGATTCGATTCCTACAACATGTAACAACAACTTCACACAGAGACTGCTAAAGTTAAAAATAAAATAGCACATTAAAGTATAGGTAGGTGATTTTAATAACTTTTTTCTGGAGGAAGATGAGATTTCTTCATAGAGCATGCATTAAAATGTGAAAGAGGGACTCCCATGATTAATCAAGTTCTTTCTAGAGACCAGTAAGAATGAATGTCATGTTTAAATGAAGTATATAATGACTCTAATTATTTTGAATACCTGAATGGAAAAAATACAGAAATACTAATACCATTAGCATTTTAGCAATGACATAAGAAAGATGGTGGAATAGGAGGTTCTTGTCTTCATCTTCCCACAGAAACACTGGTTTAACACCTATCCATGAACTACATTATCTTCTGTATTAGTCCCTTTTCATGCTGCTGATAAAGACATACCTGAGAACGGGAAGAAAAAGAGATTTATTGGACTTACTGCTCCACATGGCTGGGGAGGCCTCACAATCATGGTGGGAAGTGAAAGGCACTTCTTATACGGCAGTGGCAAGAGAAAATGAGGAAGAAGCAAAGGAGAAACCCCTGATAAACCCATCAGATCTCATGAAACTTATTCACTATCATGAAAATAGCACAGAAAAGACTGGGCCCCATGATTAAATTACCTCACCCTGGGTCCATCCCACAACACAGTTCTGGAAGATATATTTCAAGTTAAGATTTGGGTGGGTAAACAGCCAAACCATATCATTCCACCTCTGGCCCCTCCAAATCTCATGTCCTCACATTTCAAAACCAATCATGTCTTCCCAATAGTCCCCCAAAGTCTTAACTCATTTCAGTATTAACCCAAAAGTCCACAGTCCAAAGTCTGATCTGAGACAAGGCAAGTCCATTCTGCCTGTGAGCCTTTAAAATCAAAAGCAAGCTAGTTACTTCCTAGATACAATGAGGGTACAGGTATAGGTAAATGAAGCCATTCCAAATGAGAGAAATTGGCCAAATCAAAGGGGTTACAGGGCCCACGCAAGTCCAAAATCCAGTGGGTGAGTCAAATTTTAAAGTTCCAAAATGATCTCTTTGACTCCAGGTCCCACATCCAGGTCATGCTGATGCAAGAAGTAGGTTCCCATGGTCTTGGGCAGCTCCACCCTTGTGGCTTTGTAGGGTACAGCCTTCCTCCCAGATGCTTTCACGGGCTGGCATTGAGGGTCTGCGGCTTTTCCAGGTGGATGGTGCAAGTTTTTCTTGGATCTACCATTCTAGGGTCTGGAGGACAGTGACCTTCTCACAGCTCCACTAGGAAGGGCCTCAGTAGGGATTCTGTGTGGGGGCCCCAAACCCAGATTTACTTTCTTCCACTGCCTTAGCAGAGGTTCACCATAAGAGCCCTGCCCGTGCAGCAAACTTTGCTCTTGAGTGGGTCCGGTGCATACATCTTCTGAAATCTAGGCAGAGGTTACCAAACCTCAATTCTTGACTTCTGTGCATGCACAGTTTCAACAACACATGGAAACTGCCAAGTCTTGGGACTTCAACCCTCTGAAGCCACAGCCAGAGCAGTATTTTGGCCCCTTTCAGCCATGGCTGGAGCAACTGGGACACAGGACACCAAGTACCTGGGCTGCAAACAGCACGGGGACACTGAACCCAGCCCACAAAACCACTTTTTCTTCCTGGGCCTCCAGGCCTTTGATGGGAGGGGCTGCTGAGAAGGTCTCTGACATGTCCCGGAGACATTTTCCCCATGGCCTTGGGGATTAACATTAGGCTTCTTGCTACTTATGCAAATTTCTGCAGCAGGCTTAAATTTCTGCAGCAGGCTTGAATTTTTACCCAGAAAATGGGTTTTTTTTTTCTATTGCATTGTCAGGCTGCAAATTTTCCCAACTTTTATGCTCTACTTCCCTTATAAAATTGAATGCCTTTGATGGCACCCAACTCACCTCTTGAATGCTTTGCTGCTTAGAAATTTCTTCTGCCAGATACCCTACATCATCTCTCTCAAGTTCAGAGTTCCACAAATCTCTAGGGTAGGGGTAAAATGCTGCCAGTCTCTTTGCTAAAACATAACAAGAGTCACCTTTGCTCCAGTTCCCAACAAGTTCCTCATCTCCATCTGAGAACACCTCAGCCTGGATTTTATTGTCCATATCACTATAAGCATTTTGGACAGAGCCATTCAACAAGTCTATAAGAAGTTCCAAACTTTTCCACATTTTTCTGTCTTCTTCTGAGCCCTTCAAACTGTTACAATTGATGCCTGTTATGCAGTTCCAAAGTCACTTCCACATTTTCGGGTATCTTTGTAGCAATGCCCCACTTTACTGGTACCAATTTACCATACAGTCCTTTTTCACAATGCTGATAAAGACATGCCTGAGACTGTAAAGAAACAGAGGTTTAATTGGACTTACAATTCCACATGGCTGGGGAGGCCTCACAATCATGGCAGGAGATGAAAGGCACTTTTTACATGGAAGCAGCAAGAGAAAATAAGGAAGCAGCAAAACCGGAAACTCTGATAAACCAATCAGATCTCATGAGACTTATTCACTATCACAAACATAGCACAGGAAAGACCGGCTCCATGATTCAGTTACCTCCTCCTGGGTCCCTCCCACAACACACGGGAATTGTGGGAGATACAATTCAAGTTTAGATTTGGATGGTGACGCAGCCAAACCATATCATTTTCCTAACGCTCACAAACCAGCCCAAATAGCACAGTGTTGAGAGATTCCCTTGGCCTACAAGTTATCATAAGAATAAAAGTAATAATGAAGTTAGCATTCAACTTGGCTGTGGATTTTGGAACCAGGCCACTTTGCCCATAGACTATGGCACCAAAGTACAGTTAATAAACTCTGGCACCAGATCAGCTTAAGCATAGACACTAGTAATAAGCACATGTGACTGTAGACTTCAGCACCAAATCCACATGCAGATCCCAGCACCAGACCCACTCAACAGCAAACCCTAGCAGCAGACCCATTAGACTGCAGACCCAGCAGTCGGGGTCACCCATCCACAAATGGGTAATCTAAACTCAGGCAATCCATGGACCCTAGCATGAGGCCTACCTGCACATGGGTATGGCACAAGGCCTGATTGTTCTTAATTTCCATCATCAGGCCCACCTGTCCACCCAACCATAGACCCCAGATTACTTACCAGGCCTACGCAGAATTTCTGGACAGACTGACGAGTGAGGGGTTTTCCCTGACAAATCTAGTCTATGAAGACTGAAAGAGGTTACTGTTTTTAAAATGTGTACACATGAATACAAGCATAGAAAGGTCATAAAAATCATAAAAAAACAGACACTACCAAAGAACAATATAAAGTACTGCTAACCAACCCTGAAAAACAAAGATCCATGAACTGTCTGGCAATTACTGCAAACTAATAATCTTAAAGAAGCTTAGTGAGCTACAGAAGAACACAGATAACTAAACAATACCTGAAGGACAATACATAAACAAAATGAAAAATTCAATAATGAGGTCAAAAATATCAAAAAGGAAACACAGAAATTCTGGAGCTGAACAATACAACAAATGAGGTGAAAAATCCAATAGAGAGCTCCTATAGCAGATTTAATTCTGAAGAGGGAAGAATCAACGAGCTTGAAGACAGGTCCTTTGAAATTATCCAGTCAAATAACAGAAAAAATGTTTAAAAATGAAGTGGGCTCTGAGACATCTGGGATATCATTAAGTGAAGCAAATAAACATTATGAGAGTCACAGTAGGATTTAAACAAAAAAGATAGAATGTTTACTTGGAGAAATGATTGCTGAATACTTCCCAAATCTGGGGAGGAAAATAGACTTTGAGAATCATGAAGCCCCAAAGGACCTGAATAGGTTGAGCCTAAACAGGTCTATACCAAGACACATTATAATTAAATTGTCAAATGTCAAATACAAAGAGGGAATTTCGAAAGCAGCTGGTGAAAAGTGGCTCTTTCATTCTAGGGAACAGCTGTACTACTGTCAGCCGATTTCTCAACATAAATCTTGCAGGCCAGGAGAGCATGGGATGACAGATGCAAAGTATTGAAAGAAAAAAAAAACCTGCCAAATAAGAATAGTATATTCAAAAAAAAATGTCCTTCAAAAATAAAGGAGATAAAAATTTCCCCCAAACAAGCAAAAACTAGACCTACCTTACAAGAGTGCTGAAGGGAGTTTTTCATGTTGAAATAAAAGAATGTTAAACAGTAACACAAAAGCATATAAAAGTAGAAATCTCAGTGGCAAAAGTAAATATATAAATAAATACAGAATAATGTAGTATTGCAGTGGTGCTGTGTAAGTCACTTTTAAATTTAGTGTAAAATTTAAAAGACCAATGTACAAGGAATAGTTATAACTTTCATAAATTAGTTAATGGATACAATACAAAAAGAAGTAAATCTGACATCAGAAACACAAAGTGTGTGGGGAGAGGAAAAATAGAGACTTTTGTATGCAATAGAAGTTAACTGGTTATCAGGTCAAAATAGACCTTTAGAGCTATAAGAAATTTTATGTAAGCCTCATAGTAACCAGAATGAAAAAAACTAAAAGTGGATACTGAAAAAGAGAAAAAGAATCAAAATATATTACCACAAAAATTATCAAATCAAAAAGGGGGATAGCAAGAGAGGAAAGCAGGAACTAAAAAAACTATAAAACATAATAATAAGTCCTTAGCTATCAATAATTAAATGTTAATGGATTAAACTCACCAATCAAATATATAGAGTGCCCAAATCGATTTTTTAAAATATTAAATAATTTTTCTTTGCCTGCAACATATTCCCTCGGATTTAAATACATATATAGGGTGAAAGAGATGACATATAAAAATATATTCCAAGAGAATGGTCACCAAAAAAGACGGAAATGACCATACTTATAGCAGATTAAATATACCTCACATCAAAAACTGCCTCCAGAGACACAGATTATTATATAATGATTTAAAAAAATCAATTTGAAAGGAAGCTATAATATAGAATATAATATATATTTGTTTATAATTTTGATTTACATATATTAATTTACATATATGAATGTACATACATACATACATATGAATGAAGCCCCAAAGGACCCTAATAGGTTGAGTCTAAAAAGATCTATACCAACCCACATTATAATTAAATTGTCAAATGTACATACATATATGTACATACATACATACAATTACATATAACTATTGCTTTACATTATTTGTAATTATTGCTTTACATAAGAAAATTCTCACTTTACATAAAGTTGGAGATATATATATATACATATATATATATATATCCAACTATATATATATATATCTCCAACATTAGTGTACTTAAATATGTAAAGCAAGATCTGAGAAGGGAAGTAGATAGCAATACGGTGATAGTAGGAGACTTCAATACTACATTTACAACAATGGACACATATTCCAGACAGAAAATTAGTAGGGAAATAGTGAACTAGAAAAATATTATAAATAAAATGGGCCTAAGAAACATACAGAACATTCTACCCAACAGTAACAGAATATATATTGTTCTTAATTGCACATAGAACCTTCCGACTAACAGATCATATGATAAGTTGCACAAAAAGCTTGATAAATATAAGAATAATTACAACAATGTGAAGTTTCTTTTCCAACCACAATGGAAGAAATTAGAGATCAATAACAAAAGAAAAATGTAAAATATTATAAACATGGAGATCAAACAAGACACCTTTCAGCAACCAATAGATCAAAGAGGAAATCAATAGAAAAATTAGAAAACATCTTGAAAAGTGTGAAAATAAATATATCAAAATTGATAGAAATTAGCAAATAAAGTACTAAGAGGAATATTTTTACTGATAAATGCCTACATTAAAAAAAGAAATAACACAAATAAAAAACCTAATATTTCACTTCCAGAAATTAGAAAAGGAAGCACAATCTGATCCCAGAACTAGAAGAAAGAAAGGAAATAAAGATAAGAGTAACAATAATGAAATAAATAAATCTAAAAATAGGGGGAAAATCAATGAAATTAAGAGTTTGTTTCTAAGATAAACAAAACTGGCAAACACTTAGCTAAACTAAAAGAAAAAAAAACAGAAGACAAAAATAAATAAAATAGTAAATGGAAGAGATGTATTACAAGCAGATCATAAACAACAGATTATAAAAAATATGACAAATAGATCATAGACACACAAATCATAAAGGATATTACCAAAAACTACACACAAAAATATTGAACACTGGGAAAAAGTGAATAAATTTCTAGAAGCATACAACATACCAAGACTCACTTGGGAAGCCTGAACAGACCAATACAAAATGAGGAAACTTAATCAGAGATTAAAAAGTTCTAAACAAAGAAAAATTCAGGGCCAGATGATTTCATGGATGAATTCTCTCAAACATTTAGAGAAGAATTAATACCAGCCCTTCTTAAACTTTTCCCGAAATAGAAGAGGGACTCTTTCTAACCTGTTTTAATGAGGCTAGCATGCCCCTGATATAAAACCAGACAAAGATATCACAAGAAAATGAATCTATAGTGCCGGTCACAGTGGCTCATGCCTGTAATTCCAGTACTTTGGGAGGCCAAGGCAGGCAGATCATCTGAGGTCGGGAGTTTGAGATCAGCCTGGCCAAGATGGAGAGACCCCGTCTCTACTAAAAATACAAAATTAGTCAGGTGTGGTGGAACATGCCTGTAATCCCAGCTACTCGGGAGGCTGAGAAAGGAGAATCACCTGAACCTGGGAGGTGGAGGTTGCGATGAGCTGAGATCGTGCCATTGTACTCCAGCCTGGGCAGCAAGAGTGAAACTCCACCTCAAAAAGAAAAAAAAAGAGAAGAAGAAGAGGGGGAAGAGGAAGGAGGAGGAGGAGGAGAAGGAGAAGGAGAAGAATAAAAAGAATCTATAGACAAATATCCTTGAAGAACATTGATGCCAAAATCTTCAATAAAGTACTAGCAACCACATTCAACAAGGTATTAATGCAATCACACACCATGATAAAGTGGGATGCAAGGATGATTCAACATATGCAAATCAATCAATGAGATACACCACATGAGCAGAATAAAAGATGAAAATCACATGATCATTTAAATGGATGCAGAAAAACCATTTGACAAATTCTACATCCTTTCATGATAAAAACTCTCAACAAAATAGGTATATCTTGTAATGCTTCTGCTAACATAATATTCAATGATAAAAAAAAAACTGAAAGTGATTTCTGTAAGATCTGGAGCAAGGCAAACATGTCCACTTGCCATTTCTATTCACCATGGTAATAGAAATTCTATCCAAAGGATCAAGCAAGGGAAAGAAATAAAAGTCATTCAAATAGAAAAGGAAGAAGGAAAATTATCTATGTTTGCAGACTGCACAATCTTATAGATCAGGCAGAAAACTCCAAAGACTTCACAAAAGAACTGTTATAACTGGTAAATGAATGCAGACATGCTGCAGAATGCAAACTCAGTAAACAAAAAGGCAATTGCATTTCTATACACTAGGAATTAATTACCTAAAAATGAAATTAAGGAAATATTTACAATACCACCAAAAAGATAAAAAATACTTAGAAATAAACTAAACTGAGGAGGTGAAAAATCTGTATACTGAAAACTATTAAACATTGATAAATTGGTGTAGACAGAAATAGATGGAAAAACATGTTGTGTTCATGGATTGGAAGAATTAATATTGATTTTTTTGTCATTTTGATAATAGCCATTCTCACATGTATGAGATGATAACTCATTGTGATTTTGGTTTGCATTTCATTGATTGTTAGTGATGTTGAACACCTTTTCATATACCTGCTGGCCATTTATATGTCTTCTTTAAACAAATGTCTATTCAGTTTCTTTGCCCATATTTAAATTGGATTACTTTTTTGTTATTGAGTTGTAGGCTATTTTGAATACTAACTCCTTATCAGATATTTGGTTTGCAAATATTTTATCTGTGCACCATTGGTTGGAATGTAAACTGGTGCAGCCATTATAGAAAGCAGTATGGGGATTCCTCAAAAAAATAAAAAATATAACTACTAAGTGAAACAGCAATGTCAATACTTAGTACATATGCAAAGGAAATGAAATCGCAATCTCAGATCCCACATTTAGTGCAGCATTAGTCAGAATAACTAAAATACACAAATAAACCAAATGTTTATCAAAGAATGGATAAAGAAAAAAAAAGGAAATCCTGACATTTGCAACAACATGAATAAACCTGCTTAGACATCATACTAAATGAAATAAGCCAGATACAGCAAGAAAAATAATGTATTATCTGACTTATATGTGGAATATAAAATAGTCCAACTCGCAGGCGCTGAGAATGGAACCCTGGTTGTGGGGCTTGGGGGAAGGGAGAAATGTCAAAATGTAGAAATGTTGGCCCAGGGATACACAATTTCAGTTATATAAGATGAATAATGCCTGGTGAATTAATGTACAACAATGTGAATATGGTTTAAAAATTTGTATTGTACATTTTTAAACTTTGTTAAGAAAATAAATCTTATATTACATATTGTTATCACCAAAAATAAAGAGGGTAGGAAAAATTCCTTGGAGATACAAAATTTTCTGGCATAAATTTTGGTGATAGTCTCATGGATATATTCTTATTTCCCAACTCATCAAGTTGTATTCATTAAATGTGTATGTATTGTTACAAAAGATATTTAAGTTTGTTTTTTAAAGATAAAGGGGAATATGATAAATTGATATTGTTTGATATAGCTTGATATTGATATGACATACAATACGATGAAACAAATAGATAAGCCTCACCTACAGACTCTAAGTGTTACAACATTTATTAGGTGTGTAAAACAGCATGTTTGCGTTTGCAAAAACTCTTGAGAAAATATTATAAGAAAACAAAGACAAGCAAGGTTTGGAATTTGAAGCTGGATTCTAACAGACCAGTCAAAAAAGGGAGTGAGATATTGGGTCAACAATTAGTCAGGAGACTATACCTTACAAGATATATGACCTACAAGAAAATTCTAATGGGAGTGTGGCCACTAAGTTAGTGATTAGTCTGTGTTGGAATAAAGTGAAAGAAACAAAATACTTCTGGGACTTGAGACCTCAGAATTGCTGTTCATTTTTTGAGAAACAAAAATCTAAACATGATTATGCGAATGCATAAACTTTACAAAATTCTGTGGAAAGAATTGAACATCCTAACCAGTCTGAATTTCAAAGCTGAAGTCAATTATCCCTTATAATTCATTTACTATTTTACTCACATATTGAAACAGTTTTTAGATCTTGTGTTCTTACCATAAAAATAATAATTATAACAATAATAATAAAGAGGGCAGAAGGAAACTTATGGAAGTGATGGACTTGCTTATGACATTGATTATGGTGATGATTTGTTGGGTGTATAATTATCTCCAAACTCATCAAATTGTATAAATTAAATATGTACAGCTCTTACACACCTCAATAAAGTGGCTTAAAAATTAAGATTTCAAACAGAAACACACATCTCACAAATTATTTGATTCAGTAGTTGTGTATTTATTGTCTAATATATTCAAAACACTGTGCTAGGCACAGCAATTGGTAAGATGTCATGATCTCTACTCTCACAAGGCTTACAACCTACTAGGAGAAATAGACTTGAATCATTTGCAAAATGAAACATACAAATAAATTTTAAAGTTATAACAAGATGAAGATGGTGCTAATATTGTAAAAATATTCTAAGGACTCAGAAAAGACTTTTCTGATAAGGTGACCATAAGACTGAAATCTCCCTACTCCTCTCCTTTCCATTCCTCTCCTTTCTCTTATTCCCATTTGTGAAAATTGAACTTGCTAACTTTTTAACTGAGAAAATAATTAATCAGAGGATAACTTCTACAAACTATGTTCTTGTGAGCATATCTACCAAGCTCTACACATGTATCTTTGCTTTCCCGTTGCTAGCGATGAACAATGAGAGGGCTTCAAAAAGCTCATGGAAAACGTGTATTATGAAAAAGCAATGCAAGGATTCTAAATGTTTTACACCAAGATAAACTCATACTAAGTTGTTATAACATGTCTGAATAGGGTCTAGGTTGAGGCATTAAGAAGGGTAAGATAGCAGTTTGAATAGACCCCCTATCAGAGCAATATGAATTCTGCTAAAATTGAAGCAAGAACAAACATCAAATTTATGATGAAGCTTGGGTGGAAAAGTGGTGAAATCAATGATGCCTTATAAAATGTTTCAGGGGAAAATACCTTAAAGAAATAATTAGTTTATAAATGAAAGGCTCATTTTAAGAAGGGACAAAGAATATTGAGGTTGAAGCCTGTGGCAGCAGACCATTCACATCAATTTGTGAGAAAAAAAATTCATCTTGTTCATTTCCTAATTGAAAAGGACCAAATATTAGCAGCAGAAAAAATAGCCAACATCATAGACGTCTCAATTCAGTTTACGTAATTCTGACTGAAAAACTATAGCTGAGCAAATTTTCCACTTGATAGGTGCCAAAACTCTTATGCCACATGAGCTGCAGACACAATAAGAACTATCAGGGGAAAATTTTAAAAATTGGATCAAGATCCTGAAGCGTTTCTCTAAAGAACTGTAACAAGAGATGAAACATGGCTTTACCAGTACATTCCTGAAGACAAAGCACAATCAAAGCAATGGCTACCAGGAGGTGGAAGTGTTTCAGTCAAAGCAAAAGCAGATCTGCCTCGCGAAGGCCCGCGGCGGGTGTTGACGCGATGTGATTTCTGCCCAGTGCTCTGAATGTCAAAGTGAAGAAATTCAATGAAGCGCGGGTAAACGGCGGGAGTAACTATGACTCTCTTAAGGTAGCCAAATGCCTCGTCATCTAATTAGTGACGCGCATGAATGGAAGAACGAGATTCCCACTGTCCCTACCTACTATCCAGCGAAACCACAGCCAAGGGAACCGGCTTGGCGGAATCAGCGGGGAAAGAAGACCCTGTTGAGCTTGACTCTAGTCTGGCACGGTGAAGAGACATGAGAGGTGTAGAATAAGTGGGAGGCCCCCGGCGCCCCCCCGGTGTCCCCGCAAGGGGTCCGGGGCGGGGTCCGCCGGCCCTGCACGCAAATCAATAAATGTAATCCAGCATATAAACAGAGCCAAAGACAAAAACCACATGATTATCTCAATAGATGCAGAAAAAGCCTTTGACAAAATTCAACAACCCTTCATGCTAAAAACTCTCAATAAATTAGGTATTGATGGGACATATTTCAAAATAATAAGAGCTATCTATGACAAACCCACAGCCAATATCACACTGAATGGGCAAAAACTGGAAGCATTCCCTTTGAAAACTGGCACAAGACAGGGATGCCCTCTCTCACCGCTCCTATTCAACATAGTGTTGGAAGTTCTGGCCAGGGCAATCAGGCAGGAGAAGGAAATAAAGGGTATTCAATTAGGAAAAGAGGAAGTCAAATTGTCCCTGTTTGCAGACGACATGATTGTTTATCTGGAAAACCCCATCGTCTCAGCCCAAAATCTCCTTAAGCTGATAAGCAACTTCAGCAAAGTCTCAGGATACAAAATCAATGTACAAAAATCACAAGCATTCTTATACACCAACAACAGAGAAACAGAGAGCCAAATCATGAGTGAACTCCCATTCACAATTGCTTCAAAGAGAATAAAATACCTAGGAATCCAACTTACAAGGGATGTGAAGCACCTCTTCAAGGAGAACTACAAACCACTGCTCAAGGAAATAAAAGAGGATACAAACAAATGGAAGAACATTCCTTGCTCATGGGTAGGAAGAATCAATATCGTGAAAATGGCCATACTGCCCAAGGTAATTTACAAATTCAATGCCATCCCCATCAAGCTACCAATGACTTTCTTCACAGAATTGGAAAAAACTACTTTAAAGTTCATATGGAACCAAAAGAGAGCCCGCATCGCCAAGTCAATCCTAAGCCAAAAGAACAAAGCTGGAGGCATCACACTACCTGACTTCAAACTATACTACAAGGCTACAGTAACCAAAACAGCATGGTACTGGTACCAAAACAGAAATATAGATCAATGGAACAGAACAGAGCCCTCAGAAATAACGCCGCTTACCTACAACTATCTGATCTTTGACAAACCTGAGAAAAACAAGCAATGGGGAAAGGATTCCCTATTTAATAAATGGTGCTGGGAAAACTGGCTAGCCATATGTAGAAAGCTGAAACTGGATCCCTTCCTTACACCTTATACAAAAATCAATTCAAGATGGATTAAAGATTTAAACGTTAGACCTAAAACCATAAAAACCCTAGAAGAAAACCTAGGCATTACCATTCAGGACATAGGCGTGGGCAAGGACTTCATGTCCAAAACACCAAAAGCAATGGCAACAAAAGCCAAAATTGACAAATGGGATCTAATTAAACTAAAGAGCTTCTGCACAGCAAAAGAAACTACCATCAGAGTGAATAGGCAACCTACAACATGGGAGAAAATTTTTGCAACCTACTCATCTGACAAAGGGCTAATATCCAGAATCTACAGTGAACTCAAACAAATTTACAAGAAAAAAACAAACAACCCCATCAAAAAGTGGGCGAAGGACATGAACAGGCACTTCTCAAAAGAAGACATTTATGCAGCCAAAAAACACATGAAAAATGCTCATCATCACTGGCCATCAGAGAAATGCAAATCAAAACCACTATGAGATATCATCTCACACCAGTTAGAATGGCAATCATTAAAAAGTCAGGAAACAACAGGTGCTGGAGAGGATGTGGAGAAATAGGAACACTTTGACACTGTTGGTGGGACTGTAAACTAGTTCAACCATTGTGGAAGTCAGTGTGGCGATTCCTCAGGGATCTAGAACTAGAAATACCATTTGACCCAGCCATCCCATTACTGGGTATATACCCAAAGGACTATAAATCATGCTGCTATAAAGACACATGCACACGTATGTTTATTGCGGCATTATTCACAATAGCAAAGACTTGGAACCAACCCAAATGTCCAACAATGATAGACTGGATTAAGAAAATGTGGCACATATACACCATGGAATACTATGCAGCCATAAAAAATGATGAGTTCATATCCTTTGTAGGGACATGGATGAAATTGGAAACCATCATTCTCAGTAAACTATCGCAAGAACAAAAAACCAAACACCGCATATTCTCACTCATAGGTGGGAATTGAACAATGAGATCACATGGACACAGGAAGGGGAATATCATACTCTGGGGACTGTGGTGGGGAGGGGGGAGGGGGGAGGGATAGCATTGGGAGATATACCTAACGCTAGATGACGAGTTAGTGGGTGCAGCGCACCAGCATGGCACATGTATACATATGTAACTAACCTGCACAATGTGCACATGTACCCTAAAACTTAAAGTATAATTAAAAAAAAAAAAAAAAGAAAGAAGAGCAAAAAAAATGTAAAAAGTAAAAAAAAAAAAAAAAAAAAAAGAAAATGTGGCACATATACACCATGGAATACTATGCAGCCATAAAAAAGGATGAGTTCATGTCCTTTGTAGGGACATGGATGAAGTTGGAAACCATCATTCTCAGCAAACTATCACATGGACAGAAAACCAAACACCGCATGTTCTCACTCATAGGTGGGAATTGAACAATGAGAACACATGGACACAGGAAGGGGAACATCACACACCAGGGCCTGTTGTGGGGTTGGGGGAGGTGGGAGGGATAGCATTAGGAGATATACCTAATGCTAAATGACGAGTTAATGGGTGCATCACACCAACATGACACATATATATATATATGTAACTAACCTGCACATTGTGCACATGTACCCTAAAACTTAAAGTATAATAAAAACAAATTTTTTTAAGTCTCAATAATTAAAAAAAAAAAAAAAAAGCAGATCTGCCAAAGGCATAAGTCATGGCAAAAGTTTTTTTAGGATGCTCAAGGAATTTTGATTGTTGACTTTCTGGATGTCCATAAGAATGAGAATATCTTCTTTATTAGAGCATGTTTTGAGTAAGTTGGCCAAAGCTTTATCAGAAAAATGTCCTGGAAACCTTCACTAGAGACTCCTTCTCCATCATGACAACGTTCCTGCTCATTCCTCTCATCAAACAAGCACAATTTTGTGAGAATTTTTATGGGAAATCAACATGCATCTATCTATCTTATAGCCATGATTTGGTTTATATTAACTTCTTTTTGTTTCCTAGTCTTAAAAAAAATTAAAGGTATCTTTTTTTAATGTTAATAATGTAAAAAAGAATGCATTGACATGGTTAAGTTTCCAGGACCCTCAGTTCTTTAGGGATGGACTAAATGGCTGCAGAAGCAGTGGTGTTTTAAGAAACAAAACAAGGAATTCTAATATATCCTTTCTTACTCATGTTACCTGATATGAATAATATGATTTTGATATGAACAATATTCATATCACTGCTTACAAAAGTGTGCTGACCTTGATGGAGGTTATGTTGTGAAATAAAGTTTATTATTTTTATTTTTATCTTGTAATCCCATTTTTATGTAATTTTGTAGTCTTATCATATTTATTCTCCTTTCAAAGGCTAAATCTACCACTTTGTGAAGTAGATTATTTTTGACCAACAAAAACCATCACATAAGCACATTTTTTTCCCACTGAATCTCCAAAATTTTACTTTCCTCCAGGATTACACCCATCATAATAATCTCATGCTATCTATTTTGCTATTGTTAATTTGTTTTTATTAGAATAGAGGAAACACTACACAAAACAACTCACCTCTTTTTAATTACTTCTTGCTCTACAACATATTTTACTAATTCTGTCTTCAGTTCACTGAGGAGTAAGGAAGGACTAAATAGAGAGGAAATGCGGATGTCCCATCTTTCTCATTCTTCCTGTCTCATGATTATCAGCATACATAGTTGGCTAATAGAGGAAAGTGACATGGGTAAGAAGGGATATAATATAATTCCTTGTTAGCTTTGTTTCTTGGAATACCACTGCTTCTGTGTTCAAAGCAAGTTTTTATTGGAAAGGAAAGCATAACCTCACAGGGCTTTCAGTGTCCTCATTTAGTCAATTATTGACATGTCGATATGGAATACGAGCACCCATTCCAGTGGACCCATTATTTTTGGGAATTCAGCAAGACTCAAAGAGAGTACAAGGGTAGTGTGATATGGAAGCCAGTGTCTCTGAGTATCATTGAACTTCCACACATAGTACAACTACGGGAATTATGTGCGTATGGCTAATCTTGACAACTTTCTGTGAATGAAGTAGAAATAAATGAAGGTAGGCAGGCATATTGTGCTTATCTCCTCTGATCATGGACATGATCCATTGTCCCATCAAATAATGGAAGATACAAGTCAGAAGTTAAAATTATCATAAATTTAAAGATGGAAAAACAAAGCTTGAAATCAAGTATAGGATCCTTATTAATGTGGAGCCATATGCAACTGCATATATTAAACACCCATGACATTAATTTAGCTGACCACTATATCCAGTTCATCAACAAACTTTGATGGTTCTACCTTTAAAATATATGTCTCCAAATGATATCCCTCCCCCCTTCCCCCACCCCACAATAGGCCCTGGTGTGTGATGTTCCCCTTCCTGTGTCCATGTGTTCTCATTGTTCAATTCCCACCTATGAATGAGAACATGTGGTGTTTGGTTTTTTGTCCTTGTGACAGTTTGCTGAGAATGATGGTTTCCAGCTTCATCCATGTCCCTACAAAGGACATGAACTCATCATTTTTTATGGATGCATAGTATTCCATATATACATATGTAACTAAGCTGTGCACATGTACCCTAAAACTTAGAGTATAATAAAAATAAAATAAAATAAAATATATTAAGAGCATGGTTACTTCTTATAGACTTCATTGAGACCACCACAGTCCAAGACGTCATTATCTCTTGTCTGGATTATCCCTCTATCTAGTTAATTGGACTCCATAATTACAGTCCTGGCCCCTCATATCTTTTCTTCAATTATATGATCAAAACAACAGTGGAAATGATCTTTTTAAAATTAAAAACAGATCATATCAGCTTTTCACTCTAAACCTTTGAATGATTTGTCACCTCACTCAGAGTAAGATCTAAACTTTACAATACATTGAATGGCCCTTTATGAACTGCTACCTCCCTCACTCCCCACAATTTTGTCTGTGACCTCATCTGTTCTCCTGCCTTTGAATTACATTTATCTCCCGTTGCCTTCTTTCCTGCTCCTTGAGCATGCTAAACATGCTCATGAGCTTTTGCCTCTACTGATCACAGACACTCATTCCTCAAAATAGTTTCCTCACTTAACTGTTCACCTTCTTTAAATCTGTGCTCCAAAGTCACCTTCTCAGTTAAGTCTTTTCTATCTGTTCTATTTAAAATTATAACAACCTCGACTTTCAAACTTTACCTTCTAAATATGTCTCTAAAATATTTACCACCTTCTAGCATGCAAAAATTTACATATTTTATTGCAAAAATAATATAAACACTATGTGGACAGCAATTTTATTCTGTTTGGGTAACTGTTATGTTGTTGGCACCAAGAATATTGGCTTTTATATTAATATTTACTGAATATTTACCGAGCTCTATTCATGGATAGACTTCTGATTGCTTTGAGGAAACTTAATTATAATCTGTGTACATGTAATAGAACATGAGTTTACCCACTAGACTTTGTAACATGCCTGCTTGAATAGGGGAACTTAAAACTAAGAGTATGTTAGAAAGCACACAAAATTTGTGTAAGCCAACAACAACTACTCTAAGCTTTGTGGATAACAGAATTATTTTTGATTGGACCCATTCGTATACCCTCTAAAATAAAATTTATTGAAAGTCACAAACAAAATCAATTTTTGATTTGACCCATTCGTATACCCTCTAAAATAAAATTTATTGAAAGTCACAAACAAAATCAATTTTTCAGGAAAGAGTTTCTACTCTCAACCTATGTAAAAGACATCATAATAATATATTCCATTCTGGTACATATATTCATATTTATTTATCCTTAAACATGTACCATACAGCTTGTTACCATCTAGTTTATGTGAAATTTTAAACCCCTACAAAATAATAAAGAAAGAAGCTTAGTGGACATTATACCTAAAATTAATTCCAGGTTATCATCTCTGTTCATTAAAATTACATTTTGACATGAAAAACATTCATAAGCAGGTTTCAAAATTTTATGTGCAACATAATGCTTTTTGTAAATGTATATAGATTTTCTCTATTCATGCATCTTTATTGTATATTAGTCAAACAATGGACAAACATGATTTATAAATGACATATCTTTTAATTTCCCCACATGACACAAGAAAGTATATAAATGTAATGAGACAGGAGACCTGAATGTTTACAGGCAACATTTGCAAAACTACTGGTTGGGAAGGATTCTCTATTACACTACAAAATATTTTTAATTTTGTTCTTGCGATAGTTTACTGAGATATTCTCACTCATAGGTGGGAATTGAACAATGAGATCACATGGACACAGGAAGGGGAATATCATACTCTGGGGACTGTGGTGGGGAGGGGGGAGGGGGGAGGGATAGCATTGGGAGATATACCTAATGCTAGATGACGAGTTAGTGGGTGCAGCGCACCAGCATGGCACATGTATACATATGTAACTAACCTGCACAATGTGCACATGTACCCTAAAACTTAAAGTATAATTTAAAAAAAAAAGAAAGGAAAAGACAAATAAAAAATATATTTTTAATTTTAATGTTTACTTTTTTTAACTCATATTTTATGTTCACAGGAACATATGCAGATTTGTTATAGGTAAATTGTGTGTCATGGGGGTTTGGATGTCCAGATTATTTCATCACGAACTAATAAGCCCAGTACCCAATGCTCCTTCCTCCCACCTTCCACTCTCAAGTGGACCCCAATATCTGTTGTTCCCTGCTTTGCATCCATGTGTTCTGAATGTTTAGCTCCTGCTTGTAAGTGAGAACGTACTATTTTTGGTTTTCTGTTCATGTATTAGTTCACTTAGGATAATGACCTCCAGCTCCATTCACGTTGCTGCAAAGAACATGATCTCATTCTTTCTAAGGCTGCATAGTATTCCATGGCACATATCTACTACATTTTCTTTATCCAGTCTACAACTGATGGGGATTTAGACTGAGTTCATGGCTTTGTTGTTGTGGATATTTCAGCGATGAACATACATGTACATGTGTCTTTATGGCAGAATGTTTTATATTCCATTGAGTATATACCCAGTAATGGGATTTCTGGGTCAAATGGTAATTCTGTTTTAAGTTCTTTGAAAAATCACCACCCTGCTTTCACAATGACTGAGTTAATTTATATTCCCGCCAACAATGTACAAACTTTCTCCTTTCTCCACAACCTTGCCAGTATCTGTTTTTTTTTCTTTTGACTTTTTAATAATAGCCATTCTGCCTGGTGTGAAATAGTATCTCACTGTGGTTTTGATTTGCATTTCTCTAATGACCTGTGATATAAAACATTTTCTCATGTGCTTGTTGGCTGCATGTATGTCTTTTGAAAAGTTTTCTGTTCATGTCCTTTGCCTACTTTTTAATGGGGTCGTCTTCTGCTTCTGAATCCATTCCTTATAGATTCTGGATATTATAATTTTGTCAAATGCTTAGTTTGCAAATATTTTCTTCCATTCTGTAAGTCCTCTGTTAAATCTGTTGATAGTTTCTTTTACTGTACAGAAACTCTTTAGTTTGATAAGATCCCATATGTCAATATTTGCTTTTGTGGCAATTGCTTTTGGCAACTTCTTCATGAAATCTTTGCCAGAGACTGTGGCCAGAATGGTATTTCCTAATTTATATTCCAGAATTTTTATAGTTTTGGGTTTTACATTTAAGTCTTTAGTCCATCTTGAGTTATTTTTTGTATACGGTGTAAGGAAGACACCCAGTTTCAATCTCCTGCATGTGGCTAGCCAGTTTTCCCAGCACCATTTATTGAATAGGACGTCTTTTCCTCATTGCTTGTTTTTGTTGACTTTGACAAAGATCAAATGGTCGCAGGTGTGTGGTATTAGTATCTGGGTTCTCTATACTGTCTCATTCCTCTATGTCTCTGTTTATGTACCAGTACCATGTTGTTTTGGTTACTGTAAACTTGTAGTATAGTTTTAAGTTGGGGAATGCTTCAGCTCTGTTCTTTTTGCTAAGTATGGCATTGGATATTCAGGATATTTTTTTGTTTCCATATGAATTTAGACCATTTTCATATGAATTTTAGAAAGTTGTATTTTCTAATTCTGTGACAAAATGTGGCATTGGTAGTTTAATAGGGATAACATTGAATCTATAAATTGCTTTGGGCAGTATAACCATTTTTTTCTTAACTTTTATTTTAGGTTCAGTGATATATGTTTAGGTTTATTGTATATGTAAACTCGTGTCATGGGGTTTGTTGTACAGATTATTTCATCACCCAGGATTTAAGCCCAGTACCCAACAGTTAACTTTTCTGCTCCTCTCCCTCCTCCCACCTCCACCCTCAACAAGACCCCAATGTCTGTTGTTTCCTTCTTTGTGTTCATAAGTTCTCATCATTCACCTCCCACTTATAAGTGAGAACATACCATATTTGGTTTTCTATTCCAGCATTAGTTTGCTGAGGATAATAGCCTCCAGCTCCATCCATGTTCTCACAAAACACATGATCTCATTCATTTTGTATGACTGCATAGTGTCCCATCGTGTATATGGATCATATTTTCTTTATGCAATCTGTCATTGATGGGCATTTAGGTTGATTCCATGTCTTTTCTACTATAAATAGTGTTTCAGTGAACATTCGCCTGTAGGTGTCTTTATGGTAGAAAGATTTATGTTTCTCTGGGTATATACCCAGTAATGGATTGCTGCGTTGAATTGTAGTTCCGCTTATAGCTCTTTGAGGAATTGCTATACTGCTTTCCAGAATGGTTAAACTAATTTACACTCCCACCATCAGGGTATAAGTGTTCCCTTTTGTCAGTAACCTCACCATCATCTGTTTTTTTTTTTTTTTTTTTGACTTTTTAGTAATAGCCATTCTGACTGGTGTGAGATGGTATCTCATTGTAGTTTTGACTTGTATTTCTCCAATGATCAGTGATATTGAGTCTTTTGTTCATATGCTTCTTGGCCACATGTATGTCTTCTTTTGAAAAGTGTTCATGTCCTTTGCCCACTTTTTAATGGGTTCTTTTTCTCTTGTACTTTTGTTTAAGTTCCTTATAGATGCTGGATATTAGACCTTTTTCAGATGAATAGTTTGCAAATTTTTTATTGCATTTTGTAGGCTGTCTGTTCACTCTGCTGAGAGCTTCTCTTACTGTGCAGAAGCTCTTAAGTTTAATTAGATCTCATTTGTCAATTTTTACTTTCATTGTGATTGCTTCAACTGTCTTTGTCATGAAACTTTTGCCCATTCCCATGTTTCAGATGGTATTGACTAGGTTGTCTTCCAGAGATTTTATAGTTTTGCATTTTACATTTAGGTCTTTAATCCTTCTTGAGTTGATTTCTGTATATGGTATAAGAAAAGATCCAGCTTCGATCTTCTGCATATGGCTAGCCAGTTATCCCAACACCATTTATTGAATAGGAAGTCTTTTACCCATTGCTTCTTTCTGTAGGCATTGTAGAAGATCAGGTGGTTGTAGGTTTGCAATCTTATTTCTGGGCTCTCTATTTTGTTCCATTGTTCTATGTGCCTGTTTTTGTACTAGTACCATGCTGTTTTGGTTACTGTAGCCCTGCAGTGTAGTTTGAAGTTGGGTAATGTGATGCCTCCAGCTTTGTTCTTTGTGCTTACGATTGCAAATTCGGGCTCTTTTTATGTTCTGTATGAATTTTTATTTTTTTATTTTATTTTTTTTAGTTCTGTGAAGTATGTCATTGGTAGTTTGATAGGAATAGCATTGAAGCTGTAAAATTGCTTTGAGCAGTATGGCCATTTTAATGATATTGACTCTTCTTATCCATGAGCATGAGATATTTTTTCCACTTGTTTGTGTCTTCTCTGATTTCTTTAAACAGTGTTTTGTAATTTTCATTGTAGAGATCTTTCACTTCCTTGGTTAGCTGTATTCCTAGGCATTTTATTCTTTTTGTGACAATTGTAAATGAGATTGCCTTTCTGGTTTGGCTCTGAGCTTGACTGTTGTTGATGTGTAGGAATGCTAGTGATATTTGTACATATGTCTACTGTGACCAGCCTGTGAATAGTAACAATAAAAATAGCCCACCTAGTGCCCAGACTATAAATCCCACAAGTATAAAAATGTCAAAAGACACAGAAACTAGCTTGAGGTAGTTCCCAGTGACACTTTTAATTATCAAATTAAAATTGGAAATTTTGATAATTAAAATACAAAATAATAGACATGGATTGCAATTCATTAAATGAAATAGAAATTCATGAATCCATAGCTATGTAATAAAATAAAACAACATATAAATGAAAAAGCTCTAAACCAGAATGGCAATAAATACATATAGAAGAAAGAGTGAAATTTTTAAATCACCATTTGTTAACTATCAAAGTCATAATGAATGCAGGAAGCTCAAATAGATAACAAAATACATGGTAAGTGTTCGATAAGGAACAAGATATTTACAATGTATCTCACCATTAAACACTTATTAAATGGGAAATGTAGTGATTTTTAATAAAGAAATCTGGCAGATATCACTTTATATAAAGTGATACAATGTAGCTTTACCAGTGATGGGATAAATTGAATAAGACACATAAAGAATACAGGACTACTTGTATGATATTTTTACCAAAAATTCATAAATTGAGTTCATGTGTGAAAAAATATATAAGGTCATTTAAATTGATAGACATTTTATAAAATAACAGACCTGTAATCTTCAAAAATGTCAAGATTACAAAAGTCACAGAATAACTTAAAAAATCTTGCCCACTGAAATAAACGAAACAGACATGACAAATAGACATTTTTGGAATGTAGGCAAGACAATTTTCCATGAGTCTTTTACATTTTTGCACATCCCATTCACAGAGGTACTGACAGAATTTGTTCTGCCATATGTTTTCAAGGATGGTTGTATAACAAAAGGCTTGGTAGATATGATTTTATTTATTTATTTTTTTTCTTTGAGATGGGAGTTTCGCTCTTGTTGCCCAGGCTGGAATGCAGCCGCAGTATCTCAGCTCACTGCAACCTCCGCCTTCTGGTTTCAAACGATTCTCCTGCCTCAGCCTCCCAAGTAGCTAGGACTAAAGGCACCCGCCACCACGCCTAGCTAATGTTTGTATTTTAAGTAGAGACGGGGTTTCACCGTGTTAGCCTGGATGGTCTCAATCTCCTGACCTCGTGATCCACCCGCCTCGGCCTCCCAAAGGGCTGGGATTACAGGCATGAGCCACCGCGCCAGGCCAGGTTCAGGTTTTTTAATCTGCAGTACAGATTGTACTTTGTTTGTGTTGCATTCACCTAAACCACACCATATCACCTCCATGGGAACTGAGGAGCAAAGAATTTGAAACAAACATGTGATATGTTAACTTGTTAGCTTACAAATCAGGTAAAACCTGAGAAAGCCTAGACAGAGATAACTGGCAACAACTGAATATGTCTGAGGAGTAGATGGTAATAATGTATCTACATTAATTTCCTGATTTTGATAGTTACTATGATTGTGTTGTAGAAAGTCCTTTTTTATAGGAACTATAAAATAAATCATATGGTGATGACAGGCACCACATTAATTAATTATCTCCAAATGTCAGGAAAAAAATGTTAACGGTATTTTACTTGTTATTTTCCCATGTTTGAAATTATTTCATAATTAAAAATATATATAGAAAATGAAAATAGACCAGGCACGGCGGCTCTCGCCTGTAATCCCAGCACTTTGGGAGGCCGAGGCGGGTGAACCACAAGGTCATGAGATCGAGACCATCCTGGCTAACAGGGTGAAACCCCGTCTCTACTAAAAATTCAAAAAATTAGCCGGGCGTTGTGGCGGGCCCCTGTAGTCCCAGCTACTCGGGAGGCTGAGGCAGCAGAATGGTGTGAACCCAGGAGGCAGAGCTTGCAGTGAGCCGAGATCGCGCCACTGCACTTCATCCTGGGCAACAGAGCGAGACTCCGTCTCAAAAACAAACAAACAAACAAACAAATGAACAACAAAAAAAGGACATGAAAATAACAAACAAATAAAATGGATGCGAAAAGGACACAAATATTAATAGAGTCAGATGAGATCCAATATAGTTGTATTTCAATCAAGAAAAAGCAATAGCAAGAGTGCAGAACTACTCAAAAGCTACACATAAATCAACTTTCATGAAAGAGAAAAATTATGTTAAAATTATATACTATAAGCTTTAAAATACAGTGAAAAAGCACATTGTATACCTAAGAATATTGAAGAAAACTTACAAAAACCAAGAAATGTTCTAGTAAATATATTAAATTGTAAAAAAGAGTAATTATTTGGGTATTTGGAAAAACAGAGACTTTCAAGAGGAAAAAATTGTGACTACCATCACAAATTTTCTTTTTACTTTTAGAGTAATCATTTTCCTTTTTTTTATATTTTAACAAAAATGTTTGGCATGTCAGAATAAAATGGTAAAAACATTCAAGATAGTCAAGAAAATATGAGGCAAGAAATAGAGATACATTTTTAAGTATAAAAGCCACTGACAGACTGCTATCAACATAAATATAGAATAATTCAAATATTACTGCTCTTATCAAAACTTCCTGAAGAATATACCTAAGAACAAATTTCAAAAAGTCAAAATGACCAGAGAAACATTGACATAAGAACAAGTAGTGGGCATTAAACATATGTTTACCAGTAAACTTCGAAAAAAGGGAGGTTAAAAGTATATAGTGGTATATAGTGTGTAATAAGTGTATGTTCAGACAATGAAGTATGAAAAACCTTTTTTTAATATCATTGTTATTATACTTTAAGTTTCAGGGTAAATGTACACAACGTGCAGATTTGTTACATACGTATACATGTGCCATGTTGGTGTGCTGCACCCATTAACTCATCATTTAGCATTAGGTATATCTCCTAAAGCTATCTCTCCCCCCCTCCCCCCACCCCACAACAGTCTCCGGTGTGTGATGTTCCCCTTCCTGTGTCCATGTGTTCTCATTGTTCAATTCCCACCTATGAGTGAGAACATGCGGTGTTTGGTTTTTTGTCCTTGCGATAGTTTGCTGAGAATGATAGTTTCCATGTTCATCCATGTTCCCACAAAGGACATGAACTCATCATTTTTATGGCTGCATAGTATTCCATGGTGTATATGTGCCACATTTTCTTAATCCAGTCTATCATTGTTGGACATTTGGGTTGGTTCCAAGTCTTTGCTATTGTGAGTAGTGCTGCAATAAACATATGTGTGCATGTGTCTTTATAGCAGCATGATTTATAATCCTTTGGGTATATACCCAGTAATGGGATGGCTGGGTCAAATGGTATTTCTAGTTCTAGATCCCTGAGGAATTGCCACACCGACTTCCATAATGGTTGAAATAGTTGACAGTCCCACCAACAGTGTAAAACTGTTCCTATTTCTCCACATCCTCTCCAGCACTTGCTGTTTCCTGACTTTTTAATGATCACTATTCTAACTGGTGTGAGATGGTATCTGATTGTGGTTTTGATTTGCATTTCTCTGATGGCCAGTGATGATGAGCATCTTTTCATGTGTTTTTTGGCTGCATAAATGTCTTCTTTTGAGAAGTGCCTGTTCATATCCTTTGCCCACTTTTGGATGGGGTTGTTTGTTTTTTTCTTGTAAATTTGTTTGAGTTCATTGTAGATTCTGGATATTAGTCCTTTGTCAGATGAGTAGGTTGCAAACATTTTCTCCCATTCTGTAGGTTGCCTGTTCAGTCTGATGGTGGTTTCTTTTGCTATGCAGAAGCTCTTTAGTTTAATTAGATCCCATTTGTCAATTTTGGCTTTTGTTGCCATTGCTTTTGGTGTTTTAGACATGAAAGTCCTTGCACATGCCTATATCCTGAATGGTATTGCTTAGGTTTTCTTCTAGGGTTTTTATGGTTTTAGGTCTAACATGTAAGTCTTTAATCCATCTTGAATTAATTTTTGTATAAGGTATAAGGAAGGCATCCAGTTTCAGCTTTCTACATATGGCTAGCCAGTTTTCCCAGCACCATTTATTAAATAGGGAATCCTTTCCCCATTGCTTGTTTTTGTCAGGTTTGTCAAAGATCAGATAGTTGTAGATATGCGGCATTATTTCTGAGGGCTCTGTTCTGTTCCATTTGTCTATATCTCTGTTTTGGTACCAGTACCATGCTGTTTTGGTTACTGTAGCCTTGTAGTATAGTTTGAAGTCAGGTAGCATGATGCCTCCAGCTTTGTTCTTTTGGCTGAGGATTGACTTGGTGGTGCAGGCTCTTTTTTGGTTCCATATGAACTTTAAAGTAGATTTTTCCAATTCTGTGAAGAAAGTCATTTGTAGCTTGATGGGGATGGCATTGAATCTATAAATTACCTTGGGCAGTATGGCCATTTTCACGATATTGATTCTTCCTACCCGTGAGCATGGAATGTTCTTCCATTTGTTTGTATTCTCTTTTATTTCATTGAGCAGTGGTTTGTAGTTCTCCTTGAAGAGGTCCTTCACATCCCCTGTAAGTTGGATTCCTAGGTATTTTATTCTCTTTGAAGCAATTGTGAATGGGAGTTCACTCATGATTTGGCTCCTGTTTTTGTGTTATTGGTGTATAAGAATGCTTGTGATTTTTGCACATTGATTTTGTATCCTGAGACTTTGCTGAAATTTCTTATCAGCTTAAGGAGATTTTGGGCTGAGACAATGGGGTTTTCTAGATATACAATCATGTCATCTGCAAACAGGGACAATCTGACTTCCTCTTTTCCTAATCGAATGCCCTTTATTCCCTTCTCCTGCCTGATTGCCCTGGCCAGAACTTCCAACACTACGTTGAATAGGAGTGGTGAGAGAGGGCATCCCTGTCTTGTGCCAGTTTTCAAAGGGAATGCTTCCAGTTTTTGTCCATTCAGTATGATATTGGATGTGGGTTTGTCATAGATAGCTGTTATTATTTTGAGATACGCCCCATCAATACCTAATTTATTGAGAGTTTTTAGCATGAAGTGTTGTTGAGTTTTGTCAAATGCCTTTTCTGCATCTGTTGAGATAATCATGTGGTTTTTGTCTTTGGTTCTGCTTATATGCTGGATTACGTTTATTGATTTTCATATGTTAAACCAGCCTTGCATCCCAGGTATGAAGCCCACTTGATCATGGTGAATAAGCTTTTTGATGTGTTGCTGGATTCAGTTTGCCAGTATTTTATTGAGGATTTTTGCATCAATGTTCATCAGGGATATTGGTCTAAAATTCTCTTTTTTGGTTGTGTCTCTGCCAGGCTTTGGTATCAGGATGATGCTGGCCTCATAAAATGAGTTAGGGAGGATTCCCTCTTTTCTATTGATTGGAATAGTTTCAGAAGGAATGGTACCAGCTCCTCCTTGTACCTCTGGTAGAATTCGGCAGTGAATCCATCTGGTCCTGGACTTTTTTTGGTTGTTAGGCTATTAATTATTGCCTCAATTTCAGAGCCTGTTATTGGTCTATTCAGAGATTCAACTTCTTCTTGGTTTAGTCTTGGGAGCGTGTATGTGTCGAGGAATTTATCCATTTCTTCTAGATTTTAACTATATTTTAAATTGTGTAGAGAATAGATATTATAACCAACAGATATTATAACCAAAAATATTATAACTATTTTAAGCATATTGCTCATCATTGCATTAGTATTGTTCAACTGAGATGTTGTGTGCTTAATGTGGATAAAACAAATACGTAGTTACAGGATTTTGAGTTCTTCCTGTGTTAGTGAGAACCAGGCTTATTGCATAGAAAAAGAAGAAAATAAAGATCTCTCTCTCTCTCTCTCCCGCATTCTCTCTTTCTTTCTTTCTCTCACACGCATCCTAACTCTGTCCTTAGCAAATAACTGAAATTTTGAGAGGCCGAGGTGGGCAGATCACGAGGTCAGGAGTTTGAGACCAGACTGGCCAACATAGTGAATCTCCATGTCTACTAAAAATACCACAATTATCCAGCCATCATGGGGAGCACCTATAATCCCAGCTACTCAGGAGGTTGAGGCAGGAGAATCGCTTGAATCCGGGAGGCAGAGGTTGCAGTGAGCCGAGATCGCACCACTGCACTTCAGTCTGGGTAACAGAGTGAGACTCTGTCCACCCTCAAAAAAAAAAAAGGAACTGAAATCGATGAGCAGCCCATTACTAATGAGCATCCATACCATTCAGATTACAGCCTTGAAACACCACTGCCTACTACAGAGAGTAGGACTTACTGGAAAAACAGCTCTTTGCAAGTTGTGGCAGGAAATACCCAAGATGGGCTAAAACTTCTTATTCTAGGTATTAAAAAAGTTACCAAATCACTAGGATTATGCCTTGTAATAATTTGTTATGTTATACATATGCGTTACGTGGATGTTTTGTTTTTTGTTACTCAGTCATTTATCACAGCATAAAGGTAAAAATAAATTATAACAGATTATGGAAAAATTGGGTCATAGGGAGAAATAAAAGGTAAAAGTAAATTGGTTTATTAATTAGGTGCTAATTAAGAGCTATAAATAATGATACATAAGGTTTTTTATAATATCAAAATTTTAGCATAATGATTGTATGACTTTTTTAACAGCAACTTGAGTTAACTTAGATATAAACATAAACAGCAATTAAAATTAGTACAAGAATCAAATTCAAAGCAATGATTGGAAGCTATTATGTTGAAAGTAAGCAAGTAACATGATGACACAAAAATTCGCTGACATAAAATCTAAATAGATAAAATAGTTAATGATTTTTTAAAAAGTAAAAGTAAATTATAATTAATTTGTTAATCAAAATGAGTAATGCTAGTCATCAGTAAATGCCAGAAAAATACTACAATATTTATTATACGGGAAATAAATGAATTGGAAAAAATAGTGCAATTTAGTAAGCACAGTAATAAACTATAATTCATTAAAGAAAAATAAAGCCTGCAAAATAGTCAATAATTAAGAATCATAGTTAAAAATGGTAGTTAATTATAGGAAAATTGATCAAAAAGCAAATTGACAGTGTAAGTAAAACCATTGATAGAAATGCAGAATTTTAAACTTTTCTGGAGCCACCGTCAACCAAATCTCTGCACTATACAATGGTGGCAATTAAACAAAGGTGTTTCTGACCTTTGTTTGGCCTCCTAATATACTTGCTGTTGAATAACTAATTAGTTTTGATTACGCTTAGGAAACAGAGATGAGAGGGAAAATATTACCTTATGTATTTTTTTCAATGAATGTGGGTATGTTTGAAAGGAGAGGCTCTTTCTTATCTGGTACTTTTAATTAAACACCTATAAACAAAGTAATCTTTTAATTTATTTATTATTATTTCAATAGTTCTTGAAGAATTTGTGGTGTTTGGTAACATGGATAAATTATTTAAGTGTTATTTCTGAGATTTTGGTGAACCCATCACCTAAGATGTGTGCACTACACCCTCTGTGCAGTCTTTTATTCCTCACCCGCCTCCCACCCTTCCCCCAAAGTCTCCAGAGTCCATTATATATTTCTTATGCCTTTGCATTGTCATAACCTAGCTCCAAGTCACATGTAGAAGAATGAAGCTGGATCCTCATCTCTCACCTCATACAAATATCAACTCAAGATGAATCAAAGACTTAAATCTAGAACCTGAAACCACACAAATTTAGAAGATAACATCAGAAAAACTCTTCTAGAAATTGGCTTACACAAAGAGTTTATTACCAAGAACCCAAAAGCAAATGAAACGAAAACAAACATAAATGGATGGGACTTAATTAAACTAGAAAGCTTCTGCACAGCAAAACAAACACTCAGCAGAATAAACAGACAACCTACAGAATGGAAGAAAATATTCACAAACCATGCACCTAACAAAGAACTAATATCCAGAATCTACAAGGAACTGAAACAAATCAGCAAAATAATAATAATAATAATAATAATAATAATAATCCCATCAAAGAAACTCAAATAAATCAGCAAGAAAAACAACAACAACAAATAATCTTATCAAAAAGTGTGCAAAAGACGTGAATGGACAATTCTCAAAAGAAGACATACATGTGGCCAAAAAACACACGAAAAGATGTTCAACATCTGTAATTATCAAGAAACTGAAAAATAAAACCACAATGCAATGCCACCTTACTCCTGTAAGAATGACCATAATTTAAAAATCAAAAAATAAAAGATGTTAGCATGGTGTGGTAAAAAGGGAATACTTTTACACTCTTGGTGGGAATGTAAAGTAGTACAATCAGTATGAAAAACAGTATGGAGATTAAACTAAAAGAAGAACTACCATTTGATCTAGCAATCCCACTACTGGGTATCTACCCAGAGGAAAAAAAGTCATTATATGAAAAAGGCACTTACACGTGTATGTTTATAGCAGTACAATTTGCAATGTAAAAATATGCAATGAGCATAAATGACCACCAGCCAATGAGGAAATAAAGAAAATGTGATGTATGTGTGTTTGTGTGTGTATATATATTTATATTTACATTATATACATCATTTATATTCCATTATATATTACATTGTATTATATAATACACTATACATAATCATATACATTATATATATATTTCATTATATATATAAATGGAATACTACTAGGCTATAAAAAGGAATGAAATAATATCTCATTTGCAACAACCTCGATAGAGTTGGAGACTGTTATTCTACATGAAGTAACTCAGGAATGGAAGACCAAACATTGTAAATAATCATTTAGACAACGGTCTTGACATACATTTGTCTACATATATATGTAGACATATAAATGTGTAAAAGAGGAGAAATCAATGTGATTTACTAAAAGAAAGTCACTAGCTAAAAAGATGGAAAAAGTAATGATGAACAAACTCAGTGTAAATAGACTATAAACATATGAAAGTTCCCAAAAGTACATCAACATCATATAAATATAAATAATGGACTGAAAGTATTATTTCTAATAAAGAATAAGACTTAATAAAACTTTGTCAGTTTTAATCAGTTAAAATATTAACATGTTAACCCTGAAAATGCCAAATATCTGAATTAATTGAATCACATAAATGTACACTCAGAAGGACATTTCAATCATGTTGAACTTTTACCTTTAAATATAATAAAAGCAAACAGGGCAAAAAAAGAATATAGTATATAATATAGTCCTTCTTTGTTGTAGTAATTACATGATAATTAAATGAGAATCAGTGTAATGATCTGCATATAATCTCTGTTCTTTCTTTGTTAATCTGAGGTTGACACTTGAACATATCAGTGGTGGTATAGCTTGGATATTTATCCCCTCCGAATCTCATGTTGAAATTTGATCCCCAGTGCTGGAGGTGGGCCTGGTGAAATGTGTTAAGGTCATGGGGCAGATTCCTCATGAATGGCTTGGTACCATTGTTGAGAGATTGAGTGAGTTCTCACCCTCAGTTCCTATGACAAACGGTTGTTAAAAAGAACCTGGCACTTCCCTCCCCTGTCCCTTGATTCTCTCTTGTCACGTGATCTGCACATGCTGGCTTCCCCTCCCCTTCAGCCATGAGTGGAAGCTTCCTGAGCCCCTCACCAGAAGCTGATGTTCATGCCATGCTTCTGGTACAGCCTGCAGAACCATGAGCTGAATAAACCTCTTTTCCTTATAAATTGCCCATCCTTAGGTATTCCTTAATAGCAACGTGAAACAAACACAAGCAGTGTCAGGTCCTAAAGATGATCAAACCACCTTAGCTCACTGAAGTTAAGAGACTGAAATAGTTGCAGCAGGATCTGTTTCTGTAAAACACAACATAAGATGATTACATGTTATCTGAGTCCTTACTTAAAATCATTCTCATTAAAATTAAAAACTCTCTATGTAATATTAAAATCCTTCCATTTTTATAACCTAATTTTGGACCCATAAAATATTAAATTATACTTAAATATCCCATATTAAATACTTGGAATGACTTTAAGAGGGAATAATATTAAATTAATATTATTATACTATATTTTATCTTTATACTTTAATACTGTAATATTGATAACATAGATTATATAATGCTTTATGATTTACAATTCTTATTTAATTACTCAAAATCCTTGTAAAAAATAGGACCTATTTCTTTATTTTATATATAAAGAAACTGAACATTATTGGAACTGAAATAGTTTACCAAGTGAGTGCAGATTCATTTCTTCCATATTTTTGTTTCCTTCTAAGTTTTTTGTTCAATTCACTTGAAAATACCTCCTATAATATGCTTTCCATTTCGATAATATAAGTTTATGGCAAATGAAATTTATTATATATTAATAATTTTTCTCATAACTGTTTTGTAATGAAATTATATTTTTAATTTATAAAAAATTATATTGTCAATTGCTATTTTGTTCTTTCACTCAATGAAAGGGACGTTAAAGTCCAGTCTGAATATGAATGAGAGCTTGTTGATTTTGATCCTCAATGTAAGAATTCTGTGGCTAAAGATAATCATGTCAGGGTGAATTAAAGATTGGTTGCAGATGGTTAAGTGATATCACTCTTTCATTACTTCCATAATTGCCAATGATTCATATTCTATTCATCAGACATTAATAAATTGGTGAGAACCAAGTAAAGCATATTTCAAGCTGGCTATTCTGCTTCCTCTTATTCCCTGGAATTTGACTTCCTTTATTACATAAAAAGGAGGACATAGCCCAAGAAGGGCATATTCAAAAAGAGGATATTGGGGAAACTCAAACTCACAGTATTTGTAATCTTGTGGGTTTATTCTCTTATAATGTTTAACATGAACAGAAATTAGAATTTTTTGAAAAAATTCATGGAATAAAGTGCCACATCATTATAAAAATACCAGGAAAAAAATCGTTTGAGTTAGGGATTAAAAAATTAGAAGTAATTTAAAAACAATGGGATTTCAAACGTCTCAGAAAATAGAATTTCATGGTTTTGGATTAGTATTTGAAAATTAAGGAGCTATATTTTGTTGCCATGACAAAATAGTTGTGATTATCTAAAGATGAAATGAGCAAGCTTTCTAGGTTTGTTTCCTTATCTCAAAGTAAAACGTTTGAATAAGGTGATCTCTAACAATCTTCCAGTTTTACTATTTCAGTGTTATTTTTTAGATATTGACACCTTGCTGCATTTATAAAAACTACCCCTGAATAGTTCTTAATGGTGTGTATAACATGAGTTGACCGACCCCCACGTATCTGCTTACCACCTTCCATTATGTTTAATTCTCACTCTTTACTTTCATCTGTGATGAACTTTCTTAAAGACAAAATGAATTCAAACAACCTAACACCTTCCCTGATGCCGGCCCCAAACTCATTATCCATGCCTCTCTTAGGGTAATGTATCTTTTTTTTATGATTTATTATGTTTCTTTAGGCATTAATTTATTTTCTTTCTAGACAATCGGTCTTGTTTATAAAACTTTGATTTGGGTATGGGGGCTATATTCTGCATTAAAATCCTTTGAGGTATTAAAACGAAAATTCCTGGAACTGGTCCAGAACTACTGGACAACTTGCAATTACCTTCTCTACAATATGCTAAAGTATATTCTTACAGACACTTAGTGTTAGAGATCCCCTGCTATAAGTTCTTTTACTTACTCTTGTCTTTTCCACCTCCTCTCTTATATCAATTATGACCAATACACAGACAGCCTGACAAATTTTCTGATCTAATCTTGAATATGTTTTCAGATTATCAGTATCGTCTGACTGATACGGTAGATTGCTGTCAGCCTTGTTGTTAAACATTTTGCTCCCTGGGGACTATTTTCTGAGTGCTTTCCACTGTCTCTTTATGTCTTTATTAGAATATTTTTTTTCAAAGTAGACCAACAAATGGAAACACAAATTTTTACTTGTTTAATTAACGCTATGGTCGAGGGTACCTTATTGCATGTTTTATCCAACAAGCTGCACTATCTTAGATTTTTGAAGATAGCCTGAATCAAGCCCAAATGAGTCACTTCCTTTTGTTTATTCAAATTGGACCTCATTTTCACCCAGTGCGTAGGTCAGCCCTGTGGCTATGATTCTTTCCTCGGAGGCCCTGTAGTTATCAAAGGTATGGAATTTTGCCTCTTCCTGTATACACTAAGACTCTATGAATAGAAAGTCTGTATTTTTGGTGGGTTTGTGTGTGTGTGTGTGTGTGTGCGTGTATGTGGGGGTAGGAGAGAGAATTTCCGTCTTCACTGTATAGGGGCATTTGAGGCAACATTGCCCGTGCTCAAAACAGTTTGTTCTTTTTTTTTTTCCACCTCTCTCCCCATATACCTAGATAGGGTGAAACAGATGCTCATTAATTCTTAAGATTTCTTCAAAATATATAATATACACTTTCAGATTAGTGAGATTAAGACACATGGTAGTTACATCGTTTGCAATGTTCCCAAAATCAATCAATAGATCAACAGCACTGTGTGAAAGGAAGACAGTCAAGCCGGAAGATTTTTACCCAAAGCCTGAATAGGAAACACTCCTTCTCAAGTTGCCATTGGTTTTCATAATCTAAGCAAACAAATGGTATTGTTGCACAATGTCAGTAGCCCACATTCTATTCCTTGTTTGCTCTTAACAGACTGTGAAAAGACCAACAGCTGTTACTGAGCTAAGAAGAACTGAAAGATTCACAGTAGGTGGTACCACCTGTGCTTTTCTTGTTCCACCCTTTAAAATCTGTCACTTTATTTTGGAGCTGGGTGGAGAAAATAGCAGTGACTCAATGTCAGGGGGGATGAGTAGTCAACTGTGGCTCAATTCTGATGTGAAGGACTTCACAAATCACAGCAATGTGTGTTGATGAAGCTCTTCTCTTGCTTTTGCTTTATTTGAATTATTTAGAAAAGAACATAAATAAAAAGCAAACTTGAAATCAACTGACTTAACTTTAAAAGTGAATGAAAAAATTTACAACCCAGATTTAATGCAAGATTCTGTATATACGCAATTAATGGTCTCTCCCATATTGTGCTTAGTTTCGGTTTCTTTACCTTAAGGACTAGAAAAATACATTTGCCAAATAACTATATACTTGATCCTGGTAGTTGAGGAATTTCAAATTTAAGCAACTACTTGATGAAACATGCCTTAAACTTCCAAGTAAAGTATCCAAGGGATTACAGAAATAGAGAATTGTATCATTTGGGGACAAAAGTAGTTTTGAAATGTGATAGCTTGAGTTACCTACCACTGATATATAAAATTTCCCCTAAATGCTAAGTTTTAAAATGTTATATATAGAATGACTTAAACCATATAACAAAAAGTAAATCTTTTAAAATAAGCAAATACATAGAGTGCCTCAATTAAATCAGGGACTCCCTACTTAAACATGAGGCAGTATTTCTTCACTTTGCCATTCTAAACTAATTAATATTATAGAAATCCAAGTGGAATTTCGTTGTCCAATGAAGAAAGTTGCCAGGTGATAACCTCCTCTCATTGTTTTTATTGCTTTTCACACCTCCCATAGTTAATACAGAAATTTGCTCAAGACTAGACATGAAAGAGACCTGACCCCCAAGGATCTAGAAAAACCCATATTCTTCAATGATTTTCCTTTATTAATGAAGATTGTAAGTTTTGAAAGCTCAAAATAGCAAGACAGAATAAGAACTTTGAGACAAAGGACTCAAGGCAGTATGACAGGAACTTTTGTATCTGTTGGAACCAAAGCACATAAAGGTGATCCAGTCATTTCTGCACATTATACTGATACCTTGCTCCAGTATTGTTTATTTTCTAAAGAAAAATTCCTGAATAAACTGTTTGGCAATATGGCATGTTTCAACTCCATCTAATTTTAACAATAGCTTCTGAAGCAAAGAAGGAAAAGAAATACTCTAGGGCAAAAATATATGGTACGCATTTCAAGTATAACTTGAGAGTAATTTCCTTCAGATGAGTTAGTCTAAGAATTTAGCCAAGAAATAATCACGGTTTTTAATTGTCATTTTGGGAAACATATTTGAACCCACCTGAACATGTTAAATCTAGGTTTCCTATATAACATTAATGATAGGTTTTATTTGTAATCATAGAATCATCAGACATTAATTCTGAGAGTCACCCAAATGTAATCAGTCTAAGTTGTTATTGTTTTTGTTCCATCTCAAATTTCCCTATTAGTTGTCCTTTGGCAACTTTTCTATACTATTCATACACTGATAAATTTTATTAATAAATATTATATACAGATAGTTCTTACTCTGAGCACATTCTTATTGATGGAGTATTTACTAAAATGTTTTGTTTTCCTTTCCAATCCAGTGACATACCTTTTTCTCCATATGTTGGCAATAGTACTATCCTACACATTGAAATCTTACACAATGATTACCACATTCAATGTTGGTAGTGCTACAATAAATATGTCTAGATAGCTATAAAATCTCTTTCTCTTATCAATGTTTGTCATGTCCAGGGCATAGTCACTGATGTTGGCTCAGTACTTAGATTCAGAGTGTGAAGTTTAGGGGTTTTTGTGACAAGTGACTGACTGTCACACTGACAGCTAAGACCCATCACTTGGAATAGGGAACATCTCCCCCAAGGCTGCATAGTCAGGGTCATTCACCAGAAGCCACCACTTACCAAGAATTACCCAATGGAAAGAATGGATTTCCCAAGTGATTTCTTTTTTGACAAAGAATGTCAGGTTTTCTTTTACTCTTCCACAATTACTTCTGCTGACTTGAAGAACATACAGGAAGTAGACTGATATATAGAGCAGTTGCCATCAGATAACTCACCTCTGAAAAATGAGAAGGGAGCTGATGGCAAGATGCAGACTCATGAAAGATACTCTAGTGAAAAGCAATATTGAATTTGAAAAGTGGATAAATGAAGTCTCTAACTCTGTATTTAACATAAGGCATTTCCCAAAGGAAAAATATTTTGAAAAAATAAGTCACAAAATTTGTGCTACCAAAAGAGATGAGGGAGAAAGAAGGCAAAGAACTTAAACAGGGGGTCTCTACTTTACATTTGAAGAGGCTACAAATGAGAAATATATTCTGCCCAAGGACCATAAGAAAATGTAGGTAAATATCTTGGATTGCATCTCGGTCCTCTTGGACTCTTGTCCAAATTTCTCTTTTCAGTAGACCAGACTACATCAAATTTTAATAATTGATGACTGACAAGTTAAATTTCAGACAGTGAAATTGCATCAAAGTACTTGGCTTGTCTAGGATGGGAAAATGATAAGGCCATTAATTCTAAAATGAAACCACTTAGCATTTCACAAATTATATTTGTGATGCGAATGTCTAGTTGACAAGAATTATGCCTAAGGACAGAGAGATCATACAATTTTATCTAGGAACAAGTAGGTAGATGTACTACTGTATCTACTTAGCACAAAACCTATCTACTTTATAGTCAATTGATTATTTATTTATTTCCTTCTTTAATTGGCACCTTCTAATAGGAAATATTCGTGAGGTAAATTTGATGTTTCAATGTATGTATGAATGTTGAAAATGATCAAATAAAACTTATGTACTTCATAAATGTCTTTCATTGCTTTTTAGTAGTTCATTCAATTATATGTATTTATATTGAGTACAAACTGTGATCAGTATTTTTTTAGCATTGTGAAAGTTTCCAAACATGGCTGCAGTTGATACCATTTGCTTTTCCCAATAACATATCAAGCCTATTTTTCTCCCCTTGAATCTGGGCTCGTTTTCTGGTTTGCTACCATAGATGCAGAAATGCTCAGCCCACATTCCCCTTCAAGCAAGAACTTACTCTTCAACTGTGAGGTATACAGTTAGTAGAGAGCCTATAAATGTCAGCTGCTTTGGAGTCTGCCTCAGTTGTAGAGAGCCACACCACCTAAGGTCATTTCTTTTCCAGGTTATCATGAAATCAGTTCATGAGCAAGAAACTAAATGCCAGTTCATTTTTACCTAATGGAGGACACTCGGACAGGCTAGCCTTTCTCCAGAGTTCATTACCAGGTTGTCTGAGACTTTCACACCTGCATTACTGATCAACTTTTTCTTTTGCACAATGTTGTTTCCTCTCTTTTCCTTTAATAGGTGTTCGTTTTTAATAGGTATACCATCGAAGTATCTACTCTTGTGGAAAACGACCTGATATTTGTTTTTGTCAATCAAATGTGGCATAAGTAGCAAGTATCAGTTCTGAGACTAGATGTCAAAAAGTCTTGCAAACTTCCACTGTCTCTTGGAACCCTTCCATGGCACCATATTAATGAGTCCAATACATCATGCAGAACAGAAATGAAATATCCCAGTTAAGACCATCCAAAGCAACTGCCACCCAGACAACCCAGCAGTTGACTGTAGACACATGAGTAAACTGTTCCTAGACCAGAAGAACAGTCCAGATGAGCCCAGTCCAAATTGTCAAATAGCAGAATCAAGACCTAAATAAATGGTTGTTGATTTAAGATATCAAACTCTTGAGATAATTTTTCACATAGCACAGCTATCTACTACCATTTTTAACATATTTAAAAATAAAATCTTGAATGTGTTTAAATGTTTACTATTTTGTTTTAATTTTTATAAAAGGACTATAATAAAATGTGTGTGTGTGTGTGTGTGTGTGTGTGTGTGTGTATAAAATTTAGGATTGAGTTATTTCACTCAAATACAGACAGCCCTGTGTTTATCTCTAGGGTTGCCTAGAATTGTGGCACTGACATTTGGCCAAACTAAAGATATTAGGCTAGCCAATTCTTTATCATGTGCTGTTTCAAGTTTGAAATTCCTTTATTGCACTCGGAGCCAGTTGATTTATTGATGCTTAAACTTAAGTAATCAGTAGAGAACCTGACTAAATTATGTAATCAGAAGATCATGAAACATTCCATGTGGAACTCAGCTTTCCTGAAATCAACATTCTTTATACAAATTTTGGTGATTCAATTTAGAGACAAATCATGTCCTTGTGTTTGTAACACAGACTTAAGAGAAATGCTACTGAAAGTATTTTAGGCCCCTAATTCTTGTCTGACATCTCTTTCTCCTTCTTTTGCTTTATCATATACTTTGCCTTTATTCAAAGACTTATGTACATGTGCTCTATGGTGTCTTCTATCTATTTTCAATTATATAATGCATTATACCACTTGCAGATATGTGTGCCTCTGTGTGTGTGCATATGTGCGTGTGTGTGTGTTTTTCCAGATACTCTTCAAAAATTCAGAAGAACAAGATTTTCAAAATTTCTTAGAGGTTATAGATCTAAGAAAACCATATTTCCACAAAATAAAGATCAAAGTTGAATGTGCTTTTACTTTTTGATAAGGGTCTTTGTAAGTGTGAATGTGTTTACGTGGGAATGCTTTGTTTGAAATTCTGCTTCTGAACCAGGAGCAAAGAAGTCCAATTACAAAAGAAAAGGTAGAAAACAACAGCATGAAGAGCAAGGTGACTTCCCATCTTTGCACAGCAAAAAAGTTAGCTTTCAAATATAAAGGCTAAATACATATTGTTCATAAATATACAAACAACAGAATAGATAAATGATTTCACATCCTAACAATAACAAGTGAAAAAAAATTACCATTTAATACAGAGAATCAACTTCATACTTGGGGACAATGGAACACAACTAAATAATATCAGGGCTCTGTAATAGAATATGTGTCCAAAGTAACATCTTTTAAAAACTGCATATGTTGCCTGGATATTCTATGAAAAACATTCCCTGAAACTGATGATGGTGGAAGGGTTCCTGATAGATTACAAATATGTTACTAAATCTGGAAACAACTTTATTAATTTACTAGTATATGTCCCTAAACTGTGAGCAGAAAAGATATTATTTCGTAAATTTTTAGAGGAGAAAATTCCTGATAACCTTGATCATAGCACAAAATAATTATTAAGAAAATTAGAACGAATATATCAAGGAGTATAGAAGAATAAAAAGGTACGCCACAGTGAAGATTCTTCAGCAACTCAAGAGTGATATTAGTGAGGGGGGAAATACTGAAGAGAAGGAATTCCAACAAAAGCAGTAGTTATTAATAAGGATCATGATTTCTGCAGAAACATAGAGTTTTCATCCTTGCCAGAAACAATGTTACAACCTGAAGTACAGAACTGAGTACAGTGATAATACTCACTGGTTTCACATATTCAACCATTCTCTGAAGTGCAAATCACTACTGGAAAGAAACTTAATTCCACTAATATTGTGTTACTATACGTTTTAATTAATAGATTAATAACATTATTTTATTCCTCATGAGAATTTGAACTTGGATTAATTCTAACTTTGTTGACCAGGTAAGCTAATAAGGTGTTATTTACTCTATGTTTCTAAGCAAGAATGATTACAGTGAAAACAACTACTGTTGGTAAATTTCATCTGGACTAGGAGATACAAAAATACCCTATAAGAAGCCATAGCTTCAGGCTTCCCAAGTGCGATGATCCTAGGTATATCTCTTCTGAGGACTCTGGAATCTATACGTACAGAATTGTGACAAGAGATGTTAGCTTCTTTGAAGCATGAGACATTTCCTTCATATCAGATCCTGCACCCCCACCTGATGTACATCTTATCTCCTTATACCTAAGTGGCATGGGCCCTGAAACATCTCCTGCAGAAAATGAATGCCTAATGCATTTCTGCTGTTTTCTGACCTAAATCTTGCTGAGTATCCTGGTAACAAATGAGGATTTATGAGAATCATGGAGTCTAACTGTTATTTAATTCTGTGAAGATCCCTTTGTGGGCATCACACTGTATATCTGACAGCAGAAATGTACTAATAAGATGTTATTAGCTCTTCGCTATTTTGAACTTGATTATATGTGAAGGCCCTATTTCCAAATCAGGTTACATTCACAGATACTGGGGTTTAGAAATACAACATGTTTGAGGGGAACATAGTTCAACTCATAATGGAAACATAGCCCTGAAGGGCTAAAATCATAAAGGTCAGATGGTTGCCTAGTAAATTAAATGAAGCATCCTCAAATTTTGTTTGATATTTTTTAAGTTATAAGCAGCATAAAAATAGTACATCTTTCCTTCACTACACCACAACTTTCCCGCTTCAAGGGCCAAGTGATTTCATTATATGATGAAATTCAAATAAATTTTTAAAAAATTCACTTCCCCCTGGCCTGGTAGAAGTATACACATGTAGTTCCAGCTACTCTGGAGTCTGAGGCAGGAGGATCACCTCAGCCCAGAGCTTTGAGTTTATAGGGTGCTATGATCATACCTATTAATAGCCATATTAATAGCTACTGCACTCTAGCTTTGGCAACATTAAAAAAAAACTACGTCTCTAAAAAAATAAAAAATAAATAAATTTTAAAAATTGTAATCCCCTTTTCACACTCCAAGAACTTATCCCAATACAATTTTAAGATACCAAATTTGGTAAAATAATAGATATTAAGGAAAATATGTATAGGCAGCAGAATATTTAGAAAAGTAGGTCTGTAATATTTTTTGAAGTCTGCATGCAAGTGCAAGACAATAGTCTTTCTCATATACTCCATGAGTCATGCATCTGTTGTTAAAGTATATTTCTGATTTATGTGTAGTTAAAAGAGATATGGAGAAATAGGATACATTCTAGTGTGTAAAAACAATAAATATCCTAAACTGTGTAAAATAGAATAAAAATGTTAAAGTCAGTTTCTCAATAAAAAATAAACTTATAATATGGCAGATATATACTACTCATTGTTGTAACGTAATCAAGTCACCATCATTATGAATTAAAATTTAGTTCTTCTCAGAGTTCTGGAGGTTACTACTTAAAAGCCTAATTTAAATCTCTTTAGTTTTTGAAAGCTGTTAAGCAAGTCTTTCGAATTTAATGTCAATATATATTTAATCATATTTTGAGATAAAATTGAGCCTTTGTTTTATAATATAGGTGATATTTGCCTGTTATAAATGCTGTCAGAAATGTACTCCTAGAATCTAATGCTACCTGTCATTGCTCTCCATTATTACTTACCTTGAGGAAATTTGTAGTGCCATGTGAGTCCTCAGGAAAAATAAAATGAGCTTACTTGGCAAATTTCCTGGGTTAATGATCTATGGGATAATCATCCAAACACCTTAAATTAAGCAAACTATGTTAAACTAGACTTTCTTATAAATATATATATATATTTGCAATATAAAATGTTTTATGTAACTTGTATTTGTTTTTGTAATTTGTATTATGCATGGTTTACATGTGTAATACTATTGAAAACTTAAAAATCATTAAATATGACATGATGAGTGTGCAAAAGACCCGCCTTTGTAAAGTTGCTCAGCATGTGTGACACAAAATGTTATAGGTGAGCTTCCTTCAGTCAACACAGATGGTTCCCAAAATCAAAGCCCTTATACAGATTTATATTTATATTTTGTTAAACATATCCAGTACATCGTATAACATCATTGCCTTGGGCACACATAAAGAAGATCAAAATGGCTGGAGAGCTTAAACGGCCATTTATCTGTTTTCATATCTATAAAACTTATTTTATCCTTCCATTTCCATTTCTGAGATATTTGGGAAGTCTTTATTACAATTAATTATTGCTTAGTCTTCCCTTTGAACTTTAAGCTAAAGGTTTTGTTGAAAGCAGGGCTAGTCATTATACCTCTCCTATATGTAGAAGACATATTATTATTCTTTAAGGGCAACCATTAGACTCACATTAGTTCTCTTTCTGTATTTGAAAAGGAATTTGTCTATGATATCTTTTGATTAATTACCTTTTGATCCATCCAGATAGTCTTTGCACTGGTACTCTAAAAATTCCAAAAATTCTTCTCCAGTTTTATCCATTTTTAAGGACCTTGTGAGAGCTCCCTTATTCAATAAAGGCCAGTGAGTGAGAGCACTTTCTCTTCTGGCAGAAGGAATAGTATGATTGAGTACATTTTAACTTCCTTTTTTCAGACGTTCCAAGAAGTTTTACCTCTTTTAATTTCTATAGCACCCTTTAAGGATTTAAGCAACTGTTAGGATTCATATGATCATGACTCTGAAGCTTAGTGAGTTTAGGTTACTTTCCAAGATCAATTGCCCATTGTTGAGCTCTCAGCCACCCATGGGTCCTTTCCTGTCCCATGAAGCTGTGCATTTTTACCATTAAGTCACTGTTTCATCATGGGAATATTACCAAACCAGAGTCTTCTAACTTTCTTTATTTGTAAAATTAGTGAGACAGAGGGATGCTGCCTTGTAAAATTGCTGACATGTAGGTTGGCTATATTATCTATTATCTAAAATGATACATTTTGAGGTAAAAGGCCATTGTTAATAATTATGCCAGGGAAACTTACATGTAATTGCTGAGCAATCTGATTTTTCTCAATAGACTTCTAACTGGTTTGTTCTCAGGTACTTTTGATCCAGCCTAAGCTGTTTGCCATAATTATTTGCGGCTCTCCCTTACCATAAGTAGTAAAATCCACAAGATCAATAACTTTTCCGTTTCTGCTCACCTCTTTTTCCCCAGAACCTAGACAAATGTCTGGAAATTATCAGACAACAGGCAATTTTAAATAACTGTATAAAAGAATGATTAGATAAGTGAATGACTGTTTGGTAAAAATGAATTAATGGTTTAAGGGGAAAAAGAAGGAAGAGGGGAAAAGCTGTTAGCTGAGTACTACATAGCATATATTCTAAGTGACAGAGATGGCTGTGTAGGAAAACATATTTCAGTATATATTGGTACAACTTATTCTAGAGAATTTTGCACTATTTTAGTTTGCCCAATGTAGTAGTGCTTGTTCATAGTAGCCAGGACTAGCATTTATATTTAGGAATTTAGGATTCATTAGGATAGGGATAGCCAATATCACATATTGAATCTCCCATCCTCCCTGTCCAAGAATGTTTCCAATAAATAACGTGCTAAAATTGGTCACAATACTGGGTATCCATCAACATTCAACAAATAGTTGAACATGGTATTTGGTGCTTAAAAGTTATTAATACTCTGTTTCTAGAAAAGATTCTTGGGTGGTTAATATCTTGGGATACAACAATAATTTAATGTTTACTGGATAAAAAAGTCTGGAAATTACATATACAATATTATCATACCCATTTGGTAATATGTTCATAACAAAGATAATGAAAATTAAATCTTACAAAATGTTTAAGAGTTACCTTACGGAGATGAGATTGCAGGTGATTTATCTCATAGATAGATAGATAGATAGATACATAGACAGATAGATAGAGGAGAGATGATAGATTCCCTTGTAATATCTAGACTGTCTACATAAACATGATTATAAAATTAATTAGAGGTAAATGCTGTTTAGTAAGATATTTTAGACCTACATTTTCTACCTTTTCTAGTTGAAAATGAGGCCATTGCATAAGATTATGGATAAAAATCTAGGAAAATCATGGATTTATGAAAACTCCTATGATTATATCTGACATTCATTTCATTGGGAAAATATAAGAGGCAATAATTTTTAGAATATGGGTGAGTTAATACCTCAATTACATCAAAACATAAGATGACCATCCCAGAGCAAATCACATTTCAGTGTGAGTCAATGATTTAAAAATGTATCAAGTGTTACACAAAACAACTTTTCATATTATAACTGGAACTGAAATAATAAAAGGTATGTTTACCTAATCAGTCAATAGGAGCTATTTGGAAAAAAGTTTTAAAAATGGCAATTTAAACATAGACTTGGATTGCTGCAAACCCTGGGCACCCAGTATGAGTTCTACTATTGAAAGTACCAAAGCTAGCTATGATATATATTTTATGAAATTCTCCTTTAGGCTACTCATCTGTAATGATATCCCACTGCTGTCATCCATATTGACTTTTCGTTTTCTCTAATATAGGTAGAGTGAAGCTAAAAGATTACTCATGATAGAAAGGAAGAACTAGCACTGAAGTAAAATGTAAAAAGCAGGTGTAAATGATACTTTTCTGTAGCTTAGGAATTTTTCCCCAGGTTAAAAATTCTTTTTGATATATTTCAACCAGGGGAATTTGTCTTATAATTAACTAGCTTGGGAAATAGAGAGATCCAGGGATTTTCTTTTCCCCCGTGTGCAAAATGCTTTTCATTCTCTTTCTAGTCAGCATTCTAGCCTTTCACCGAAATCCTAACAGTTGATACTGTGAAACAGAACATAATTTTTCTTTTTTCCAAAAAATTATGTTCTTGACTGCAATAGATTCCATATATGATCGAAATAAACCAGCTAATAGTCTTTAAATCATTTGATATTTAAGAGAGATATCATATAAATTGAAAGTATTATTATTTTGAAAGGCATTAAATCTCAGATAAATTAATTCTAATTGGTTTCATGACATTTCCTTCACAAAGTGTATATCTCTTACCATACATAATATCTCTTCTTGAAGTTCCAAAAGAAGTGTATCATTATTAAATGACTGATGATTAATATGAAATATTAAAATTGTTGGAACTTTTTAGTATTTTATTAAAACTATTAATGTTTTTATTAGAAACTTTTCACTGCACAAGATTGGCTAAAGTGTGTTAATTTAATGCCTTCAAATAACCAATTCACATGCCCTAATGTATTGCTACCTTTCCCTAGAATTTTTACCATGTTCTCTTTTCTATGCTTCTGTTTAATTTACCACCTGGAAATGTGGGTACCACCTAAAACTATCTCCCTGAGTATCTCAATTGAAACACTATAGATAAGAAATTTTAGAAGATCTAAAATCTCATGCATATTGGTTTAAACATTCAGCAATGTAGTTTTCCTGAAGATAATAAATATATAGGAATTAAATATCAATGTCAAATAATGGTGTTTCAAAACAGGTTTCTTTTGATTGTCACACTGAGTTAGACAGGGAATAGGACAAGTTGAATAACCAGGTTGAAACCTTTTTTTTTTTTTTATACTTTAAGTTTTAGGGTACATGTGCACATTGTGCAGGTTACTTACATATGTATACATGTGCCATGCTGGTGCGCTGCACCCACTAACTCGTCATCTAGCATTAGGTATATCTCCCAATGCTATCCCTCCCCCCTCCCCCCTCCCCACCACAGTACCCAGAGTATGGTATTCCCCTTCCTGTGTCCATGTGATCTCATTGTTCAATTCCCACCTATGAGTGAGAATATGCGGTGTTTGGTTTTTTGTTCTTGCGATAGTTTACTGAGAATGATGGTTTCCAATTTCATCCATTTAAATAATTTTAACCCCAGCATGCCAGTGAAGACATCGATTGTTGTACATTAATGAAGCCTGTGCTTCTTTGACCAAATAACAATCTATTCCTCTTCTTCTTCCTAAACTTAATCATATGGATTGACTGCTAATGCAGGTATAAATAGTATACATCTTGTCAAGAATGCCTCTTTGTATGAGGGGAAAGTGCTAGTCAGTCCATCAATTTCAAAATAGTCTCATTCTCTATTCTGCTGAAGTCTCTTTAAAAAAAAGTAAAAGAAAGAAAAGAAAAAAAATGTTGATGAAGCCCATCAAGAGAATGTATTTTACCCTAGAGAATAAGAATAAAAACTTGAGAAATAATTGCTATGCCTTCTTGTGTAAGCCTGCGAAAAGAAATGCTTGAGCAATAGAATATATGGATTGCTTCCACAAGGAAAAACTACTGATTTTTTAAAACTGCTGATTCAAAAATTGCTGTGATTTTAGCCCAATCTCAATTACAGTGCCATAAATTGATGCCCAGCTTCATTATGCCATTTTCTTCCGTAAGTATACCTATAGAAGCAACAATGCTGAATAGAGGAGAGTTTTAAAAATTATTATTTTCTACATAGAATATAGCACATAGTCTTGACTGCAGATTTTGTTTCACATGGATAAATGCAATAAAAGCTATTATATGTCCAGAAATCTTACAATTAGTGAAATACATTTAACTTAATTTCACCCATTGCAATGATTTTTCCATAGGCTTTGAAAATTTACTTCATATATATGCATTTTGTATATGCATGCATATACACAGGTATATAATTATATGATATATTATGTTTGGTATTCAGTATCCATTTCTACCACAGTGTATGCAGTACCTTTTTGTACTATAAAATCTAGGAAGACAGCCTATTTCAGTCCCCAGACCTCCTTGAAGCTAGATCTATGAATTTGAATGAGATTCTGTCAAAAGGAAGCACTTGCTTGAGTTCTGGAACATTAGTTAAGGCAAAGGCCTTCTTGCTGCAGTTAGTGTCTACCAGGAAGGTCATGAAGATATGAGTACTAGCTGTCACAGTGCTCCAATATCTAGACTTGAGCTTCAAGATAACCTAGAGACAATTGATGCAGATGATGCCTGCATCCCAATGTCTAGCCATCAGCTTAATGAGTGGGAACACCTGAAGAGCGAGATTCAGCATTTTTGTCTCCTCTGGATTAGAACTGAGGTATTAGTACATATTTGAAGTCATGAATCCATTGGTAGCCACTTTTCTTTTGTTTCTCCAGACTTTTCTGTAATTTGTAGGCATGTGATGCCTTGCATTAAATCTCTTTTTGAAAAAAAAGAAGGAATGTTTTTAGTTTTGTGGACCCTTACTCAAAAGGGTAATATAGATAGTGAAAAGTAAAATTCTCCTATAATAGGTCTTGGAAGACCAGAATGGAATTTCACATTACCTTCACCTCAACACTATACCCCATTCTTATACTACGTGCTTGAAAAAAATCTTTCCTAGAATGATAGGGAAATTCTGAGCATGAAATCTACTCATATAGCCACGATAAAAGCTTTGAAACCTCAGTGAAACAGGTAGAGTGTGGGGAATTAAGACTTTAATTTTAAAGTTGAAACCATTTTCATTTTACAGAAATAAAATTAATCATTGAAACTTCATTTTCTTTTCTTATGGAAAATCATGAAATTGGATAGTACATGGATATTTTGTTTTCTCTGCATCCCATTCTATGGAGACTAATCTTTTCCTGATTTGACACTGTTTTTTTAAAACACATGTGGTTAAGGTATGCTTAATGCCCTGACTCTAACACCCAAGTAATGGATCTCGATCCTAGCTTGAACTTTGAGGGAGCTTCATCATTTTGGCCACAAGTGTAGTTAAAGTGTTCTTCCTGAGATTAGAAACTGTAATATCTCCTTACTGATATCAAAATCCATAAAATCCACTAAAGTGTGGAAATCCCAATCTATCTATGTGGAGAGAGTATGCCTGTGAGTGAAGCCAAGCCAACAAGAGCAATGTCAAGAGTAGGAAAAAAAGAAGCAGTGCTGAAAATAATGTTTGAGCGTCCCCAGATCCAGCTGTGCTTGGAAACAGTTTGAATTGCATAATACACAGTAACACAGACATGTAAGCTTTTGATTTGTTTTCAGCTTAGGTTTAAACTTGCACTTCCAATATTGAAACTCAATTAGTCCTAATATACATCCATTCATTGCAAGAATACTCTGAAGCCACATTAAATAAGTAGATTAGGATTTAAAACCAACTGTTCTGTTTGTTAATATATATGAATATCAGTTTTAGCAGAATTTTATAGATATTGTTAGTTTTCTAGGAAAGATTCCTTTTTAAATATGGATTTAACCTTTTTTTTCCTCCTGAAAAAATATTGCTTGGTCTTGGAAATACTGTATAACTTTGAGCCAGTTTTAGTCATAGGAATATTATGCACACAGTTCAAAGGACCATGCCAAATGTGCATAACCTGTACTTATTAGCAGGAAGAGGAGTCTATGAGCAGAAAGTGAAACTCCAGATACAGAGGAGATGATATGGGGCACCGGTTTTGGCAGAAGCTGGTCTGTTCAAGGTGGCACTTTAGACAGAGAGGAAATCAACATAAAGTATCCAAAGTTAGTGATGTTGTCTCTCAGAAATTTTATGTCTAATAGAAATTAAATTTCATTATATAGGTTGCACATGCCTAATGTAAAAATTCCAAATTATCTAAAAATCTAAAATTTTGAGGGCCAATATGATACTACAAGTAGAAAATTCTACACCTGACCTCATGCAACAGGTTAAAGTCCAAACATAGGTAGACAAGAGTTTATTCAACGTTCTCAAAAGAGAAAAGATAATTTTTGCACAAGCCCAGATTTCTCAGTGCAAGCACACCCATAAAGAGTAAAGATGAATAACATGGCATGTGTGCGAGCCGGATTTGCCAAGAGCACGTTCACCATGATGTCTCACCTCGGGCCAAGACCTATGTGCCTTATCCACTGTGCTTTTTTTGCTTACTTTCTGCTCTCTGGTGTAAAGATATTGTTAAAAATTTCAAAAAGGCCTGCTGATAACCTCATAGGTAACAGCGATAAGAAGTAAAGGAAGGGCCAGGTGTGTTGGCCTTCTCCTTTAATCTTCGCACTTTGGGAGTACAAGGTTAGCAGATCCCTTAAGACCAAGAGTTTGAGACCAGCCTGGGCAACATGGCAAAATCTCATCTCTACCAAACAAATACATATAAGAATTAGGTGGGTGTGGTGGTGCATGTCTGTAATCCCAGATATTTGGGAGGCTGAGATAAGAGGATAATTTGAGCCTGAGAGGTCGAGGCTGCAGTGAGCTGTGATCATGCCACTGTACTCCAGCCTGGGCCACAGAGTGAGAGAGTGTCAAAATAAATAAATAAACAAACAAACAAACAAATAAATAAATTACTGTGATTTTTATGTACATCACCGAAAGTCAAGCTGTTGCAAGATCTGGACAGCAATATAAATTTGTATAAAGTATATATAAAACTCAAATGAAATTAATGTTAAGATGTATGTCCTATTCTTATATATCACATTATGTGTATGCGAATATTGCAAAATTCAAAAATATCCAAAATCCAAAATACTTCTGGTCCCAAGTATTTCAAACAACAGATACTTAACCTGTATTATTAATTATACAATACTATTTTAAATATTATTATATTAATATGAAAGGTAATATATAGATAAATTAATATATTAAATTACTGTTATATTCTAATCTATCATATTAACATTAGATAAAATGTATTATATTTTAGTATATCATATCATGTATTAATAAATTAAAGGTTATTAAAATTAATACTATAATTATTATAAATTATTTTTATTTATCCAAATGATTTGTATGATCTTATTACATATCAAAGTCTTGTATCAGCTATCATATTAGTAAAATATGAGAGAGCTCCAAGAAGTTAAGCAGAGATGCAATGGAATTATTAAGATAATAAAAGATACAAAAATTCACAGAACAACAACATGTAGAGGTAGAGTGGAGCACACAGGGTGAGCAAAGACATTTCACTAGATTCAGAACTGAGGCTGAGACTACAGATTATAATCAGGTGCCATGGGTGAATCTTATTTTACTCCTCTATTACAGACATATTTTTGAAGGGAGGGATTTAGCAAACTGGATTTCCTAAAGTCAAAAAAGACAGGGTCCACTACACACTGACCAGATGGCTAAATGTCAAAATATTGACAATACCAAATGCTGACAAGGATGCAGAGGAACAAGATCACTAAAACATTACTGGTGAGGACATAAAATGTTACAGTCAGTCTGATTAACAGTTTGCTCTTCCTTCCTTTCTTCTTTCTTCTTTCTTTCTTTCTTTCTTTCTTTCTTTCTTTCTTTCTTTCTTTCTTTTTTTTCTTTCTTTTTGAAATAGAGTCTCACTGTGTCACCCAGGCTGGAATGCAGTGGCGCGATCTCGGCTCACTGCAACCTCCACCTCCCATGTACAAGCGCTTCTCATGCCTCAGACTCCCAAGTAGCTGAGATTACAAGCATGTGTCCCCAAGCCCAGCTAATTTTTGTATTTTTAATGGATACAGAGTTTCATCATGTTGGTCATGCTTGTCTCAAATCCCTGACCTCAAGTGCTGGGATTACAGGTGTGAGCCACTACACCAGGTGCATTTTCCTATAAAACAAAAAATGGAACTATCATAGGAGCCAACAATTGCACCTTTGGGCATCATTCAGAAAGAAATAAAAATTTATATGTTTTCCCAAGAACCTGTACACAAGTGGTCATAGTAGCAATACATTTAAGAGCAAAAACTGGAATCAACCCAGATGTCCTTCAGTGGAATAGTAATTAAACTGTGTACATCATCCATAATATAGAACACTACTTAGCAATCCAATAGGAACAAACTTCTGTTACATACAAAGAGTTGGATGAATTGCCAGAGGGGTATGCTGAATAAAAAATATCATTCTCAAAGGATATTTACAGTATGATTTTATTTATATAACATTTAAATAATGATAATATTTTTAAAATATAGATTTGTAGATGTCAGGGGTCAGGAACTGAGGGTCAGGGGACTGTAGGGAGGTGAGTGTGATTATGAAAGGGTATTAAGATGCTGGAACTACTCAATATCTTGGCCTTGGTGGTGGATATAAAACCTACACAGAGTGATAACATTGTATAAAACTTAGACACGCACACACACACACACACAAAGGTAAAAATGAAACTGGGAAATTTTGAGTTAAGATTGGTGAAAAGTAGCAATATCAATATTCTGACTGTGATAATGTACTCTGGTTTTACTGAAAGTTATCAGCAGAAAAACTTAGCAAAGTGTGCAAGGGACATTTCTGTGCTATATGTTACAACCTAAAAGTGAATCTACAAATATCTCAGGAACAATTTTAATTTTCAAAACAGGCTCTGAACACATAATAAAGAGATAAGGGCTTGTGTTTGTCATGCAGGTAGTAAAAGGAACATGACTTGATATTAGTTATAGGCAGGCGAAGTTTTAAATACTGGAGCTCTATTTGAAAGTCAGTTTAAATCCTGCCTGGAATGGAGTAGCTTTTGATTTAAAATAAGTTGCCTATGACTAAAATAAATAATAGATCTAATTAAAACATACATCTTATAGTGTATGTGTGTGTGTGCATATATGTAATATGTGTATGTGTGTTTATTGTTTTTTTCTGAGATGCTAAGTTTTTCCATTTGTATTTTCAGGTAAATTATTTAAAATAGCGTAGTTCATAACTAATAAATGAGAAAGATAACTTAGTTCTTTATGTTTCTGGATCAATCACACAATGTCTAAAACAGGCTAAGAATATTAATTCATTTATTTGAAATACTTCTTTATTTAATATAATAGAAAATACATGACATTGATTCAGGATATTTAGGATTAAATTATTATAGTAAACCTCAGATAATATTCTTTTGAATATTTTCTTATCTGAAACCACTGTCCTCTTAGAGAATGTATTTATAGAACAACAACAACAAATTTCTTCATTTCCTTTCTGAGTTCTTTTATATCATTTTTTTTTCACTTTTTAAAGAACTTTTAAAATTGAGACCTGATTGACATCAGAAACATGGCAGAGTAGAAAATACCAGCCTTAATTTTTGCACACAAACACACACACACATACACAAATATATATATAGAGAGAGAGAGAGAGAGAGAGAGAGAGAGAGAGAGAGAGAGACCTACTCACAAATGGAAATAGCTCAGAGAGGGCCCATTAAAGAATTTGCAGCAACACAGTGGTGCAAAAGAATAAATAAATACATAAAAAGGTGAACATTCATATAGAAAAGATAACTGGTGAGATTAACACATCTGAGAAGCCAGGCGACTTCTAGTGCAAAAAAGAAAGGCAGAGGGCCACAGGCATTAGCCACATGGTGAAAAATCATTATAGTCCCCAGTGGCCTGCTCCACAGAGAACACCAGTATTCTTAGCACTTAGGCAACCAACAGGCATTCCCACTGTGGAACACCAGAAAGGGAGATGAGGCTGCACATCTTTTCCCAACCCAAGAAGCTGCTACTATTGAGCTGCTTTCAGAAAGGAGCCACCACCTCACCAAGCTTACATGTGCGTTGACCCCAGGACAATGGTCACTGTACAAGTGCACACACTCCAGACTCAGGCTCTGTGGCCACCCTAGGTTAACTCAAATCTCAGAAACAAGAGCCATCACTGTGCTGTAAAATTATGTACTGTCATCCAGCCTTTATGGTTCCCTTTATAGAGCACAGGCAGAGAAGATTTAGCATAATTTTAGAGGCCCTAGAATTCTTGAAATGGTAAATGAGTATTGGCTTCAACTTAATTTCACCAGTTCCTATATATATATATATATATATATATATATATATATATATATATGAGAAGTAGTCTTGCTCTGTTGCCCAGGCTGCAGTGCAGTGGCATGATCTTGGTTCACCACAACCTCTGCCCCCAGGGTTTAAGTGATTCTCCTGCCTCAGCCTCCCATGTTGATTGGATTACAGGTGCATGCACCACGCTTGGCTACTTTTTATATTTTTAGTACAGATATGGTTTCACCATCTTGGCCAGGCTTGTCTCGAACTCCTGACCTCAGGTGATCTGCCCGTCTCAGCCTCCCAAAGTGCTGGGATTACAGGAGTGAGCCACCATGCCCAGCTTGCATTATCTCTTAACAAGATATCCAGTCTCTTGAAGCTTTAATGTCAAGCACTGACTTCTCCTCTCTATCTATGATAGTCCTAGATGGCATCTTCTTTCAATGTAAGGCTGTTTTGTCTACATTCAAATTCTGTTATTTAGTGTGGCCACATTCAACAATGGTTTTAACTAGGTCTTCTGGATAACTTGCTGCAACTTCTCCATCAGCACTTGATGCTTCACCTTACTCATATATTACAGAGACAGCTTCTTTCCTTAAATCTTGTAGATCAATCTTTATTACATCAAATTTTTCTTCTGCAGATTTCTCACCTCTCCCAGCCTTCATAGAATTGAAGAGAGTGAAAAAATAATAAAATTATAATATTATATAATTAGATAGTACTCTTATATAATTTTGTTACAGAAGCACAATTGGACTAAGACAAAGATTAAGGTCAGAATAATAGGTGTTGTGTAGAGCTGGTACAGAATTTCATGGCTAAATTTGAAAATGAATCTTAATGATCAAACAGCCTAAACTGAGTTAATAAAAATAACTCCTCAGACCATTAGTGGAGTTCACATTTTGGGTAGCAATTTAAGACTCAGGCTTAACTACTTCGTGGTAGAGAAATTTTACATATAAGTTCTCACCATCTAGCTTATACCTTGGTACAGAGGTGTTTTAGTCTGCTCTCCTGCTGCTAATAAAGACATACCTGAGACAGGGTAATTTATCAAGGAAGGGGGTTTAAATGACTCACAGTTCTTCAGGACCCTGGAGGTCTCAGGAAACTTACAATCATGATGGAAGAGGAAACAAACACATACTTCTTTACATGGCAGCAACAGGAAGTGTTGAGCAAAAGGGGGAAAAGCCCCTTATAAAACCATCAGATCTCATAAGAATTCATTCACTATCATGAGAACAGCAGCATACGGGTAACTGCCTCCATGATTCAATTTTCAATTATCTCCACCTGGTCCCTCCCATGACACGTGGGAATTATGGAAACTACAAGATGAGATTTGGGTGGGGATGCAGCCAAACCATATCATTCTGCCCCTGGCCCCTCCCAGATCTTATGTTCTCACAAATAAAACATAATTGTGCTCTTCCAATGGTCCCCCAAAATCTTCACTCATTCAGCACTAACTCAAAAGTTAAAGTCCAAAGTCTCATCTGAGATAAGGCAAGTCCCTTAAACTTATGAGCCTGTAGAATCAAACGCAAGTTAGTTACTTCCTAGGCACAAAGGGAGTACAAGCATTAGGTAAATACATTCATTCCAAATGGGAGAGAGTGGCCCAATCAAAGGGGCTACAGGTCCCATAGAAATCCGAAATCCAGTGGAGCAGTCAAATATTAAAGCTTCAAAATGATCTCACATCTCACATCCAGGTCATGCTGATGCAAGAAGTGGGCTCCCACAGCCTCTAGCAGCTTTACCCCTGGTTAAAGGTAACCAGCCCTTCTCCTGGTTGCCTTCATGGGCTGGCATTGAGTGTGTGTGTAGATTTTGCAGGAATATAGTGCAAGGTGTCAGTGGATCTACAATTCTGGGGTCTGGAGGGTAGTGGCCCTCTTCTCACAGCTCCACTAGCCAGTGCCCCAGTGGGGACTCTGTGTCAGGGCTCCAATCCCACATTTCCCTTCTGAACTGCTCTAGAAGAGATTCTGTATGAGGGCTCCACTCCTGCAGAAAATTTCTATCTGGACATTCAGGTGTTTACATACATCCTTGAAATCTAGATGGAGGTTTCCAAACCTCAATTCTTGACTTCTGTGGACCCACAGGCTCAACACCACATGGAAACTACCAAGGTTGGGGCTTGCACCCTGTAAAGCAACAGACCAAGCTGTACCTTGGCCCCTTTTGGCCATGGTTGGAGTGGCTAGGACACAGGGCACGAGGTCCCAAGGCTGCATACAGCAGGGGTGCCCTAGACCCAGCCCAGGAAACCATTTTTCCCTCCTAGGCCTCTGGGCCTGTGATGGGATGGGCTGCTGTGAAGATCTGTGACATGCCTTAGAGACATTTTCCCCATTATCTTGGTCAATAACATTTGGAATCCTTATTACTTATGCAAATCTCACCAGAAAATTGGATTTTCTTTTCTATTGCATAATTAGGCTGCACATTTTCCAAACTTTTACACTCTGCTTCTTCTTCAACCCTTTGCCACTTAGAAATTTCTTCCACCAGATACCCTGAATCATCTCTCTCAAGTTCTAAGTTCTACAGATCTCTAGGCCAGCAACACAATGCTGCCAATCTCTTTGCATAGAAAGAGCAACCTTTACTCCAGTTCCCAACAAGTTCCTCATCTCCATCTGATACCACCTTAACCTGGACTTTATTGTCCATACCACTATCAGCATTTTGGGCAAAGCCGTTCAACAAGTCTCTAGGAACTTCCAAACTTTCCCACATCTTCCTGTCTTCTAAGCCCTCCAAGTCTCTAGGAAGTTCCAATTTTTCCCACAGTTTCCTATCTTCTGAACCTTCCAAACTGTTCCAACATCTTTCTGTTACCCAGTTCCAAAGTTGCTTCAACATTATCAGGTATCTTTACAGCAGTGCCCCACTACTTGGAACCAATTTACTGTATTAATTTATTCTCATACTACTAATAAACACATCCAAGAGACTGGGTAATTTATGAAGGAAAGAACTTTAGTTGACTCAGTTCCACAGGGCTGGTAAGGCCTCAGGAAAACTATAATAATGGCAGAAGGGGAAGTAAACCCGTCCTTCACCTGGTGGCAGCAAGGAGGTGCTGAGCAAAAGGGGAAAATGCTCTTTATAAAACCATCAGATCTTGTGAGAACTTACTATCATGAGTACAGTAGCATGAGGATAACCACCCTCATGATTCAATTACCTCCCACAGGGTCCCTCCCATGACACATGGGAATTATGGGAATTATGATTCAAGATGAGATTTGGGTGGAGACACAGCCAAACCTTATCAAGAGGTCAACACATATTTATTCTCAGAGGAACCTCTATGATACATTCCAACCATAACCATTTCTCAGTAATAGATAATCCCATTTAGCATTGTCTTCCTCTCCAAAAGCAGTTTCCTTCTTGCACATTCTTAGATGGGTTGTTTCCATTATATATGTCCCAAAGAGACTTTATGCTGTTCTTCTTATTTGCTTTTTGAGTTTTTTTTATATAAAAAGGGAGCTCAGGTTTAAATATCAAGTGTGCTATACTCTTGGTATCAAATTATCTATTTTCTGTAAAATCTAGGTAAGATTTTACCTTCTGCATGAATCTATGAAGAGATCATAGATGCAAGATTTTCTCCCTTAGACAATTTATAGTTATATTGCCAAATATATATTTTGAAACTTATTTAAACAGGTTTTATTATTAATCTTACATTTAGTATCTGCCTTGAAGATAGAAATTATGAAAAATTATTTCTTGGATTTTTTAATTCTTCATGTTGCCCACTGATTTCTATTCAATAAGAACTCAGTACATAATTGTTAATTTATATTGAACAAAAATTTACTACATCCAAGCAATATAAGAAATGGACATACGTGTCTTCTTAAATAAAAAACAGATTAATAGGTAGGTCATCTTTATACTATTCAAGGCACATGTCCAATCCTTAAAATTCGTATAGATAATCTATCTTTCAGGTCACAAATGCACAGTTTATAAACATGCTTCATAAATAGACATCTCAACTGGAGATTAAAATTTCCACATGTGTTGTCATAAAATTTCCTTCTCCAAAATTTCTAGGAATGGATCATATACTCCATATTTCAGGAGCTTCAGGAATACCCTTCTATTTCTTGGTCTTACTCAAGAAGAAAAATAAGAACGAGAAAGGGAAAAACTGTTCATAAGGCTGTGTCTCAACCTGAATAGAATTGACTGTGATTTTCATAGAGACCAAGGTTTAAATTGTGACTAAACTTTAAATGGCATCTTGACTCTATTTTAGTGGCATTATAAACAAGAAGGACTTCTTGTATATGCTTCTGAGAAATTAAGCAATATGCATAACATAATTTCCTTGTCAAAAATATTTTTTCTTCATTAAACAACTTACGTTTATCAGTGGTGAGTTTCGGACTGCCTATAATACATTCCTTTTAGAGTTTCATAATTCAAGATACAAGGAGTTTGGCAAAGGTTAAAAATAAAATGTAAAATATGACTAAATATTTTAAAAATGGAAATGCCATTCTAAAAACTATAGATTTCAGAATAGAGCAACAATGACTAAGGACTGTCTGCATTTTGATCTCCATCTCTTAAAGTACCTCTTTCACAGAGAATGACAATCACATATTCTCCTCTCCACTGAAGCCCCAATAACAATGAATGTGGTAGAATTTCAGTTAAATATCCAAGTGAGGTAGGGGGAGCTACCATTTAACTTGATATATAAATATAATATTGATATATATATCTATATATATCAATAAAAATTGATATATATATATATCTCAAGTGACATCTGGGTTTGAAGTCTAATACAACATTCTTCATTGGGAATCTGAAAACTGAAGAACTTGGAGAGGGAGAGAATAGAAGAGGGAGAAAGCTTTTTTTTTATCATTAGTACAGTCTAAAAAATCTTGATCATTTTTAACGTTTTCCTCAGGTTGATTTCATGCAATTCCTTTTACTTTTTAAAGCTTTCTCCTGAATTGTCAAGCACATTCATTTCCTCTTTAAAATCTATTTTTAACAACCACTTTTAGTTAATCATGTCAGTTTCTCCGCTCAAACCCAGAGGTCCTTGGAGGGGTCCATAATCCATGACAGTATAAAATGGAGTGAATGCCAGATAAGTTCCTCCTGGGTAAGTCATCTAGTTTCACATTTATTGCCTTGGCTGCTTTATTAGATAAAATCAATGTCTATGAAATGTTTCACACTGATGCCCCTCAATAAATATTTTGTCTGATCATCCCTGGCACCAATATTAATTAACGGGACTTTGTAAGAACTCTTTGCAACATGTTTTGAAATACCCAGATGATAGTTGTATAAAATGCATCACATTGATTAATATTTATTACCTGTTTAAAATGTTATAGCTATCACTTTAACACCTAGACACTTTGACAAGAACACTATTTTAGCATTAGAATAAAATTGATAGGAAGACAAAGTATCTTATTTGCTGTTATTGCTAGATCAGACCATGCCCAGGGACTAGAAATTCAAAGTAACTAGGTACACATGGTTTTAGAGATGACTTGGAATTTGTTTTTCATAGTAATACCTCTTCCCCTTATCTTCCTTGTTTTCTCTAAATTTTACACTGTACTTTCCCTAAAGAATTTTTTCATACTTAACTCTCAGAGGCATCCACTCACTTTATTGTGACTCATATGATACCTCTGCCAGGTCTTCTTTGGTCCACCACTCCGATATTCATATTCCCCTTGAATCACACCTAGACGCCTTCTTTTTTTTCTGACAAACATGTTCTAATTTGCTATTACCCTTACACATATTTGCTATTGCCATTTTTTACACATAATTCCTGGGTAGAGGATTTACTTCAGCTTAGAAAACATGTTTTGAAGAATAAAGCTATGTTTCATTTGGTAATTGTGTACATGGGTAGAAATTTTAGTGATTAAGAAATGGTTTTTGTAGGTTCTCTTGAAAGTATTCTAAGAAAAGTATACTATATTTTACACTCCAAGAAGAGATAAATAAGTACCACCTTTCTTCTGTAGGGATGTAACTCAGAGAAGACAAGGGTAAACATAGCAGAGTAATTCTATTTTATATTAAGAATCCTAGCACAAATAATTAGGTCTATGAAAGTTAGGTTTTTTCCCCACATGCACTTACTGTCCTTTAAAAAAATTATGGAATATTAAATTATTTTCCTGGGAACATAACAGCAATCTCAGAGACTTCCAAGAAATGCAATTTTTATTCTCAGAGCACCCTCAATGACATGACCAAATACCCAGAAGGCCTTAATGTTTTCTCAGAAATTAAATATTTTCAGATGATTTGAATATCCTCAAATGTTCAGGAGCACATAGAAAACAAGAAACTAAATGAACTGAACTGGCTTTATTTAGTGGATATACATTGTTTAACCTACCAACATTATAAAGCAATAAGCATGCAGAGAATTTGTATTATTTTGTTTTGTGTCTGCCTATGATATCCTGTGCTGACTTAATGACACCTAACCACATTTTATAGAGAATCATATCATTCAAAAAATATTTTAGTGATTTATCCTATGTTTCTGAAAGAGCATTTTTCTAGTTTGTTCAAGATGAGTCTGATCATATCTTTATATACCAACTCTGTCATACGAAATATCATTACAATTTATATTTAGAATGATAAAAACAGCATATAGAGAAATTTTTGCTGAAAAAAATCACTCATTGATCAAAATAGCACCCTGCTTGAATCTCTTCTTAGAAAATTGGAGGGCAGAAAAAGATGTCTGTGGCCACACATTTGCTAATGGTTGAGGAATTAAGCAAAGATTTCACATAGTGATGCTAAATTATCTTAATAGTTGAATTTGTTTTCTACTTTATGTTCCATTGTAGACTACCATTTGTCTTTAACATGATGAAAATTTATATAATTTGTCCTCAAGAGATAATCAGATATGATCAATTCTAAACCAGTTCCCCCAAAGAGATTAGTAATAAACAATATAATTGTTTATATTAAATTCATTTAAGAAACATCAACCAATTTATACTAGTTCCGTCCATGGTTTTGATAACTATCATTGTTCTTAGTTTTAATAATTAAAGACAAGGAGTACTGAATGATTCTATATCCACCTATAATGCAGTTTAAGTTTATGGTAATTATGATTTCAATAGGGACAATTTAACCATCAACACCCTTAAAATATAGCTGAAAATATACAGTAATTTGAATGTTTGTCTTAACTCTAAAATATGTAGAAAATAAATTTCTGTGTCACTACTAGACTAGAAGAGAAAAGACATATGAAGAAATTTGATTAGCCTCAGACTAACCTAATTGCTAAAAGCAATTGATTTATTAACAATTGATTTAAAAGTGAGTTTTCACATTTTAAGTAAACTTTTAAAAAAATAGTATTTTCACATTAGAAATTGAATTTATTTTATTACCACTTTAGGAAAATAAAAGTGGTTGAGTACTTTTATTATAAAAGTATATAGTACTCAAAAGTATATAGTACTTTTATTATAAAGATATAAAGATACTTTATATCTTTATTTTTTCATTATATTAGATATTATTTTATCGCTATCATTATGAAATAGCTGTTACACAAAATGAAGCAACCAATCAATTCATATGATAATATTAATGAATGATAACATCTATCCTACACTAGATGTGAAGAATCATTGAAGAATGAAGTCAGTACATCCTAAAATAACAATTTTTAAAGTTCTCAGATTGCTTAACTTAGGATGCAATTTGTATTTTAATTTGTATTTGCATCTTTACAAAGATGTAATAGCAATTAAACTGCACCGACATATAAAACGTGTAAGTAAAGGTAAGTACTGTGCATTAAATAAATCATGTACTTTTAAAAAATAATTGAGAGAGTAATCACATTTGCACTTCATAAATTCTGTATTCCAACCCATTTGTACCCACACATTTTGAAATTTTACATCGCCCTTTCACCATTATTTGACACCCTGTTCAGTAACAATCTGCTTGAACCCAAAAAGCTAAAGCAGTCAGAACATTCATAACTTTCAACGAATTCTAATTGAGCAATAATAAAACCCTGAGCCCTCTACCGAATTATCAAGAGTTTATCGGTTGCTCTGTCAATAACTGCATTGTGTTCTATTTACCAGTTTCCGCATTTCAGAATGAAAGATGCTTCTTTCTATTAAAGTGAGTTAGGGATTATATTCTGTAAGAACCACTATGGGTGATGGACGCCTAAATGATCTCCCGCTGCCGGCCTTGGACCGTGAAGCAGCTGAGAATACTAATAGCAACAAAGCAAGAGCAGTTTTTGCTAGTTTAAGATCGTACTAGTCTCCATTGATGTAAACAGGGATTTGATGGATGCAATGATCTGTATGTTCACCACAAGCAGCACATAAAACTTATTTTAAATTGTTTATCCTCTTAGATTTCATTTGAAATGTAAAATGGACTGTGACTGAACTGATGATAATATTGGAATATGACTTTGAGGCACACAATTAAACTAACACACAGCTGCTTTTGTCACAGTGTCTTACTTTGTGTTAGTTTTCATCCCCACAGACTTTACTGAGAAGAAAATGAAATTTTAAAAGAGAAAAATGAAAAGAAAAAACAATGATGCTCAGGGAAGACCTACTGCTTCAAATCAGGGATGAAGGGAGAATATAGCAGTTTTGTCTACAGAAGCAGCATTTAGGGCCCTGACATACCTGCTGATTTTCACACCACATTCCATCAGTGTGTACATGTCTGGGATATGTACCTTTAGCTAGTGACTCTCCTATAGAGAAAAAGTGTTTTAAGATTCTCTTCTCTGTGGAGCCCTCCTCTCCAGAATTCACAAAATGCACTCCTATTTTCCAGACTCAGCATTTGTTTCTGTTTTGTTTTGCTACTGAAGAATAGTTCTGATGTTTTGACCTAGAAATGGCACCCCTGGAGTGAATCGTTGTAACAGTAACTAATGTGAAAAGTTGATTTGCAGATTTTCCTGTGTGAAATGCACATTTCATGACATTATAACAAAGCATTTCTTTCAGCATCAGAAGAATAAAGGATTGACATTTATAGAGACTAAAATGCTGAATTTGTTAAGGAAAGGTAAGAACCAGGAAATAAAACAATAAGCATTTATCACCAATACTTTCATATCTATTTGATTAGCCCAACTGGGTACCAGTTGAATGGCATCATGCCTTCCTGGCAAATGCCAAATATCAGGGTCCCATCATATCAGGGCCAAACCATGCAGCTTAATAATTTTATAAATCAGATTTGCTTCAGTGATAACAAAAGCAATTTACGTTTGAACTGGAGCTATTCCTCATATGCCCTTTTATAGGAGCAGCCCTACCAGATTTGTCTTTCTCTAAACTCTTTTTTTTTTTTTTTTTTTTTTTTTTTGAGATGGAGTCTTGCTCTGTCGCCCAGGCTGGAGTGCAGCGATCTCGGCTCACTGCAACCTCCACCTCCTGGGTTCAAGCAATTCTCTTGCCTCAGCTTCCCGAGCAGCTGGGATTACATGCGCGCACCACCATGCCGGTCTATTTTTTTTTTTTTTTTTTTGTATTTTAATAGAGACGGGGTTTCACCACGTTTCCCAGGCTGGTCTTGAACTCCTGACCTAGTGATCTGCCCTCCTTGGCCTCCCAAAGTGCTGGGATTACAGGCGTGAGCCACCACATCCAGCCTCTCTAAATTATTTTAATCCAAACTATTTCCTTTCCTCTTTTTGGTCCATCACTTACTCAGTAACATATGTTTATCTCCACTCCTCTCAAACCCAGTGCTGTTTCAAGACCTTTTGTTATTTCTTTATCATCCAAGCTCTTCTCTCCCTAGGCTATGTTCTGGATCTTGATTTCCAATATACCCAGTGGAAAAATCTCATTGCCAGCCATCTTCCACAAACCCTTTAAACTAAGTTATTAACGGCAGATAAGTCTAAATGTGTTGCTCCTTATCGGAACAAACATCCTACTTCAAATTAATTTTTTTAAAAAAGGAAAAGAAAGGTACTACCTATCAAGGCAGTATATGATGCCCCTCGAATGTCACCAAAATGTCTTTTCTCATGAAGCTCATTTGAAATAACCCTCCACAAGAAGAGTATCTAAAAAAGGAGTTTATGGAGCTAACATGCATACCAAAAGGGTGAGGACAAATCCCCAGTGAGCTTATATTGCAGCTTTAAGGATTGGTTAAAGAATTTCACCTTTGCTTCTGGGAGAAGGTGGTACATTATATTAAAATAGCAGACATCTGCATAAGTTGAATTATATTTCTAGTATAAAAGCCAAATATCAGAAAATTTGCCGACAAGAGTGAATAATACTGATTCAAACATTAGCTTTTTTTAGGCTGTATGTTCTTTTCCAAAACACCATTGTGGTTATTTCTAGCAAATGCTACTTTTATAGGTTAGTGATAAATATGCCATTATTTTGGACCACAGACTTATCAGTAGAGCTTCTAAAGCCCAGCCATTTCTCAATTAACTCTTTCTTAGTCACTAGCCTAGTGGTAGATGATGGTAGAGAATGAATGCCTGCGACTTCTCTCTATCACCTTTGTATACTGCACAAGAGATACTCCTCAGACAGATAATCACTGAAATAGAAGTCTGTCAGTACAAAAATCAGTTTAGTGCCTGCCATAAAAATGTTATTCCTCATCTTTAGTCACTGCTGAAAATTATACTAATATAGATACAATCATAAGCATAATACATTTCATTTCTATAGTACTTCACAGTTTTTACAAAGTTTACTTATTATCTTATTTGAAGCTCAAAACAACTCCATGGCATTTATAGATTTTTTAAACTGTACAGATAAAGATTAATGGGTTATGTAAGAGTATGGGTTTTATATAGCTTATACATTGTAAAATATTCTAACCTGAAAAATGTATCATTGGACTATATTTTAGAATTATATTGCATTTCTTATAATCTCTCTCTTAGTTTATGAAGAGAGATATGCACATTTAATAACAAAACAAAACTAGATCTAGAGTCCAGATTTTCTAATTCCTTACTCAAGTGCTCATTAGGCTGCTGTATGCACTCCATGCCAAGATACTCCAACCCTTAATTAAAACGAATGATCCTCAGCATCAATTCAGTACCCAAAGCTGCCAATACTGCCACTCTTTGATATCCATGCCAAAACGTTATCAATGACTGTGGATTTCAACATGTGGCCTCTTGAATTACCATAAAGTATTCATGGAGCTCCCACAGTGTTCAATGGCATTGTTTTAGACCCTACCGAGGGAAGTGTACTTTTCCTACTAGGAAGAGGTCATAAAAATCAGTGACCATCAGATAACAATTATGTCCAGTTTTAATTAACATCAATTCTATAATGGTGATAGGAGACTTTTAAGGCTAGAAGCAGAATCAGATAATAAAGACACAGTATTTATTTTACTAAATATGTTACTTTAATCAGATTTCATCTTTAATAATTTGTATTACATGAACATTTCATTTTTTCCTATGATCTAATATTATTTTCTAAAAGTAACCTGTTGGAAGAATTGTCTTTCCAAATATAATAGCAAATAACGTATTTCATTAATAGAGCTTTATACATTTTCCCAAAAAAAATGCCTGTATTTATGCTTTTCATGTTTAATATAAATTTTGATGCTAGAAGTGAGGCAGTATTATAACAACTTTATAGATGAGGACACAGAGGATTAGATTTACCATCTCTCAACTACTAGATAATGGCAAAGAAGCTTTTTAAAAATCAAGTCTTAATGCAAAAATTCATATTTTCAAAAGGATTTTGGAGATGCACAGTTTTTGACTGTGTCTATTGTTGACTTGAGGCAATTCTTCCACTAATACACTAATAGGTCGCTGTTGTAATTGAGGAATATAAAACCACAAATATAAGCTAGGAATACACAAATATAAATGTCAGGCATGTCCAGTAACAGAATTAGAAAAATTGTAGATGTTGCTCATTGTTATTTTCTATTTCACTCCCATAGAAATATACACTGGATTATAATTATGTTTGGAGTGTATATGCCAGGAAGTAAATTTAGCAATTCACCTCATGATGGGTTCTGTTAAAGAAACAAAAACACCGATGGAGACACAACCTCAGCATAGACTAGTATAATTTCCCTGGATCCTTTATATGTTCTTAGAATTTCCTGTAATTCAAAGATTTATCTCTATGCCAACACATATTTTAAATCAATTGTCAGGGTCTTTTTAAGCACATATCAACTGAAAGTTTTATCATAAGTTCTTTTTATAGAAACAAAATGGGGGCCGGGCGTGGTGGCTCATGCTTGTAATCCCAGCACTTTAGGAGGCCGAGGCATGTGGATCACGAGGTCAGGAGATCAAGACCCTCCTGGCTAACGTGGTGAAACCCCATCTGTACTAAAAATACAAAAAAAAAAAAAAAAAATTAGCCCGATATGGCTGCAGGCGCCTGTAGTCCCAGCTACTCGGGAGGCTGAGGCAGGAGAATGGTGTGAACCTGGGAGGTGGAGTTTGCAGTGAGCCGAGATAGTGCCACTGCACTGGAGCCTGGGCGACAGAGCAAGACTCCATCTCAAAAAGAAAAAAAAAAAAAAAGGGAAAAAAAATCCTCTTCCCATTTCCTGCCAACTAGAGAACAGTCACAGATCTATGATCTGCCATTCATTTAAAGATTATTCATAGCAGCAAGGCAGTGAGATGGATGAAAATTTGGGAGTGATTGAATCCAGTGACATAGCAACAAATACCAAATATCTGTGGAGGTACTGCCAGTGGAAGCACACTAACAAAAACCATATTTTGGCAGAATTTGGTTGTTCTTTGATCCCTGGTCTTTATCAGAGTATGTTATCCCAAACAAATTTTGATTCTGACTTAATTTTTTTTTTTTTTTTTTTGCCCAAAGAAGTTAACTTCAGTAGTTTGTTTATAGTTTGCAATTAAGATTTCTGACAAATTCAGAACTAGGTGATTAAAAAGAGGTGGTGTGTCTGTGTATGTATGTGTGTGTGTGTGTGAGAGAGAGAGAGAGAGACAGTATGTGTATAGCCTGTGAGCATACACAGTACATTGTGAGAAATTTGCTTGCATTAATTCATTCTTCAATTGTAAAATATGTCTTCAGTGTGTTCTTATCAATGATCTTTTAGTTGAATAGAAAACAATTCAAGTCAGCTGATTGTGAACAGATTCACAAAACAAAAGAATTGCCTTTGCATTGGAGAGACACATATTCCTCTGTAAAAGGATAAAAGAAAGTAAGAATGGAGGGCAGATGTAGCTATATTTAAAGGGAAGAGGCAGATAGCTAAGGGTCTTGATGCTGCTATGTTCCTTTATCTCACAGGGAATTCTTGATCGATAAGACAGAGCATTTGAGCTCTGGGTCTCTGCTTCTCTGCTTTGAATGTTAGCGATATAAAATGTGAAAAATGTCAAAAGATCCCAGTTTTACGGGAATAATCAAAAGTGTGACCTTGCTATTGTAGACAGTAACATGACAAGCTTGATTATCTCCCTCTTTCTCCTGATTCATCAATTTTTTTCTCTCTTGCTCCTGAACCATTCCCACCAGAACAGAAACATGCTATACTAGTATCCCTTTAAAAACCTATTTTTCCCATGTGCCCTTCTAGCCGCTACAATTTCTTCCATTTTTTTAAGCAAATGTTGTCCAAATAGGTTTCTCTCCTTGCTGTCTGTACTTTTCCAGTTCCCATTCTCTCTAATCTGGATTTCTTCCAGGCCCTTCTCCTGATTTAATCTCAACAAATCACAAATTACTGTCGTGTTGTCATATCTGATGGTCACTCCTGAATGTTTGTCTCTGTCAATCCATCAGCAGCCTGATGCAGTGATCCCTCCTATACTCATGAATCTTCATCTTCACTTGGCCTTCATGAGATCACATGCAACTGGTGTTTCTCAGCCTCACTGATCATCCATATTTAGGTTCCTTTCTGAATCCTTATAATCTACCTAAACTTTAAATGCTGAATTACCTTGGAACTTTTGTATTAGTTATACTCATTCCCTAGGTAATATTTAGTCACATGGCTTTGAAAAATAAATCTATAGACCAGCTCTCAAATATGTGCCTGTAAAAACAACCTCCTTCCTATCTACAGACTTAATCCAAATGTCCACTCAAAATGTCCCTTTTGATATATAATTGGTAAATTAATTTTAATATATAGATATATATATATATAATTGGGAAGTCAAGCTTAACTAAATTTGAACCACCCTCAAATCTCTTACTTCTAAAATCTTGTGCATTTCAATAAAGGTTACTCAAGCCACTGTTGGAGTTGTTTATGACTTCTCTTGCTCACACTCAAAATTCAATCTGTTAGCAAAATCCTGTCACTGAAACTCAAAATACATCCCAAACTCAACCACTGCTCACCTCCAGCCTTATGCAAGCAATCATTGTCTTGCTTATGCTACCGTGTAACTGATCTCCCTGGTTCTATTGGTGCATCTCTTTGTCTCTCTTTTTTTGTAGTTATAAACAATTTTTATTATTGTTATTATACTTTAAGTTCTGGGATACATGTGCAGAATGTGCAGGTTTGTTACATAGGTGCACATGTATCATGGTGGTTTGCTGCACCCATCTACCCACCATCTACATTAGGTATTTCTCCTGATGCTATCCCTCCCCTAGCTCCTCACCTGCCAACAGGCCCCAGTGTGTGATGTTCCCATACCTGTGTCCATATGTTCTTATTGTTCAACTCCCACTTATGAGTGGGAACATGCAATGTTTGGTTTTCTGTTCTTGTGTTAGTTTGCTGAGAATGATGGTATCCAGCTTCATCGGTGTCCCTGCAAAGGACATGAACTCATCCTTTTTTATGGCTGCATTGAATTCCATGGTGTGTATACACCACATTATCTTTATCCAGTCTATCACTGATGGGCATTTGGATTGGTTCCAACTCTTTGCTATTGTGACTATTGCTGCAATAAATAGACGTGTGCATGTGTCTCTATAGCAGAATGATTTATAATCCTTTGGGTATATACCCAGTACTGGTGCCTCTTTACAGATTCTTTTGTACACATTAGTCACAATTCTCTATCATAGGCTGTAATATTCATTCATCTATTTAAATAGTGCTTGTGGTTTCCTACATAGCTCAAAACACGCACAACTTCTAGCATGGCATACAGGGTCCCATGGATTTAAATGTATCCCTCCACCCACTCCCCCCACCATCACTATCAATCAGTCATCATCTCTGACCACTATTCCATATCTCACACCACTCATCTCACTAGCTTCCTTACTGTTCCTTATCCTGCTTTAGGGACCTTTGCACTTGCTGTTGCTTTTGACTTCATCACCCAGAGACCTCATGACTTTTTTTTTTACTAGCTTCATGTCTCTGCTCAAATGTTATTTAATCAGAGACTCCTGAAAACTCTGTAAAACAGCATACTTCCCCAAAGTCTGTCTATCCTATTTCTCATTATTTATTTTCTATAATCTGTTACCACTTGAAATAATTTGTGTATGGTATGTTTCATCCTCTAAAGCAAGCTTGTCCAACCCGTGCCCCAGGATGGCTATCAATGTGGCCAAGCACAAATTCATAAACTTTTTAAAAATGTTAGATGTTTTTGCAATTTTTATTTTTTAAAATAAGCTCATTAGCTATTGTAAGTGTTAGTGTATTTTATGTGTGGCCCAAGAGAATTCTTCCAATGTGGTCCAGGATTGCCAAGAGATTGGACACCCCTGCTCTAAAGTGCAAGCTGCATAAAGAAGGCAATATATATATATTTAACAGCAGTATCTCCAGTGCTTACAATGATTCTTTTGTGCATTGCAGCATAGTGATAACACAGTAACATCGTAAACCAGCAATTAATTTACATTCCCACCAACAGGAGGTTTATCTTTTCTCTAAATCCTTGCCAGCATTTGTTACTAATCCTTATTTAGAAACTCATAAAGAATGAAGGATTATGTTTATTTGGACTATGTACTACAAGTGATTTCAATGAAGTTTGAGCCATGAGTGAGGAAACTACAAAAATAAGAAGATGCCATTTCACAAATGGGGCAAAGATGATTTTTCTAGAATGTGATTTTACTATAATTTTGAAATTACTTAGTGTACCATAATAAAATAGACTCTGTATCATTGAATAATTGAATCTTTTCTAGCTTCTTGGTATTAAACTTTGCTGTAGTGAACATCTGGAAATACACTCTTACGAGCTTCTCAATTTTTTTATGCTATAAATTCTAGGAAGTAGAACTACTAAAGTATTTGAAATTTTTAAAGTTCTGGACAAATAGCTCAAATGCCCACTAACAAATGTATAAAAATGTCTTCTTTTACCAATAGTATATGAAAATTCAAGTTTCACCCTCCTATGGACAAACCTAGGCATTGTTAAATAAATGCAAAAACAAAACCAAAACAGAAACATTTTACTAATATAAGAGGAGATGATATAATTGTTTTCCATTTTGCATTGTTAATGATATTGGATATCTTTTTACTGGAGATGTTTATATATTTTGTGATTTATCTTCATTTAGGTTCACTTTATTATAAATTCACTTTTATTTTTATATTATCCTCCCTATCTTTTTGTTTTACAAATGTTTTTGCAAACATTCTTGGCTAATTTACCTTTTAAATTTTGTTTATGATGTTGACATATATGTGTTTAAATATTTCTGGGTTTTTTTTTGTTTATTTCTTTTTCCCATTTAACAGTTAGTAGTCTCTTTCCATTCTGAGAGTATTGTGTCTGTGCTTTCTTCTTTATGATTTAATTTTTAATCCATATAATAATTATTTTGGAGATTTCTTAGTCAATTTGTGCCACTATAACAGAATACCTGAGACAGGGTAATTTATAAAGGACAGAAATTTATTTTCTTATCATTCTGGAGGCTATGAAGTTTAAGATCAAAGTGCTGGGTCTAGTGAGGGCCTTCTTCCTGCATCCTCACCAGGCATACAACAGAAGGGCAGGTTCCCAAATACTCCATGCTTATTTTAAAAGGTTTTTCATCCCATTTATGAGGAAGAGGCCCTCATGTCATAATTACCTCCTAAAGGCTCCACTTCTTAATACTACCACATCAACCATACCTGAATTTTGAAGGGAACATATTCTAACCATAGCGGGAATACATTGCAAAATGAGGTTCTTATTTTATTTTTCTCCAAAAGGTTAATCAATTGCTAGAGAAGCATTTGTGAAATAATCCTTTATTTCCCACCCCACCATTTTTTAATGTCTCCGGCATATTAGTTATATTTTACTGATCTCTTTATACATAATCACTAGTATACTACAATTTCAACACCCTTGCCTTGCAAACAGTTAGTGGCTATGACTATCTTGCTTACTGTTGCAGCTTTAGAACCCAGAAGGCACTCAATAAGTATTTTTAAATTATGAATGAGGTGGGAGTTACTGTCATGAGAAACTAGAGAAATTGAAGAGTTTATCTGTGGACTGGCTATGTAACAAGTCAGAGCCTTTGCCTAGATAACTGTTTGGCCACCAAGTCCAGACTTCTTAAATGTTCAACAATGGTCTCAACCAGGAAAATGACATACCAGATAAGAAATATTCGTTTTTAAGAAACTTGAGGTAATACTAGGAAAATAAAGTTTTCTCCAAGAGAAGGGTGTTGCAATCTTCACCACCTGCTGGTTAACCACATTGCTTGGGAAACATGACAAAGTGAATGTGATGTTTCTTTAGGAATAGCAGATAGCCAGTAGTACTGTTTCTAATATTGTGGTGTGCACTTCTCTGCCTTAGAATACAGTGATGCGTTGAGTATCTCCTGAACCTAGTCATTAAGGACTTTGTTGGACCTCGCTATGATACCCTGTACTCCAAAGGTCAAAGTTTAGATCTGGAAGTAGAAAAGCTATAGGATATGGGACTGATGTCACTGAATCCAGTCTATCCCCCAAATTAAATCTCCAATTTCTAATACAAGCTTGTTTTGTTTTGTTGTTGTTGTTGTTGTTGTTGTTGTTGTTGTTATTTGGTCACATTTACCGTATAAACCTGGCCAAATACTGTTCCTAGATTAGCCTTTTTTGTTTTCCTCTCCCTGACCCTCCTTACTATCCTTTATTACACTACTTAATGCGAGTATACAGTGATGTCTGTGTGTGCAGTTTCCTCAGGTTTAACTTCTAAAGATTAGGGACTGTGTGTAGCATAAGATCTTATACAGGAAATATTTTAGTAAATGTTTATTGAACTCAATTAGTCCTGTCATATAATATTGGAACAGCAAAATAAATTGTTTAAATGAAGGTTCCAGTGAATTACATCTCAATCATTGAATTATAGACCCTAAGAGTTTAAAAAAGTCCTCTTCCAATATGTGAAATTTCATTTCAAAATCTTTGTTTCTAATAGTGACCCAAACTCTATTTGACCATATAATGATGAGAAGCTTTTGACCTCTGGAATAGCTTATTTCAATACTGGTAAGCTCAGAGTTTAAAAATTCCACCTTTAGATTGGCAAAAACACATCATTCTTTAGCTCCTACCCAGAACAAGTCTGTGAATTTTTCCTTCTTATGACAACCATTTAAACATATCAAGACAGCTCATGTTTCCTACATCGTTTATTCTTCAGAAAATAAACATTCCCAGTCTTCCAATGTCTTAATAGTGTGGGGTTTTGCCTTCTTTCTTCATTCTTCAAAGGTCACCTGAGCACTACAGAATCAGGCAGGACTGTAACCACCACCCTCAACCTTGTCCTTCATTCTCTATTATATTTAAACCAAATCACACAGCTCATACCATGGTCACTGTGAGATGGCTTTAGCACATTGTGAACTAAACCCCCTAAATCCTTTGTGTATGATAGGATTCTAAAGTGAGCCTGTCCACCTTTAACTAGAAGCCATGCAAATGGACTTTTTTAGACCAAAGTGAAGAGTTGGTTTATACCCATTAAGTTTTACATGGTTTGATCTGTACATTGTTCCAGCCATGCCAAGATATCTGGGAATCCTGGTCTGTCATCCATTGTGATTACCTGTCTTCCCTGATTTGTATCACCTCCATACTGGAAGGCCTTATCTTCATCCACTCATTCCAGAGCCAGCACCAGATGTCCTGACTGGATAAGCCTTTTTTGAGGACCATTTCCTTGATGCTTTCAAAGCACTTTATACTGAGGTGAAGTAAGACACTATGAAGTATTGAAACCACACATTGCCTCACTATCAGCCCGCATAGCTGTAACAGGGGGGAAGCGTGTTGGTACCAGAGGCCCAGCTCTTCTCTGTCACCACTTCCTGCTACATGGTCTCTACAGCCATCTCCAGGTACTCCCATCTTGAAGATACATTGACTTCTGTGGGCCTCTACCTTGAGATGGATGGCATTTAGGACGGATCCATCAGTAACCTGTATGAGAAACGGGAAATCAACTCAGCACATTGCCTACGTGTTCTTAGGAAAAAAAAACTATTTTAAATAAACTCTCCAATCGATCTAATTGTATATGATATGGCTAAGGGAGGATTACTTAGCAAAGCATGCCCAGGTCCAAACAAATACCAACCAGTCCTTCCACAATATGTTTTGAAAAAAAGAATTATTTCCCATTTGGATAAGCAAAATTATTACATTTCTCAGTTCCTGTGTGTCTAGATGATACCTTGAAGCTGATTTCTGACCAGTGAGTTGCTGGTGAAAATGATTCATGCCACATTCATGCTACACCCAATAATGTCCTTCACAGTCTCCCATATGCTCTCCTTACTCACACAGCTGGACATGAAGGGCTAAGATATGAAGAGCCAGGAGAGGGAAAGAGCACAGACTTTGAGGTTACTGCCTGGAACAAGGTTGCCAAAAATGCACCTGATCAAGGAAATCTGCAATAGATTTGCTTGAACTGGAAATAAATCTTCAGGATTATAGTACGTGTATGGAATTTGTTCATTCCAGCAAGAAAACCCTCACTAACACAATTAGTATAAACTTAGTGTTAAAGAAAGATAATTCTGACACTTTTTAAAAACCGTAAAGACTTTATTCAGTATTATTGCAATGCGAGTTGCAATAAGGGAGAGCGATAGGGCTCAACTATGAATATAACAATGACAAGTGGGGATTTATAGCCAAGGAGCAGGGTGAGGGGGGCAGTGGATGAAGAATCACTAAGAGGCGATATGAAAGGTAAGGGGATTTTTACCAAACTCACCTAATAGTTTTCCTTCTTTTTTTTATTATTATTATACTTTAAGTTTTAGGGTACATGTGCACATTGTGCAAGTTAGTTACATATGTATACATGTGCCATGCTGGTGCGCTGCACCCACTAACTCGTCATCTAGCGTTAGGTATATCTCCCAGTGCTAGCCCTCCTCCCTCCCCCCACCCCACAACAGTCCCCAGAATGTGATGTTCCCCTTCCTGTGTCCATGTGATCTCATTGTTCAATTCCCACCTATGAGTGAGAATATGCAGTGTTTGGTTTTTTGTTCTTGCGATAGTTTACTGAGAATGACGATTTCCAATTTCATCCATGTTCCTACAAAGGACATGAACTCTTCATTTTTTATGGCTGCATAGTATTCCATGGTGTATATGTGCCACATTTTCTTAATCCACTCTATCATTGTTGGACATTTGGGTTGGTTCCAAGTCTTTGCTATTGTGAATAATGCCATAATAAACATACGTGTGCATGTGTCTTTATAGCAGCATCATTTATAGTCCTTTGGGTATATACCCAGTAATGGGATGGCTGGGTCAAATGGTATTTCTAGTTCTAGATCCCTGAGGAATCACCACACTGACTTCCACAATGGTTGAACTAGTTTACAGTCCCACCAACAGTGTAAAAGTGTTCCTATTTCTCCACATCCTCTCCAGCACCTGTTGTTTCCTGACTTTTTAGTGTTTGCCATTCTAACTGGTGTGAGATGGTATCTGATTGTGGTTTTGATTTGCATTTCTCTGATGGCCAGTGATGATGAGCATTTTTTCATGTGTTTTTTGGCTGCATAAATGTCTTCTTTTGAGAAGTGTCTGTTCATATCCTTCGCCCACTTTTTGATAGCTTTCCTTCTAAAAGCAAGCCAAAACTTATACATCAAAGGTAGGGGATAAGGAACTTGATCAGACACCAAGGGTGATCAGACACCAAGACTAGCAGGTTGATATAGCAGGACTCTCTGCTAAAACTGGGCTGAGGAGGTCAAAGACATGATGGGTGAAGGTAAAGGCCTGGTTGAAAAGAGGGCTTCAAAGAGCCAAACTGAAATTTGGTCAAGAAAAGACTTTGTCATTAGCAGTGAGTAATGCCAGTCAACACTGCAACTTGTGGTTGGTATTATAAACTTTCTGACTTAAATCGTAGATAATGTGAAGGAATGGACTTTTCTTTTTGAACACTTTTGTCTAATCTCCCATTCTCTCACCCACTCCTATAAAATCTCTTTCATTTAAATAAATAAATAGAAAACTAAAAAGACTTGTCTAAGTAGTATCTGTATTTGTGTAATAAGAAGTCACCAATTTAGGGGCTTTTAAAATAAATATCTAGAATGTCTTATAATAATATGAAAATAGATAAAATAATCTAATCTGGAATTTTAATATGTAATATTTTAATATCTGCAAAAATTGCTTTTAAAGTTTTGTTTTTTCCCCTGAAGACTTATCACAAACTTGTTCTGCTTTACAAGATGCAATACAAGACAAGTTAACATAACTATACTTTCACAAAAACATATTCCATAGGTGAGGTGTTCTAATAAAGTCACATTTTATATTACATTTCATTGGAATCAAGAAAATATAAAGAAAAGTGAATTAAGGCACAGGAGAAACAATATGGCTTTCACATTTTGCTTATGGGAGCATGATATTTATAACTGCTAGAAAACTACCCCAAAAATGCTTTTTGATTACTTTCAAATCCACTGATTTGTTACAAGGGTACATAATTTATAAGATCAAGATATCATAAGGAATACCATAAGAGATGATAGTTTATGAAGAAAAACTAGCAAGCCAATGGAAAAATATCAGAATTTATGCTTCTAAAAAATAAACGTAGAAAGAAAGGATGGAATGAGGTACAGTGGTGTCTCATTTGTATCCTCTTAGATACAAATATAAGAGGAAGTATATTAAAAGTATCTATCCCTGTGGTGAAGACTTGTCAATTTTGAAAACTTATCTAGATAGTGTCAAAAAAAATAATAAAGTTACCTTTTTCTCATGAGGTTTACAGTCACACATGACTTAACAGAGAAACATTCCAATAAATGTTTCATTAGGCGATATTGTCATTGTGAGTACATAATAGAGTATACTTACATAAACCTAGAGAGCACAGCCTACTACACACCTAGGCTATATGATATAGCTGATTGCTCCTAGGCTACAAGCCTATACAACATGTTACTGTACAAAAAACTGTACGCAATTTTCACACAGTGTTAAGTATTTGTGTATTTAAACATATCTAAACACAGAAAAGGTACAGTAAAAATATGGCATTATAATCTTATGATACCATCATCATATATACGATCTTTCATTGATCAAAATCTCATTTTGCAGTGCATGACTGTCTATTGTAAACAGATATTTTCTCTAGTTAATTTTGAATAATTTAATACACAATCAATATTTGTATTAGTAAAATATTATGTTGCAAAAAGCTCTAACATTCATCATTTTCTATTATCTGTCATGTGATATTGCATTATAACAAAACAATTAAGAAGCAAAGAAACAAGGTGGGAATTGGAAGGAGAATTATTGCACAAAAATTTTTAAATAACAGAATTGTTAGAGGAAAAACTAGTAATATATCATTTATATTTGAAAATGCACTACAACTGAATCAGAACCATATTTTCTACCTAGAGGTGGAATTTCAGTGTTAGAGAGATAAGAGATAAAGACAGAGACTAAAAAACTCTCTTTTGCCATCACATAGGCCAGTGATGCAGAAGGACAAAGAGTAGTAACAATCAGATGAAAAGAAATTATGTATTTGTTGTATAGCTTTGATTTTCCCCAACAGGAGAGACTGCTATTGCAAATGGTTTGATTTTCTCAGAGGTCAAAAGCAGAAAGTAGTAGTACAGATTGAAGAAATAAGGAATACTGGAGAAAGTCACAGTGTTAATGGTAACAACTATAATGACTTTATAATTTTGCCAATTTAACTTAGTTTTGGCAATTTTAAAACCATCAAAACTCATGCATAATAGAATTACATACATCAGTAAGCAAGTGCACATTCCCAATATTGACACAAAACCCTAGAAACTAAGAAATACTTCAAGATAAATGCTACATAAAGTTCATTGAATTTTTTCTTGATTTTCCAGCCAGATATTTTTACTTTTGTAAAAATGACAGTGAATTAGGCATCAAAGATACAAAAAAATCCTTAGAATATTTCTGCAAAATAATATAATTTCTTGTGACTCTGTTCACTACATGATGTGAAGAAACTAAATAAACGGCATTTTTAACATTGAATTATCCATGTAAAGTGACTGGTTTAAATAACAAGACCTGTGTTCCACATGGCAGTGTACTGCCACAAATGGATACAGCTCCACAATTGCATTTCATTATCTGAGTTCTGAAAAACTGTTAAAGTAGTTGCTGACAATTTCATTTTTGCCTACAATACTTGTTGCTGGCTCTGTTTTCATATACTAAAACACTGAAAGATCATCCCATCATATTCGCTGCTTTTCAAGCCAATAATAATAAATTTAATTATGTTAATTTAATATTAAAAGAAACTCTCATTCTGTACAATAATTTCTACCAGTATCACCACATTAAAGGTGTTTTTTTGTTTGACTCTATTTTAGTATTTATGTGCTTTACGGATAGCATACTTTATTAAATTTCACAAGAGAATCATACTTCCCATATGACACACACTTCTGTAAGAATATAGGACAATACCACAAACAGGATTTAATAAAAATCATGGCACAATATTCTTCTATGGGATTTCATCTAGGATAAATCAATTTGCTGTACACTATAGAATATTTGGCTATGGCTATAGATTCGTCTTTTAAGAATTTTGGTGACAGGCATCATCTTGGCTAGTGCTCATTGGTGCTAGCTTTCTTTCACTCTTTCTACATACAGATGTGGAATACAGAAATACAAAAATACGTCAGATTTAGAAGTGTACTTCAGGCCGGGTGCGGTGGCTCAAGCCTGTAATCCCAGCATTTTGGAAGGCTGAGGCCAGTGGATCACCTGAGGTCAGGAGTTTGAGACCAGACTGGCCAACATGGTGAAATCACATCTCTACTAAAAATACAAAAATTAGCCAGGCATGGTGGTGGGTGCCTGTAATACCAGCAACTGGGGAGGCAGAGGCAAGAGAATTGATTGAACCTGGGAGGTGGAGGTTGCAGGGAGCTGAGGTAGCGCCACTGTCCTCCAGCCTGGGTGATAGAGTGAGACTCCATCTAAAAATAATAATAATAATAAAAATTTATTTCAGATTACTCATAGACTTTTAGTAAGTCATCTATAAACAACCTTTTAAATTTAGATATAGCAGGTCTTATGTCAGAATAAACTTTAGACTAGGTAAAGCTGGAAAATAATATATTCTATCCCATCCTCTAGCTCTTCAAGCTATCTACCATTTTGGTTATCTAAATTAATTTACCTATTGCAAAAGACCATGGAAAAGAGCTTGGATATTTTCTTTCTTTGGCCTTAACCAATCAAGAAGAAAGGAATTCTTTACTGAGTAATTTTTCCATCCTGACAAGGTTTGATTTTCTAAATAGCTACCATAATTGATTTAAGTACAATGTTGTACCCACATAGGAGAAGAAACTAAAACTGAGCCAGATTTAGATGATGTAGGTTAGGCATTACCAAGAAGTTGCACCTGAGACTGATTCTATGCCTCCGTTTCCTCATCTATTAAATGTCAATAACAAAATAACCTGCATCAGAGAGCATCAATTAAGGAACAATGGTGTAAAGTGCTTATATTACCTGGCACAAATTAAGCATGCTACAGATGTTTTTGCTCATTATTTCCTATTTGTTTATTCAAACTTTGGTACTGTTTTTTAAGTTCAAAGAATTCAATTTCTCATTATTTAAAATGTTTCCATTCTTTTATACTTGCAACATGTCTTCTAGCCTCAATTAATGAATTGAAAAAATAAAACAGAAAAGAGTTTAAGATGTATTGAATTATATGAAAATCTCTTTAAGTGCCAATTAAAGTAGCAAAGAGAGTTGGTATAGCATATATTGATTTTTTAAAAAAGAATGAGTAGGTGTTTGTGTACTGAAAAGACAGAAAGGCCATTGAGGGTAGAAAAGAAAGTCATAGAAATACATTTTGTAGTTAAGAACATAAAAATGTGAGATATCAGAAGGTAGAAGACTACATTGCAAATACAGATAAATACATTAATTGTGGGGCATGAAAAGCAGGTAAGCTTCATTATATAAACAAGCTAAAGTATAATTATAAAAACACAAATTGTATCAAGCATTTAACATGTACCAATTGTGGGAGCAAGTGCTTATGCTATTAAATACTTGAAACAATCTTATGAGCTAAATGCAGTTGTTAGTCACCACTCACTAAACTGTAAAGCTGAGGTTTAGACAAACTATTCATTTGCTTCTGCTGCCAAAGCCTTTATTTGAACATAGGCAAGTAGAATCCAGACCTTTTGTTCTTAAACACTGCAATATTCTACAATTTTAATAAATCATATTTTATATTATAATGTAAAATACAAATTGTCCAAAGACGCTGACTTATTGTGATTACTTAGTAATATTTAATTGTGAAAATCAAATTTTAGCTTGGACTCTAATTAGCATAAATGTTTCTTTAAAGTACTGAAAATGTCTCATGAATTTTTTTTTTATATCATAGCTTTGTTGCTGACCTTCCATAGCACATTTCTGTTACCTTTTGCGCTCTTATTTTTTATGTGAAATTCAAATATAATAGATACTCTGAAAGTTTCTATTCCAAGTTTTGTTTTATTTTTAACTAGAATTAAATAAATTAAATATGTCTTTATCAGCTGATATGTCAATACTTTTAAGAATGATACCTTTTTTTTTTTTTTCAGACGGAGTCTCGCTCTGTCACCCAGGCTGGAGTGCAGGCGCTCACTGCAAGCTGCGCCTCCCGGGTTCACGCCATTCTCCTGCCTCAGCCTCCCCAGTAGCCGGGACTACAGGCGCCCGCCACCACGCCCGGCTAATTTTGTTTCTATATTTTTAGTAGAGATGGGGTTTCACCGTGTTAGCCAGTATGGTCTCGATCTCCTGAACTTGTAATCCACCCGCCTCAGCCTCCCAAAGTGCTGGGATTACAGGCGTGATCCACCATGCCCGGCGAATGATACATATTTTTTAATGGGCAACTTGGCAGTGGCTATCAAAACCAAATTACATATGTTATGTACACATACATATCTGATTCTCTATTTTTTTTTAATTTCAACTTTTATTTTAGATAGAGGGGCATATGTGCAGATTTGTTACCTGGGGATATTGTGTGATGCTGAGATTTAGATCCTGTCACCCAGCTAGTGAATGTATATCTGATAAGAAGTTTTTAACCCACTTCCCTTCCTTCTACCCTCCAGCATTACGCAGTGTCTATTGTTTCCATATTTATGTCCTTATGTGCTCAATGTTTAGCTCTCACTTTTGGTTTTATGTTCCTGCATTAATTTGCATAGGATTGTGGCCTCCCACTTCATTCATGTTACTGCAAAGGACATGATTTTATTCTATTTATGGTTGCATGGTATGCCATGGTGTATATACCACATTTTCTTTATCCTATCTACCATTGAGGAGCACCTGGGTTGATTCCATGTCTTTGCTATTGTTAATAGTACAGTGATGAACATACAAGGGCATGTGTCTTTAAGAATATAAATCATTCTACCAACAGTACATATGCACTCATGTTGATCACTGCACTATTCGCAGTATCAAAGATATGGAATTACTTCTACGTATTTACGCATACAAACCATATCCAAATGGTATATTGATTTTGGTTTGCTCAACTCAAATTTATGCCTAATATTAAATGATAAGATTTACCTATTCTCTAGCCTTTACAATGCTAGAGTCCATGACCTAAAACCAATACAAAAGACTTTGGGATCAGACTCAGCTGAATTCAAATCTAAGATCTGACATTTATTCAATTTGGCTATGACTGTAATTTCAGAAAAGTATTAAATTTACTTAATGCCCAGCTTTCTTGTTTTTACACTGCAAATAATAATACTTAGCTCATATGTTTCCAGTGAGGATTATAAGATGTAGTATTAAAATGCTGAATGCATTGCCAGATATAATAGAGTTTCAGAAAAGAGTACTGCCAATGTCATTCATATGGTTATTGTTACTGCCGTTATCACTAAGATGTGGTCAGCTTTTCCCTCTCCCAAAGTCACCTATCCTAGTTCCCTTGATCATTGAAGTTCATATGCTTCCAGATTTTCTATGTTAATGTGGAAAATTAAAAAAAAAAAGCCATTCTCTCTATAAGCGCTCTCACCAGGGAATATCTGTTTACTAGTAGTTAACTGACCATGGGGTATACGTAAAACCCAAACTCCTACTAGGAGTGATGCTCTTGAGGGAATGTTCTGTAGTATATCTAATGTTCTCAGTATAGTGAAAAACATGAAGCAAAAGCCTTCTGAGACTTAAGCTAGAGTTTTCTTTAAACAATTTAGGATCAAAGTAATACACTAATATGGTTTGACTGTGTCCCCACCCAAATCTCATCTTGAATTGTAGCTCTCATAATTTCTACGTATTACGGGAAGGACCCAGTGAAAGATAATTGAATCATGGGGGCAGTTTCTCCCGTACTGTTCTCATGGAAGTGAAGAGGTTTCACAAGATCTGAGGTCTTTATAAGGGGAAACACTTTTGCTTGGTTCTCATTCTCTCTGTTGCCTGCTGTGCTGTGAGACATGACTATCACCTTCTGCCATGATAGTGAGGCATCTCCAGCCACATGGAACTGTGAGTCCAAGAAACCTCTTTTTCTTTATAAATACCCAGCCTCGGGTATGTCTTTATTAGCAGTGTGAGAATGCACTATTATATAATTTAAAGAACTGCCTGTTCATGCCAACCCCTACATCTCCAAGCTCCAGTACTACCACCACAGCCCCAAGCTCCAGTGACCCCAGGGACCAGCTCTGCCCCAGTAGACCACAGCACCTAGCCAGTTCCCAAAAACTCAGGCTCCATACCCACCACCATGGACCCCAGGTGTATTAATTCATTTCCACACTTCTAAAAAGAACTGTCTGAGACTGGGTAATTTATTTAAAAAAATAAAAGGAGGTTTAATTGACTCGCAGTTACACATGGCTGGGGTTGGCCTCAGGAAACTTACCATCATGACACTAGACAAAGGGAAAGCAAGGCACGTCTTACATGGCAGCAGGTGAGAGAGAGAGCAGGGGAAACTGCCACTTATAAAACATCAGATCTTGTGAGAACTCACTATCACAAGAAGTCCATGGGGAAAACCACTCCCACGATCCAGTCACCTCCCACCAGGTCCCTCATTTGAAACATGGGAATTATGGGAATTATAATTGAAGATGAGATGTGGGTCAGGGCACAGATCAAAACCATACTGCCAGGACACAGGCTTAACTCATGGTCCCAGACACAAAGCCCGTGACTGTGGACCTCAGCACCAGGCCAGAATGTGGACTCATGGTCAGAACTGTTCTTATGAAATAATATGGCAGGCCCACTCTAGTATCAGGCCAGTCTCCATGGCTCCAGGCTCAGAGATTTCCAGGGTTCAAGCCTACTCCAGTGGACCAAGGGTTGAGGCCTAAAACAGTAGACCCCAGTGCCAGGCTTTACCCCACAGATCCATGCTCCAGGCCTATCCCTATGGAACCGGGTTCCAAGTCTAGCCCATTGTCCTGGTATGCAACCTACCCATTGAACCTCAGTTCCAAGCCAGCAAAATGAATAAAAATGAATAATAACTGCTTATGAGATTTCTGAGACAGAATCAAAAGAGCAAAATTTTAAATTATAAGAGTATAAGGAGGAGAAGACAAAGAAAAAAAGCCAGAAAATTTATTTAAGTAAACACTAGAAGAAAACTTTGCAAATGTGGGGAAACACATAAGTATTCAGATACAGAAAGGTCAAAAGTCTCCAATTATATTCAATTCAAACAAGACCATAGCAAGACAATTTATAATCAAACTGTCTAAAGCCAAAGACAGGCTGGGTGTGGTGGCTCATGCCTGTAATCCCAGCACTTTGGGAGGCTGAGGCAGGCAGATCACGATGTCAGGAGACTGCGACCATCCTGGCCAACATGGTGAAACCCCGTCTCTACTAAAAATACAAAAAAATTTGCTGGGTGTGGTGGTGCGTACCTGTAGTCCCAGCTACTCAGGAGGTTGAGGCAGGAGAATCACTTGAACCTGGAAGATGGAGGTTGCAGTGAGTCAACATCATGCCACTGCACTCCAGCCTGACAACAGAGTGAGACTTGGCCTCAAAAAAACAAAAAAGAATGCTAACTAGAAAACTAAAAACTTTTATACTAAAGTACAAAACTCACTGGTAAAAGTACATAGTCAAATTCAGAATATTCCAATACTGTAATAGTGGTATATAAGTTAGTTATCTCCTTAGCATAAAGGTTAAAAGATAAAACTACTGAAAAGAATAATAGCTACATAACTTGATAAAGAAGACACCATAGAAAAATACATGAATTGTGTGGGGGAGGGGGGAGGGATAGCATTGGGAGATATACCTAATGCTAGATGACGAGTTAGTGGGTGCAGCACACCAGCATGGCACATGTATACATATGTAACTAACCTGCACAATGTGCACATATACCCTAAAACTTAAAGTATAATAAAAAAGAAAAGAAAAATACATGAGTTGTGAAATCAAAAATATAAAATGTGAGGGTAGGGAAGGGTAAAAATGTTGAGTTTGTTTTTGTTTACTTTGAGACAGGGCTGCATTCTGTTGCTCAGGCTGGAGTGCAGTGGCACAATTATAACTCACTGCAGCATTCAACTTCTGGGCTAAGGTGACCCTGTCTCCTAAGTAGCTAGGACCAAAGAAGGAGTGTATCACCATGACTGGCTAACTTTCTTTTTTGTAAAAATAGGGTCTCACTATGTTGCCCAGGCTGGTCTCAAACCCTGGCCTTTAGCAATCTTCCTGCTTCAGCCTCCCAAGGTGCTGAGATTACAACCATTAGTCACCATACCCAGTGGAGATTTTTTTTAATGTGACCAGCATTAGGTTGCTATCAGCTTACAACAGTCTGTTAAGGTTATGTACAATTAAAAGATGTTTTACATATGCCTCATGGAAACCACAAAGAAAAAACCTGTAATAGATACACAAAAGATAAAAAGTAAGTAATCAAAGCATATCACCAGAGAAAATGACCTCATCATAAAGGAAGACAATAAGAGAGGAGAAGCAACAAAACAACCAGAAACCAATTAATACAATATAAATATTAAATCCTTACCTATCAATAATAACTTTACATGTAAATGGATTAAATTCTTCAAACAAAAGAAATAGAGTGGGTGAATGGTGAAAAAAAAAATCAACTATATGTTCCCTGTAAGACTTTAGTTTTAATGACACACACAGGCAGAAAGTGAAGAAATAGAGAAAGATATCCCATTCAAATAGTAAGCAAAAGAGATCCAGAGTGGCTATGACTGTTTCAGACAAAATAGAATTTAAGTCAACATTTTTCATAAGACACAAAAAGGTCATTATATAAAGGAGTCAATTTATCAATAAGCTCCAATAATTTTAGATATACATGCACCTAACATTGGAGCAGCTAAAGATATAAAGAAAGTATTAACAGAACTTAAGGGAAGTTAGATAGAAAGACAGTAATATTAGTAGTAGGAAGTCTCAATATCCCAATTTCAACAATAGTCAGACCATTAATACAGAAAATAAGGAAAACAGTTAACTTGAACAACACTTTAGACATAATGGACTTAAAAAACACATATTGGCGATTCCCTACAACTGCTGCAGCATACACATTCTTTACAGATGAACATATAACTTCACTGGGAGAGATCATATGTCAGGAAACAAGTTTTAAAAATTTAAGATTGAAATCATATCAAGTATGCTTTTAGACCACAATTATATGGAACTAGCAATCAATAGCAAGAGAAAAATTGTAAAATTTACAAAAATGTAGAAATTAAACAAGACACACATGACTAAACAATGGGTTACAAAAGAAACCAAATAGAAAATAAAATATATTACAAAGCAAATGAAAATGGAAAAGCAACAGTGCAGAACTTACAGGTTACAGTGAAAGCGATTCAAACAGGGAGATTTATGAAAACAAACACATATATTAAGAAAAAAGAAAGCTCTCAAATAAACAGCAGAACTATACACCTCAGGAAACTAGAAAAACAATAACAAGTGAAGATCAAGGTTGTTAGAAGAAACAAAATAATAAAGATCAGAGCAGAAATCGAATAAGATAAAAAATTAAAAATAGGAAAAATAATGAAACTGAGTTGGCTTCTTTTGAAAACATATACAAATTCTGAAACCTTTATTTAGACAAATATAAAAGTAAAGAAGACACAAATAAATATATGAAGAAATGAAACAGTAGACATCCCAATTGATGTAACAGAAATACAAAGGATAATAAAATACCATGAACAATTATACACCAACAAACTGGATAATGTAGGAGAAATGAATACATTCCTATAAACATACAATGTACAAAGACTGAATCATAAAAAACCCAGAAATTCTGAAAAGAACAATAAATGTAAGGCGATTGAATGAGTATTCAAAACCCAATCAATGAAGAAAATTCGAGGGCTTAATAGCTTCACTGGTAAATTCTAGCAAACATCTAAAGAAGAATTAATGTTAATTGTTCTAAAACATTTCAATAACATTGAAGGAAATGAACACTTACAAACTAGTTCTATAAGACTAGCATTACCCTGATACTAAAGCCAGGAAGAAGAATACAAGAAAATAAAATTACAGGCTAATAACCCTGAAAAACATAGGTGCGAAAAACCTCAACAAGGTATTAGCAAACCTTTCTCAACAGCACATTAAAAGGATCACATGCCATGATCGGGTAAGATTTAGCTCTTGAATGAAAAGATGTTTCAATATGCACAAATCAATCAATATGATATAGCACCTTAATTAGCAGAATGAAGGGTAATAATTATATGACCATTTCAATAAATGTAGAAAATGCATTTGACGAAATCTGAAATATTTTCATGATTAAAAAATCATGATATCTTAGATATAGAAGAAGTGTACCTCAACATAATAAAGGCCATATATGATAAGCCCACAGCTAACATTATACTCAATTGTGCATATCTAAAAGAATTTCCTATCGTCAGAAACAAGGCAAAGGTACTCGCTTTCATGACTTCTTTTGCATGTTGTACTAGAAATCCTAGCTAGAGCAATTAAAACAAAATATATCCAAATTCTAAAGGAGGAAGTAAAATTATCTCTATTTGCAGAAGACATAATGTTATATATAGAAAAGCTTAAAGATAACACCAAAAATCTGTCAGAACTAATAAAAAATTTGTAAACTGATAGAAACAACTAATACATAATATATATAATAAAAATAATCAGAAGAAATTGTATACCTTATCTGAAAAAGAAATCAAGAAAATAATCCCATTCACCATAGCAGCAAAAAGAATAAAATAATTAGGAATAAATTTAACCAAGGAGGTGAAAGGACTGTACACTGAAAATTATAAAACATCAATGAAAGAAATTGAAGAGAAGACAAATAAATGGAAAGACATCTCCTATTTATATCAAAAATAGTTAATATTGTTAAAAATGACCATACTACTCAAATTGATCTACAACTTCAATGCACTCTCTATCAAAGTCTTAATGGCACTCATTACAGAAATGTAAAAAATAATCCTAAATTTCACACTGAACCACAGAAGACCCCCAATAGCCATAGCAATATTAAGCACACAGAATAAAACTGGAGGCATAACACTACTTGATTTCACAGTATTACTACAAAGCTGTAGTAATCAAAACAATGTGGTACTGGCATAAAAACAAACTCATATATCAATGGAACAGAATGCTAAGCTCAATAATAAACTCATGCATTTACAGTCTAACTGGTCTTTGACAAATATGCTAAGAACACACAATGGATAAAGAATATTCTCTTCAGTAGTTGGTGTTGAGAAAACTAGATGTACATATGCAGTAGAATAAAATAGGATACTTATCTCCCACCATCAACTCAAAATGAATTAAGGCTTAAATATAAGAGGTGAAACTGAAACTACTAGAAGAAAACAGGAAAAAGTTTATTGACCTTGATTTGGACAAAAAATTTTTGGATATAACCTGAAAAGCACAAACAGCAAAAGTGAAAAAGACAAGACTATCAAACTGAAAAAGCGTCTGCACAGCAAAGGAAACAATCACCAAAGTAAGAGATAATATACAGTTGGAAGAAAACATTTGTGAACCATACATCTGATGAGTAGTTAATGTCCAAAATGTATAAGAAACTTAACACATTAGCAAGAAAACAACCCAATTAAAAACAAGCAAAGATTCTAAATAGACGTTTCTCAGAAGAAGACATAAGAGTGGCCAACAAGTATGTGAAAAAAAAAATGTTCGATGTCACTAATCACCAAGGATATGTAAACTAAAACCACAATCATATAGAACACCATACCTGTTAGAATGAATAAAATTTTTTTAAATAAAAAGGTAAGATAAATGTTGGCAAGGATGGGGAGCAAAGGGATCCCTTGTAGATTGTTGATGGAAATGTAAATTTTTACTAACATTCTGAGTATGAAGAAATGTGTAAAGAAGAGTGTGAAGGTTCCTCAAAAAACTAAAGTGGGCAAAGGACATGAACAGACAATTTTCAAAAGAAGACATACAATAGCGATAAACATACAGAAAAACACTCAACATCACTAATCACCGGAGAAATACATAGTGAACCACAATGAAATATCATCTTACGCCAATCAGTATGACTATTATTAAAAAGGCAAGAAAGAATAGATGTTAGAGAGGATGCAGAGAAAGGGACACTTTACACTGCTGGTGGGAATGTAAATTAGTATTAGTACAAACTTTATAGCAAAATATACAGATTTCTCAAAGAACAAAAATAGAGCTAAAATTGGATCCAACAATTCCACTACTGGGTATCTATCCAAAGGAAAAAGAAAACACATTATTTTAAAAAGATGCTGGTACTTGTGTGTTTACTGAAGCATTATTTACAATAGCAAAGATATGGAATCAACCTAAGTATCCATCAATGGATGAATGGATAAAGAAACTGGTCTGTATACACAATATAATATTATTAAGCCGTAAATAAAGAATAAAACCATGTCTTTTGCAGCAATGTGAATGGAACTGGAGGCCATATCTTAAGATAAACTACTCAGAAACAGAAAATCAAATACTGTATGATCTCACTTACAAGTGGGAGCTAAATAATGTGTGCATATGGATATAGAGTGTGGAATAATAGACACTAGAGACACAGAAAGGTGAAGGTGGAAGGGAGATAAAGGATGAGCAATTACTTAATGGACACTATGTACATTATCCAGGAGATGGTGACATTAAATGCCCAGACTTTCACCACTACATAATATATCCATTTAGCAAAACTGCACTTGTACACCTTAAATTTATGCAAAACAATTTACAATGGAACTATAATATCACACAACAATCCCACTTCTGAGTATATATCCAAAGGAAATGAAATCAGCCTCTTGATGAGATATCTGCACTTCCATTTTCATTACAGCATTATATATGGAATCAATATATGTGTCCATACTTTGAAGAAAGGGTGTGTATGTGTGTATATATATCCCATATACATATGCACGTGCACACACACACACACACACACACACACACACAGTGAGACAGTCAGTTTTTTAAAAGATGGAAATCCTACCATTTGCAATCAGAGGATTAACCTGAATGACACTGTGCTAAGTGAAATGAAGCAAGCACCCAAACACTAATACTGTATGATGTCATTTATATATGCAGTCTAAAAAACTGGAACTTATAGGACAGTAGAATGGTGGTAGGCAGTGTCGGAGGGTGGGACAAGGGGGGTGATGTTAGTTAAAGGGTATAAAGTTTCAATCATGTAGGATGAGTAAGTTCTGGAGATATACAACAAGGTGACTACAGTTGATAATATTTCATGTATTGTATACATAAAACTTGCTTAGAGTGTAGATCTCAAATATTCTCACCACAGAAAAGTAACAATGTGCGGTGATAAATATGTTAATTAGCTTTATTGTGGTAATCATTTTACAATGTATGCATATATCAAAGCATCACATTGTAAACTGTAAATATATACAGTTTTTGACAATTACACCTCAATAAAACTGAAGAGATACAAAAGAAACTATATGTTATCCCAGTTGCATCAAATGGGATAATTTTTTTTATAAGACTGACATATTCTAGAATATGTGATGCTACACAGGGTTTTCTCTGAAAACTTACTGCTTTTTAGACAATGTTGATATCTCTCAGTAGAAGGAAGAAATGGCATTTTTCCAGAGATCAGAGTTTAAAAGAAAATATTCAGATTTTACTGACATATAGAGTTAAAGGGGGGAAGAACAAATACTGGCTGTTTTGCTTCTCTGCCAAATATTTGAGTCTTACGATTTTCCTCAAAATATGGGTGTTAAAAGAACATCTGGAATTAGCAAATGGAACAAAAACATGTAAGTATAATTATTATATTTTTTTAATTGAAAACTTTTCTTATCAAAAACCTTCTTCACCTATCATTAGTAACCATGCTTAAAGCCGATTGAGAAGGCTTGATTCTTGAATAAATTTATACATAACTGATACATAAAATTTTTAAACAATTTTTATTTTATCCAAATTTTCTCAAAAATATACAAGTTATAGGTATATGAATGTTTTTATCTGTGTATATTTACTGATATGGTTTGGATCTTTGTGCCCACCAAATCTCATGTTGAATTGCAGTCCTCAGTGTTAGAGGTGGGGCCTGGTGGGAGATGACTGGATCATGGTGATACAGTTCTCATGAATGGGTGAGCACCATCCTCTCCATGCTGTTCTGATGATAGTGAATGGGTGAGTTAACATGAGATCTGGTTGTTTAAAAGTGTGTAGCACCTCCCTGTGCTCTCTCTTGGTCCTGTTCCTGCAATATAAGATGCCTGCTCCCACTTTGCCTTCCACCATGAGTAACAGTTTCCTTAGGCCTCCCCAGAAGCAGATGCTGCCAGGCTTTCTGTACAGTCTGCAGAACCATGAGCCAATTAAACCTCTTTTCTTTATAAATTATACCGTCTCAGGTTATTTCTTTTTTTTTTTATACTTTAAGTTTTAGGGTACATGTGCACAATGTGCAGGTTAGTTACATATGTATACATGTGACATGCTGGTGCACTGCACCCACTAACTCATCATCTAGCATTAGGTATATCTCCCAATGCTATCCCCTCCCCCTCCCCCTCCCCTCCCCCCACCCCACAACAGTCCCCAGAGTGTGATGTTCCCCTTCCTGTGTCCATGTGTTCTCATTGTTCAGTTCCCACCTATGAGTGAGAATATGCTGTGTTTGGTTTTTTGTTCTTGCGATAGTTTACTGAGAATGATGATTTCCAATTTCATCCATGTCCCTACAAAGGACATGAATTTCTTCATGCAGTGTAAGAACTAATATAAAAAATTAGTGCCAAGAGGTGGGGCATTGCTATAAAGATAGCTGAAATTATGGAAGCAGCTTTGGGACTGGGTAATGGGCAGAGGTTGGAAGAGGGTGGAGGGATCAGAATAAGGTGGAAAGATTAGGGGAAGTTTGGAACTTCCTAGATACTTGTCAAATTGTTGTGACCAAACATGCTGAGAGTGATATGAACAATGAAGTAGAGGCTGAGGAGGTCACAGATGGAAAAGAGGAACTTATTGGGAATTGGAACAAACGTCACTTTTGTCATGCTTTAGCAAATAACCAGGGTTCAATGTGCCCCTGCCCAAGGGATCTATAGAACCTTGAACTTCAGAGTGAACATTTAGGGTATCTAGTGGAAGCAATTTCTAAGCAAAGTGTCAAGATGTGGCCTAGCTAACTCTAACAGGCTATGCCCATATGTATGAACAACAACAACAACAACAATGATGTAAAACTGGAACTTATATTTAAAAGGGACGAAGACCACACAACTTTGGAAAATTTGTAGCCCAGCATGTGAAAGAAAACCCCATTTTCAGGGGAGGAATTCAACCAGGCTAAATAAATTTGCATAAGTAAAGAGGATCCAAATGCTGATAGCCAAGATATTGGAGAAAAGCCTTGAAGGAATTTCAGGGACCTTTGTGGCAGCCCCTCCCATCATAGACCTCAAAGCCTAGGAAGACAGAATGGTTTCCTGGGTCAAGCTCTGGTTCCTATCACCCCATACTGCCCTACATAGCCTCTGGACACTCCTCCCTGTACCCCAGCCACTCCAAATCCAGCCATGGCTAAAAGGGGCCCAGGTACAGTTCTTGCTGCTGTTTCAGAGGGTGCAAGCAGTAAACCTTCACAGCACCCACATGGTATTAATCCTGCAGGTGCATAGAGTGCAAGAGTTGAGATTTGGGAGTCTCTGCCTAGATTTTGGAGAATATATGGAAAAGCCTGGATGTCCAGGCGAATGTCTGCTGCAGGGGTGGAGACCTCATGGAGAATCTCTACTAGGGCAGTGCAGAGGGGAAATGTAGGGTTGGAGCTCCCACACAGAATGACCACTGGGGTGTTGCCTAGTGGAGCTGTGAGAAGAGAGCCACCATCCTCCAGACCACAGAGTGGTAGATCCACCAGCAGCTCTTGCACCCTCAGCCTCAAAGAATGGCAGGCAGTCAATGCCAACCCTTTAGAGCAGCCACAGAGGCTGAACCCTGGAAAGCCATGGGGCAGAGCTGCCCAAAACTTTGGGATCCAAGTCCTTTCATCAATGTGCCCTAGATGTGGGAGACAGAGTCAAAGGAGACTGTTTTTGGAGCTTTAAGATTTAATGACTACTCTACTAAATTTAGGACTTTCATGGGGCCCGTAGCCCTTCTCTTTCGGCTAATGCCTCCCTTTTGGAGCAAGAGTATTTACTCAAAGCTTGTTACCCCCCATTGCATCTTGGAAGCAACTAGTTGTCGATTTTATAGGTTCATAGGTGAAAGAGATTTGCTTTGTCTCAGATGAGACTTTGGACTTTAGACTTTGGAGTTAATATTGGAATGAATTAAGACGTTGCGAGGTTTGAGACCATTGAAAAGAGATACTTACATTTGGCAGTGTGAGAAAAACATGAGATTTGGAGGGGCCAGGGGTGGAATGATATGGTTTGGGTCTGTGTGCCCACTAAATCTCAAGCTGAATTGTACCCTCCAGTGTTGGAGGTGGGGCCTCGTGGGAGGTAATTGAATCATGGGGGCAGAGTTCTCATGGATGGATTAACACCATTCCCTCAGAGCTATTCTCATGATAGTGAAAGAGTGAGTTATATGAGATCTGGTTGTTTTAAAGTATTTACAACCACCCCCCACCCCTTGGTCTTGCTCCTGCCATGTAAGACACCTGCTCCACTTTGCCTTCCACAATGAGTAAAAGTTCCCTGAGGCCTGCCCAGAAGCAGATGCTGCCATGCTTCCTGTGCAGCCTGCAGAACTGTGAGACAACTAAACTCTTTTCTTTATAAATTACTATAAATAGTCTTTATAGCAGTGTAGTTCTTTATAGCAGTGCAAGAATTGACTAATATACTTACACACACACACACACATATATATATTTACTTACACGAAATATACACTTTTAAAAATCCCAGGTTATTTTTTATTTTCCTTTTACCTTATTCAAATTCCATTTTCTTTCTTTGATTCAACATAGTCCCACTCATTCACCTTCTGTCATATTTCTAGTTAATTATACATATCATTACTGCAACTATCTTAATCCTGAAAAATAAATTCTCACAACTACTCTCATAGATTTTGAGAGAGTGAATTCTTCAAATGTCAGTCATCAGCTCTGTATTCAAAATATCGCACCTGACAATCACTGAAATTCCAATTCTTACTTTGGTTCAACTTCATTTATGATAACATAGGACATTATTAATAAGTAAAGGGTAATGCTACACTTTTTATTCAAATGTGCCAATGTCTATCCAGATCAATGGAACCTCTCAAAAGTGAACCCCTAATATCAAGCAGGAATTAAACCTGCTTGAATAGTAATGCACAAAGGTTAGGTTTCCTGTGTTAGGCTAGCAAGAGAGCCAAGAGAAGTCCTCCAGGGTGGCATTCATTACTTTAACGAATTTGCTGTGGTCAAAGTCCTGCCCTTCAGTACTGCAGATACATAAACCTGGTTTTGTCAGCACATACAGAGAGTGTCCATCTCTCAGGACCAGCTATTGAACAAGCTCACGTGACTGATGCATAAAAGCAGAAAGTCAATTGTTCTGTGCAATAAAGTGCAATGGGTTCTTAACCCTCCTTTTGGCTACGACTCTTTGTTGTTTGTTTTCCACTTTTAATCAAATGATTCCTGCTTACTACAAGTGCAAGTGCAATTTCTTCCACCCCATAGTCTGCTGGCTGTTTATAGAATGGAAAGTGGAATCAAAGTATCCCCCAACTTTGTTGCCCACCCCCTTTAAGAATGTTTTCAGGGTTTATGAGTGAATTACTCTAAAGGTTTTTTTCATATGCACAATTCTTTTGGATGGAAAAGATAGGAAACCAGCCCTCTAAATTTAAAAAAAGTGCATACAAATAAAATCAAATTTAAAGAGGAAATGAAAAGAAGCAAAACATTGCTTAGAAATTCTCAAACCCTGAACGTTTAATGACTGTCTAAATCTTTCCTGGGTCTACCCTGTGCACTGAACACATGACCTCTGCTTTCTTGTGCCATTGAACAAAATATTTCCAAAAAACTGCCTTGCAACGTTTCTGAACTTGACCCCAAATGGACTTTTTAGAGGGCTCACCGACCATCAGTTACTCTGATCAGAGTCAAGAGATCACATGTTTAATAATAGATATTTACCCTATGAGCCATGGTAGCCAAAGCCAATTTCTCATGATACCCGCAAAAACAAAGAGATTGACTAGAAAATGCCTGTATAGTACTGCAATGATTCACACAAGCTTTCCCAAGGACAGACCTATGATAAAACATTAGCTAATGGCAAATAAAAATCACTGATGCTCTGATGTCAAGTCAGAGACTAAAAGCCACCAGTGAATACCAGTGAATTCATACCAGTGAATTCTTTACATGATATAAGACTCTTCACCAGCAAAGATTTCAAGCAATTCATGTTTTTTAAGTCTTTATCACTTAATTAGAGACCTTCCTTGGAATCTGTTCTGGTGGCAAGGCCATGTTTCTCAAGTTGCCAAGGAAACTGTCAGTTTTTGTCTGTGATCCTGGCAGAAGTATTTATTACGGTCAGTTCTCTCAAAACCATCCTAGTTTCAAAAAGGAAACAATATTGTTTCTTACCTATAGAACCAAACCCAGAACCAATAGCTGAGAACTACGTTCCTTGTTTAGAATATATTTCTGTTCAAAATGCCATGCTTTCTTAGAAAAAAAAAATTCCTACTAACATAGCTGTATTGTCAGCTTTATCTCTCACCTAGAGGGTGCATTTACTGCATAACTGTCCAACTTGCATCCTCCTTTTAAGGAGTTCCATTTAGCTTAGGATAATGTACAAGACTCTTAAAAATGTCAGAAAAGCCTTGAAATGTCAATTCCAGGTCAGCTTGTCCAGATCTTATACAACTTTCACTTTTGCACACGTGACTTCAGCCACTATGGCTTTCTGCTAATCTCTTTTAAGCTAAGCTCACTGTTGTCACATGGTCTTTGCATATACTGAATGAAATGATTGCTGTTTTCTCCTCACTTACAACTAGTAATTCTATGCATTTTTCAGATCTCAATTCAATTATCATTTAAGAAGTCTTCCTCGACTTCACTGAATGAATATTCATATCTAAAATTATTCATCTCTATTGTACAAAGTACATAGTCATCTCTATTGGCACTTTTTACATATGGTTATGACTCCTGAATATAACTTTGTCATTTTCACTAAACTGAGAACTTCATGAAAGCAAAACCTGGCAAGTTTTGGAGACTACAAGTCCCCAGGATCTATTTCTACACCAGACATATATTCATACTTTTTTTTTATTATTATACTTTAAGTTTTAGGGTACATGTGCACAACGTGCAGGTTAGTTACATATGTATACATGTGCCGTGTTGGTGAGCTGCACCCATTAACACATCATTTAACATTAGGTATATCTCCTAATGCTATCCCTCCCCCCTCCCCCCACCCCACAACAGGCCCCAGTGTGTGATGTTCCCCTTCCTGTGTCCATGTGTTCTCATTGTTCAGTTCCCACCTATGAGTGAGAACATGCGGTGTTTGTTTTTTTGTCCTTGCAATAGTTTGCTGAGAATGATGGTTTCCAGCTTCATCCTTGTCCCTACAAAGGACATGAACTCATCCTTTTTTATGGCTGCATAGTAGTCCATGGTGTATATGTGCCACATTTTCTTAATCCAGTCTATCATTAATACTTTAATAATATTTGCTGAATGAAAAAAAAAGTAGAATGTGATGCAATGAACTGAAGGACATTCACACAACCAATTACAAATTAGTGTTCACTTTCTATTTGTTTAATTTTACCCTACTTCTAAAGTACTGATGCAGTATGAGGAAAAAGGAAGAAAAAAACAATATATAATGTATTAGGATAAACATTGGGGATCCTACCAGTCTGTGACCAGAAAATCATATACTATCTTATTTATGTTTGTCATTCCATCTCAGAGTAAAAGAAAGAAAAAGCAAATGTTGAATTAGAAGAGTATGTGACAGAGTGAACATTCTTTATGTCTTGCCAGCCTATCTTATTTATTCTAAGACCTTGAAAGCAAGGATCAGAAGAGGGAAGGTTATACTAATCTTTGGGAATTGACATCATTTTTTTCTTTTTTTTTTTTAATTATACTTTAAGTTCTGGGATACAGGTGCAGAATGTGCAGGTTTGTTACATAGATATACACGTGCCATGGTGGTTTGCTGCACCCATCAACCCGTCATCTACATTAGTTATTTCTCCTAATGCTATCTCTCCCCTCACCCCCCACCCCCAGACAGGCCCTGGTGTGTGACATTCCCCTCCCCTGTGTCCATGTGTTTTCATTGTTCAACTCCCACTTATGAGTGAGAACATGCGGTGTTTGGTTTTCTGTTTCTGTGTTAGTTTCCTGAGAATGATGGTTTCCAGCTTCATCCACATCCCTGCAAAGGACATGAACTCATCCTTTTTTATGGCTACATAGTATTCCATGATGTATATGTGTCACATTTTATTTATCCAGTCTATCATTGATGGGCATTTGGGTTGGTTCCAAGTCTTTACTATTGTGAATAGTGTTGCAATAAACATAGGTGTACATTATAAATCATTCTACTATAATTGACATCATTTTTAAAATAGAAGCCCATAGACCTACCCTACTTCTTTCTCAATTCACATCTCTGTATTTATACTTTGGATTAAAGTAACATAGCAACAGTAATTTGCTCTTTACAAAGAGCTACCTACTATTTTCTATTAATTTTATAAAATAGTTTTTAAAAGGCTTATAAAAGGAGCTGGTATGACATTTTTATTAAAAATAATACATTTAATTCATTTCTTAAATATATATAAATATATACGTATATACATATATACGTGTATATATATATATATGCATGTGTGTGTGTGTGTGTGTGTGTGTGTATTGCCCAACTTGTAGAAGAAAGTTAAACATACTTCATGTATTTAGCCCCATCCAGGTATTCAAAGCCTAGCACCTAATCTGGATTTCCCACACAGTATATTGTAATACCTATTTATTATTTTATAATAAATAATAACATTTATCACAAAGGCTGAAATCTTCAAATGCATGAGATTTTTCATTTTCTGTTTTAATGAGATCTGCAAGGGGAAATGAATACAAAATTTGCTTATCTTGCAAGGAATTAAAACAAAAGAAGGAGTTGGGTGTATCAAATGTTCAGTAGCATCAAGCTAGAAGAGTATCTCATCATCCGTCTCACAGCTCAGAGAGCCTCATGAACAAGATGGGTAGGAAAATAATGAGGTGGATACAGGGGAGAAGGAGAGAGGAAGGGTAATGTGTACAGAGGGTTCAGGTTATTGGTTAAAACTCCATCCAAGAGAAATACCTGGATGGGTGCTGATAAAATTTATAGGTGTTACTTTCCTTTACCTATGATTTTACCACTGACCAACTTCCCCGATGAACATCTTATTCTTTTACTAGCTATATTAATATATTTATTCAGGTAACAGTTAAGTCACACAGGCCTTGAAAGTATTCTTTCTCTTTCCAGTGACCTACATATTTCTGCTCTGTTCTACTGTCATTATTTAACAGTTAATCTCTCAAAGAGCTGTTATACTTCACTTATTCCTGAATTCTTGAGGGAGATCTCATTACAACCCTAAGTTAACAATACTTATATTCATATATGAAATATTTCTCAGAAGTTCTACTTATTAGTCCCTATTTATATAGTATAAAGAGTTTTCTTAAATACAGTCATACTGAACTAAAATTTATTGCTTAACCTACTAATTAGGCAAACTGTGTCTCCTCTTGTTAATGCATAGCACTAGTTCACAAATTCTAGGTAAAAGACCAAGTGTGTCTTCATTAATTTGATTTTGAAATTAATCATTCTCAACAAATGAAAATTTTATAATTAAATACATTTATTGAACAAATTGTCTTTCTGTTTGGTATGATAAAGGAGATTTTTCACCATTCTTACCAAGAATCCTTATATAAAGATCCATATGTGTCTGTCTCCTCTTTAGGAAATTAAATGACAAGACATGAAATATAAAAATTTTCCATATTAATTATAAATTCATACTTAACATACCTATTAAAATGATTTTATTTATGTAATGTAAGAATGATTATGACTGTGATTAACCACAAACAAATTTCCAAAGCTTATTCTGTCAAAGCAAATTTCCCATCATACCTGTCAAGTTTAATCTTACTGAGATAGTAACTTGTGAACTCCATTTCTAAATTTGCTGGAACCACTAGTATGACTCCCAGTATTTACGCTGGCTTAAATACAGCTAATTGGTCCTATGTAACAAACATGCATGTCCTGAACATGTATCCTGGAACTATGTGTATATATATATATATATATATACACACACACACACACACACATATAATATAGGTATAAATTTTATATTTATATATAAACCTTACATATAAATATAGAGTTATTTATATAGTTATATAATTATATATAACTACCTATATATAGTAATTTAATGCATTTTTCAGATCTCAATACAATGATCATTTAAGAAACCTTCTTTGACTTCGCTGAATTAATATTCATATCTACTACTGTTATATATATAGTTGAAGTTGAAGCCTATGCCCATAGCTGACAGCAGTTGTAATTGTACTAGTCAACTGCCTCCCAAGTTCAAAACTCAGCATCAGATTAACCCTATATTTTTGAAAACTAAACATAAAATAATGAGGTACAGAGAATTTAGACATCTGCATGTGTCCATGTTGCTTCTAACCCTTCAGGGGATATCATATCTATAGCTTTCTGATGGAAATCTAGAGGGGAAGAATTATAATATATAATACATATATTATACTATTTGAAAGAATTTTCCTTGAAGTTTCAAGACATGGAAACAAATATGCCTTTCCCATGTGGCCTGTGAACTGGACTCTTGCTATTCAAAGCACGATTCATGGAACATCAGTAGCAGCATCAAGTGGGAGCCTGTTAGGAATGCAGAATTTCAGGTCCTATCCCACACATACAAAAGTAGATTTTGCTTTTATCGAAATCCCCAGGCAATTCATATATGTACAATGAACGTTGAAAAGCAGTGGTCTAGGAAACCTTCCTCAAATATATAAATTACATTGCTTGTGAGTTTCTTAGAAATGTGTGTTAACTATGCATTTATTTCAATGAATTTAAGAGTTATAGCTGCATATTCATTTCTAGTTAAAAACATTAAGTTCAGTTCAGTAAGATAATTCAAATGTTTTTACTAAGCAAAACCCAAGATATCTTCAAGCTAAGCATTACTAACATTAAATTTTAAACACAAATGTATTTCAAAGAGATTTAATCTATATATTTTGAGCTAATTCACACTTAACATTTTTAAAGCACACTTTGATGTCTACACAATTTCAAGAGCTCTCTCTGTGTATGTGTGTGTGTGTGTCTTTGTTCATATCAGGAACTTTAGAATGTTATGCATGAATCCTGAAATTTAAAACTAAAGTTTTAAAATGTATTTAACTTAGAAAACTATGATTTACAATTCCAGTCAAAATTAACATTACTTAAAATAATTTATTGCACCAAAGTTCCAAGATAAAGAAAAATCCATTTAAAGCAATCAATTTGCTAGTTTTAAGACTATGCAGCAAAATATAGTGATAGGCTTTGATTATGCAATTTTAAGTAAAATGTTAAAGCTATGGTGACATATGTGGGTGAATACTTAATTTTTTTCCCTCATATTACCTCTCGAGTAATTTGCAAATATTAAGGCTAAAAATGGGATCTTGTTCATAGGTAAGTCATTTAGATGTAGGCGAAAGATTGATAGTAACATCCTTAAAAAAAAAGATCCAAAAAAGTGCAATAACTGCCAAATACCTGAGCAAAAGGTGGAGAAAAGAAAGGAAGAGACAATTAGTGGGGTGTAGGAAGTCTGAAAGGAGGCATAAATTATATAATCAGATCTATCATATTTCCCATATAATGAGTAAGAGAGTTATATTAGCTTCCTCTGTAAATGAGTCAGGAATTGGCCAGGCCAGGCACATACTCATTTGTCTCCCTTTCACTAACATATTTGTCTTCTTTCTTCTTAAATCAAAGGAATGATCAATATGATGTAGCTATGGGGATATTGACTTGGTTCTCTTATGGTCTCAGAGAATTAGCCTTACTGATATTTTGGTTGTATATAATTCTTATTTAATACTACTGAAGATAATAATCTATCATATAATGTTAAGGGCATGATAATTCAATGAAAAGCAGATTTAATGAGAATTGCTACTTCTCTGAATTACCAATATACTCTCCTGATTTGTTTAAAGTTCATTGTGCAAAAAAAAAAAAAAAAAAGCATTTTATTCTATTCTTTATTCTATGCTTAAAAGTTAACCAGAAGATGTGAACCAGGCTAGAATATGTCAACTGTCTTCTGCAAGCACTGCCAACTTGCAGGTCTGTAGCAGACGTATCTCTTACTCGGCTTTGTTTCATTCATTTCCTATCCTCCCTCTCTTCCATTCTTCCTTCATTTTTTCTTTACTTATTTTTAATAGGGCCAAACATTTAGTGAAAAAATCCAATCAAGAATTTAACCAAAACAAAGAAAATTTTAAGAACCTGATAGCAAGAACTCTGCCTTTTCTTTTTTTTATGTCTCTTCAAACTCTAGCATGGTGCACTGTCAGGCTCTACCATCATGCATTGTGAATGGCGGGGCCCTAATAAATGGCATTGTCCTTAAGGCTTTCGCTTTCACTCTCGCTCTCTCCCTCCCTCTCTCTCTTTAAACTAGTTCAAGCACTTACTGTCTGAATTTCTAATTGCAGGCAATACTAAAGACGGCCCTAATGAGACTGTCCTGAAAAATGGCACCTTGTCCTTGGATTTCTTAAAGAGCCCCTCAAAGTCACACAGAAACAAGAACCAAAACTGGTCTATGTGAAACCAAATATTTGGACAACGCTGCAGTTGCTTAAGGTCAATTTTCACCATGCACCAAGCTAAAGTCTAGGGCCAGGTCCATTAAGCTTAGGTAACAAAACAGGTAGCAAGAATACTAAGTTTAACAAAATGTACTCCCTAAGGGAAATATGCTGTTTCTGCATATTACAGTTTCTTGCAATCCAGTTAATATTGCCCAAGTGCAATAATAGGAGCTTTATGCCCTACTTCTAATCCAAAATCACTAGTTTTTGACCACATTTTTTCCACTCCAATCTATTCAACTCCTGGGAATATGAGAGTAGAAGCCGAACTTTCTAAAATCTTTACCTGACTCATATACTCAGGTATTTCACATTGTAGCCCCCAAGAGTTCTTATTAGTCCTAGGACCTGTCTAATGAACTTGGATATTGGCAATCTGCCTGGTAAAATCTGTAGATAAATTAACACTTTGTCCAGTCCTGATCTCCTGATATGGATCAGTCCTTTAAACTAATTTACTTATTTCCTACTGAACAGAACTATGAAATTAGATATAAACCTTAATGTGTCTCAGTTCAGGCTACCTTAAAAGAAACTGAAACATTGTAACTGTTACTGTTTGGAAATTTTAGTGTATTTGATTTTGAAGAAAAATAATCATCCAAAAGAGCTTGGCTGAGATCTGATGGATTTTTTTTTCTTCTAATCAAACTGCATATTTAATTGAAAGTAACTTCATACCTTCATTGAAGAACCAACACTCTATTTAATTTGGGGAGTAAATAAATTTTTATAGGTATTAGAAGATAAATAATTACACTTTGTTATGAAAACAACTTAAATTACTGGTTGGGTTTGAAATAGAGGTTGTAAAGTTACTGACTTTTCACTATATATCCTAATGAAACGTTGATGTTTATACTATGAGCATGCATGTAGTCTTTTTTTTTAAAAAAACAATAAAACATTAGCATTTTTAAATGGCCAAATCAAACCTCCAAGATAGAAATGATATTTTATTTAAATATAGAGAAACTACAGACAAGTATTACTATAGAATTTTTCTTGGCTATCTTAAGCCAGTTTTCTTAAACCATTTTAAATAGCAATAAGATGTTGGAGAATTAAATGAAAATTACATATCAATAGATTCAGCAATTCTTTCTACAAAAGATAATAGGAAGGAGTAGGAGGAAATGAAGAAACAGGTATCATTTTATCTTAAGAAAATGCAATGTCTTTTTCTTCCTTTTCTTTCAAAAAGCACAAAAAAGCAGCTTGCAGTGAAAGGGTTTGAAGAGGCTAAGAAGGTGTGTTGTTGTACATAATCCGACAGCATAGCATGAAGGATTAAATTACCAGTGATACAAACAAAGAAACTATACAGAAACAAAACAGAAAAACAAACAACAAATATACACATTATAAACAGACATGCAGCTACTTAGAACTTTGACGCAAAAAAACGCTAAATGTTGAAAACAAAATAAATTTTTTTTAATGTAAAAAAGAAACATATGTTTATTTCCATGGCAATGAGCTATATTTATATCAAATAGAAGACTCTGAGTTTTCAAAGCAGTCCTAATTGGGTGGCTGTTTGGGAATCAGACTTCTTGAATTTGAATCCAGATTCTTCTTCATACTAGCTAAGCAAACATGGACAGTATATGTATATATAATCACTCTCTTCCTTCTCCATCCCTCCTCGAACTCTTCTTTTTAAAGACTGAGCTTGCAAGACAAAAAGACACACAGGCACAGACATACACATACACATATGTATATGTATGTGTGTATAAATATAATAGATATGTATATATTGTATATACTAGATATATGTATATATTAATACATGATATATAATGTATATATTATTAGATATGTATATATTTTATATATACTACTATATAATACATATCTAATATTTTATTATATATGTAATATATTTTATACATCTAATATATATTATATGTGCATACACATCTAATATATAACATATATACTTATGTATATATTATGTATGCATATTATATATATATATATATATATATATATATATAATGTCATGCCAGTAAAAAATTAAATCACAGAATTATATTTACATTGGCAGCCTTGGATAAATACCACGTTAACCCACAAGCTTTTTTTTTTTTTTCCACAATTAACATGCAAAAAATAAAGGGCAAGAATTTGGGGGATTCCTCGGTTTTAACTTTTACTGCTTCGACTTACCTTTTTGAAGTAACATCCACTTAACAAATCTCTAGTTACCTCAACACAATTAAAACTTATAATCACTGATCAAAAATTAACATAGTTTGTGTGAGAACATCACACAACACATCAGACCTCTCCAGGAGCATCACCTGCAGAGCTGTTAATGAACAAACATTGAAGAACATGCCTTGACCTTGTTTCTCTAGATAGAGGGGAAAGAGTACAACACAAAGAGGACGAGAGTAAAAGTTAACCAAGCCAAGCTAGATTTAGAAAAGTTATACATAAATGCAACTTTCCGAGAAATAGTGAATGATGCAATACCATATCAGGGAAACTATATTCATCATTCAAATAGCCAAAAAAGCCCTAAGAATTCTATCTCATTGCACAAATATAGAGACAATAATAGACAGTCAGGTATGTGTATGTGTTTCATCCCCCAAACTACTACACATTATAGCTGCAGGCAAGACAATTTAGTGGTTGAGAACTGCAAACTTGTATCACTCTAACCCTAATACCTAATACCTGCAGAGAACTCAGATTTCAATGTGTGTTATTAATATAATGCTCTCACAAATTGGACAATGTTTAAATTGTTTATATTTTTATTTTTCTTCATGAAAGAAGGCTATGATACTGTTACTCTAATATTTAAATACAAAAAAACTACATTATAAGAGTTGTAAGTGGAAAAGTAAGCAAGTAAACACTTCAGTATAAAAGATGAAAGAAATTCAGAAGACCAGAATATGTCCACAAATACACTAAAAATAAAGCAATTTTTAAATAACTATGTATTCGTGGTGCACAGAATCAATTCTCTGGACAATATCTCTACTATATTTAATGGAAGACCTGTTTGGGGACATTGAATGTCAAATTATCTTCTCTTAAATATTCCTCACCTGATATAAATTACCATCATCTTAGTTCAGAGAACTGTGCTTTTGAATAAACTATGGATTTTCTTCCTTATGTTCATTCAAGACCAATGATAATAGACAGGAAAATATATACCATGTGTTTCTGTTAATTAAGCTTCCTCGCTTATAATCCATTCCAAGAACTGAAGGAAAATATCAATTCAGGAGTCTCCAGATATTATTAATTAATGGTTAAATCATTTCTATTACTCTAATAAATATGATTTTTTATTTGAAAGAGCTCCTTTATTTAAGAATTTGTGAACATATAATAGATTCTCCCTTGATAATAATGATAACCAAACTAGAGCATGGAGAATTTCACCAAAATTACTTGTAATTTTTTAGCAAATTTGAACCAAAATACCATTATCCCAATTCACAAATTGATATATAATTAATTGGCATTATTACTGAGTATTTGGGCATGCTCGAAAGAGAAAAAGGTGATTAGAATTCTGAGTTCTACCTATTCCTATGCTTATTATATTTGCTTGGTAGAAAATTGAGCACCAGTTGATACTTGTATTAAATGAAGAGCCACGCACTCTTGAGTCACTCTTCCCTTCATTGGGAGGTGTAGTAGGGTCCCTGGAGCAACACTGAGAATTTTGACACATGTAGAACAAACACTTGCTGCTTTTTGTGGCCCAGCTTGGTCTGAAGGGACTCAGGCACACTGTGCCCTTGGATGGTCATAACAAAGCTGAACAACCGATTAGTCTCAAATTTGATCACTGAGACACTGACTCTCAAAATATTAATTGGATGCCTTCTGTGAACCTAGCTCTCTATATTAGCAAAAGTTGTCTGGTGTGAGTACTGTTTTTATAATGCCTCCATGGCAGAACTGAACACCAGGTCCTGGGTCATACTGTGGCCACACATATCAATAAATGTTTGAAAAACTAAAAATAACAAGTTTTGGTTAGATTTTTAGAAAGAGAGCATAGATTAGTGGAATGAAATTTCTTTTAAAAGAGTCAATATGGCTTACTGGTTAAACAATCTTTGGATTAGACAACCTGGATCCCCAAGCTGACTCTGCCACATATAATCTTCAATAATTCAGTGAATATCTCTACACATCACTTTCTTGTAAAGAAAAATAAACCTCCTGTGTATAATACAGGTGGAAAATAAATTAGATGCTATATATGAAACAATTCACACTTAGGATGAGGCTGGCATATGATAAGCATGTAATAAATATTAGCCACTATGATTAAGTTCCAAGTAATACGAATTAAAGGATATGAAGAATTAGCACAGACAGAGGAACAAAGGAAAGGCATTTCAGGCGGTGGCCAGAGTATTATTAAAGACTTAGAATAAAGAAATTCTTTGCATGCCCTTCATCACCCTGTATGATCTATTTGCTACCCAGCTCTCTGAGGTCCTTTCAAGCCATCTCAACTACCTTCATTGTAATTGAGCTACTTTGGCATTCATTCTGTTGAACACACTCAGAATATCCTCATCTCCAGACTGTCACACACATTCTCTTCAACTTCACCTGTCTAAACCATGTTCATACTTCAGGTTTTTGCTTAATGTCTCTTCTTCTGGAAAGCCTTTGCTGAAACATAAATTAACCCCAAATGCAGTGCCTTCTATTTATTTAAATTCTCACTGCATTCTGAAAAACAAAATCACAGTTAGGAACATATCTGTGTAATTTTTAAAAACATTTTGGTTCTTCTGCTGAACTGTGAATCCCATGGGCATGAGAACTGTATCTGTGTTATACACCAGTATAACCTCAGAGCCTAAAATAACATCTAACAGAGTAAAGAGTCACTGTATACTGCTAATATGTGAATGAATACACAGATGCGTGTGCAATAAGTCTTCAATCTTTTCCAATGTAATTTGGAGATTGACTTAGGTAAAATAAAGTGTTTAAGTTGTAAAATAATATCATATAAGCTACATAGAATCAATTGACAGAGAGCCTTGATTATTAGTCTAATTAATTATAAGAAAAAGTAAAGTTTTTTATCTTTTATTGCTTGTTTATTTGATTCACGTACCTTTGTGTAACATTGGTTGTGCAGTTTTATATCTGTCCTCATGTACCTTACCAAATCCTTCCATTCATGAATATATCTTGCTATTCTTTAGAAGGTGGATTCAATGTCTTCATATCAAATATTTTCGCAACCACATGACAATCTGTGCTGAAATTATTGGTATTAAGGTAATTTCCTTTTTTCTCAACACCAGCTGTCCCTCAATGCACATTCAAAACTACCATCACACTTATGAAGTAGCTGGGGCTTCTCCAACTCGAAATGACCTAGACTTCATATTTATACCTTATCAAAGGAGATAAATGTAATAATGCTTTTAAAACAAAATTCTATGTGAACCATTTTTTAAATTTCTTCTTTCTTACATACTTCTATATCTTTTCACTTTATAGGCTCTTGGTTCATATTAACTAAACACTTATCTATCAAATCTTTGCTGATCCCATAATTTAGCAGGCCCAAGGTTAGCATTAGAGATACAAAAAGAAGAAATAAATAATATCCGTTTTTTACAATGTCCACAGGCATATGACAAAAACAGACAATAATGTTTTATTAAAATGTAATGGCTATGCAAAAGTACGCACACTATTTATGAATATCTAGCATCCCTGAGGAAATAGGGGAAAAACTTAAAAGTACTTTGAGACTATAGATCATAGTCCATCATGCTATTTTACTAAATATTCTTCTCCCTGTGTCCTCACATATTCTTTTTTTTTTTTTTTTTTTACTGACATGGAAACATAGCAGACATTAACTAAATTTTTTTAGTAACTGACAACAAAATCATGTGCATATGTTCTTTTAAGAACACAAAAACAAAATTAATAAGATTATCTATTTGAGAAACATTATCTGTAAAATTAAACACATATTTTTTAAAAATGATCTTTATTTGTTCTACTATTAATACTTATTGATCAAAAAACAGTTACTCTAAAAAGATCATTTAATATTTTAATCTTTAGAACTTTGAAATGGGCAAGAAACATAAAATTGTTTTCATAAAAATGCATCCCAATGCTATAAAATTATGAATAAATTAAAGAACACCTTAAAGCAGATACCTTAATCTTACTCTATAGATAATTATTTCTTTTGTATGTATCTTTTAGCACTGCATTTTTTAAGTAAATGTTTTTCACTTTAAATTCATCAAGCTGAGTCTCAAATGATTTAGAATAAAGAAAGTTTGAGCACAGACAGGACAGCTGAACAAAAACATAAATTTCCCCAAATGTTATGACCTGCCTTTAGGCAGAGAACAAAGTTATAACAGCCTAAGGCCCCTCATTCAAGAATTATTCTTTGTACAGATAAATTCAAACAGAGAATCCTTCACTTTCCTAATATTCTTGGGAATTCTCATTCTTCTCCCTTACTCCTGCCAACAGCAGATCTCACTTGCTACCTAAAATTTTCTTCTCACCGATCCATGCCTCATCCACACAAAATTTCCTGGAACTATTACAGCAAGGTAATAGTACCCTTACAGCAAGGGTAAGGTTCTCCATGGTTGAAATGATAATGCTAAAAGATGAATCAAGAGACTAAAAACAAAATCCCTTTACTCTTACTGACCTCAGCTCTTCCATCAACGGCATGTTTCTGTGCTTCCCCTTTCATCGTCCTGAGCTTGTGAGTGATGTTGAGTGCCAGAGACAGAATTTTTAAAAAAGGCATTGTTAAACTCATTGCTCAATCATCTGTTTCTCAAGCCCAAAATCTGAGAAACTGAGGAATAAGGTCGAAGAGGTCTCATTTTATAAATCTGATTGTAAATGCAAAACACTATTTAATTCATTACTTGTTAATTGACAGTATTTAGGCTCACCCAGGGATATTTTAGGTTTATGCTTACTAGGATTATAGGGAGTTTAGAAAAGTGATACTTCTAATGGTTAAGGTGAAGCATACCTATTTTTCCTGTTTTATATTTGCTAGCTCTTCTAAGAGTAAAGGGATACTTTATTTTAAAATAGTGAGATCTCCAGGTAACAACTGAAATTTGAGCTTTCGTATTTATAAAGGTCATGAATATTTGCCAATTGGTGAATTTAATCAGATTTTAAAGTTAATTGAAAACCTACATTATAGAGGCATAAAATTTAATCAGCACCCTTCTATCTATTTGTCGTATACATTCTTTTAGTCAGTTTCAGATTTTGAACTGGACCAAGTTGTAGACCTTTGTTTCAGTTTTTTGTTTTTAGGTAATTACCAGATATAATTTGAGGAATTTTTCTATATCCTCCTGATATTTATAAATGTCTTCCTCCAGAGAGTTTCAGATCAGTATTTAAGTATTCAGGACCTCCCTCAAGGCAATGGTAGCTTTGTGGGTTTTAAGGGCTCATAGCTGAAGTCAGGCTTGAATTGACCCCTTTGCTTTGTCACAAGTGTGTCATGGGTGTTTTTTCCTATATCCCTGAGTATAAAGATTTTTTACTTTTATGTCTATTTTTTGCAACAGAGGCAAAAGGGCCTAAGGCACATCGTCTACTTAGGAGTGTGGCCCTCCACAGGTTACACAATAATTACTTTTCCTCCACTGAGCTACTACCAGTGGGCCTTCATTCTTTCTCCTGAGCATTCGATAGAATGGGAGTCAGTGCCAGGTTGAGACACAATCAATTATCACAGGGAAAGAGTCATTCCCTTGTGCCTACTGTTAGTCACGGTTTATGGTAGACTTGAGACACACAGATATTTCCCAGCCAAGACACAGGGACTACAGTCATTTTAGGAGAGTTCTAATTCCATACTACTCTCTTTAAATGTGTATTATCAAAACTTTCAACCTGGGTCAGTTAAATCTTTACACTGTTGGTGGAAATGTAAATTAGTTCAACCATTGTGGAAGACAGTGTGGCAATTCCTTAAGGATCTAGAACCAGTAATATCATTTGACTCAGCAATCCCATTACTGGGTATATGCCCAAAGGATTATAAATCATTCTACTACAAGACATATGCACATGTTTTATTGCGGCACTATTTACAACAGCAAAAACATGGAATTCAACCCAAATGCCCATCAATGATAGACTGGATAAACAAAATATGGTACATATACACCATAGAATACTATGCAGCCATAAAAAGAAATGAGATCATGTCCTTTGTAGGGACATGGATGAAGCTGGAAACCATCATATTTAGCAAATGAACACAGGAACAGAAAATCAAACACCACATGTTCTTACTCATAAGCAGAGGTTGAACAATGAGAACACATGGACACGGGGAGGGGACCAACATACACCAGGGTCAGATGCGGGGTGGGGAGTGAGGGAAGGGAGAGCATTAGGACAAATAGCTAATGCATGTGGGTCTTAAAACCTAGATGACGGGTTGATAGGTATAGCAAACCACCATGGCACATGTATACCTATGTAGTAAACCTGCATGTTCTGTGCTTGTATCCCAGAAATTGAAGTAAATTTTTTAAAAAAATTAAAAATGTTGAAAAAAAATGTTAACTTGGAAATAACCAAAAATACAAACAAACAAACAAAAATCTATAAGAATAACTTATGCACAGAACAGCAGGGCTCAAAGCTAACACTAGCCAGCAGCCAACAGCTCCGTGTGCATGCTTGCCAGCAGGCAACAAAACCAATTAGCAAGCACTGGAAGAAAGACAACCCCCTTACAGATTCCGGTGATACTGGTCATTGTTTGGACATCCTTCTCACACCCCACAGAAGTTGGATGGATCTCCACACACCTAACCTTTGGTTAAGGTTTGTAACTGACTATGCCACATCTACATCAACAGGTTATGAAACGCTTTATAACTAACATAAAGAAGCTTTCTACAACAGGCAGGGCAACCTCCCACACAGGTCCAAAAACAGTGTCTTAAGAAAGCAGAGAAAGGAGATTGGCTTGACTTTTATTATGATTAGTAGATGGGTCTAGGGTGAGGGTTCTCATGAATGAGATAGGGCTTGCATGGTTTGAAATTCCTGCCCTTGCCAAAGAAGAGAGCACCCAGTCTTTCTGATCAGCTTGACCATCTGTGAAGTAGAGGAGAAAGGAGAGTGGTAGGGGTTGAACACTGTCAGCACTTAGACATCAAAAATGAAGTCAGAGTCTTTATTAACATTTCAAGTGAATTTCCTACTTCAAGGTTTTTGAAACTACTAGTTCCTTTCCCATGAGTTATCCTTCAACCGATCAAAATGTAACAAGATGTTGATGATTTCTTTCACTGTTCTAAAATCATGGCTTAAGCTGATGCTATAGAGCCTTAAGTACTTCATGAGAGAGACGCAAACCATCAAAATAATTGAGAGGTACAAGTCAGGGAATGGACTGTGTCATCTCTACTTATCCTTATTGATTACTGTGGGAGGAAAATCAGAAAACAAGGCTAGCTGACATTTCAGAGAGTTCCCTGTTCATGGAAAGTGAGCCATCACTTAGAAGACATGGAAAGGGGCTCTGTGAGATTCCTCTGTAAAGACTGGTAGAAGAAAAAAATAATTCTTTTTTTTTATTTCCAATAATTTATTTTTATTTTATTTATTGTTTTATTTTATTATTATTATACTTTAAGTTTTAGGGTACATGTGCACAATGTGCAGGTTAGTTACATATGTATACATGTGCCATGCTGGTGTGCTGCACCCACTAACTCGTCATTTAGCATTAGGTATATCTCCTAAAGCTATCCCTCCCCCCGCCACCCCACAACAGTCCCCAGAGTGTGATGTTTCCCTCCCTGTGTCCATGTGTTCTCATTGTTCAATTCCCACCTATGAGTGAGAATATGCGGTGTTTGGGTTTTTGTTCTTGCGATAGTTTACTAAGAATGATGATTTCCAATTTCATCCATGTCACTACAAAGGACATGAACTCATCATTTTTTAGGGCTGCATAGTATTCCATGGTGTATATGTGCCACATTTTCTTAATCCAGTCTATCATTGTTGGACGTTTGGGTTGTTTCCAAGTCTTTGCTATTGTGAATAGTGCCACAATAAACATACGTGTGCATGTGTCTTTATAGCAGCATGATTTATAGTCCTTTGGGTATATACCCAGTAATGGGATGGCTGGGTCAAATGGTATTTCTAGTTCTAGATCCCTGAGGAATTGCCACACTGACTTCCACAATGGTTGAACTAGTTTACAGTCCCACCAACAGTGTAAAAGTGTTCCTATTTCTCCACATTCTCTCCAGCACCTGCTGTTTCCTCACTTTTTAATGATTGCCATTCTAACTGGTGTGAGATGGTATCTCATTGTGGTTTTGATTTGCATTTCTCTGACAGCCAGTGATGGTGAGCATTTTTTCATGTGTTTTTTGGCTGCATAAATGTCTTCTTTTGAGAAGTGTCTGTTCATGAGAAAAAAATAATTCTTATTCTTTGTTTATGCATCTGCCTAGAAAGAGGACTTAATGATATGCTCCTGTGCTAAACAGAAAAATAAAAAGGAGAATTTGGAGAACAGAGGGAGATAGACAGCGGCAAGACATAAAGGGAGCTAGAATCAGCTCCTTTAAGTGAATAAGAGAAGCATTCTGCAGGGATCCATCATCATAGAAGGACAGACAAAACTGAAAGAGAGTTTGGTCATTTCACATCCAGATTTGGGGAGTGAAGGGAGAAAAGAGATATGGGCATTAGAATAATACACTATAAAAGTCATCAGCTAAAGGTCAGCTAAGACATGAATCCAAACCAAGATGTTCAAAATGCCTAGAGGAGCTGCACAGAAATGAACACCTTATCAGCATGATGTGTTGAAATTCCCAAACAACAACAACAAAAAATAGTTCTTACAGTCCAGCAAGGAAAAGATGTATATCCTGCCCAGGAGAATTAAGAAGACATTGAATAGTTTAATGTGTAGCAAGCAAGTCAAAGTCTTAAATGGGAAAGTCAGATGATTCCAGCAACTAAAATAGACCAAAGAAGTTCTTGAATCTGTTATTTTTGTGACCTGTTATTTAGGAGAAAATTTCATTAAAAAGGTGGCATCTGAGTATAGCTATGAAAACATAAAACTTAAACAAAATGATTCCAAATATATTCACATAACTGGATCCTTCTCAGGCTTCAGCTCTCAGGCTATGTGTTTTGTCTCTATAGGGTTATCTCTGACCACTGTAATTAAGTGTTTTGTACCTGCCGTCATGGGTAGTTGAGTTGAGAAGGTATAATACACAAATGGATTCTGAAACTACGGCTTTCTCTCTTTTATACACCTGTGTACACATGCACATGCACAGGTGCGCACACACACGCACGCACACACACACACAGTTGCATACAGTTATCCAAATATGTGTATTATAGGAGATGTGATCATCCTTAACCATGGGGAGTTTATAGAGTAAGAAAAGTAGAAGTCTACAGTCTGAATGAACATTGAGAAAAATCAACATTTGTTAAAGAACTTCTCATAGAGAAATGAGAGGAGGCAGAGTTAAGAAGTTACAAGTTGAATCAGAATAAGATAGAGTCAAGTTCAAAGAAAAGTGAAGAAGGGAAGAGTAATCCAGAGTGTCAAATCCAGCAAAAAGTTCTTCTGAGATAAATACTAAGACATTCCATTGCATGTAGCTTTTCACAGATCTAATTATCTAACAAGAGACATTTGATTAAAAATTTGAGATAAGGAGTTTGACTAGTAAATGGGAGTGGAAAAATGTTGTTGAATACCAGTCAGGAGGATGTATGAATGTCCTATACATGGGGAAAAAATTTTAAGCTATATATCAATAGAAACTTAAACAAGTGAAAAATACTTTCTCTAAGCTTTTAAAGATCTCAGGTGAAAAATGTCATGCTAGCAAAATATTTCATTAGAAAAATTGGATATTGGTTTGGCTCTGTGTCTCCACCCAAATCTTACATCAGATTGTAATTCCCCATGTTGGGGGATGGACCTGGTGGGAGGTGATTGGATCATGGGGGCAGACTTCCCCCTTCCTATTCTCATGATACTGAGTTCTCATGAGATCTGGTGGTTTAAAAGTGTGTAGCACCTCCCGCTTTGTGCTCTCTCTCTCTCTCTCTCGCTTCTGCCACCTGAAGAAGTGCTTACTTCCCTTTCATCTTCTGATGATGGTACGTTTCTGGAGGCCTCCCAGCCATGCTTCCCATATGGCTTTCAGAAGTGTGAGTCAATTAAACCTCTTTTCTTCATAAATTACCCAGTCTCAGGTAGTTCTTTGTAGCAGCGTGAGAAAGGACTAATACAGGTATCTGTTGCATAATTTCTGCAAAAGATCATTTTTGACTGGTTTGCAACTTTTGACATCATCCATTGATAATAACTCCAAGAAAGCTATAATGGAATACTGCCTGAGTCATACTCCAGGATTGGGAACTGGCTAGCTGTAGAACTAGTGAAAAGTATTTTTTTTTCCTCTGGATCTCAGTTTATGGATTAGGTTTTTATTAAAATTCTAGATTTTATATTTTATTATACTCACATGTCCAAAAATAATTCCTATTCCTACACAGTGTAGGGAAGCTAGACTGCCTTTACTTATATTCCTGCTCTGCCATATACAAGCTATGCAACTTTGGGCAATTGGCTTATGCTCCTACTGTCTCAGTTTCCTCATTAAGTAAATGGAGAAAATTATAATAATTGTCACTTCATAAGGTTATGAGAATAAATATTATATGTAAAGGTTTTCATAGAGTGCCTAGCCTAAGGTAATTGCTCCATAAATTTTATCTATCATTATATTTTAATAACACACACTTATAGAATACTATAAAGTATATATAAACATAAATACATATGAGCTCTTATCTGTGTGTTTGTGTATACATATAAAGAAAGATAAACACATCTATAGTCCTATTTAGTGTACGTGAACATATATTTCTTTAAAAATATTTAACAAATTTGTACTTTATAAAGTTATTTTTCATAAAATCTACATGTGTAAATAGGAAGCTCAAAAAGTAGAATTTCTAGTTATCCAACATTCTCACAAGAGGAGAAAAAGGTTATTTTCATGACTGGAAAAATACAAGTACTTTTAGACAAATATGTACTGGAAACTATAATCCACTTTCCTTTTCTACCATTGCCCTGACAGCATTATGAACCAGAAAATTGTTTGAGCAGCCACAGATAAGGAATTACAAATCTAGAGGTTCAAGAGTCCTATAAAGCAGATGTAAGGTTAATTTGCATGGTTTAGTTGCCTCCCATATTTTTTCAATATATTTCAATGGCTTGAGACTCTGAAAAACTGATAGCAAATAGAAAGGTTTCTATAGGCTGCTAGATTTCATGCTGACTCAGCTGTCTGAGGGCAAAGCCAATTACTATGGCTTGCATTTCCTTGTGCAGAAACCAGAACATATTCATTGTTAAATAGAGCCATTAAATATTTAGGGGAGGGTGAAAAGTTTTATGAATTGAGATAATAACAGTGAAAAACTACCAAGGATATTTTTCTCTTAAACAACAAGAAAACACTTTTCTAAGAGTAACTTGAAAATCTCAAGCATGAAATATGATTTGATTTAATATCCTTTCAATAGTCTTTTTAAATGTTGATTTTTTAGGTTGGTGTATAAGAAAAAAAAAATCCTCTGATATAAAGCTAAATTTTCTCTTCAGAGTAATAAAAGAACCAATATGGTCTCCTGAACAAAGAACTAACTGAGGAATTGGGATTCTATTTTTGGCTTCACTAGTGACTTGCTCAGTGACCTTGGACATATCACTTAAATGGCTTTGTGCCTCAAGGTTCCCAGCTTTAATACAGAGATTATAATGCCTGCCCCTACTTCATGAGACTGTAGAACTATTTCAGTTGAGTTTGTTAAAAACCCAAAAAGCTTTGGAAACAATCAGAAATAACTGTGAAATTCAAAGTTGTATTTTATTAATTTCTTTTTACTTTTTGCTTCTGTTTTCTTGTAGTCTTCTATAATCCTTTTCCTACTAAAGCAAATCACTGTGATAAAATTAATAGATGGAGATTTTCATTAGATATTAAAAAAGTTTCTAACAGTGAAGTAAAATTAAGAATACACTTCTGAGATCAATTGATATAATTTCTACTCTTCAGTATATTTAAAACTCATGATTCAAAAGATAATAATATTGTGATCATGTAACATAGAACTTCTAACTAAATTTGTAATTGACAGTTTTTGTCTAATGCTGGGTCTACTCACAATTTCTCTCTATGATTTCATTCAATCAATATTGTCTTCTAAGGTCTTTATAAATGCACTGTATTTCATCTCCAAATCCAGAAAACCCATCAATGTTGCTCCCAAATGCCGTGCTTTTTCTAGATTCCTCTGCATAGCAATTTGCATAAAAAAGTAAAAAATTGTGCTCTCCAAAAAAAAAAAAAAAAAAAATTTGTCCTCCACCATGAGGTTCTGCATAGTGGGAGGACTTTAAGTAAAAGAGACATTTTTTAACTTTTTGTACCCTTTTGCAATTTTTTTCTGTTTTTGAACCATATACATTTATCAGTTGTTCAAAATTAATTAAATATTATTTTTTCAAAGTTGTTCTTCTTAAACTCCAAGTTAGAAGTCCCTACCCCAACCACAGAATTATCTTTTTTGCTCCTCTCTCACAGTATTTCTTAGAGTCTTGGACTCTATGCCATAAAATCTGGGAATCAAAGAAGACTCAAAATTTTTCACCTACAAATTGGAGGAGCCTCAGTCATCCTTTCTCCTGTCGTATCACTTTAGTGTATCCTCCACAGTGTTTCCAGAATGCATTTTCTAAAATAAGAATATATGTACAATCAACTCTCTTTCTCTGCTCAAAACAATCTGATGGTATCTCCTTTATTCCTAGACAAAAGTTTTAACGTGGCACACTTATCATCTATGATCTTGCACTTTAATACCTTTCAGATCTCTTACAATCCTCAATAAATACCATATTCATTTCTGCTTCTCTGTCTTTCTATATGATATTCTCTCTGGCTAGATGGACCTTTATCATATACTCATGTGGCTAACAAATTCCAATTTCACACTCAGTTAAAAAACCTTTACCATTCTGAAGCCTGCTCTAAAACTTTGCAAAGATCAATGATACCCAATGTGTTCATGATCATTCAGAGGCATGCACAGAGTAGCAAAATATTTGAGTTGCCCCAGGTACATGTTCCCTGCCTACGTCAAACAAGGAGACATTCCACCTTGTTGTTGTTTTAGTCACATACTGCAAGAAAATGTTGTTTTTTCTTTTTCAGTCTATTTGGTGTCACATTTTTTTACACATTGTATACATTAAATCTTTACATATTTACATATTGAGTGTATCTATTTTATTTGTATCAAAACACTGGCTTCAGCCATATATTTAAGACCTCTTTCATTTCCACAATAGCACATTTTTTACACACATTTCTAACTTTCTGGTCATTTCAGTTACAAAGTACTTTTCGTTGTTGATATTGCTGTTTAAAAATGACCTCCAAGCATAATGCTAATGTGATGTCTAGTGTTCCCAAGTATAAGAAATCATGATGTGCCTTCGTGAGAAAATACGTGTTCGATAAGCTGCATGCAGGCATGACTTAGAGTGATACTGGCTGTGGGTTTAACGCTAATGGATCAATTACAAATTAAATAAGATGTCCTTAAAAACACACACATAAAACATAGTTATGCACTGATAAGTTAATTAAAATGCTATGATTAGAGGCTTTCAGGAACCTAATTCTGTATTTTCCTTAGGAGCAATGGTTCTCTATTTGAAAACTCAATGTTTGTGGTAACTTTCTAGAACACAACTACCACAAATAATTAGAACTGATTGTATATATTTTATTTGTATCCAAACACTACCTACAGTCATATTTTTAAAGACCTCTTTCAATTTCCTAACAGTACATATCTTGCATACGTTTCTAATTTTCTGGTTACTTCAGTTATAAATAAAAGTGTGGCCAACCTTAAAGCATCAATCAAATGCATCCATTTAATGGTCACCTCCTTATATCCCCAAAATCTAGCCAGATATCTACCTTAAGAGTGGGAGGAAAGCTGCAGTTCTTTTACTCTTCCTCTTCTCATGAATCTAGGTTGTTTTTACCTCTGTTGACAAGGAAGGGAACATGTGATTATGTGGGAGCTGCTGTACTTCCCTCTTCTTTGTCCCTGCTGCTCTTGGTAAGACTAACTGGCCGTTGATATTGTCTCTGTGGCAGCCATCCAAATGCTGGCTGCCTTTTCAAACCCAAACTTGCATTCTGCACTAGAAAACTAATGAACACTTTCTTCAATAACTGCCACATCTTTGTCTTCCTTTAATCATGGAATTATTTCTATTTTGTGTACTTGCCCTTCTATTACCATGGTAATGATTAATGTTATCCTTAGATTTTTGCTTCTCCCCTTTCTAAAGAAAATTGTAGGATTACTCTGTGCCACATCAGGCCTATATGAAGTCTTGTTTTTATTTTTAGAATAAAAACCTCTAAGAAGTGAGGCACAGTTTGCTATGTCTCCTTTCCAAAGCCACAACAACCTACATCTCTGCAGACAGTGGAGTTTACATCAGGTTATGTTATTCAGGAAAGGCAATATAGAATGAACCCCTGTTTATGGTATCAAAAGTAGAGTGCGGCCTTAAAAAGTAAGTTGCATTGGCATCTGCTTTTAAATTCAGCAGACTTTTTAAAATAAAACTTGAATTAAAAGTTAAAAATTGGTGAAATTTACATTGGTAAAATATCTCCTAAAATTGTGGTTTTAAATAATTTAGAAGGATCGATTACCTAAGAAACTTTTAGATCTAAAGATTGGAAAACAGAATATTAGTTTCAGAATATTGTTTCAGTTGCTAGTAGTTTCTTTAGGAACTGTATTGAAAGAAACAGACAAGCTCAGATAAAATTAGCCATTTTGCAAGCAGAAATAAAAGAAAAAAGAGAGAGATTTTAGAAATTCAGAGCCTTCAGATGTTGAAAAATTCACTGAACTAAGATCATAATACGAAGACATGAAATTTAGAAAACATTTTGATCCACAACAGCAGACGTATACTCAGCCTTGAAGTAATTTCAATTTACCAATAAGATGTCACTAAATGTGAGTTGGGAACAGATGTGCATAATTGGTTCTTGCAAGTAAGTGTAAGCTGGCTCTAATGTCCCAGTCTGTCATCCTCCAGCAGGCTATCCTGGGCTTGTTCTCATATTGGTGCCATGAGCTCAAGAAAACCAGCAGAAGTATTCAATACCATATAAGGCCTGAATTCAGAACTGACATACTCTCATTTCCTTTGTATTTTATTGCCTGGAGCATGATACAATGATAGCCCATAATCAATAATGTAAAAAGAACTCTGAATCGTGATACAATTCGTTACTAAGTCACATTACAATGAACATGTATTTGCCAAACTTCTGATAAATGTTGATTATACTACAAATAAGAAAAGGATTAAGAATAAATATTAAATGATTGCAGTCATATGTTCTATTTTTAACTTAATGTTTTAACATAAAAATAGGTATTCTAGCAAAGTTGTGAAAGATGAGTGAATTTACACAATTTCATTCCACACATCAATCACTGCCAGCCATTAAATCTATTTAGTTTTATAATTGTTGTTACATTTGTTAAGTTTCTGAAGGTTGTAACAGACAGCTTCGCTGTGGTAACAAACAGCTTTCAAATTCAGTGGCATAAAACATGAGTCATCAGAAGCTTTATGTCTGCAGCTGCTGTTCTGCTCCATGTGTCTATCCCTTTTGGACTGTAGTTAAATAAATAACTTCCATTTACACCATCCCTGTTATTAGAATGGTTAAAAAAAAAACACACAGAAAAAAAGATAGCTGATAGAAGCTTGCAGTTATGTTTACTACTCAGATATGTTAATTACACCAGCTTACATCCAAATGACCAAAAACATCACATGGCTATCTATGTTCAAAATTAACAGACATTTTCTTTTCTTATAATGGGTAAGGCACTATAATTCACTTGCCAATGGGAAATAATGTATTATCCTTTTATAAAAAGCAAATAATTAGGGTGGTAAAATCTACCAAAGTCTGTAGTCTTGATCTCTTACGCAATCCCAAAAGAAGTTACTCCGAAAGTCTTATCCAATCATTGCATTGAGTTTGAAGTCCAGAATTTTTCTGTCCTCTCTTCAGGTCTGAATATAATTCATATCATCTAGAAATCTATTGTATAAAATAATACAAATAACAACAATGATATACTAAAAAAATGTTACTTTCTCACTATATACTAAGCTACAAGAGTGAAGATATACAGATCAGCCACAGTAAGCATTTATTTTAGGAAAAGGGAAGATGAGACGCTTCTAGTAGTCAATGATTCATAGAAATTCTGAAACTTATGTAGAACACAGTTTAAAAATCTAAAATGATCATAGGAAATCTTGATTAGGCCATTATTTTCTCCTAAAGATAGTCCTCAATTCTGACATATTCATTAGCCATTAGCTCTGTTCTCTGAAAAATTATTCCTTTTTCATGGTCATCCTTGGACACTTCTTAAAAGAGCAATAAAAAGCAATGTCCTTTGGGTATATACCCAGTAATGGGATGGCTGGGTCAAATGGTATTTCCAGTTCTAGATCCCTGAGGAATCGCCACACTGACTTCCACAATGGTTGAACCAGTTTACAGTCCCACCAACAGTGTAAAACTGTTCCTATTTCTCCACATGCTCTCCAGCACCTGCTGTTTCCTGACTTTTTAATGATTGCCATTCTAACTGGTGTGAAATGGTATCTCATTGTGGTTTTGATTTGCATTTCTCTGATGGCCAGTGATGGTGAGCATTTTTTCATGTGTTTTTTGGCTGCATAAATGTCTTCTTTTGAGAAGTGTCTGTTCATGTCCTTCGCCCACTTTTTGATGGGGTTGTTTGTTTTTTTCTTGTAAATTTGTTTGAGTTCATTGTAGATTCTGGATATTAGCCCTTTGTCAGATGAGTAGGTTGTGAAAATTTTCTCCCATTTTGTAGGTTGCCTGTTCACTCTGATGGTAGTTTCTTTTGCTGTGCAGAAGCTCTTTAGTTTAATTAGATCCACATTTGACCCAGCCATCCCATTACTGGGTATATACCCAAAGGACTATAAATCATGCTGCTATAAAGACACATGCACACGTATGTTTATTGTGCCATGATTCACAATAGCAAAGACTTGGAACCAACCCAAATGTCCAACAATGATAGACTGGATTAAGAAAATGTGGCACATATACACCATGGAATATTATGCAGCCATAAAAAATGATGAGTTCACGTCCTTTGCAGGGACATGGATGAAATTGGAAATCATCATTCTCAGTAAACTATCGCAAGAACAAAAAACCAAACACCACATATTCTCACTCATAGGTGGGAATTGAACAATGAGAACACATGGACACAGGAAGGGGAACATCACACTCTGGGGACTGTTGTGGGGTGGGGGGAGGGGGGAGGGATAGCATTGGGAGATATACCTAATGCTAGATGATGAGTTAGTGGGTGCAGCGCACCAGCATGGCACATGTATACATATGTAACTAACCTGCACGTTGTGCACATGTACCCTAAAATTTAAAGTATAATAATAATAAATAAAAAATTTAAAAAGCAATGTCTCCAGGTAAACTGTGTCTATGTGAGCCTACACTGCCCAGACTTTCCAAACTCCATGCAAATAAATAACTTCACATGCTATAAACATTTACCATTGCTAGGAGGTAGAGAATTCCTTGAACCTACTGTTATAATTTCTGAAATAAACATCTTCCAATAGATCTACAAGTGAAGCTTCTGCTTCAGAAACAAGTTTATGGACATGAAGAGTGAAGGAGAGGAGTTGTATTCGTTTCCCAGTGCTGGCAGAACAAATCACCACAAATGAAGTGGCCTAAACCAACAGAAATGTACTCTTTCACAATTCAGAGGCCAGAAAGCTGAAATTGGTAAGGTTAGTTTTTACTGGAGACTCTAAGAGAAAATCTATTTCATGTTTCTCTCCTAGCTTCTGGTGGTTTCCAGCCGTTTTGGGGATGGATTGGCTCATAGACGCATCTCTCCAATCTTTGCCTCCATCTTCACACAGTGTTCTCCCTTGTGGTCCTGTGTCCAATTTCCCTCTTCTTAAAAACACTAGTAATATTGGATTTATGGCCCATTTAGGTGGGCCCTCAATCCAGTTTTACTTCATCTTAACATGATTATACCTGCAAAGATCCTGTTTCGAACAAGGTTACCTTCATAGGCTTCATGTGGATATGTGTTTTTGGGAGACAGTACTCAGCCGCCCTCTTACAGAAGGCTTAGGAGAGAATACAGGAGGATTGTAGAAACTGAAGTCAAAGCACAGGCATAGATGTCCTCAGAAAAAGTCCCACATTAAGAGTCAAATTAGTAATCAAAAGTCTGGAAATTGGTAGTGCCTATCACTTGGTCTAGGGATGAAACTTAGAAGTTAGTGGGACTGAAGACAGAAAGCCTGGAAGAACATTTCTCTGCAGAGAAATGAGATAACTAGAGAAGGGTAAGTTGCCATTTAAGATAAGACAGTAAACAAAAATTAAAAAGTTATATTGAAAAGATAAAACAGAACAACAAATACTGTCTTATTATTTTTAAAAGTTACATTTTACTATACTAACAAAAGATGGTATTTTTAAATAAAAAATATGTCCATTAACTGCCTAGGAATAAAAATGTCAGATAATTTTCATAAAAATTTACCTTAACAAGAGAATAGAAAATAAGAATCAAAGTATTCCAGCTGAGAAAATTTACCACTCCCATCACCATAACCTTTATCTATTAATGAAACATATTTAAATACATTGATGAAAGAATGTAATCTTAAAGTAGGAACTTGTCCATGAAATGGTTAGGAATAGGAAACATCAGACCAACTCCATAAAAAATTACAGTAAAGTAAACTAGATAAGAAAAATCAAAACATTTGAGGTAATATAATTCTTTGCACAAAGTAATCACAAAGGAGAAGAAAATTGTCCCAATCATAAATGAAGAAAATTTAAATACATTCCAAAAAGCATATGAAAACATAAGAAATAGACTCATATTTGAAAATGTAACAACAGAAATAGCAATATTAAAGTAAATGCAACAATTTTTGACTTAGGCAAGAGAAGAAATTACAGAAAATGAGAAAACAATCTCAGTATAAAGAATAAGTTATAACTTATACCAGAGAGAAGTGATCTGAATAAAAATTTATTAAAACAGACCAACAAGCCAATAATTTACAAGAAATTGGGTAGAGTACTCAGAGGGATCTTAATAGAAATAGCAATAAAATAAATGCTGTTATTTTCTCACCTAATAAATGTTTAAAATAAGGCCAAAAAACAAAATCAAACACTTTCTAAGTAAATTATCTGAGCCTCAGAAGAAAACTCAAGAATATTTATAGAAGTAAAAAAATCCATGACTCAACAAAGTAAAATTTAAAATGCGTACTAATAGGTCAAAAGTTATCAGCCATGCAGCAGCAGAAAATTACATCCCATAATGAGGAAGAAAATCCATCAATTGAAACTGATCCAAGACTGACACAGGTATTAGAATGAGCAGTCAATGTCTATAAAATAGTTATTAAAACTATCTTTCATTTGTTCAAATTAGAGATATTGAAGATATATAAAAATAACCCCAATTAAACTTGTTGGAGAAAAAAAATTGAATAGTTGAGATAAAAATACATTGGATCAGATTAATTTCAGATTAGATATTGCAAATAAACATATATAAACATGTTATTGCAAATAAACATATTCATGAAATCAAAGACCTGGAAAATTTACAAAGTCTAAATTATGTATTCCACAGATCTAAAGAATTCAAAAAACCAAAGTACAAAAACATAAAATAACTATTCGAAATTAAGTCTTAATCAAATTGTTCAAAACCAGTATTAAAGGGGAAATCCTAGAAGCCCACAGAGAAAATATAATATTTACCAATGTACAGACAGAAGGAAGGCAGCAGATTTTTCATCAGCAACAATGTAAGTAAAATGGCACTTAAGCAATCCACTAAAGGTTCTGAAAGAGTTGTTAACCTAGAATTTTATAGTAAGGAAAAAATATTTCAAAAACAAAGGCAGAATAAAGTCTTAAATATACATACAAAAGCTCAAATTATTGTCACTATTAGACACACATGAGCCAAAATATTAATGTTCAGAGCTCCTGCAGAAAGAAGAAAAATAATACTAAATGATTTACAAAAAGGAATGAGTGGCATCAGAAATGGTGGCTCTATGGATGAATATACAATTTTTTGTTATTGTTTAATTCTTTCTAAGAGATAATTACCTATTTAGAAGAGGATTCCAGAAAAATGTTGGAGTACGGAGCACCAGAAATCTCTGTCCCCACCTAGTCAACAGTTGCACTAGCAGAATCACTTTGCTTGACATATTTCGGAACTCTACAGTCTATTGAACAATTATAAATTTCAGAAGGCTTGGATGTAAATTGTAGTTAATTTTGGCTCTTAGCTCAGTATTGATTACTCTTCTCCCAACTCCTAGCTTCATGCCAGCAGCTGTGCATGTGTTTCTTGAAAACCCTGCACATAGCTGGGGTGGATGATAAGAATCCTGTCCACCAAACATTAGGAATCTGTGTTTTGTTTACTGCATATAATCACAGATGTGCAGACATGGAGGCAGGCAGAGACTACTGCACTTCTCAGTCGCATGGTTGCAAGTCCTTCACCCTACACCTGAAGTGACATCCAGTAGACCTCAAGGTTCAGTACCTCCATTCCTCATTTTACTTTTTCCCCTTTGAGAGCCAGATAAATTAAAGACTAGAACATCCAAAATCAACCACATGTATGAGGAAATTAAGAAGTCATTGTGCATGCCCAGCAGATGATGTATGCTCTAAAAAGACCTGAGGAGACCTTAAGTTTACACCTTAGGCTTATCCTTACAACAAAGATGACCTACAAAAATCCAAACAAAGCCACCGTAACAAAAGACAGAGCAAATCCTGAGGAAGAATGAGAATCTTATTTGCAGAACTATTACATTATTCAATTAAAATGTCCAGTTTTGATTTTAAAAAATTACATGTCTGCCAGGCATGGTAGCTCACGCCTGTAATCCCAGCACTTTGGGAGGCTGAGGCAGGCAGATCACAAGGTCAGGAGATTGAGACTATCCTGGCCAACATGGTGAAACCCTGTCTGTACTAAAATACAAAAAATTAGCCAGACGTGGTGGCACACACCTGTAGTCCCAGCTACTCGGGAGGCTGAGGCAGGGGAATCACTTGAACCCAGGACACAGAGGTTGCAGTGAGCCAAGATCACACCATTGAACTCTAGCCTGGGTGACAGAGTGAGACTCCATCTCAGAAAAAAAAAAAAAAAATTACCGGTCATACAAAGAAATAGGAAAGTATGGCCCATTCAAAGGAAAACAAAACAAAACAAACAAAACAACAAGAACAACCAAACTTTCCCTAAAAATGAACTGAGAGAAGATCTAAAATGCAGACATTAAAACAACAATCTTAAAGATGCTCAAAGAACTAAGACATAAAGTCAAAAAAACTATGCATAAACAAAAGGGAAATATTAATAAAATATTAGAAAGCCTAAAAAGGAACCAAGAAGTAATTCCAGAGCCAAGAAGTACAATAACTAAAAAATTCACTAGAAGGACTCAAAGGCAGATCTGAGCATAACGAAAAAAGAATCAGTAAACTTGAAGATGAGACAATAGAAATGATGAAGTCTGAGGGATAGAAGGAAAAAAGATTGAACCCAAGTGAACAATGACTAAGATAATGAGGTACCATCAAGCAGGCTATCATGTGGAAACCCCAGAAGGATAAGAGAGAGAGATAAGAGATAAAGATGAAATTGAGGGTGGTGACCTACAATAGGCAGCACACCTGGACTGAGTTGGTGTGAACATCTTCATACTGAAAGAGAGACTGCAATCCTCCAGTACATTGCTCTTTAACGTAGGGGCCTGTTTTTTGAACTTGAATTTGATTTCCCACATCGGTTCTTGTCTGGGCCCATTCTGCACCAGAAAAGTAAGCATTTGGAATTCTTTAATGTGCTGGGAGTGGCTTCTGCAATGGCTGGATTCTTGGAGAGTTGAGCCACAAATCACTTATACAGTACAGAGACTGGATCACATATGCCCGGAGACTGCAGCTTCCCCATTGACTGTGGTCACAGGCGCAAAGGCTGAAAAGCATTCAGCATGTAATGCTTTTGGTATAACCTGATCCAAAAGGCAGCAGTACAAGTGACAGTCCAGGCATTTTTACAAATGAAGAAAAATTTCACAATATCCTCAGGACAGATGTAGGAGGTGGGAAATAGCCAAATATCCATAGGACACTATGTTGTTCCAGCCCCATCTAGGTCTCCTGTTTCCTTTTTCTTTTCTTTTTTCTAGAGACAAGTTCTCTCATGGATGTTTTCCTCCTAAGCTGGATCCATCTCATCACTGCTGTTGATGATGTCACAGTGCTCACCTGTCCCAGAAAAAAAAAAAAAAAAACCTTCCTCTAAAGGAATCTGGAAGGCTTTTAAGCCACAAATAGGTTTTACTTCCTGCTAAATAGCATTAGTGACTTCTTTCTTGACTCATCCAGACCTCATGATTGCCAGATCTGGGCTGGCATAATCCGCCATAGTCACTAGTCTGGAGCAGGCATCGTAGGCCCAGAACTTGAGTCACTTTCCTCTCTCAGGCATGGCAACCATGTCAGAGCAAGACCAGCCTCGGGGGCTGGGACCCCCAGCCATGTCTTGTTCCAGAGAGCCAGCCCTAGGAGGTGCAGGTCAGCTACACCCAGCTTTGCAGACATCCCACAGGCAGAACTTTCAATGTAATCAATGATGACAGAATTAAGATCAGTTGTTGCCTGGGAAAGTTGGTACTAGCGTGGTAGGTAGGAAACTGTGATTACCACAGGGCACAGAGAAACTTTTGTAGATATGTAGATTATGAATATATTCAATATCTTGAATGTGGTAATTATTGTATGGGATGTATACATTAGCAAACTTGTCAAGTTTTGAAAAATTTAAATAAATGAATGTTATTGTATGTTAATTATACCTAAATATTATATTAATTTTACCTAAAACCATATAGAATTAATATAGAGACATTAGCAGTCCTTTTTTTTTTTTCAGACGGAGTTTTGCCCTTGTCGCCCAGGTTGGGAGTGCAATGGCGCGATCTCAGCTCACTGCAACCTCTGCTTCCCAGTTCAAGCGACTCTCCTGCCTCAGCCTCCTGAGTATCTGGGATTACCGGTGCCTGCCACCATACCCGGCTAATTTTTGTATTTTTAGTAGAGACGGGTTTTCACCATGTTGGCCAGGCTGGTCTCAAACTCCTGACCACAGGTGATCTGCCCTCCTGGCCTCCCAGCAGTCCCATTTTTAACATAAATACAGGCAATAAAATTCTCTTTTAAAATAAGATATAGCTTAGCTGTGCTCTCTCTAATTGGAATTCCTATGTGAAAAATGTTAGAGAAAGCTGAGTATTGATAGACATTGTGTTCAGAAGTGAGGTTTAAAATAATGTTGGTTTGGAACTATTCTTTATACAGTTATTTTGTTAGATAATTTGAAGTTGTAATGAAAACAACAGATATAGTAGCTGTTCACCAATAGTGTACCACATTTTGTGGAAGGAGACACATGCCATTATAATCTAATACTTGGTCATGAAGAAACTACAAAAATGTCATCATGATAGTAAGTCACCCATGCTTTTTGGACAAGCTGCAATCTCTGGTTTCTTTTAAAAATTTAGTCCTTAAAGGAGTGTTTCCCAATTGTTTTCTTACTCATTACCAGTTTTAAAGGTGTAAATAGCTTACACACTCATAAATTTTTCAAAGTTCAACTGTTTCTGCTCTATTGAGATACACAGATATGTTAATCCTTAATTGACAACTTACCACAGGCCAAAATTTAGTACACTTCAGTAGTATTTATGGTTTGATTTATAAAACCAATGTTCCGTTTATTTTACAAATAGTCAATAATATTATAACAACAGTGAATATGATACTAAAGCTACCTCTCTTGGATTGTATAGGTTTCAGAAATAGTGGAAGTGTTCACCACTTTGGGAATTACTTTGTGGTCAGTTGTTCAGAAGTTATTACAGTTAATAAATATATTTACTTCTATAACTACATGATTACTCTTAGCTACATAAACCCCTGTATTGTAGGTTTCTATGTAAATCTATATTTAATCTAACTTTAATCTTTATACTTGCATATACAAAGCATACTAAAAATCTGGGACAATTGAGTAACTTCAATAAAATGGATAAACAGACATTTTAGTTTCTATAATATATACTATTAATTGACACAATAAGTTTCATTCATTTATTTGTAGTTATGTATACATCAGAGGGTAGATAAAGGGAACATGAATTACTGAATACTTGCCTCAAACTCCAACTTACTCTATATAAGCTTGACTTTTTTACTTTAAATGTTAATTGTTTTAACATGTTAAGTATGCTTTTACCTGAGAAATTGAGCAATCACAGAAGCACTAAGACAGTAGTGATCACATTCCAAATAGAGTGTGGGTATAAAATCTTTTCCTTATGCTGCCGGTTTATAGAGCTCATTTCCATGCCCTGTTACTCACTAATGTTATTATGGTTAAATTGGAATCTCGCTGGTGACAATCGCACTACATGAAATTTTTCCTTGTAATTATAATATTAGAAAAGGATATGTTGTGAAAACTATTAGCTTGATTAGTTAAAATTCTAAAATGTGTGCACTTGTTACATTAGCCACGTATTTGTGAAAAATAGTGTCTCTTAATATCAGATTAAAAGTTTAGATCTTGTATTCTAACCAAAACAGATTAAGACCTAACTGACATATATGCATTATCCTTCTGAATGTTCCATTTCTGGCACCTTATTCTTATTTTGCCCCAGGAAAGGACAAATACTTTTTTTATAAACATGAAGGCATTTTTTAAATGGTCCTTCCTTTCAAATAACTGAAAAAGAACAGTTTTTCTGACTTTAAACTTGCATTTTAAGTTTGTGTTAGAGAAACATTATTCAGACCTTCAGCAGAGCACTGGCTACCAGGGATTTAGAAAATACCCTGCCAAGAGGGCAAAAATATGACAAGCTCTTTATTCTTCTAGAATGATTTTCAAATATTAGAGGTCCAAACAACAATTTGCAGAGCTGAATGGTATTTTTCTATTATCAATTTTCTTATATTCCTAGATAATTTTCTCCTCTATCATTTGCTTCATTTAGAGATCATCCATGGATTTCTACCTTATTAATATTACTATACTCTTCCATCTATACCCAACACCATCATAACAAATAAACAACAAACCAATGGGATAATAAGTAGAAAAAGCATGTAACTTTCTATCTACTCAAGGCCTGATATTAATGAGAAATCAAATAGAATTGACTTCCTGAAACATTTCTACTATCTCTGGTCCTGGCTGTGTTAACTGAGAAGTGCTCCTGAAAACAGGATTTATGTGCAAGTGATTTATTTGAGAAGTTGTTCCTGGAAGCATTAGTGTGGGATGAGGAATCCATGGGACAGGAAAGAGAAGCGATTAAGTAGAGGGTGGGGCCATCAGCCGATCACTGTTGTGGGCAAATGGAGCTCATTCCCAATGGTGATCTCTGGGAAATGGTAGAATTGATATCAGCAAACCACAGCTTTCAGGTCACGCCTGGCACATTGCCTGTTTATGTAGCCCCCATGCACAAAGGGCACCGCTCCCTAGCACTCTAGCACTGTGAGTTACGGAAAGCAAGCTAAGACATCCCCATTTGCCCGTTTCTCCCAGCACTTGCCTGTTTCTCCCAGCACTTGCCTCATCAGTCTATGACTCGCCTTACTGCTGCACAGGGCCCTTGCCAGCTGCCACCTTTGCATTGGTTGGAAACTTCTGGGCACCTAGCATTGGAATCTCAGTCTAGGTGGGAGTCAGGGACTCGGAAAGTTGCCTGATCACTGTCCAGCTGCCCAAATTGAGTTTGCAAAACTCTTCAGGAAAGAAAGAAGCACAAAGATCTGGGTATTCCTGGAGCACAGAATAAAACTGATAGGTGGAGAAGCAGCCACCACTTCCCACCCCCAGGTATTCCCTCTCTCTGGTTGATTGTTCTTCCTCTGGAAAATTTTTCCAGCTGGGCCAAAGCAGGCCCACCACGTGGGATGACACACCCCAGGAAAATGAAGCAGGGCATGAGTTTTCTGTCTTTTTACATAAAGTGACTGTACAATAGCCTCAATTTTGCCTCTTGGCAGATAGTACTTACATATTATCCAGCCTATGGAAGGCTAAACAATGGCTCCAAAGAGGTCTCATTCCTAATCCTCAGAATCTGTGAATATATTGCCTTCCCTGGCAAAAGGGACCTTACAGCTGCGATTCATTTGAAGATCTTGAGACGGAGAGATTATCCTAGATTATTCTATGTGTCCAATACAGTCGCAGAGTCCCTGTCAGAGGGAGGAAGGGAGTCAGACAGAGGAAGGCAATATGAACACAAAAATAGAGTCAGTAAAGGAGATAAAACACTATGCTGCTGGTTTTGAAGATAGATAAAGGATCACAATTCAAATAATAGAATTTGGCAAAGGCAAGGAAACAGGGCCCATCCTAGAACCTCCAGAAGTAACCAGCTCTACTGACAGTCTGATTTCAGCCAAATGAGAATGATGTTGGACTTCTGCCCTCCAGACAGGTAAGATAATAAATTTGTGTTGTTTTTATCAACTTATATTTGTGGTGGTTTGCCTCAGCTTCAATAAGAAACATAATCTAAAAGCTTTTTGGCTCCTAGTGTAAAATAATGCTTCCCAAATTTTAGCATATGTAGGGGCTACCTAAAGATTCACTTAAATCAGCTTCTGAAGCTCATCCACCAGATATTCCAATTCTGTAAGTCTAAGAGATGCCACTTGGATTTCTAAGAAGCCCTCAGCTAATATGACTGCTTTTAGGGTGTGGAATTGGAATAACCCTCAGGTAGAATGTACTTATAAGTTGTCCTATTTATGAGGCAAGGAAGCTGCTGTAATTTTTCTCTTACGCTGTCATTGGATAAGAGCTGCTCCCTGGGCATCCACTTGCTCAGCATTTCCAGCCTGCTTTCTAGGTAAGTGCTTCTGGCAAAGTCATCAGGGGGAGAGTTCCAGGTGCTTTCAGTAGCAAGATTTTCTGAATGCATGGAAGAGTGAGTGCCAAGGTGATATGGAAGAGTACACATAAACTGTCTTTGATCTCTTGTTGCATTACATATACATGGTGAAGAATGGACAGTTTTTCTCTATCTGAATCATGCTCTTTTAACAAATAATATTTGTTAATCCATATGTTTTAGGATGGTAGGAAGTCTACAGTCCTATTTTATTTACCTTTATTAATTGATCCTCATATCACTGGAGGTGTTGATTTTCTGAGATCATTCACTGTTTAATAATGCTCCTAGACTATGTGAAAGGCTAATGTTCTGTTTTGTAACACCTATTTTCTGTTGGCTATGCTGATTTTGTTTAATACATTGCTGTACCTCTACGTTGACTAGGCTTGTTTTCCAACAGTTTTCTCCAATTAGTTTCCCATGTTAACAATATTATTACCGGAAAATACCATTACATTCTTTTTCTCTGTATATATAAAGGCTAAACTATATTATATTTTCAAAATGAGAAAAGAACTTGAAATGATTCTTACCATAAGACCAACTATTATCTTCCCAAAGGGGAAAAAGAGCTTATACCAATAAACGAAAACAAAAAGTTGCCAGAAAGTACTGACATTGGGCATTAGAGAGCATGATGGACAGGGATTGAACCTTGCAGCTGAATGAGCGGGATAAATGATAACAAGCTTTAGCGATAGCAAGACTAAACAACAGGTCCACTAAGGAAAAATAAAATCTGAACATTGTATGTCAGCAATACACAAAGCCTCAGAACAGATTATCCAAGAATGTAACAAAGATGAAATTAGCATTAGTATCTCCAGAGCTTACAAACAACATCATAAAACCAAGATAAGCCATTTTGGTATGCATATAAACAGGCAATGCTAAAGCACTCATTTCTTAATTTAGAAATTGAGATTTAGTTTTAAAAGCTGTATGGATTAAATAAAGATAGAATTCTTTATTCCAATATGCCATATAGAAAATCTTAATGAACATAGCATGTAAAATAAGAAAGGAACTGGTTTTTGGAAAGGTGAGGACTAAATCCAAAACTGTCTTTAGAGTGTAAAAAATCAGTTTTTATAAGTGAGAAAGCTGTAATTATACCTTTATGCGATTATTGTCTTTAATCCAAAATGTGTTTGGGGTAAAGTTTTAAATGATGTACCAATATAAGAAATGAAGTTTTTTTAATTTGTTTTCAAATTTCAACTTTATCACAGTTCCATAGTATATTAATGTATAAAATTATAAAAGTATAATGACCTCAATTAATCATATGGTCACTGATTTTAAGCTTAGAAATGTAGTTATTTTTATAAATCAATATCCACAAAATACATTTTGTTTTGGTTTGCCATTTTGTCATATTAAAATTTTAAATCTTTTCTATCAAGGTCAAGGGAAAATAAGCAACGTGTAGCACAGATGACAAAAAAAAAACTCCAATGCAATAGAAATATGCATATGTATTGTATACATACACACATATATTTCTATTGTTACAAAATATAAATATATTATTACAAATATACATATATATACATAGATATACTTGTATCGTTACAAAATATATGCTAATTTATTATTTTTACTGGTAATAAAAAGGAATCCAGGGTCAATTCTATTTTCCCATAGAACAAACTTAGCTAAAACTTATGCACCACCAAGAATAAGCATTAATCACTTGATTAACATATTATTATATGTGATTTTAACAGTATATATTTTGTATTCAACCAGCTTATTGAAAAATAACTGTAACAAGTTTAACAGTAGCCCCCCAAAATTTATATCCACCTCAATCACAGAATGTGACGTTATTTGGAATAGTACTTCTACAAATGTAACTAAAGGATCAAGATGAGTTCATATTGGATTGAACTGGGCTTCAAGTCCAGTAAGAGTGTCCTTACAATAGACAGAAAAGAACATGCAAACATAGACAAGTGGACATGTGAAGAGAGAGTCAGACATTTAAGTGATGCATCTACAAGCCAAGGGATGCCAAGAATTGCTGGCTGCCCTTAGACTCTAGGGAGAGAGGCATACAACAGATTCTACCTTGGAGCCTCCAGAATGAGCTAAACCCGCAGAACACTTTGTTTCAGATTTCTGGCCCTCTGGAATGTAAGATAATACATTTATGTTATTAAAGTTATCTAGTTGGGGGTAATTTGTCGTGGCAGCACTAGAAAAGTAATATGTACTTAATAAAGAAAAATACAGAAACTCTAACTTTTATACTTTGATGAGAATAACTAGTACCTGAATCAGGAACATTACCAGCAATTGAAAGGGATACCACGTTGTAAAGGTATATGCACACAGACACACACACACACACACACAATTTTCATAGGCTAATGTACATTCAGCTTTGTAAACTCATTCAGTTTCCGAAAGTTATTGGAGTACATTATGCTCTCATCGGTAAACCACAATACAAATACGCAAGTTTCAGTTTATGTCTTTGCCAATACTTAATATTTTTTGCACGCTTTATAATTAGGTGTTCTAATGAGGGTAATGACATCTAATTGTGATTTTAATTTTTATTTCCATAATTATTAATAAGGTGGAACACCTGGCAATGTGTTCATTGATCATTAGAATTGATATTTTTATGAAAGTAATCAGTTCAATTATTCTTTTTCCTTTTAGGTTGTTATCTGTTTTACTGAACTTTAGAAGTTCTTTGTACATTTCACATAATAATACTTTTAGATGAATATGCTACAAATGCCTTCTCCCAATCTGGCTTAAATTTCCACTCTCATTTTGATGACTTTTAATAATATTATTAATTTTAATGAATTACAATGTATCAGTCTTTCTCTTATGTTTAATTCCTTATATGTCTTATTTTAAAATATCTTTGGCTACTACAATATCATAAATATACTCCCACATTCACATATAAGGTTTTACTGTTTCACCTTTTGCAATTAGATATAGAATCCATCTAGATTTAATTTTTGTGTATGGTAAGTCAACACACACACACACACACACACACACACATATATATATTCAATTGTCCCAACATTATTTTGTAAAGCTAACCACTTACTTTCTGCACTAAACAATCATTAATATCATAAATCAAGTAACTATATACATGTGAATGTTTCTGAAATTGTCTCCCATGCAGAATATTACATAGTCTTAAATACTGTCACTTTATAATATATAATACATAGTAGTTTTAGCCTTCACTTTGTTGTTCTTAAAATTACTTTGGCTTACACTTGCCCCTTTGAATTCTAGCATATATTTGGCAATCAGCCTGTCAATTCAATAAAGAAAGAAGGGAGATGAAAAAAAAGGAAAGGAAAGGAGAAGAAAGGAAAGGGAATGGGAAGAAAGGAAAGAAAAGAGAAGGGAAGGGAAGGAAAGGGGAAAGGGGAGTAAACAGGAAAGGAAAGCAGAAGAAAGAAAATGTCATATTTTAACAAAGAATTCATGACTAAGACCCCAAAAGCACAAGCAACAAAAACAAAAATAGACAAATAGTACATAATTAAGCTAAAAAGCTTCCACACAGCAAAAGAAATGATCAAGAGAGTGAACAAACAACCTGCAGAATGGGAGAAAATATTTTAAAAATGTGCATCCAACAAGGGTCTTATACGCAGAATATATATAGAACTCAATTCAACAACAAAAATTAACAGTTAATCCCATTAAAAAGTGGGCAAAGTATATGAATAGATATTTTTGAAAAAAAAAGACATGCAAATTGTCAACAGGTATGCGAAAAAATGCTCACCATCACTATCATCAGATAAGTGCAAATTAAAACCACAACAAGATATCATCTTACCCCAGTCATAATGGCTATTAGTAAAAAGACAAAAGTAACACCTTGGCAAGGGTGTGGAAAAAAGAAAACTCTTAAACAGTGCTGATGGGAATGTAAATTCATGCAACCTCTATGTAAAACACTATGGCAATTTCTCAAATAATTAAAAATAAACCTACCATTTGATCCAGAAATCTTGCTAGAATCTATCAACTCAAAGAAAAAGAAATTATTATATTAAAAAATCTGCATTTGTATAAATTTCACAGCACTATTTACAATAGCAAATATATGGAATCAACTTAAGTGTTCATCAATTGATGGTTAGATAAAGAAAAGATGGTACACATACACCATGGAATACTATTCTCCCATGAAAAATGGAATCGTCTTTTGCAGCAACATGAATGGAACTGAAGACCATTATCTCAAGTGAAACAAGTCAGACACAGAAATATAAATATTTCATGTTCTCACAAGTCAGAGCTAAATAATGTATACACATGAATCTAGAGTGTGGAATGATAGACAATGAAGACTCAGAAGGGTGTGGGGGTGGGAGACGGGATGGATAATGAGAAATTACTTAATGTGTACAACATACATTATTTGAATGATGGATACCCTAAAAGCACTGACTTCACTGTAATACAATTGATGCATGTAACAGAATTTCACTTGTATCCCATAAATTTACATGAATTTTGAAACATGCATTGAACAGTAGATAATTATGAAGAGTGCTGGCATCTTTTGAAAATTGAATCATCCAATTCATAAATTTAATATATCCTCTGCTTATTTAGATATTCTTTGATGTTTAGTAGTAATACTTATATTTTCTGATGGAATTATTGATGGAATATTTATATAAAATTTGATTCTATCAATTTTTTAAAATTTGCTTCTATCAATTTTTAAAAATTTGCTTCTAAATTTTAGTAGTTTATTGACTATTTTGGATTTTTTGAGTATATAACTATGTCATCTGAAAACAGATGCAATTATATTTCATCTTCTTCACTCTCTTTTGTTGCTGGATTTCCCAAAACATATGCTAAATAGAAGTGAACAGTGAACAACCTTGTCTCATTGTCAATTTCAATGTGAAATTCATTATAAAATATCACATTTTCTATATAATTATTTAAGATATTCCTTATCAGAATAAAAAGTTCTTAGATATACATCATATAAGAGTTTCTGTTATAATTTTTTATGAAATATATATCTACATTTATGAGATTGTCATTTAATTTTTTTGTTTTGTTTATTAATATAGTTAATTACATTCATTGATTTCCAAATATTAAACTACACTTGCATTACTAGAATAATGTCAGTTTGGGAATTACATGTTATTCTCTTTGAATATCTCTGAATTCTACTTGTTTTAATTAGGTTTTATATCATCTATAATGATGATAGGAATTACTATATAGTTTTCCTTTCCTATTAGTAATGTTTTGGTAGCAAAGTTATACTGGCTTTATGTAATGAGCCTGGAGGTGCCCCCCTCCCTTAGTTTTCTTCTGTTATTTCTTATTTCTTCCCCAAATGTTTAGAAGAATTTACTCTGAAAGCCATCTGGACATTCCTGTGGTAAGATTTTATTTCAGATTCAATCTCTTTATTAGATATAGGACTATTTAGATTTTCTATATCATTACATAAGTTATTTTAACATTCTTTATTATCTGTTTTACATTTGAAGGCACCATAGTGGTGTCACATTTCAGTTGCTACTATTAGTAAATTCAGATATCACTCATTTTTTTAATAAATATTAATAGACTTTTCGAAGAACCATCTTTTATCATTATTTTTTATTGTACGTCTGTTTTCTGGTTAGTCAATTTCTGCTATTATATTTAATTTGTCTTTAATTTTACTTGTGTTAAGTAGAGATTGGTATGCGTTTTGATTCCTGAGATGTACACATAATTTTTCAGTCATCACTAATATATAAATTGAGACTCTAAAGTTTACAGTAACTTTTGGATGGTTCATTTAATATTTTTCAATTTAAAATATTTTTTTCTTATTTTAATTGTGATTCATTTTCTAATCTATGAGTTATTTAATATAAATTACTATTCGATTTCAAAATGTTTGGAGATTTTATTGATTATTTTTATATCCATATTAATTTCATGTGGTTAGAGAGTGTAACTCTGAATTGATTCAGTACTATAAAATTCATTGATTCTTCAATATCATTAAAATGGCCATACTGGCCAAAGCAATTTATAGATTCAATGCTATTGCTACTAAACTACCAATGATATTCTTCATAGAACTAAGAAAAACTATTTTAAAATTCATATGGAACTAAAAAGGGCCCCATATAGCCAAGGCAATCCTAAGCAAAAAGAGCAAAGCTGGTGGCAACACTCTACCCAACTTCAAACTTTACTACAGGGCTACAGTAACCAAAACAGCATGACACAGGTATGTAGAGAACCCAGAAATAAGGTAGTACACCTGCAACTGTCTGATCTTTGACAAAACTGACAAAAACAAGCAATAGGCAGAAGACTTCCTATTCGATACATGGTGTTGGGATAATCAGCCAGCCATATGCAGAATATTGAAACTAGACCTCTTTCTTACACCATATACAAAAACCAACTCAAGATGGATTAAAGACTTAAATGTAAAACTCAAAACTATAAAAACCCTGGAAGGCAACCTAGGTGATACCATTCTGGACATAGGAATGGGCAAAAATTTCATCACAAAGATGCCAAAAGCAGTTGCAACAAAAGCAACAGAGCTTCAGTACAACAAAAGAAACTATCGGCAGAGTAAACAGCCTACAGAATGGGAGAAAATTTTTGCAAACTACGCATCTGACAAATGTCTAATATCCAGCATCTGTAAGGAACTTAAACCAATTTACAAAAAAAAAAAAAAGTAACCACATTAAAAAGTGGACAAAGGACATGTACAGACTCTTTCCAAATGAAGACATCCATGGAGCAAACAATCATACAAAAAAAACCTCCGCACCACTGATGATTAGAGAAATGCAATGAGACACCATCTTATACCAGTCAGAATGGCTATTACTAAAAAGTCAAAAAATAACAGATGCTGGTGATGTTGTGGAGAAAAAGAAGCATTTATACACTGTTAGCGGGAATGCAAATTTTTTCAGTCACTGTGGAAAACAGTGTAGCGATTCCTCATGGACCTAAAATAGAAATAGCACTTAACCCAGAAACCCATTACTAGGTATATACCCAAAGAATATAAACTGTTCTGTCATAAAGACACATGCACGTATATGTTCATTGGAGCACTATTCACAACAGCAAAGACATGGAATAAACCTAAATGCCCATCAATGGTAGACTGAATGAAGAAAATGTGGTACATATAAACCATGGAGCTGTCTTAAAAATATGGTATCATGTCCTTTGCAGGAACATGGGTGGAGCCGGAGGCTATTATCCTTAGCAAACTGACTCAGGGACAGAAAACCAAATGCCGCATGTTCTCACTTACAAGCGGGAGGTAAATGATGAGAACACATGGACATACAGAGAAGAATAACAGGCACTGGGGCTTATCAGAGGGTGGAGGGTAGAAGGAGGGAGAGGTACAGGAAAAAAAAACTAATGGGCACAAGGCTTAGTACCTAGGTTATGAAATAATCTGCACAACAAACCCCACGACTCGAGTTTACCTGTATAACAAACCTGCACATGTAACCCTGAACTTAAAATGAAAGTTAAAAATTTAAAGAAGATATTTATTGATTCTTGATTTATGATGCAGACTATAGTAAATGTGCCATGAGAACTGTAGGCAATATGATTTCTATTTTCTTTATATCGTGTTTTATTGTTATTTTATTCATTTCTTAATGGTGTTTTTCAGGCTTTCTATATTCCTACAGATTTTTTTGTGTATTTTTCATCAGAGAATGAGAAAACTTTTTAATCTTTCACTAAGATTGTGAATTGGGCTATCTCTTTTTAGCTGTGATAATTTTTGCTGTATACATTTTGAAACTCTTTTATCACGTGACTACTTGTTTATATTTGTTATATCTTACTTATGAACTCACCTATTTTTGAACATCTGTTTTTCATTTTCTTAACCTTTCTGACATAAAGTCAATTTTGTCTAACATTTGTATATCCATATAAGTTGTCTTTTGGCTTCTGTGTTTATTGTGTATATTTTTATATCTTTTAATATCAACCTTTCTGTTCTCTTATATTTATAGTGTTCTATTATAAGAAATATGCAACTTATTTGTTTTAAGAAAGTCTGAGAATTTTTCCCCTTTAATTGGAGTTTTCAAGCTATTAGATTTAACATAATTGCTGATTATATTTACATCTGCCATCTTACTATTTGATTTTAATTATCCCTTCCCCATTTTTAATATGTTTTATGGTATTTTTAACTAAAATTTTTATTTTTCATTGAAAAATTTTTATGGAAAAATTTTTGAAACATTTTTAGGTTTCAGATGACATGATTTCCCTCTTGGGAAGAGTTATCTTATCCCCTGGTTGAAAGCTAAATGGAAAGATCCCTTCAATTCAAACAGCGAGTGAGCTGAATGGAGGTAGTGTTTCTGAATTTGTAAAGTTCAAACTATATCATGTTTTCTTTCAATTAAGCTTTCTCAAGTGGAAGTCTTGAAATTTTACTAGAATACTTCATTTAGGTAGGTCTTGAACGCCAATATTTATCCCCTTAGCAGTCTGAGGCTACTAAAATAAATGAATAGTCATAATAACTCACAAACAAAAAATTCTACTCTATTTTTGCTTTCTATTAGCCTCACAAAGCTTAAAATGTTGGTTAATGGCTTCAGGGGAAAATAATTAAGTCTAAGAACTTCAATGCTTCATAACTGCCTTCTTTTAGGAATCTTGGTCCTTTAGATGCTTGCTGTCTCAGAAACTATCCTATGATTCTAAATAGACCATAACCAGAAACAGGAATTCACAAATAATTTTTATTCCATGCTTCTGATTTTTTTATAAATGTTTCTGTAAAAGAACTATTCTAAACACATATTTCAGTGAAAATAAATTGAAGGCTGGCCTACAAGAGATAACAGTCTTGAAATCATTTAATCATATTTCAATCTGCAACACAAAGGCCAAAAATATTGCCACTCTTTTGTGCCTTGAGTCAAAGTTTGCTAATCAAATTCTGTCTAAATGAAGTAAATAATTGATGCTTAAGAGGTTACCTCCTTGGAGGCATTTTAACCAATTATATGAATTATTACAATAAAACTACAAAAACTATATTTCTACTTGGGAATATTGCTCTTTCATTATTCTCCTTCCTTTATATTCAACAACTCTCCTTTTCCATGGAAGTGTCCTATTAACATTTAAGTATCACAAGCTTCTCTCATTTAAAAAATAAAGTATTCTCTCCAGACCCTTTATTTTTCTTCAGTGGTGCAGCTCTTCTTTTAAAACCAAATGTCTTCAAATAGAAGCATGCAATCCCTCTCTTATTCCTCAATTCTTACTCAATGCAAAGTGCACTAAAGGCACCAAGGACTTCCCCCTCTTAATCCATAGCAATTCTTCATTCACTGTAGCCCTCTTTTAAGCAGCCAAAGTTATTGACTATTGACTCCTGGGAATGCCATTTTTTCCCTAACTTCAGCGTTGCTTTTCTTCTGGTTTTCCTTTGACCTATCTGGCTACGCTTCCTCAAATTCTTTTGCAGGCTTTTCATCTTCGGCATTTCTCTTAAACATTAGTGTCTACCAAATTTCTCTCTTATACTTTATTCTAGTCATATTTAATAAAATATATTTAAATGATTTCATCACAAAATATCATTCATTCTGAAACCTAAAACTCAGAGCTTTCTTCAACCTCAAATCCACATATTCACTGATTACTGGATGGCACAATTTAAATGCCCCATTAACCTCAAATTTAACACATCACAAGCTGAACTCACTAATTCCCCCCCCCACCCCCGCTAACTTACTCATCTGTCTGCACTTTCAATTTAAGTAAATGACTACACCTAGTTATCCAAGGAAACTATTGCTTCCAATTAATTACCAAAATCTAGTCATTGTATTTCCCTAAATGTTTCTTGAGATCTTCACCATCTCCACTGCCATTATTCTAGGGCATGCTATAATTATTTCCCTTTAAGATCATGGCAAATTTTTCTAGTTAATTTTGCTGCATCAATTTTTATCTTCCTAAAATTTATTCTACTCTATGAGGCCAAAGTGACATTTTAAATATTTGAATTGAGGCTGAGCCACCGAAGATGGCTCACTACAGATGTTAAATGTCATTTCTCCTCAGAAAGAAGATCAAAATTACAGGTGAATGGTCACTATCCAAATGGAAACCTGAAGAAATAGAGCCAGGACCTGTCAGAGAGCCCACAGGAAGAAGCCAGGGTACAGAAGAAGAAAGTAGCAAACCTCTGGCAAAGACTGACTTGAGGAGCTCAGAGTCCCACAGAAGGTTTTGGTGAGGGGTCCTTCTCTGCTCTCCTCACCCTTGTGACAAATTGTTGATTACCAAATTGTCAGAGGCCTTATGCCTTTGCAACAACAGGCAACACTGCCGAAGCAATTTGGGAGCTTCTGAGGGTCAGGACGCTGAGTGGCCAGTCTGCGCTAATGCACCTGCACTTCCCTCAGGCCCAAATTGAGATGGCACGTGCCATATTGGTTGTGCACCCATTGTGGGCAACTGCCTGCTTGGGGAACCTCAGCTCTTATGTCACTGCACTAACAGATCTCCAGCAAACATACCCTAGAACCTGTTTTGATTTTGTCAACTACAGGGGACTTGCAGGTCCATGGGTTCCCCACAGATCTAGCCCTTGGCATGCCCCCCCCACCCAGGAGAGGGGAAAATTCAGTCTTCTAAATGCAACCCTAGGAGATGGAAAAATGCAGCCTTGAGACAAAAGAAATGCAGGAATGGTGCCAATTACTAAAGGGGGGCAACACCCACGGCCAGGAAAAGAAATAGACAGGGTGGGAGGGGGGTGATTTCCCACTCCTTCTGTCCACTGTTGTTGATACAGCAGGGGCTTTCCCACCTGCAGTCTCATGCATACACCCTTGGAGTCAGCCCCGCTAGTGCTTTTTGCAGTGGCTGCACCCTGTTGTAAGTGAGCCATACCACCCAGGCATGCACAAAAAACAGGGCCCGCCTCTTCCTCCTTAAACAGAGTGGTGGCATCCCAGCAATGGTGGGCAAACAAGCCACAGCTGTCTGCTCTGGACAGAGAGAAGTTCTTCTCTGAGCCCATTTGAATGGTAGCCACCAGAGGGGCATTTTTGAGAACGTCAATTGCACAGCAACAAGGAACCCTTCAGCCATCATTAAAAGCTCCCTGAGGCTTCACCAGAAGCTGTGCAGATGCTGGTGTCATGCTTGTACAACTACAGAACCGTAAGCCAAACAAACCTATTTCTGAAAATAAATTATTTTGTCTCAGGTATTCCATTTTGGCAGGGTAAAATGAACTAATACAGTATCCAAGGACAATGCTGAAGAAAAATTCATAAAGGCAGATAAAGAGAAGAGTCCAATCACCTATGAAGGGAATCCCATCAGATTAAGAGTGAAATTCTCAGCAGAAACCTTAAGAGCCAGAAGAGATTGAGGGCCATTTTTAGTCTTCTAAAAAAAAAAAAAAAAAATTCAAGCCAAGAATTTTATATCCTGTCAAACTAATCCTCATAAACAAGAAGTAGTCTTTCCCAGACATGTAAACATTAAGGAACTTTGTCACCATTATGCTGGTCCTAAAACAAATGTTCCAATGAATTCTAAATATGGAAAACAAAACACACATAAATAAAATATTCAGAGATCCAATAATGCAATTACACAACTGAGATTACAAAGCAACTAGCTGACAGCACTATGATGGAAACAAAACCTCACATATCAATATTAACCTTGTATGTAAACAGCCAAAATATTCCACTTAAAAGATGTAGATTGGAAAATTAGATTTTTTAAAAGACCCAACCATCTGCTTCCTACAAAAAATGCAGCTAACGTGTAAAGACAGTCACAGGTTCAAAATGAGGGGTAGAAATAGATGTATTGTGCAAATCAAAACAGAAAAGAGCAGGGTTTGCTAACCAGCAATAGTAAATAAAAATAAAAAAAGACAAAGAAGGGTATTAAATAATAATAAAGATTTTAGTTCAACAATCCAACAAGATGACTTAACTGTTCTAAATATATATGTACCCCACATTGGAGCAACTAAATTCATAAAAAAATTTCTTCTTGGCATTCTAAAAGACTTAGACAACCACACAATAAGAGTCAGAGAATATAACACGTCACTTATAGCATTAGACAGATCATCAAGGCAAAAAACTAACAAAGAAATTCTGAACTTAAATTTGACACTTGACCAATTGGACCTAATAGACATCTATAGAACACTCCAACAAACAACCACAGAATATACATTCTTCTCATCTGCACACAGAATGTATTTGAAGATCAATCATATGCTCAGTCATAAAGCAAGCCTCAATAAATTTTTTAAAAATGAAATTATATCAGACACACTCTCAGACCACAGGGCAATAAAAATAAAAATTAATACCAAGAAGACTTTCCAAAACTGTAGTTTTGGAAATTAAACAGCTTACTCCTGAATAGCTCCTCTGGAAACATCAAAATTAAGGCAAAAATAAAAAAAATTTTTTTGAAATTAATTAAAATAAGGATAAAACGTAACAAAATCTCTGGGATTCAGCCAAAGCAATCTTAAGAGGAAAATGTATTAGCCCTGAATGTCTTATCAAGAAGTTACAAAGATCTCAAATTAACAATCTAACTTTGCAACAAAGGAACTAGAAAAGAAATAATATACCAACTCCGAAGGGAGCAGAAGCAAACAAATAACTAAAATTAGAGAAAAGCTTAATGAAATTGAGATGCAAAAATAAGATCAACTTTCGTTTCAAGGTTTTGTTCTTAGAAAAAGTAAATAAGATGATAGATCACTGCCTAGACTAACAAAGAAAAAGAAAGAGAATATCCAAGTAAGAACAATCAGAAATGACAAAGGCTACATTACAATTGTTCCTACAGTAATACAAAAGATCCTCAGAGAATGCTATAAACAACTTTATCCACACAAATTAGAAAATATAAAGGAAATAGATAAATTCCTGAAAGCAAACAATCTTTGAAGACTCAATCAGGAAGAGCTTGAAACTGTGAATAGATCTATGTTAACTTCTGAAATTGTTATCGTCTGTTCAGGGTATCTACTTCTTCCTGATTTAAGCTAGCAGGGTTGTATTTTTCCAGGAATTTATACACCTCTTCTAGGTTTTCTAGTTTATGTGCATAAAGGTGTTCATAGTAGCCTTTAATAATCTTTTGTATTTCTGTGGAGTCAGTTGTAACATCTCCTGTTTCTTTTCTCATTGAGATTATTTGGATTTCTCTCCTTTTTTCCTTGGTTAGTCTTGCTAACGGTCTATCAATTTTATTTATCTTTTTAAAGAACCAGCTTTTTGTTTCATTTATCTTTTGTATTTTTTTTTGTTTCAATTTCATTTAGTTCTGCTCTGATCTTGGTTATTTCCTTTTTTCTGCTGGGCTTGGGTTTGGTTTGTTCCTGTTTCTCTAGTTCCTTGAGGTGTGACCTTAGAATGTCTGTGCTCTTTCAGTCTTTTTGATGTAGGTGTTTGAGGCTATGAACTTTCCTCTTAGCTCCACCCTTGTAACTCAGAGGTTTTGATGGGTTGTGTCATTATTGTCATTCAGTTCAAATTATTTTTTAATTTCCATCTTGATTTTGTTTTTAACCCAATGGTCATTCAGGAGCAGGTTATTTAATTTCCATGTATTTGAATGGTTTTGAAGGATCCTTTTGGAGTTGATTTCCAGGTTTATTCCACTGTGGTCTGAGAAAGTGCTTGATATAATTTCAATTTTCTTAAATTCATTGAGGCTCGTTTTGTGGCCTATCATATGCACTATTTTGCAATAAGTTTCATGTGCAATAATAAGCAATGAGATTGAAACAGTAATTCAAAAATTACCAACAAAAAAGTCCAGGACCAGATGGATTCACAGCAGAATTCTATCAAACATTCAAAGAATAATTGGTACCAATCCTATTGAAACTATTCCACAAGATTGAGGAAGAGGGAACCCTACTTAATTCATTCTATGAAGCAAGAAATGCCCTAATACCAAAACCAGAAAAGAACATAGCCAAAAAATAAAACTACAGTCCAATAACCCTGATGAACATAGATGCTAAAATTCTTAACAAAATACTAGCTGCCTGAATCCATCAACATATCAGAAAGATAACCCACCATGATCAAGTGGGTTTCATACCAGGGATACAGAGATGGTTTAACATACACAAGTCAATAAATGTGATATACCACAAAAACAGAGTTAATAACAAAAATGACATGATCATCTCAATAGATGCAGAAAAACTATTTGACAAAATCCAGCATCCCTTTATGATTAAAACTCTCAGCAAAATCAGCATAGAAGGAACAAACCTCAACGTAATAAAAGCCATCTATGACAAACCCACAGCCAACATAATATTGAATGGGGAAAAATTGAAAGCATTCCCTCTTAGAACTGGAACAAAACAAAGATTCCCACTCTCACCACTCCTCTTCAACATAGTACTGGAAGTCCTAGCCAGAGCAATCAGACAAGAAAAAGAAATAAAGAGCATCCAAATTGGTAAAGACAAGACAAACTGTCACTGTTTGCTGATGATATGATTGTTTGTCTCAAAACCCTAAAGACTTCTCCAGAAAGCTCCTAGAACTGATAAAATAATTCAGCAAAGTTTCTGGAGACAAGATTAATGTATGCAAATTAGCAGCTGTTCTGTACACCAACAGCGACCAAGTGGAAAATGAAATCAGGAACTCAACCCCTTTACAATAGCTGCAAAATAAATAAATAAATAAAATACTTAGCAATATACCTAACCAAGGAGGCAAAAGACCTCTACAAGGAAAACCACAAAACACTGCTGAAAGAAATTATAGACAAAACAAAAAAATGGAAACACATCCCATACTCATGGATGGGTAGAACCAATATTGTGAAAATGATCATACTGCCAAAAGCAATCTACAGAGTCAATTCAGTCCCCATCAAAATACCACCATCATTCTTCACAGAATTAGAAACAAAATTCTAAAATTCATATGGAACCAAAAAACAGCCCACATGGCCAAAGCAAGACTAAGCAAAAAGAACAAATCTGGAGGCATCACACTACCTGATTTCAAACTATACTATAAGGCCATAGTCACCAAACAGCATGATACGGCTATAAAAATTGACACAAAGACCAATGGGACAGAATAGGAAACCTAGAAATAAACCCAAATTCTTACAGCTAACTGATCTTTGGCTAATCAAACCAAAACATAAAGTGGGGAAAGGACACCCTTTCAACAAACAGTGCTGAGATAATTGGTTAGCCACATGCAGGAGAATGAAACTAGATCCTCATCTTTCACCTTACACAAAAATCAACTCAAGATGGATTAAGGTCTTAAATCTAAGACCTGAAACTATAAAATTTCGAGAAGATAATGTTGGAAAAGGCCTTTTAAATATTGGCTTAGGCAAGGATTTCATGAACAAGAACCCAACAGTGAATACAATAAAAACAAAGATAAATAACTTGGACTTAATTAAACTAAAGAGATTCTGTATGGCAAAAGGAATAACCAGCAGAGTTAACAGACTGCCCACAGAATGGGAGAAAATCTTCACAATCTCTACATCTGACAAAGGACTAATATCCAGAATCTACAATGAAATAAAAAATCAGCAAGATAAAAACAAATAATCCCATCAAAAAGTGAGCTAAGTATGTGAATAGACAGTTCTCAAAAGAAGATGTACAAGTGGTCAACAAACATATAAAAAATGCTCAACATCACTAATGATCGGGGAAATGCAAATCAAAACTAAAATGATATATATCCTTACTCCTGCAAGAATGGCCATAATCAAAAAATCAAAAAACCATAGATGCTGGCATGGATATGGTAATCAGGGAACACTTCTACACTGCTGGTGGGAATGTAAACTAGTAAAACTACTGTGGAAAACAGTGTGGAGTTTCCTTTAAAAACTAAAAGTAGAACTACCATTTGATCCAGCAATTCCACTACTGGGTATCTACCCAGAGGAAAAGAAGTTATTATACAAAAAAGAGACTTGCACATGCATGTTTATAGCAGCAGAATTTGCAATTGTAAAATTGTGGAACCAACCAAAATGTCCGTCAATCAATGAGTGGATAAAGAAACTGTGATATACTACTCAGCCATAAAAAGGAATGAAAAAATGAAAAAACGGCATTCACAGTGACCTAGATGAGATTGGAGACTTTTGTTCTTAGTGAAGTAACTCAGGAATGGAAAACTAACCATCATATGTTCTCACTGATACGTGAGAGCTAAGCTATGAGGACATAAAGGCACAGAATGATACAATGGACTTTGGGGACTTTAGGTGAAGGGTCGGGGGAAGTGAGGGATAAAAGGCTACAAATAGGGTTCAGTGTTTACTGCTCAAATCATGGGTGCACCAAAATCTCAAAAATCACCACTAAAGAACTTACTCATGTAACCAAACACCACGGGTACCCCAATAACCTAAGGAAAAATAAAATTTAAGAAAAAACTTCTGAAATTGAATCCACAATAAATAACCCACCAACCAAAAAAGCCCTGGACTAGATAAATTCACAGCCTAATTCTATCAGACTTAAAAAGAAGAACTGATACCAATCCTACTGAAACTATTGCAAAAAGTCAAGGAAGAGAGGCTCCTCCCTAACTCATTCTATGAAGCCAGCATCAGAATGATACTAAAACCTAGTGGAGATACGACAACAACAAAAAACTTCAGGCCAGTATCTCCCATGAGCACAGATGCAAATTCCTCAACAAAATATTAGCAAACTAAATCCAGCATCATATCGAGAAGTTAATAGACCACAATCAAGTAGGCTTTATTCCTGCAATGCAAGGCTGATTCAACATATACAAATCAATAAATGTGATTCATAAAGAGAATGAAAAGCAAAAACCATGTGATCATCTCAATAGAAGCAGAAAAAGTTCTCAATAAAATTCAACATTACTTCATGATGAAAACTCTCAACAGACTAAGCATCAAAAGAACATACCTCAAAATAATATGAGCTATATATGACAGATCAACAGCCAACATCATACTTAATGGGCAAAAGCTCAAACTATTCCCCTTGAGAAATGGAACAGGACAAGGATACCTACGCTCACCACTCCTATTCAACATAGGAAGCCCTAGCCAGAGCAATCAAGCAAGAGAAAAAATAAAAGACATTCAAATAGGAAAAGAAGTAAACATCTCTTTTTGCTGATGATGTGATTCTATACCTAGAAAACCGAAAATGCTATGGCAAACCCTACTAGAATGATAAATGACTTTAGTAAAGTTTCAGAATACAAAATCAATGTACAAAAATTCAAAACATTTCTATACATTGGCAAGATCCAGGCTGAGAGTGAAATCAAAAACACAATCTCACTTACAATAGCCACAAAGAAAATAAAATACTTAGGAATACAACTAACCAAGGAAGGTCTCTATAAGGAGAACTGCAAAATACTGTTGAATGAAATCAGAGACAATACAAATGTAGAAACATTCCAAGATCACGAGTTGGAAGAATCAGTATTATATAAATGGCCATTCTGCCCAAAGAAATTTACAGATTCAATGCTTTTCCTGTTGAAATACCAATATCATTCATAGAATTGGGAAAAAAATTCTAAAATTCATATGAAACCAAATGAGAGCCCTTACGAATAGCCAATGCAATCCTAAGCAAAAAGAACGAAGCCAGAAGCATCAAACTACCTGACTTCAAATGATACTATAAAGCCATAGTAACAAAATAGCTTGGTACTGGTATGAAAAGAGACACATGGACCAAGGGATCAGAATAGAAAACTTAGAAATAAAGCCACCTACCTGCAACCATCTGATCTTCAACAAGGCTGACAACAGCAATAATGGAGAAAGGACTCCCTTTTCAATAAATAGTGCTAGGATATTTGGCTAGCCACATGTAGAAAATAGAAGAAGCTGGATCCCTCCCTTTCACCATATAAAAAATTAACTCAAAATGGATTAAAGATTTAAATGTAGGACCATAAACTGTAAAAATCCTGGAAAACAACCTAGGAAATACGCCAGCATTGGCAAAGAATTTTTGGTTAAGTCCCCAAAAGCAATTGCAACAAAAACAAAAATAAACAAGTGGGACTGATATAGTTTGAATATTTGCCCCCACCCAAATCTCATGTTGAATTGTAATCGCCAATGCTGGAGTTGGGGCCTAGTGGGAAGCATTTAGATCATGGTGGCAGATCCCTCATGACTTGGTGCTGTCTTCGTAATAGAGTTCTTATGAGATCTGGTCATTTAAAAGTGTGTGGCACCTCCCCTTTCACTCTCTCTCTCTTCCTTCTGCTCTGGCCATATCACATGCCTGCTCCTCCTTCACTTTCTGTCATGATTATAAGCTTTCTGAAGCTTCCCCAGAAGCTGAGCAGATGCCAGCACCATGCTTCCTGTACAGCCTGCAGAATTGTGAGCTATTTAAACCTCTTCTCTTTATAAATTACCCAGTCTCAGGTCTTTATTTCAATGCAAGAATTGCCTAATACAGGGACCTAATTAAACTTAGTAGCTCTGCACAGCAAAGGAAACTATCAACAGAACAAATAACCGAGAGAACGGGAGAAAGTATTAGCAAATGATGGATCTGACAAAGGACTAATATCCAGAATCTATAGAAAATCTAAACAAATCACAAGCAAAAAATAAATAGCCCTATTAAAAAAAATTGGCAAATGACATAGGAAGACAATCCTCAAAAGAAGACATTCAAGTGGCCAACAAATATACAAAAAAAATTCTCAGCATCACTAATCATCAGAGAAATGCAAATCAAAACCACAATGAGATACCATCTCACACCAATCAGAATGGCTATTATCAAAGTCAGAAAACAACATGCTGTTGAGTCTGTGGAGAAAAGGGAATGCTTATACACTATTGGTGGGAATGTAAATTGGTCCAGCCACCGTGGAAAGCAGTCTAGATATTTCTCAAAGAATTTAAAACAGAGGTACCATTTGAAGGAGCAATCCCATTGCTGGATATATATCCAAAGGAAAATAAATAATTCTACCAAAAAGACACATGCATGTTTATGTTCATCACTGTGCTATTCACAGTAGCAGAGACATGGAACCAACCCAGGTGGCCATCAGTGGTAGATTGATTTTTTTTTATGTAATATATTTACACTGCAAAATACCGCTCAGCCATAAAAAGAATAAAACCATGTATTTTGCAGCAACATGAATACAGCTGGAAGCCATAATCCTAAGTGAATTGACACAGGAACAGAAACCAAACACAGCATGTTCTCACTTATAAGTGGAAGCTAAACACTGAGCATACATAGACATAAATATGGGAACAATACACTCTGTGGACTACTAGAGGGTGGAAGGAGGGGTTGTGAGTTTAAAACCTTCCTATTGGGCACTATGGTCACTACCTGGGTGACAGGATCCGTACCCCAAACCTCTGGTTAAACAATATTATCATGTAACCACCTGCACATGTACACTCTGTATCTAAAATAAAAGTTGAATTTTTTTTTTCTTTTTTTGTTTTCTTTTTTTTTTTTTTTTTGAGAGACTGAGTCTCATTCTGTGGCCCAGGCTGGAGTGCAGTGGCACGATCTCGGCTCACTGCAACCTCCACCTCACAGGTTCAAGTGATTTTCCTGCCTCAGCCTCTCAAGTAGTTGGGATTACAGGCACCCTCCACCATGCTTGGCTCTTTTTGTATTTTTAGTAGAGATGGGTTTTCACTGTGTTAGCCAGGATGGTCTTGATCTCCTGACCTCGTGATCCGCCCTCCTTGGCCTCCCAAAGTTCTGGGATTACAGGCATGAGTCACTGCGCCTGGGCGAAATTTTAAGTATAACAAGTTTATTATTACAAAATTTACAGGTTTCCTACAGTATTATTATTATTATTAGCACCAGATTATTTGAAAATCTTATGAGATATTTCTGAGCTGTAGTTATTTATTCATCCATTAATACATTAATTCATTTTTTCATTAATCTAATCATTCATTCACTTATTCATTCATGTCTATTCATATCTGGGATCTATTGGTTATAATACAAATTTGAAATTATTAATAGACTTTTGATATCAATTATAGTGCATATAATTTAATATATCTGACTAAGTACCAATAAATTCGGTCATGATCCATTTTAAAATCCAAATGTAAGGCTGGGCGCGGTGGCTCACAACTGTAATCCCAACACTTTGGAAGGCCGAGTCAGGTGGATCATGAGGTCAAGCGTTCGAGACCAGCCTGGCCAACATGGTGAAACCCCGTCTCTACTAAGAATACAAAAATTAGCCGGGTATTGTGGCGCATACCTATAATCCCAGATACTCAGGAAGCTTAGGCATGAGAATCTCTTGAACCCGGGAGGCGAAGGTTGCAGTGAGCCGGGATTGCGCCACTGCACTCCAGCCTGGGCGACAGAGCAAGACTCCATCTTGAAAAGAAAAAAAAAAATCCAACAGTATACAAAAGGGATAATTCAATATTTGTAAAGGATTTCAAAGAAATGAGTCATATTTCATCTATAAGAGGAGTAACAAGTGGAAAAAATAACCTCTACAATAGTTTTTAAAAGAAGAAGAGTTTAAAAGTGTTTTCAATCACTATAAAAGCACTATTTTATTCTGAGATTCTTTATTACTGATTTGGCTATTATCCAAAGATAACTTTTTAAATGTTAACTCAGAGAAATTAAATATACAATCAAAGATCAAAGAATAATTTGACACATGAATAAGACTTGAATTATAAAATTTAGAGAAAAACTCAAATTGGAAAATGAAGACCTCTGAGTTTTGAACTTCACACTCTCATCTTTCATATTGGAAGATATTTTTCATTAGTACAAGTGTGACTGAAAAATCAAATCATGGCTTATGTTTCTTTCCTCCCATTTCTTTCAAAACCTGTCACCATCCTGGGCTCTGTTTTTTAATCTAATGGGTAGCTTGATGACTATTTTTAAAAAGATCCACCTCATCTCCAGTTTCTGCAGTCCCATCTGGTCAGTCTGCTGCTCCTAATGGTGCAGGCAGTCAGAATATCTGCCACGGTACCTCTGGTTCTTTTTGCTGAGATTGTTGTGCAATTGCTCTTGACTGTGGTCTTGTTTCAGCTACGTGCACAGCGTTTCTGTCCTTCAAGACCCTTGTCCTTTGACACCTTCAAGCCTTGGCTCCCAGCATTATACTATTGTGATTTTCTTTCACCTGTCTTCTGTTTATCTAAATCCAACTTATTTCCCATGACCCAGAATAAGTCTCATTTACTTCATTGTAGCCTCTTTTGATTACCTTAGCTGACACTAACCTTTTCATTCTTTCCCTTCTATTATGTATGTAGTTCAGTTTCACTGTTTGTCTCATCAATATTCTCTAATTATTTCATATATTTTTCTATCACCACTACAGGTACATTATTAGCCTCTTGAAGTCAAGGGTCATGCTCTATATGATTTTTTTTTAATATCCATGACAGTAACTCACACTGAGCTGAGAACACAAAATGTTTGCAAAGGAAAAATTTGATTTATTCTTGCTTACATATCAACAAATATAACAACTCCAACTCAATTTTTCAGCAATTTTTAATATAAAGTACTGTGTAGATGTCACTATACTAAGATTTTTGTAATAAACAGGATTTATGCTAGTCATATTCTTCTTCTATTTTTCTTTTCCTTTTTTTTTTGTATAGTCCAGAGACGGTGATGATAGCATAATTTTGATCTATACAAATCTCAAATGATTCTAGTAACTCCATACTTATTATTCTCAAGGTTCTCTGCCATGCAAAATGACATCTAAATAACATGTTATAGCTCATAAGAACAATTATTAACTCTTCTAGAGGTAATCGACTTATCCTAGGTGCAATTTGGTTGATGAGAATGAGCCCCATTCTGACCCCTATGAAATTTGGGAGATAGCCCACCAGCTGTACTTTCTCTTCCTCCCACCAATATATTATATTTGACCCGCATTTTACTTAATACCAGTTTCTTAGCCCTCCTTGGTCTCATGGTTTATTATATGGCCTTTTCTCTTAAACCCTCTCAAAACCAAAACAAAAACAAAAATTCCTAAAGGCTTTATGTGTGAAGACTCTTAAATGTTTGCCATTTCCCAAATACAAACTTCCTGGGTTCACCCCTAATATGTTCCTTTCCTTCCAATATATGAGCATCTTAATGTCATCTTTACTCATTACTGCATTGCCTCCCAAAAGCCTCTACCCCATGATTTTATATCATCAATTGAGATTTCCTGTTTCAAAATATACTAATAAGAATTACCACCTCTTAGTCTTAGCAGATATATATGTTCATACTCTGTAATGTTATCTCCTGCCTCCAAATCTCAACATAAGAATTATTTTATTCTTACTAAAATTCTTAAAAATAGCATATATCTTCTCTCAGCTTATTTACTTCCCATTTACTTCTCAACCCAGTAAAAGTGACATATTGAATGCACAGTATCTGTATGGATGACATGGATTAGTTTCATAGCTTAAACCATTTCCTACCAAGAAAAATTAAACTTACCTTCCCTCCATTGTGTAACGTTCAGATTTTAAAACGCTAATAATTTCATGTCATTGTTTTGAGTATTAAATCAGTAAAAAACATGGAAAGCAATTAAAACAGCACCTGAAACACACTAAACAATTTTTCTTCCTCCTACTCCTCCTTTTCCTCTCCCTATCATTATTATTAGTACACATGCAATTTTTGTTTGTTTGTTTTACTTTAAATTCTGGGATACATGTGCAGAACGTGCAGGTTTGCTACATAGGTATACATGTGCCATGGTGGTTTCCTGCACCTATCAACCCGTCATCTTGGTTTTAAGCACCGCTTGCATTAGGTATTTGTCCTAATGCTCTCCATCCCCTTGCCCTCCAGCCCCCAACAGGCCCTGGTGTGTGATGTTCCCCTCCCTGTGTCCAGGTATTCTCATTGTTCAACTTCCACTTATGAGTGAGAGCATGAAGTGTTTGGTTTTCTGTTCCTGTGTTAGTTTGCTGAGAATGATGATCTCCAGCTTCATCCATGTCCCTGCAAAGGACATGAACTCATTCTTTTTATGGCTGCATAGTATTCCATGGTGTATATGTACCACATTTTCTTTATCTAGTCTATCATTGATGGGCGTTTGGGTTTGTTCTAAGTCTTTGCTATTGTAAATCGTGCTGCAATAAACATACAACACATGCAATTATTTTAAGGAACCCAATGATCTTCCATTTTTCAAATCCAGTGGGAAACTTTTCTTCCCTTTGTCTCCCTCTCTGCTATGTTCCATTAATTCATTCAAGACATATTTACTGAGCAACTAGTAGGTGTCAAGAATTGAGCTAAGTTTATGACATGTGATAAATAAACTAAGGAACCCCACCCTTCTCCATAGCTCTCAAGCTAGAGGAAAATAAAAAATGAAAAAAAAAATAATGAATAAGCAAACAAGCAAAAACAAAATGAAGATGATTGTGATAGAAAAAATAAATAAAAGAAACCAGTTACTATAAAAGCAACAATGAAGACTTACTATAGACAGGGTAGGCTTGGAGGTCTCTCTATGAAGATCATATTTAAGCATAGACCTAAAGGATGATGAGGAGGTGGCATAAGAGAAGCAGACAAACATTTGAGGCAGAAGAAGACAATGGTGCAAAGCTGTACTGTCAAAAAATGTCCACCTCCCCTCTGTCTATCTCTATTTTCTCCCTCAGTTTCCATAAACTACTGCTCTCTTTTACAACCCCTAACTCTCTGATAATCATATTTCAGTTTTCTAATGCTTTTCCTTTACTACCTACATCATATTAGGGGTTTAAGATTTTACCTTCTGCCAGGCACAATGGCTCACATCTGTAATTCCAGCACTTTGGGAGCCAAGGAGGGTGGATCACCTGAGGTCAGGAGTGCAAGACTAGCCTGGCCAACATGGCAAAAGCCCCTCTCTACTAAACACACACACACACACACACACACACACACACACACACACACACACAAAATTAGCCAGACATGGTGGCACATGACTGTAATCCCACTTACTTGGGAGGCTGAGGCTGGAGAATCGCTTGAACTCGGGAGGCAGAAGTTGCAGTGAGCCAAGATCACACCACTGCACTCCAGCCTTGGTGACAGAGCCAGACTCCATCTCAAAAAAAAAAAAAAAAAAAAAAAAAAAAAAAAAAAAAAAAAAAAAAAAAAACGATTTTTACCTTCAGATTATTTTGCTTCAATTTTGAGGTTCCTACTGTATTTTCTCATACATTATCATTCTTTTTATTAGAACTTATGTGGAATTGACTATCATTTAAACCATGGTTGTTTCACAAAACTTCAAATTTCTAAATGTAAGTGTCCCAATCTCATTCAATGAACTTTTATCCTCAATAAATTCTGTTTGTGAATTGTCTATAATCATCAATAGCATAAACATCTACTGAAGCACCTAAACTACGAACCTAAAGAATCATTTATGATCTATTTTTCTTTCTTCTTTTTGGCCAAATTCTTTTCTTTTCTTCTTTGGTTCTGGCACTCAGGCCGGAGTGCACTCCTGCATTGATGGCTCACTGCAGCCTCAACCTCCCAGGCTCAAGCAGTCCCCTCACCTCAGCCACCAGAGTAGCTGGGACCACAGTCCCCTCACCTCAGCCTCCAGAGTAGCTGGGACTACAGGCACGAGCCTATAGTATTTTTAAAATTTTTGAATTTTAAATTTTTAAAATTTTTTGTAGAGATGGGGTCTCACAATGTTGCCCAGTCTAGTCACAAACTCCTGGACTCAAGAGATCCTCCGGCCTTAGCCTCCCAAAATTTTAGGATGACAGACATGAACCACTGTGTTCAGCCAAATTATTTTCTATTTTGTGTGTTTTATGTAATTTTTGTTTTCAGGTTCCATGCACACTATTTTCCTAGTTCAGTAATTTTTCATATTTTTCCCTGATAATTAATTCCTGGTTCAGGTCCATCTTTTTCAGCTGAAAGATTATGGATCTTTAAGTGATCTCTCTTTCTCCATTCTTGGCCAACCTGTTAATATGCCACAAAACATCAGAAGTAATCTAAAATAAAACATGACTATACCACACCTGTATTTACATTTTCTGTGCTCAAATATATACAAGGGTCCCATGACCTGGCCTTGCCCAAATTGCCAACCTCAAAATCTATGTCATCTCTGTCCCATTAAGGAAATATGAATGTGCCATTGCTCTCAATACAGCATCATTTTCTTCTTGCTACGTCTATTCTAACAGTGATCTTTTCAACCTCTCTTTTCCTGGTTAAATCCAAATCATACTCTAAGAAATATTATCAACTTCTTTCATAATTAACTTTATTCATAGGACTTTCTTACTACTTCCCTCCAGGATTGCCTGAAAAAAAAAGCCTTTACTTGTGTGAAAATAAAGAAAGTGACTGCCAGCTGCTCAAGCCAACTGTCTTAATACAAGGAGACCCCATAATTCGATGTGTTTAGAGAATGAGCAGCATGAAATAGGAAAATGAAAATCAAACACAATCACTGATCCCTGGGAAAACATATAATTAAAGAGACTAGAGATGATATACTTTAAACTTTGTATATTATTTGAAAATACAAAGCATTCATAAAACATTGTTATGTTAATGCAAAGGAATAAATATCAGATAACAAGAATAAATAATTGGTATTAGAAATATGATAAAAGTCCAAGAATGAAAGAATAGAAAAAAAAAAGATGGAACGGAAGTAATTACCAATGAAATAGTAGACAACCATTTTTTTCAAAGAAGAAACAGGAAAAAAGCCTTAGTTCCATAAAACTTCTGAAATATATGCCTAAATAAAAGATGCTGTTCCATGTAGGAGAAAATGAGACCAGTACAACATACTGCTAGACTAATTATCAGAAAAAGTAATGCAAGAACACCATAGGGAAATGTGTTGGTGTTTATGAAGGAAAATTTGCAATCTAGAAAGAAATGGCCATAAAACAATAATGAAGGCAATAGAGCCGCATTCAAATATTAATGGACAAACATTGTCTGTGGCACACGCACCCCTGCCTCAGTATGTTCTCCAGAAACATGAAACAAAATTCAAGAAGGAGAAAGGTGCAGGATCTTGAATATCATAGACTCTAACATATAAAAGCAGTAAAAAGAAGGTCCCAAACTGAAGGCCTGGAGAACATCAAGCTGCTATGTAATCCAAGTGCCTACCACAATATCTGACTTCTAGTATGTACCTAAAAGTATTGTTTAAGAAATGAATAAGAAATAATTGAAAAGTATAATGGAAGTTTCCATAAGACAGGATCTAGGCATAAAAGACACTTGGTAGTGTAAAAATGTTGACTGCAATCTTGTGAATCTTAAGAGGGTGATAAATACCCCCCTCCACACATAAACATACACACACAGACAGCAACAACAACAAAAACTAACAACTCAAAATCAAACAAGCAAAACAAAAAGTCTAATACAAATATTTTTAAATGAAACTGTGACAGATTTCTTAGCAAACGAGATTTTTAAAATGGAATATATTTAATCCTAATGCTAGGTACTAAGAGTGGCTCAGGTTTAAGACAATGAATAGGCAAGAAGTAAATGTAATCTTAGTGAAATAATTGGTAGCAATTTGAATAATATTAAAATAATCATGTTTGCTTTCAAATATAAAAGTCAGCCTGTGAACAAGACCAAAAGTCTTGATTGTAGCTGCAAGACAGAGTATAAACAGAAGATAGGACTTGAAATTGTCAAGAATGATAGAGGAAAAGATGGCATTTCTAACATACTGTATTACAAAGTGGGACTCAGAAAATACCATCAATGTATACCACATCTTCTTTCTTATTCTATCATCCATTGATGGACACTTAGGTTGATTACATATCTTTGCTATTGTGAATAGTATTGTAGGCACCAGAGACTCAGAAGGGTGATAGTGTAGGTGGGGAGTAAAGGATGAGAAAGGACTTAATCAGTACAATGTATATTATTTGGGTTATATTTACACCGAAAAGTCAGACTTAACCACTACTCAATATATCCATGTAACAAAACTGCACTTATACCCCTTAAATTTATACAAATAAAAAAATACTGACAAAAATACATGAAACAGGACAAATAGTTTTTATAACACTTATTCAAGTTTTTATCTTAACAAATAAACTCAAAATATAAATATGAATGCTGGAAATAAACGAGGTGGTAAATGTTAGATAAATCAAGGCCTGAACATATGCTATCCGAATCTGACATGACAGGAAGAAAAGACTAGGCATACTTTCAAGAATTATGCAGGCAATCACCAAAAGAACTAAAATAGGAGTAATAAATAGTTTGCCTCAAAGAGTGGGTCAGAGGTAGGAAAGGTAGGGTTTTGAAAATATGTCTTTGGCTCATAAGTTCCTTTGTTAAATTTTATTTTTCATTGTGTACATGTATTATTTTGGTAAAGATTCATTTTAAACTATACATGTAAGTTATATGTTGCTATATATAGAGTAGGCCTCCCTTATCTGCTGGGGATACATTCCAAGGCCTCCAATGGATAATCCCTGAAACTATAAATGATACCAAACCCTGTATATCTTATTTTTTTCTGTACTTACATACCTACAATAAAGCTTAATTTATAAATTAGGCAGAGTAAGAGATCAATAACAATAGCTAATAATAAAATAGTATAAGAATATACTCTAATAAAATATATGTGTATGTGGTCCCTCTCTCAAAATATATTATTGTGCTGTACTCACTCTTCTTCTTGGGATGTTGTAAGATGATCAAATGCCTACATGATGAGATGAAATGAAGTGACCTAGGCATGTGCTTTTGGTGCCTGGATCACTGAGCCATGACAATGTCAGTGGTTAGATGTCAGGGGTAGATGATGTTGATGACTAACGGGCCAGAGCATTCACAGCATGGATATGCTGTGCGAAGGGATGACTCATGTCCCCAGAGGAACAGAGTGAGATGGTGAGAAATTTTATCACACTACTCAGAATATCACACAAATTGAAACATGCAGATTGTTTTATTTCTGGAATATTCTATTTAATATTGACCAATGACTGAAACCATAAAAAAAGAAAAATGAAAAAGGGGGGAACTACTATAAATTTCAAACTGTGAAATTGATTTGTATATCTCTTAAAAACTGTTGTATATCAGAGCAGCTTATTTAAATACAACTGTTCAAGCCGTAATTAAGTTCAAAATGATAGACAAATAGAAAATGTCTCCCTAGCATGGTATGGGTTTTGCTTTTTTTTTCCCCATTAGCAGTTGTAATTTTTTCCCAGTAGAAGCTACAAATAAAATTTGTTTATTTAAAGAAAACACGTATACATTTTAAACCATGGCACAGGAATTGTGTTTTCACTTTGTTTTTGCCTTGATTTTTGTGAAAAACAGAACTTGGACAAATGGTGACAGAAGTGCTAAGTCAACAGAAATCAAACCACACCCTTTATTTGTTATTTCTCTGTGTTTTGCTTTTGTATTTATGAATTAGCAAATGTTTTTATCTTAGGCCAAAATATTCATTCTATAATATATTACAAGTCCAAATATCCAGAAGGATTTACAGTTAATAGTTGTCAGTAGAAATTTGAATACTAACTTGCTTCAATAATTTGGTAATACTTCTTAAAGCTCTGATTTTAGTCTAAGACTGATATTCATACATAATTTGTACATTATACCTCACCTCAAAAATGAGAATAAAATAATATATATGGGATCTAAATCTACCTAGATACAGATATTTTCACATGTGTACTTAAATAATAACTTTTTAAATATAGTCAATTGTATTTCCTTGATAAGTTCAAGAAGAAAACTTCATAAATAAACTCCTCGTGAAGCCTCAGGCAATCTGAAAGGCAAATATAATTCCATTGCACACGCTTATATATGTATGTGTGTCTGTATATCTATATGTGTGCACATGTTATAATTTTGCATTGCATCTTGGGATCATTTATAGAACATTTACCTTCATAGATTTAAACAATCCTTCTGTCATATGTTTAGATGAAATTTAACTTTACACATAATGTAAAATCCAACAATTCAAGATTTCTGAAGAGAGAATAAACTATCATTAGGTATAACATTCTCTTTTACTTCAATTTAGTTATATTCTCACAATCTTTAAAAAGTTTTAATACAGTATTATGTTAATCTCATTCTCCAAAATAAAGTAGCATGAAACAGACCATCAACGCTTAACTTCAGGATCTGAATTATACATAAGATAAGCTGAGATTATAATACTAATTCCCAAAATACCACCCCAACTATTTATCTAAGTTTTAGGTTAATAGAGTTAAGAAACATTTAAAACTTCAGAATAAAACTGACTTGGTTCTATGTACATAGCAGATGTGCATAGAAGTATTTTTTTTAAATGACTGAATGAGTGAATGAATAAATATGTGAATAATCTTTATCTTGATAACTTCTTTGGCTATGAGGTACAGTTACGGGAAAAAAGGTGTTGTTCAACATCTTTTTAAATGCATTTAAGTAGGGTTATATCAGAGACAGGGACATATTTTAACAAAAGTGGACTTTTTTTGTTTGTCCTTCTCATTCCTATCACATGAAATTTTGAAAACATCCATTTGCTACTCAACAATATATTTCTAAACTCGTAGGCTGCATATATAACCTGATTTAGGTGTATTTTTCTTTCTTTTTTTTTTTTTTTTTGCTGTAATTTACCAGTGAATTGAAGTGCTCTGGTTATAATATAATTTTAAGCCTTATAGAGGTAATGGGTATTTATATGGTGAGTTTTAAGACTATGAATTTTCTATTTAATCACAACTGAATTTAGTTTGTTTCCAAGTTGTCACATACACTAAAAAATGCCCATGAGGATAATGGCAAAAACAGAAGCCTCTTCCAAATAAAAGAGTCCCATTAATAGCCAGGAAAAAGTTCATTTTCAGTATTCTTGGGTTTTTATTGTTGACCCCTCATAGTTCAAGTTTTGTTTCAGAAACATAGTCAAATAACTTAGAGAAAATAATTGTACGGGCTTCTCATTGATTGTAAAACAGTCCCCAGGCAAAGTCAGGACAAGCAGGTCTGATTCTTACTTTCCTGAAGCAGTAAGAGGAACAGGCAAAAATATTAGAATTGCCCAGCAATTATTCCACAAAAAACACACTTATAAGTGAAAGATTCTGGTCTATCTTCCCAGCACTTGTTCCATTTTTCTCTTCTTCAAATATGCTATGTTAACAGAAACTTCGAATGAACTTTTTAAAGATAGTTGAAAGATATCTTACAGAGAGGTGAGGCTTAGTGTCTGGTTCACCTTTGGCTCAAGAACAATTCACCAGAATAATAGTTTCAAAAGAAATGCTATTGTTATTGTTAACTGAACAATCAAAATATGTACTTGTAAAATATAAGAGGCAATATCCTGTCCTCTCAGAATTGGAGCGAAAGTAACACACTTCCGTTTAAAAAAAAAAAAAAGTAAAGCTAAAGGCAGGGAACAAATTGTCCATCATGAAAGCAGCTGGCATACTAAAAACTGTAAAAGCTCCAGCTGGTAGCTCACACTACCACCAACTAGCCAACTCTTCACATTGGAAAAGTGCTATATGATTTTATGTGAGAAAGCAACAAAACAGATATTTGTGAATAAATATTGGTTTGACAGGAAGTCAGACAAACTACATTTTTTACTCAAAGACATGTACTTCAGCACAAGGTGCCAAACAGAATGTCTATTTAAAGAGAAAAAAAATGGAGAGAAAATACACATCAGAGTGTAACTGAAGCAGATGGTGTAAATTGGTCCTTTGTTAGTCTTATAAAGTTTAAATAAAAATATCCCAAATTGGAGGGGTTTTTTAAGTCATTTTATCAGAAATAAAACAATTTTAACATAACATCTACGACTTCTGGAATTATGTTTTCTTCAATTTCCAGTCCTTTGAAAGATACTTCTCATTCAACATACTCAACCCAAACAAAACTCATGTAACTAAACTGTTTTAAATATAGGAGTCTCAGAAACCTAATAAATATTTATTGCTTCCAGGATAAGCACTTAGCCAATGCAGAGTACATAACTGTCTTCCTCATGTGAGGTGAAACTTTTTTTTTTAAATGAGGCCTCCTTATTTAAAAAGTTGTTTTTAAATTTTTAGAGATAAGACACTCCTTCTCCAGAAGATCCTCTTAAAATACCAATATTCCATTAACTCTTCATCCATCCTTTACTACCCCGGCATGTATTTATATATCATATTAGCTAGTCATGTCCTCAAAATACATATATTCATTTATCAAAAGGATGAGACTTCACAAAGGTAAATTTGGATATGGTAAATAACAAGAAATGTTATCAATATATCAAGTGGTAATGATGAAAGCAGACAAGTCAAATCACTTTATCCATGGAGTTAGGATGGAGTATTTAATCCTATCAATGCGAAGTATCTGCATGTGTATCAGGCTGCTCAGTGGTCTTTCATCAGACTGTAAACCAAAAACGAAATTCTAAGTCCCCCAACCAATTGAATGGACCTCTCCCTTGGCCAGGGGCACTCTAATGTAAACCTGAAACACTAGTTCAGGCCATGATGGGAATGGGTGGTTGGACGTGCCTCATTATGCCTTACTCCCTTATGAATTCAGGCCTAGCTGGCCAGCATTACCATTAAAAGACAAACCTTAAGACTGACAAAGCTGACTCAGTAGCAATCAGATACCAGTATGACAGATAGCAGGCCCTGAAATAATCCAAATATTTTACCCCAAAATATATTTATTTGACATTTTTTGAAGTGGCCCTGCGAAGTGTCTGTTGTGCGGAAAATCTTCATTCTGTAGAGAATCCCCTTCTATTTCCAGGTCTTCCCTAAACAATGAGAAAATTAACTAAGCATCTGGCACCATTTTAGGTCTGATAAGAGCTCTAAAGCATGCGACCTAGAGGCTTTATCTACACGATAAAACTTAGTTCCCTGCTATTCTTTATCTCAAACCAGACATCCCTTTCTACCAATTCCAGGTCTTTAGGAAACAACTCTTTCAATTGGGCACAGTGGCTCATGCCTGTAATCCCAGAACTTTGGGAAGCCGAGACCAGCCTGGCCAACATGGTGAAACCCCATCTCTACTAAAAATACAAAAATTAGCCAGCGTGATGGCACATGCCTGTAATCCCAGCTACTTGGGAGGCTGAGGCAGGAGAATAGCATGAACCCGGGAGACAGAGGTTGCAGTGAGTCGAGATAGTGAGATATCGTACCATTGCACTCCAGCCTGGGTAACAAGAGTGAAACTCAGTCAAAAAAAAAAAAAAAAAAAAAAAAAGAAAACTCTTTCAACCAATTGCCAATGAGAAAATCTTTGAATCCACCTACTACCTGGGAGCACCTGCTTTGAGTTGTCCTGCTTTTCTATACTGAACCAATATACATCCACATGTACTGATTTATGTCTCATGTCTCCCTAAAGTGTATAACACCAAGCTGTAGCCTGACCACCTTGGGCACATGTTTTCAAGATCTCTTCAGGCTTCATGGGCCATTGGTCACTTAGACTGGCTCAGAATAAATCTCCGTATATTTTACAGAGTTGGACACTTTACGTTGACAATACAGTTCTTTGCATAGTGATGTTTGTTCACATACTTGTCATTATGGTTGCAAATTAACAGTTGCAATTCGAGATATACCCTCTACATTCAAGACAGGAAGAAAGAAGAAATGCTCAGGGACATCTGATTGATTTTATCAAGAAACAAAATTAGTCCTAACTCTCCTTCCTCAAAAATGTGCTTTTACATATCACGTTTAAATGTTGTGTCATAGTTCCCCTACTTGCAAGGAAACTTGACATGGAGAGCATTAATCTGTACAGTCCCTACAGTAGAGGAAGAGAAAGGGAAGGAGAGGAGCAGGGATGAGTGATGATGAAGTGCCATCCTATAGCACCTACTAGAGACATGCAAGATACACAAACAGAATGATGTTAAATGAAAACATTCGATGCTTAATTTTTCTTTGGTCAAGCAATATCCAGCCAAGTGAACAAAGAAGTTACCTATTTTACAATCTGTGGATGCCCTAGATAATTTCTATTCTGAACCTTTTATAGATGTCAATTTGTTAATTTCTCCAAGGTGAAAAACTTAAGAATACAGAATTTAGAACACTGAACCATCTGTCTGTCTTCCTATTGTTCTAATACATGGTATTTTCTTCCAGAGAAACAGAAGTGAGAAAGATATTGTAGTGGCCACAAGGATGCAACAAACAGATCTCCAAATTTGGAGAGCATAATTGACTGAGAACTCTGGCTACTGCATTCTGAGATCCAAGCCTCGGTTAGTGCTGAGGCCCCAACTTCCCACAGGCTGCTCTCACTCAGTGAGTAAGTGCAGTGATAGAAAGGTATGCTGATATTGGGAGACCCAGTGTTTCTCTAATGATGGCTTCAACTCGACTCCAGATGGACCTGTTGAACCTTTCTTAAATTACACAGCAGTGGATGATGCTTCCACTCATCTTTCCCTGCTCCGGCTTTCTCTTGGGATTCTGCGTGCATCTTGGTCTGATGCCTCTCCCAACCATTTCAGTCTCCCTTCCTCTTTCTTCTCACACAGATCTTTGCCCAAGTAAAATCATTGCATATTTAATCATATCTTGGTGTTAGCTTCTAACAGAACCTGGTCTAACACAGATACATTTATTTTCCAGTGTATATGCATTAAGGTTTTTTATGCTACACTGTATTCTTCTGAGTTTTTATTTTTATAAAATGTTACTATGGAATAACAGACTTTATGTCATGTACACTAATACATTAATCTCCTTAAAATTTAATTCATCCTTTTTATGAACAAGCATTTTTTCCAAGATAAAACTTCAAGTTTTGAATAATTTCTAATTGTAGCCTTCTCTGGTGGACGTTTTAATCAACAAAATTAAATCTTAAATGCTGTGCTACTTCATTTTATTTTATTCCCCTATTTTAGTAGTTATGCTCTTTTAACCTATGCTGATGACTTTCACCTTAACATAATGATACAAGATTGACTAAAAGTTAGAAAATGAAATAACCCTTAAATAGTATAGATGTATAACTTTCTTCATGGTGTGATAAGCAAAAGTAAAATGCCTCATATCAAGTATCTCAAATTCTCTTAAAACTACTTAACCTTAAAGTATTGCCACTCTTTTTTGACCCAAAAAGCATGTAAATGTATATTGTTTTGGATTACTAATAGCAATTCTGACACTTTTGCTAATTTAATTCAAAATATTTTATTTTATGCAGTACTTCATAATTCTAGATAATTCAGTATTGAGCTACCTCAAATGTAGGCAGTTTTTATGTCAATAAACGTAGAAAATGGACTGTGGACAATTTCTAAGATTTCCCTAGGTCTCTGTAGTCTAAAACCTCCTGGGGTTAACTATTACACTTTTTAATGATCAGAAATAATTAAGAATAGACAGTGGCTTATTACTGGTATAATTCAAAAAGCCCTAAATTCTGATTCATCTATTCAGTAATCATGCATTATGATTTATACTCTGTAAGTAAAGTTTACGAAAGACTATTTTTAGTGATCTCCATCATCTAAAAACTCAAACAAGTGAGTGACAAGGACACTTGAATGAATACAATTTAGTGTGATAATTACTACCTCCATTTGAGCCTAAAACTGAAAACAATTCTCTCTGCTTCAGTAAGTTGTGAGGCTACATGGGGAGTAATGCTCACCTGAGTTTTGAGAAACGGGTCTGTGAGAAAGAGCAGAATGAGATAGAAAATAAGTGAGGACTATATATGCTAAAATAATGGGGCATAAAACAGCAGAAACAACTCAAAAACCAGAAGCTCAATGTGACTGGATCATAGAGGGGATTATGGGGTTTGTGGGACGTATTATTAGCATGGTAAAATGGGTCAGGTGTAGGAAGTTCTTTCATGGTGTGTTAAGGAATTTGAAAATTATCCCATAGACATTGTGAGTTGTTTATATTATCATTAATGCAGATAAATAACACAAGTAAGTAAAAGGACTTTAAACATAATCTTTGTAGCCACTAAAAAGGGAAAGACTTGAGGCAGACATACAATTCACTGAAATAGTCCAGGCTAAAATAAAGACCTTTATTAGGAGGCGCAATCAAAAGGAACTCTGAGACTTAAAAATGGAATTTGTAACCAAGATCCAGACAAATGAAAGTAATCCTCATTTGCCAGCCAAAATCTCAGTGAAGTTTTGATTATATGGGGTTGGAGGAGCTGAGGGTCCTGCAGCTGGATATTTACACATAGTTAGCAATATGAGTCTGGAGACTTCTAGAGGAACACAAGTTATAGAGACGGATTTGGAAGTCACAGACATATACATACTATTTGAAAGCATGAGATTTGAGTGATTTTTCAATATAGTTCAGCAAGATTTGCTTCAAAAGTATTTGTGTCTCTCAGACTGTCATCACTGAGGCATTGTAGTGAAGAGAAAATGGAACAGACTGTCACACAGACTTAAGTTCAAATACTAGCCTTGTCATCTACCAATCATCTATTGTTGAATTATTATCTCTAAAACTTAGTTTTCCTGTCTGTGAATAATGGGGATAATAATAATTTAATATTTCACAATGACTGAATGAGATGATTTAGACACAGCATACCTTTACTACGATCGTGAGATATATCAAGTTCTGAAAACTGAAAGTTTGCTTTTTTTCCTTTCTTTCCTGGTAAGTTTATTGCAAAATCATCTGTTGGCAAAATCTTACCTGACCTGAAGGCAGGCTACTGTAGTTCTTGGTAGTCATTATTTATCACATATTGTGTAATATTTATATGTTTGATGTGGGGGTAGTGCCAATTATGCCATATATGCAGTGTGCAGGCTTTCTAAAATCTGTGATACTCAAAAATGCAAAACATCTGGCACACAGAGTTTCAGAGAAGAGGTTATAACCCTGAATATACGAATTGCCTATATGATATCAATATAGAATAAGTTCTTAATAACTATCACCTACTGTTATCATTACCTGACTCTATGAACCTGCTGTTGATACCTGCTATTCAATCTTATCTTACCCAGCTTGTTGCTCATTATCTATATAATATTTTTATGCTTAACAAATTGACCTCGTTTTGACTTTGGTTTCTTACGGATGTCATTTCCTGGGATTAATACTCTTCTTCCTCTTTTCAGATAAACCTCATCCCAACTCCTTCTCAGTTTGAAGTCCCAACAGTAGCCACAGTTGGTGCCTGATTTTCCTAAATCCCTGAAAACTAAGGAGAGTGTATTGAATAATATTCAAGAAAAATATGATGAATGATAAGAGAATAGGATTTAGAATTAAAATTCTAGGAAAGATAAAATCTAAAGAGCACGGCAGTCAGAGGAGGAAACTAAGGAGGAAGACAACAGAAATAACAGCGTCAAAGAATTCAAGAGAAGAGAAAGATTTGGGAAGAAGGTGTGGTCAAATGTGTCACATGCCAGAGAAATACAATCAGATAAGGAATATGAAACCACTGGATTAAGTGTTGTATCACTGAGAAGCAAGAATAAAACTGTAGTATTTTGACACACGGAAGAAAGTGATGAAAATTACTGGAGTTTACATGTGCATAGTACATGATACTAGGTGTATTAGTCTGTTCTTACACTGCTAATAAAGACATACCCCAGACTGCGTAATTGATAAAGAAAAAGAGATTTAATGGACTCACAGTTCCTCATGGCTGGGGAGGCCTCGCAATCTTGGCAAAAGACAGATGAGGAGCAAAGGCACATTTACGTGGCAGCAGGCAAGATAATGTGTGCAGGAGAGCTGCCCTTTATAAAACCATCAGATCTCATGAGACTTATTCCCTATCCTGAGAACAGCATGGGAAAAACTGATTTTTTCAGTTCAATTTGAAAAAATCATGATTCAATTTACCCATGATTCAATGACCTCCCACTGGGTCCCTCCCAAGACACGTGGGGATTATGGGAGCTACAATTCAAGATAAGGTTTGGGTGGGAACACAGCCAAACCATATCAGTAGGTATGACCAAATCATGAAATGTTACATGTTTCAGAATATATTCTATTGCATCCTGCTCCTGCAAGTCCGAAAGTACAAGAACACATGTTTAGTCCTAATTCAGAGAAATAAAATGAATAAATCTACATGGAATACATTATATAACATATACACTTATATATGTTTTATATTTATATACATAATGGAGGTTATATTAGACTTCTGCAAAAAATGTTTGTTGCTTCAATATGAAAAACTTTTTGTTGCAATTTTTATAAGGAAAAAGTAATATGTATTACTTATTAGTTGATGTTGCAAAGCTGATGCTTAACACCACAGACTTTTCTTTTTTCATAATCATTATGACAGCATGTTTTGAACACCCTGCATGGGAGAATCATCAAGACCAATAGCAGGCTATGCAGGAGTGAGAGATAGATAAACTTTTGTTGTAGTCAAGTAACCAAAAGATAGGGTTGTTTATAATCTATATCATCTTAATTCATATAAGGTCACAGATTAAAAGAAACAAATATTTTATCCTCCCTTCTACTTTGAATTAGACCATATAATAATGTGCATCAGATATTAAAGAGCTGCTTTTATATTAAAGTGATACTTTGGCTTGCTTTCTTACTTCCCTTTTATGCTCTCTTAATGTTCTAGGAAATAAAGTTGCCCCTATCTGCTTACAAAGACAGCCAGTTAGTTCTCACTTCCTCTAAAAGTGCATTCTCAAATGGGATCTAATTAAACTAAAGAGCTTCTGCACAGCAAAAGAAACTACCATCAGAGTGAACAGGCAACCCACAAAATGGGAGAAAATTTTCGCAACCTACTCATCTGACAAAGGGCTAATATCCAGAATCTACAATGAACTGAAACAAATTTACAAGGAAAAAACAAACAACCCCATCAAGAAGTGGGCGAAGGACATGAACAGACACTTCTCAAAAGAAGACATTTATGCAGCCAAAAAACACATGAAAAAATGCTCACCATCACTGGCCATCAGAGAAATGCAAATCAAAACCACAATGAGATATCATCTCACACCAGTTAGAATGGCAATCATTAAAAAGTCAGGAAACAACAGGTGCTGGAGAGGATGTGGAGAAATAGGAACACTTTTACACTGTTGGTGGGACTGTAAACTAGTTCAACCATTGTGGAAGTCAGTGTGGCAATTCCTCAGGGATCTAGAACTAGAAATACCATTTGACCCAGCCATCCCATTCCTGGGTATATACTGAAAGGACTATAAATCATGCTGCTATAAAGACACATGCACAAGTATGTTTATTGTGGCACTATTCACAATAGCAAAGACTTGGAACCAACCCAAATGTCCAACAATGACAGACTGGATTAAGAAAATGTGGCACATATACACCATGGAATACTATGCAGCCATAAAAAATGATGAGTTCATGTCTTTGTAGGGACATGGATGAAGTTGGAAATCATCATTCTCAGTAAACTATCACAAGAACAAAAAACCAAACACTGCATATTCTCACTCATAGGTGGGAATTGAACAATGAGAACACATGGACACAGGAAGGGGAACATCACACTCTGGTGACTGTTGTGGGGTGGGGGGAGGGGGGAGGGATAGCATTGGGAGATATACCTAATGCTAGATGACGAGTTAATGGGTGCAGCACACCAGTATGGCACATGTATACATATGTAACTAACCTGCACATTGTGCACATGTACCCTAAAACTTAAAGTATAATAATAATAATAATAATAATAATAAAAGAAATGTAAAACATTGGAAAAAGAATAAATAAATGTAAATGTGTTTTTAAAAAAAGTGCATTCTCTCCCCTGTGTCTTTCTAGACTTGTGGCAATTAAGAATATCTCCTGCAGACATACGGGGAGATATTTTGGTGCATTTCCATTAACCTATGCTGAAATTATGACAGCACATATGCTAACAAATATTTCTACTAAATATGTCCAAGTTATATATCTTTCTAAGGTGAAACAATAAAGATAGGACAAAATTAGGTAAAGAAGCAGAGGGCCGAAAGGAGTTGAGGGGACCTGTGGACATTAATTTTCACCAAGCCAGGTGTAGAATGAATTTAAATACACACACTAACTGTCTCGTAGATATATTCACATGTATTACACCTGAGACCCAATATTTTCTCTTCTAAAAAATAAGCAACTTAAATTGACCCAGCACATCCTTTCATGTGCTGATTCAATAGTCAATCTCACATTTACAGGAAGAAAATAGGAATCACAAAATTAACAGTGACTCCATACTACATGTATTTGTTTAAAAAGGGGGGGGGGGTGACTATTTTTCTTTCCATGCTATAAAATAGGGTCTTCATTGAAAGTAAAAACTCCATAGTTCAAAATGTGTGATTTCACAGGCAATATTGCAAAGTGATATCTTTAATGTATTTACAGGTAAGTAGTGATAACGTCTCGAAAAGGATTTCCAAAGAAATGATTTCCAACTAAAAGATAAATATTAACCTAAAACACTATTCTCACATATGTGCCTTAGTATATTTTTATTTTATTTAAATCTGATGAGTAACACAGGGCTTGTTTAATATTGCTTCTTTTACATTTTTTGGACTTGACTAAAGGTATATGTACAAGCCTTTTAAACATTTAAAAAGTTACCCACATTCATGGACATTCAACCTCCAGGTTTGTTATGGCATTGGTGATACTCTTTAGCTACAAACAAGGCAAGGCTGATATTTCTAGATTTATCAAACTTCATGATATTCTGGAAACCTGAATGAGACCTCTGGCAATTCACCTAAGTACGCTTCACCTTTCTTCACTTCTGGTGGATTTCGTTGTAAGAAAAAATCAAATGGGTTAAGTCACAGGGAATATAGCTGATAGCCTCAGCAGGACAAAAATAGACATACGTCTCTATTAAGGATTATACATGTGCTTATGTATCACATAGGCTCTATCTTGCTCCACTTGGATAATTGCCAAAATTATATTTTCCTGACAGTTTGTACTAGATTAGTTACATGGTTATGCATTAGATTGGATTATAAAATGCAATGGAAAGCTAGCATTAATTCCTTTCAAACTGTGTAAAAAACATTACAATGTTCACACAAGCCAATTATTCTATTTAAATAAGATGTTTTAAAATTGTCATTATTCAATCAGTCAAGCCCATATGATGCTTATTATGTTCAAGAATCTGTTCTAAAGGCTTTAAAAATAACACATTTCCACTTCCCAACTACCCTCATAGATAGGTTATATTGTTTTTATCATCCTCACTTTCCAGATGGAGTAACTTAGCTATAGGGAATTTAAGTTGCTTATCTAAGACACAAAAATGGTAAGAAATTGAAATGAGATTCGAACCTACGTAGTCTAGCTGTACATCTCAAGTATTTAACCCCACTGGTATACTAACAGTTTATGTATTTTAGAATCCAGACTATCTCATCTGAATGCTAGAATATTACAAGCTGGATTTATTTCAATATATCTCTATTGTTCATCTTTCAGTGTATCCAGCTGTACTGCTCCTGGTAAAAGGTAGTTTAGTGAAAACTATTTATCTTAATTTGCTAGTCTCATGAGGAAGGAGACAGGGCAAGGCAAACAGGAGTTGTGAAAAGATGGTTTCTGTGCTCCCACAAATCTTAAGACTATTTTGTTCCTCTCTCCTCCAAGAATAAAAGCACATATTCTGCCGGGGTCAGGCTTGAGAAAGAAGCACTTAATGGGAACCTGCCCTAACAAAGGTGTAGTAATCTTTTATTTGGTGTAAACGGCACTAAATGTGCCCTCAAATAAACTCAATTCTTCATGCTGAGGCTCACAGATGGATGTTATTAACCATGTGTGCCATCTGGTAACTTCCTTTTTTAGCTAATCATTCTTGTTAAGTAGGTGCTAAGTCTTTACAATTATTATTTTCATGTTGTACCCTCTAAATTTGGGTGAACTGGGGCAGTGTACCAATTGTCCCTTTCTAATTATAGTTCTGTGGCCTGAATGTGAAACTCCAGGAACCAAAATCAGACATTGAGTAAAGTATTGAGCAAGTTGAGCTCTAAATGTTCAAGCCTAAAACAACATCCAACTTTAAGTTTTATATAAAAAAACAAGAGGAATTATGTTTACATCTCATGAAGTACTGTGGTTACAGAAAATAGAAACCTAAAGTTTCAGTTGCTCAGGAATTTTCAGTCTACATAAGTATAAAACATTAGGACATTATTGTATGAAAGTGCATTTAGAGGACTTTTTTGATAAATTAAACCTCTTTATTAACTTCAGACGAATTATAAGGCATGACATATTGGAAGACATATATTTTGTGGTTCTGTGCTACATGAATTATACTGAACTACCTCGTTGTTCATACTATTGGGATGATACACAATCAGGGTCCTTTTTATTTATTTATTTATTTTATCTTGCAAGAAATAACAACTACATATATGAACAAAGAGGCAACATTTTACAAGCTACGTAACACCTTGGTATTTAAAAACAACACATTTATTTTATTATTTAATTTGTTCTTATATGTTCAGTTTTACATCTTTATACATTCTTAAACATTCAGTCACTGAAGAATAATATTCAGTATAATAAAAAAATACCTATAGTTCAGACATTTGTAAAAGTTGAAATTTATGTCCTTTATTGTTTTTGCTTTTTTTACATAACAGGATAGGTTAATTGGAAGTGGAAGAATAAAAACATTTCTTTTGTATTCCCTTTTATTTCTAATAACTCAGGTTTGAAATACTGAAAATAGCATAAGAGATGAGACTGGCTTAAATTTGTAAACTCTCTGCTTTAATGCTTGTTATCTAAATACGAAAGACAGAAATGTATGGTTTGACTAAGGAATCAAATATTATTAAAGCATATATACCAGTGCTATAGCCATTATATTTCACATGTTTTTTTATCATGCATGTATTACTCAGAGGAAGCTACCTGCTATAACAGGTATCCCTAAAATCTCATTTATATAGCACAGTAAAAGTTTATTTTTTATCTACATTCATCCAATCAGGTTTTATCGGGCAGCCTTTTATATTCAGGGATCAGGCACCAAGGGCTTCATCCAAGGACCTCAAAGTCCTTCACTGGATTCTTTGCCTTCAGCCATCTGATAAGCAATGAAAGATAAAATTAAGATCATTTCTGCCCACATTCTGTCAGATAAAATTTGTCATATGGCTCTTCCTAAATGCAAAGGTTGGAAACATGGTCTCTCTGTTTTCCCAGAAGTAAAATGTAATGAACTGGTGAAGACATAGCATGGTCTCACATTCTGAGAATCCCTATATTTATCAATAATTTGGGTATTTTTGTCAGTTAATATCCAAATAATGAAGACAGCTTGTTAAATTCAGTTTTGGTTAAACAGCTTGCTAGCAATTAGCTTCTGATCCACATGATTTTAGTTTATTTTGGATGCAGCCTACTTAGTATTTCAAGTGATACGAATTAGAATCCTCAACAGAGAGAATCTAATAACAATCTTCCAAGCTCTTCAGGAGTGCCGTTTCTATTTGTTCAACAAACTACCGATTTGCCTATGCCTGATTTAACAGTAGAAAATACCTTGCTCTGTCTTCAAATACATTCTGGGTTTTTAAGGGGATGGAATCAGAAAAATCAGTGGTTGATATACATCTCATTTACCACATTGACTGCTAGTCCTGCAGCAAGCAAAGCAGTCTTTGAAAGTGCTGAATAATGTCACCCCTGTTCTGGATGAATACCACATGCCATGTTATCACCTCCTTATTAGTAATAAGAAATTGAACCATCATGAATGAAGCATTCAAGATTTACAAACACTTAGAAATATGTTTTCTTTAAGATATGCATAACGTATAAATCAAGTTTAATTTTGTGCTTGTTCCTAGAAGCAGCATTGGAGCTCAAAAAGTAAGCTGCCTAATTCTTCTAGAAAAGAAATTAATTTTCAGAATATGTCTAGTAATTCAGAAATCAAACAGTTGTTAGTTCTGGAAAGGGAAATCAAGAGCATTGCAAGCATCTAAGCATCTAAGCACAATAAACTTGAATTTGATGCAATGCACATGAGTGTATGGATATCTAATTTTCACAGTGGAAGTTCATCAGATCTAAGTTGAACTATCAATATTTCTGAATTGAATGAAAATTAGCTAGCAATGAATTAATTGATATCTCCCACTGATAAGACTTCCATTGAATTACATGGGATATAAAGAAATACAGCTATTAAAATGAGGAAAAACAAAATTAACTATAAAGAGCTTCATAGTCTGATTGCAAACTGAATAGCAATATAGTGAATTATGAAAGGTCAAATGACTCATACATTCAATTACTGGCTAAAACACCGTATCTTAACTCTTGATGAAGGATGAAACCCATAGCCAAATCTCTTTATTTTTTTTCTTTCGAAAAATCCAAAATTAATAACAGTTAGAGCATGTTTTAGCAATCATGCTCCCCACACCACCAGACTCTATACAATTATTTTAGGATGTTTCAGTATGCACAGGTTGTTTTGATTGACCTGACCAGTCAAAGCAGTCCATTGATTTCTCTCAAAGCACATTCTTGACTACAGTTTCCTTAAATTCCTGCTGCTTCTACCATTTAGATTCAAGTACAAAGAAGAAATACGTAGGTAGAGGAAATAATTATAGTCTTATGTGGAATATATCATTTAATGAGTCACACACATCATTCCATTGATTTAACACGAAATGAAGAGAATCCTAGACACCTGATTATCTATAGCACCAGAGTAGAATATCATACCCCCTTCCTGTCAACAAATTGAGTTCACCACATCCAGTATCTGACTGTGGTAAACATATAGTTCAATGTTTTCTTAATAGTGATCTGAATTATTTAACATCTTAGTTGGACGATGAACTAGAAAACATCTAGATATCTTTTGGGGTTTGCTATGTTTCTTTGACTTTCTTCTATCTCTCCCCCAGATCATCTCCTGGGGATAATTGTGAAACTATAACCTTAGTTATTGAGTACTGTGTTTATGATACAAATATCCCTTTAGGCTATTGAAGTATATGCAATCTCAAAAGAAAACTTAGCTCCTTTTAGAATAAAATTTTTATAGTTTTAAAACAGTCAGTACAAAAATCCCCTAAATCTGTATTGCTACAGATTTTCACAAATAGAAGCAGGATGCAAAAAAGCATCAAGTTTGAAAATTAAATTATAAGATCTAATTTACATATAAGAAGTAGAAACAAAGGTTAAACATTTAGTTGTACTTTTTACTCTGAAAAATACATATGAACAGGCTCCAGAACTCAGTAACACAAAAAAATTGAAAATAATTGAGTTGAGTTGGCCTTTAAGAGTACACATTAGGCAGTAACTTACATGATATGATTGAAGGCTCTAAAGCACATAGCCTGATCAAAAGTTCCTTGTCCCTGAAAGAACGGGTACTCCTACATATTTATTATTCTGAGTCTTCTGAGTTGCTTCATTAGGTACTTTTTCTTAATTAGAAAATGAAATTTATTAGTTCCAAACTCATGTTAATGCCTAGGACTTGGTGTTTTGTCACAGAAATAGGAATCAGGACTGGTTGCTGGATGTGGACATGATAAGATTCAGGAAAGAATAACAAAAATGGGCAGAAGAACACCAGAAACCATCTCCCAATTTGCATTATGACTATGTCCTAAATCTTATGCAGACAGACATTGTGGTTATCATTATGCCTTATAGTTTAAATTAAAATAATAAGAACATATTAAGATGGTTATGCTTTACATAGTATGTACATTTAAAAGCATGGATCTTTTTTAGATACACCTCCCTTCCTTGTCCTGAAACATCTACAAGGACCCCTGTCTGCCAAGACGTAAGGTAAAATTGTTCTCTTACCTTTAGAATTTACTCAGAGTACGTATTTGGTATTTCTTTAATACAAATCCTCTTCCAAGTGATCCATTTATGGTAATAATATACTAGTAGCAGTAGTAGGAAAAATAATAAATAGTACTTGAGTGCTTACTCTTACAAGGGCTTATGAAGTAATACTGCTATATCTGTATTCAACAAATGTTTTTCACTGACCAGAGCTATATAAGGTTGTAAATCAAAATAAACCTCTTAAAAAGACTTCCTTTTGTTCAGCCATTCCCTTGGAAAACATCACCTGGGTAATCTACAGAGGAACTGGGACCATTAAGGACTATTGATTAGTTTAACTTTGTTTATAGTCAACAAGGAGGTTGATTGACTTCTGAAACACACAGGTTAATGACTGTCTGTGAAATCCCTGATACCTAATGTCACAATATTATCCTGTAAATTAACATTTGAAAAGTTTGGATTCTTGAGTTAGTTGTCAAAGAAATTATTATAGTATCTGTTAAAATGCTTATAGTTTTATTTGTGACCACTCGTTTCATTATTAGTCTATCCCCATGAAGAGCCACTAAGAATTCTATCAATACAAAGTCAACTTGTATTGAATTACTACAAGGAACAGCGAGTAAAATTTTTTTATAAGCAGAAATTCAATATTCATGCAAAACAACTTAGCCTTTGCTGCCGGGAGCCTTTCCACAGCAAAACGAAGGATCATGCGTTACTTGAAGATTGTACAGAGACTGTCTTCAGTCCTTTGAAATTAAATCACTAAGTGAGCTTCCATGTATTAATATAGGGTCACTGTGGCAAGAGGAAGAAATGCACACCTTCTTGTGGCAATCGAATAACTGCAATAATTTTATGTCACTAAGCTGACTCACATACAGAAAAGGTGGTATGAACTTGTCAATGGTAGTCTAAACTCATCAGCAGACAAATGCACTGACAGTTTGATTGTTGAAGGAGTATATTCACGGCTCTCACATCTTTGCAAATGGAAAAATGATAGCGAGATTAAAATTGAAAAAAAATCTCTGGCCCAGAGTCCTGTGTGATAGCAGTAAAACATGTTAATTTCTTGACAAGCTGAAAATGTAAGATAGAAACTTCACTTGCAGTTGAATCTGGAACTGTTTCAAAACTGGAGAAGGAACTCAAATTTATAAATACTTTCAGAAATGTCTGCTTACTCACACTGTTTCAAGACAGTTTTCTCAAGGTAATGAAAAGATCAAAGTGATATACATCTACATTTTTTGTTAAAAAGCAATAGTCAAATTATTTAATGAAAATATATTTTTTCAAAAGAGGTCCAAAAATCTCCATTATAAAACTATTTTATCACAATGAAGAGCTACATATTTTTCAGTGTCTTGATTACTAAAATAAAAAAATAGACTTTCAGATTCGACTTATTTAAGTAGTCATGGAAATAAGGTTAGGAAATCTAGTTAGGATGCTGACCTAAAGATAGAAATTCTATTATTCTTATGGTAAGTATACTTGTGTGAGAGCTACATACCTCAAAAATCATTGGGAATTGCAAAAAGTAAGTTTCATTAATTTTTTCAGAGTCTGGCAAAAAGAAAGTCAAGTGTTAAAAATAAAAAGTGATAAAGAAACAGGATGCATGAGCTTCATCCACTAAAGCCATAATAATTGAATCATTCTGCCCCCCTTCTTCCATTGAGATTATAATGGCTCCATACTAGGTAAGCAAGTGAGACTAATAACAGCATCCATCCTCATAAGCATGCCATTAAAGCAGAAGACGATAGCAGGAGCAAGAGGAGAAACAACACTATGCGTAAATCACTCTGACCTAGAAGACTGAAGCAAACATAAAAAGAAACCGTGAAAACACAACTAGCAGCTAGTTGTGTTCTGACACAACTAGTGTCAGAAGATGTACTAGGGTAGGTTAGCTATAAGTAGTACATGCAGAAAGTCATGGCTCCTAATGCAATGTAATACATCCAGGAAAGATTTCAAAGGAAAAAAAAAAAAAAAAACAGATATTAGTCATCAGTAAAAAACATTGCTTGGAAAAAAAAAAAAAACAGCCCTCATTAAAGTATTTGCTTGTAAGACCTAATAGCTCAAAGAAGCTACAAGAGTTCATTTTCATCTAGATGATGCTATGACACAACTGATCATAAGCAGGTGACTTTGTATTGCATTTTTGCTTTACCAGCAAAATTGGACTAATCAGCACCCTTCAGTATTCAGTAATATTGATGATGTTAAAATCTTAGGTTTTAGTAACTATGAAGTAATTATGTTACTGCAGGACTACAGATTGTACCCATAACCCTATGTAGCTCCTCGATCCTGTTCTAAATATTATTTATTTTTATTTTTATTTTTATTTTTATCTTTGAGATGGAGTCTCGGTCTGTGGCCCAGGCTGGAGTGCAGTGGCGCGATCTTGGCTCACTGCAACCTCCGCCTCCCGGATTCAAGTGATTCTCCTGCCTCAGCCGCCCGAGTAGCTGGGATTACAGGCGTGCAACACCACACCCGGCTAATTTTGTATTTTTAGTAGAGACAGGATTTCACCATGTTGGCCCGGCTGTTCTCAAACTTCGGACCTCCGGTGATCCGTCCGCCTTGGCTTCCCAAAGTGCTGGGATTATAGGCGTATTGATTTTTCTCTTGGAACGTTTTAATTTTCTCAGTGTTGATATTGGTATGACAACCTGGTAGAATAAGTAGAAAAATCAACACCTCAAATAACTTCTTAACATTCAAAACAACACAATTAATTTTCTGAAGTTTAATATTTGAAGGTAATTATAAATTGCTACAATAAAAAAGATGTGGCAAAGAACTGATGCTTGGTTTTTGATGTTTGGGGGCAGGGATCAGCAAACTTTTCCTCTAAAGGGCCAGACAGTAATTTTCAGTTTAGTGGGACATATGGTCTCTGCCACAACTACTTGGCTCTGCCACTGAAGTGTGAAAGCAGCGACAGACCATAGGTAAATGAATGAACATGGCTGTTTTCCAATAAGAGTTTATGTATAAAAACCAGCAGTGAGCTGGTTTTGACCCATGGGCCATAATTCATCCATCAGTGGTTTAAAAAAAGGTGAAAGTAAAATAATACCTTAACTGTAATTTTGGAATCAAATTTATACACGGAGATTTTTTCCTCCACATCATATGCTGCCTTTCCTCTAAAATTAACATTGTAGGTAACAGTATTCTGGCTGAAATATTCTTTAATCCATTATTACTTTTAAATTTTTTTCTTAATTAGAACATACATTTATTCCCCAAAACTCAAAAACTCATTTTATTAAAATATGAGGTTGTGAAGTGAAAAAAATATGCAAAGACTAAAGTGTTTAGGAATTAAACATACAGTATAAGTTGTATACTATTGTTCAGTTGTATCTAGACATGTTTATTACCAAGCTGGAAGCCGCTTAGGTTGACGATATTATACTTACAAATGTCACCACAGGTATAGTTGTTCACCAAACATGTGCTAGTTATTTAAAACCTTTCTGGCTCTATGCACTAGCTCATATTGTCACGCTGTTGTTTAGGTCACATTATCAAGAAGTGTATGTCTAGCAGCCACTTTCTCAGATCAGAAACTGTAATTTACTTAGTAATTTATGACTTTAAATAAAAGAATCACTGATTCAGAATAATAATAATTTGTCTTAAACTTTGGTTTGTGGATTTACCAGCCTAGCAATAATATTTATTTTTATTTCTATTTATTTTAAAGGGAAGGACCCTTTGCTGTTTTGAGAAGCAGAATACTTCACTGTGTGTCAGAATTTTGTGGTGCTCCACAGTAAATAAAAAATTGTCATTCAATTAATAAAATGTGTAAAGAAGCATACAATTGTAAAAGTTACCACATAATGTGGAATTCCCTTGATTTCTTCTAGTGCTCTCCTGCAGAATTTAGAATGATGAGCCCCTTATTTTCTTCACATCACTTTTGGAGACTTTTGTTGGTATTTTATCCTCTGTACCATTTTTCCTGGTTATTCATTCTCAGCATTTAAAGTTGGATAGGAAATGCTTTCCTCCTCTAACTTCTGGTGATGCAGTTCTGTCCATATGCATCACTGTTACTTTTCTTTATGGTGTTTGTAGGTAATGGAAGCAATTTTGTAAATGTATCTCTTATATTAAGAATCCCCTCCTGAAAGGAGAAAATTTAGTCCTGTAATTCTTAGACTCTTCTGATAGCTCAGACTAGTGTGGTTAGAAAGCACTAGGGTGCTATACAGTGCCAAAAACATCTTTTTAAATACAATTTTCTTGTATATATTTATGTAGAAAAACTTAACGGTGAACATACATAGAATGCATACATCCTAAACAAGTTAATTTTATTTCAAATTTTGTTTGCCACCAAATTCTATAGTAAAATTGAAAATATATTTAATTCAGTTGATCTGAATTGAAAAGAAATTGTTATAATGATATCTTGAATGATAAAACAGGCATTAAGTTATATTGCAATGTTACACTAACAGGGAATTTGAACACCAACTTAGCAGTTTAATTTTTACTTCACAACATTTTTATAGTTTATATACTGTGGTTTGTCCTTGTATCTTATTTGCCATCAAAATTTCCTTTTAAACTATAAAATTTTCTCAGACTTGCAAAACTCTTGATTCTTCTATGAATTATCATAAAGTTGAATGCCCTCATTCATTTCTTGTTTGGGTATTAGCAGTACCTGGAGAAGATAAGCCAATAGATAAACATCCTCATATTAACCCAGAAGATAGTCATGGTTTTAAGAAAAATGAAAATCATGTCACAAAAATCATATATTCAAACTAATTACATAAGATATACATAAGGTCAGAAGTTTATTTTATGTGAAAAGAGCTTTAAAAAAACTGTTTACCTGAATACTTTAGTAACATGGAAAAATCTCTCTGCTTGCTATAAGGTCTGGATATTGTAGAAATAAAAATATGTGCTTCTCAGGATGAACTGTTTATCCTAAAACAGCAGAATATTTCTATAGTATTTTGATATTTAATAAAAATTAAAGTAGGATGATACACACATTAGAGACTAAGAATTTAATTCTAATTCACAAAACAAAAAGTATCCAAGACAGCAATAATTATGGGACTCAAACACAGAGTAAAATATTTAGGTTTTAGCATTTCACATGCTGCCTTTGATCTTGTGGTCATATTAATTGCATTCTCCTGTTTGTGTATGAGAATATTTTCCATTGCTTTCAATTAATTTCAGTCAAACTATTCAAATTAAAGAACATTTTGCTTCTATTAGTATAAAAGCAACTTTGATTAATGCATTTAACTTTCCCATAGTGTCAGATATGTGATCAGTTCAAATAATATTACGTACAGATATTTATTTAAAAATATTTCACAGTTAACTTGAATTTATTGATATTTTCCCTGACTCTGATAGAGCTGAGAAATTATAGAATCCCAATAATAACGGTGTTAATTTAGATACTAGGCAGAAGTTTTTATCGAAAAGAAAGAACTCTATTGATAATGTATTTGCAAAATTCTCTAGTTAAAAGCATGGCTTGATATGCACTTTATAAAAAAGATAAATCCATGATAAATAATATTTGTTCATTATTATGCTTAACCAAAAATAATTAAGAGTTAAAGACCTCATGCTTAAAAAGAATTGGTGGTGAGATTGTAACTAACAAAGAAACTCCATGAACCCCAGCAGCAAATGCTTAAGAAGGACACATGGAATAATTTCAAACATTATATCAGACATTATAACAAATAAATAAATGTGAATTTGACCTTAATGTTCCTAAGTCAATGATTAATACAATTATGTTGAATAATTTTATTTGTTATTTAAATATACTGATTTCTTACTATCTTTTATGGAAAAAGGTATTTTGGAAAAACAAAGTATCTAGATTTATAGCTATAAGATACATTTATTCATTTATCAACAAAAACATGCTTGTGCAACAGCAGTTGTCCAGGTTTTTTCATATATTGTAGAGGTAAATATTTAGAATAAACACATACACAAACGCACAGATACACAAACATACACAGTGGGTGCTCAACAGCTTATCACACACCAGAGGAAAAAAGATGTTAATAGATTAATATAATAAGTGCTACAATAGAACAAATTTGACTCAAAATGCAGCCTTAAAGTTTCTCTTCACGTCACTACAATGTGATTTTACTTGGTTTATGTATTTTTTAAAAAATAAACCAATGAAAAGCTTAGGTAATTATAATTATCATTTCAAAATTTGACTGTTTAAAGTACTTTATTTAAACTTTATATATACATCAATACACTGCATCCATAGATTTCTTCTTTTATCCAAAATAATGTGATTTTTTAACATGTTTAACTATCTGGTTTTTCTTTCTCATGTGTACCAAATTCAGAGAGAAACAGATAATAAGTGGGAAGTGTCAGGGTAATAGAGAAGGAACTTAGATGTAGTCCTAGGACTAAGTCAAATACCCAAATACATACATACATACACCACACACACACACACACACACACTCTCTCTCTCTCTCTCATATGCATATATCATATAGACGTATATGTTTTAAAGCCTTGTCTTTGAATAAAAGAAATTGCTTTGCATATATGTTTAAACTTGAACGAGTATTTTAAAATGGATTAAAAGTGAGAATAAATGAGTAAATATTCAACAAAATAAAAATAGTATATGCAATCAAATATAGTATGTGTTTCAGACAGTGGGTCTGAGTTTGTTGAAGGAGAAATTTTAGAATCAGTCAAAATATAAAAGATTTGAAAAATTATAAAACTTATCCATGTGAATTCTCTGTGTGACATGACTAAAACTAAACCTTATAAAAGATTATGTTGCTAGCACTGTAAAAGTTAGATTGGAATCATGAGCAGTACTGAAACCAGGAAAACATTCCAAGATACCATACTCTAATTGGAAGAACAAAATATGAAGTCAAAAAGAAGCCATGAGAATGGAGAAGGAGGCTTGATATATAACAGTTTTGTGGGTACATTGCCGAAGTTTTTGATGAACATGTGGCCATATATTCAAGTCCATACGTGTAAAAACTAAACATTTTCTTGGGGTTTTTGGTATTTTGTTTTATTTTTTGGAGATGGGGTCCCATTCTGGTGCCCAGGCTGGAATGCAGTCACGAGATCACAGCTCGCTGCAGCCAGGCACACACACACATTAGCTGTTTGGTAGCACCAAACAGCTATTGTGTGTGTGTGTGTTTGTGTGTGCGTGTGTGTGTGTGTGTGTGTAGAGGTGAGGTCTCTTGTTGAGAGGGCCTACAAAATGGCCAGGCACAGTGGCTCATGCCCATAATTCGACCATTTTGAGAGGCTGACCTCCCAAAGTGTTGGAATTACACGTGTGAACTACTGTCCCTGGCCATTTTCTTGTTTTTAAACAAATCATTTGACTCATTTCAATATCTAAGGTAAACCTTTAATTCATGGGTGATCACCCTAGGCACTACTGACATATTGGACTACATGCCAATAGTTCCTTCTGATTTGTGACTACCAAAAATTGCAGGCATTGTACAATGTCCTTTTGGGTGCAAAGTTTGCACCAGTTATGAATCTTTTCTATATATTAAACATTTACCTTTTTAGAAAAAAATTCAATACTTAAGCTATACATTATCTTTGTCTACAATAATTAATTACATAACAAACACTCTCAAATGTTTAGTGGCTTACAACAACAAATATTTACTTTCATCACTCAGAACCAGAGTGTCAGATGGTATTTGGCTGATCTTGGCTGGGCTTGGCTGGATTTAGTCAGCATAGCTCTGGGCTACAGCTCAAATTCAAGTATTTTTCATGTGTTTCATGTGGGGCTTAGGTTAAAGGGATAGTGACTGCTGAGGTATGCTATTCTGATGGTGATATCAAAAGCCTGATGAGGAAGCCCAAACAGGTACATACATTTCAAGCCTCCACTTGTATTGAGTGCTGTAACATCTAGTTGACCAAAATCAAATAGTATAGTGAAGGCCTAGGTGAGGACAGAAAGTTATTCTGCCTACCATGTGTCTAAGGCAAGAATGTGAAATAAACAATTGAAACCAACTATTTAATCTATTATATCTACCACACACTCAAATGATATCTAGAACATAGTCTGTAGATTTAGATCTATTAATTTACTTAATTTTACTTTTTTTTCTTTTCTTTCTTTTTTTTTTTCTTTTCAGAAAGAGTCTTGCCCTGTGGCCCAGGCTGGAGTGCAGTGGCGTGATCTCAGCTCACTGCAACCTCCACCACCCAGGTTCAAGGGATTCTCCTGGCTCAGCCTCTTGAGTGGCTGGGATTATAGGCATGTGCCACCACACCTGGCTAATTTTTGTATTTTTAGTAGAGATGGGGTTTCATCACGTTGGTCAGGCTGGCCTCAAACTCCAGACCTCGTGATCTGCCGGCCTCAGTCTCCCAAGTGCCGGGATTACAGACATGAGTGACCACACCCGGCTACTTACTTTTATACTGATGCTGATTGTACAACTTGTCACTTATCTGAGAACCACTATAAGAATATAAGCAGAATTTTCAATAGAAACATTGCAGCATAGAAAAGTGGGAAGATATTTTCAAAGTGCTGAGGGGAGGCGGGGGAGAACTGACAACCAAGAATACTATGCCTGGCAAAACTGTTCTTCAAAAGTCAAGAGATATAGCTCAGTAGCTGTTCTAATTGCCTCCTCGTACACCTTCCTGTACCACAACATCTAGCAAGATAATAAATGGAATTGGGACATTTTGTTACTGACATGAATATAGTAGATTGACTAAACTTCACAAATTCTATTGCAGCTGCTAATATAGTTCAGTCTCTGCCAATGTTTGGATTGACATGAGATTTAAATTCAAAACCAAGTGAAGTATAGAGAAAATGATTGCATTTAGGGCATTCAATTTGATGATGGACCAAACAGCTCATGAGGCAGCACTCTTCTCCTAGAGTGCAGCTAATGTGTAATATCCTGGAGCCAACAGTTGGCTCAGAAACTTCCTATTCTGTTACTTCCTGATTGTAGAACAGGTAGCAATTTCCTTAGCCACTTATGCATTGGTTTTAGAAAATCATTCTTATAACCTCAGCCTAGAGCCCATTCCTCCAATCTTCCCTAGATTTTTGAGCGTACATAATTCACTATATTACATCTCTTTCTTCTTAATATAGTATGTTATACACAAAAAAATTCTAATTATACTTTTGTAAGTATAACCATTTGCAACTGGATTCCTGCTTCATGTTGTACTCAATAAATTTCATAAAGGTAAAAGGCAACACTTTGTATCAGAAAAAAATGCAGAAGAGAACCTTTATGTCCTCAGGATGCAAAGTTTTTTTTTAAGTACTACCTATAAGATAAATGATTCATAAATTTGAGCACTTAAAATTAAGAAATTTAGTTCATTTAAAAAAAAATTCATGGAGGAAAATACAAGACAAAAATTAGGAGAAAATGTTTGAAAGACATATAAATAAGAAGGAATAATTATATGTAGAATACATTAAATTTAAAAAGATAGCCTGTTAAAGCATGAACAAAAGGAATTTCACAAAACAGAAAACACAAATGGCCAATATACATATGAAAGGATGCTTAACTCATTTAGCTATTAATAAAACGCTAATTAAAATCACAGTGAGATACCATTTTCCACATAGTATATGGTCCACACTTACAAAATCTGATAGTACTAATCATCGGCAAAGGTATAAAGCAAGAAAAACACTTAAATACTACTGATATCATAAAATGTTGGCTGAAAGGAAAGGCTAGAAAGAAGAAATAAAACAGGAAAGTATATTAAGAGTCACAATGTAGAAACAGAGTATATATGCAATGGGAGTTCTGAAAATGGGATAGTCAAAGAAGGCTTATTAATGAGGGAAAATCGTATTAATAGATGGCTTCCAAACTGTAGTATACCAGCATGCCCTCAGGTATTGGTTGAAAAATGAAACCATTTGATGCATTTTGTAAGAAGAATTACAATTCAAAAACTCAGATGAGAAAAATAAAAATGAAGCTAAGCATAGATGTTTTTATAATGTAGCCTTCAAGAAACTGAAGGAAGTCAAGCAAAACGGAGAGTGATGCCTTGCAATCACATTACCACCCTGCAGGGTTAGAAAGAGGTGACCTGTGAACAAAAACAGTTGGAACCATCAGCATTCTAAGTATTCTGATAAGAGGTCATATTAGGTGATTCAGGTGGAGTTAGAATATGAGGATTTTGACCCATTTATATATGACTTGCGGAGGGAGGTCAAGTAGACAGATAGCTAAAGATATTTCTATCTTCCATGTCTAAATAATTCTGTGTCTACAAAGCCACCATTGGTGGATTAGAGAAGCAAGCACATTATAATACTCATACCCAACCTAATAGGCCAGATAAGTTTTTAGTTCTTTCATATGAATAAGATGAAATAATACTTAAGACAGTATTAAAAGCCACCATTTTATTATTCTGAAGTACATATATCAAAGATACTGAGACCTGCTGTCTCAAAGCATCACATTCACCCAACTGAAAATAAAACTACTGTGATTTTTAAAAAGCCAATTGCAAATTTTAGGCTCTGAGAATGAGACTATTGGGAAATTGGACAGTTAAGAAAGATATCTCTTATCTAGTGTTTTCCCTTTATTTAAGAAAGAGCTATCTAAGTCTTTACACAACTTACAAGTAAACAAGTATGTTAGTTATTATCGCTCTCTTTCCTCTCTCACTGTCTACCTTCAGATTAATTATTTTTTTCATGCTTCATGACTGACAACTTGACAAGACATACGCTGATTCTTACTGGGTTTCTGACTTAAAGAATCATGAAAGATAGCCTAATCTCCAAGAGATCATAATTGTTAGACCAACAATTACTTAAACCTTTAATGAAAGTTCCCAGTGGCTATTCCTCTAATTCCCATTGAAAAACTGCTTTCCTCTTCCCAATTTTTTTTTTTAATTCAGAAGTATATGCCTATGTCTGCCAACTCAACATCAGCATTGGCTTTATGCGTGTGTGACCCGGGCAGCTGCACAGGACTCACACTCAGAAGAGACCCATGCTTGCTTCAATGCTCTCTTGTTACTGCCTTTAAATTCTTAATAATATTGTCTTTGAGCTTTTTAACTATCTCCAATGGGACAATGGAGTTATCTTTGTGAGCACAAGAGGCACATATAATATGTGTGTGCATCATTTCTTGCTGCCCCACTTTCAGATAGCGAAAACAATATCCCATGAGTATACAATTCCAGTGGATCCATATGATGAGAGTTTAGCGAGAGTTAAAAAGAGTACAAGATAAGTGTGTGACATGTACCACTGAGTAAGTGGGGGTGTCAACAGCCCTGAGATGCTACACTTTGCATTCCAAGCAGAATTTGCTTTGAACAAAGAAAGAAGGCAATTGGGTACTTAGAAATATAAGTTACCAAGAAAACCCTATTGTATCCTCTACTCCATGCCTTTTCACTTCATGTTTCATGACTTGATAACTTCCCTAGTTTATAGCCAAATATTACTCTGAAAAGAATGAAGAAAAAGGAGTCACCAGTCATTCCTTTACTTTTTAGTTGTTTCTTACACATAAGTAAGGTAAAGTGTTGGTAGAATGTGTGTAAATCAAGAAGTAAAATGAATAATTTTGTACAGTGGCTCTAATTATCTGGTAAGAATGAAATATATATGATACGTGAGTTATGAAATTTGAATTTAATAATTTTGATAATTCTGCATGTAAATTAAATGTTCTAATATTTGCATTAAAATTGGCATAGCACCATATAAAGTTGTATGGTAAAATTTATTTTAATAATTAAACATTTTAATTTCAAATAACCAATTAAAAAAACTCAGAACAAGCTAAGAGAATAATCATGAAAAAAAGAAAAGAAGCTTTATAGGTTTGTAGCTACAATGACTTCCTGTTTGTGGAACCAATGGTCTCACATTTGTATTTTTTAGTGGGCCCTGAAAATTACGTAGCTGGTACTGGCCAAAGGCACTTTTATGTAGAGGGCACCAGGTATAAACCATGAACTGCAGCATATCTCAGCTCTCACAGCAGCTGAGCGAAAAGGTATAGCAATAAATAATGACAAGAACATCTACTCCAGTCTGATTCTTGCCCCGCACAAATGTTAACTACTTGCTTCTTAAATTAAGTTCACTCCAGGAAAGCACCCATTATGGTCGATCACAATTTCAGGGAAAACTTACATACAGGGATGATTGGTGGGACAAACTATAGCCCTGATGCTACAGTTGGTTTGGAGGTTTTAATTGATACTCATTGTCTCCCTCCCAACATCTCGAGTGCCCTTCCTTTCAGCTAGCACTTTTTCTTGTCCATATAGCTAGCCTGAGCTGATCCAGATCTCCAAATTGAGACACTTGAACAAAAAAACTAAAATATCATACATATACTTTGCATAATTCATGAAAAGTGGCACTTGGAGGAAACTGCGAAGTGATGAGTGATGGGTCTGTGGGCTCAGTGAACCCACTGTTAAGACAAATCTAGACAAAAACTTCATTAATTACCTGATTCCCATGCACCCCTACTCTAAGAGATGTGCTATGAAGATATGTATCTGGCTTTAGTGTAAATTCCAGAATTTGTGTTCAAAACCCTTGAAATTTCTAAGTATTCCCTTTCCTCCATGAAATATTATCCAAATCAATGGATGTAAGTCCCTTTGGAGAACAATTTGGGAAATTACTATACATATGGTCGGTGGTGTTCCAGGTTCTTCCTCATGGGAACCCCAATTTGTCCATTAGCTAATAAATTCCAGGTATGAAACTGGCTTAATTTTGGGCTCTGGGAAAGGGATAGTGACATTTCTACAGGGGTTGGTTGATGTAGGCCTTCTCCTCATCCATTCTTGAACATCTTTGATTATATATATTAAGCAGTAACCTGGCAGACTGACTTGTCTTTAAGATAAGTTTGCCAGATATAGTAAATAAAACACAGAACACCTAAGTTTGATTTTCAGATAAATAATGAAAACGTTTTTAGTATAAACATGTCCCATGCAATATGTAGAACATATTTATACTAAAAAATTTGGTAAAACTTATCCAAAATTTACATTTAACTGGATGATCTATATTTTGTCTGGCAGTTTCCTCAGTAAAAAAAATAAATAAATAAAAAATAAAAAAATAAAAAAATAAAAAATTGTTATTCGTCTAGATCCCTTTGAGTCATATCACCCTAGCTTGACACTGAGATATTGATGGTCCTGCCAGTCATATCACCCTAGCCTGACACTGAGATATTGATGATCATTAGGATAATTATGCCTATCTTGCTTCTATTAAGTGTTGCCACCTGGATTTCATTTTTGGGAGTTGACGATCACAGTTATGGGGCAGAACCTCCAAGTTCCAGCCTATAGAACTATTCAGTGTCACTGTTGTCCCACTGGACTTGCACATTTTTACTGCCATGGCAAACTAACAGTCCTCCCAAGAAACATAGCCAGCAGGGGGAGGGGTCTTCTGTTCTTACATAATCAATTCACTTCACACGTCTACTTCTTTGAGTTGTTTCACCACTCCTTCCTCATTTTCCAGGGCGAGTTCTGACATGTCTACTCATTTAATGCTGGCTTTTGTCACCACCTCCACAAAGTCTCATTACGGCACTAAGTTAAAACCAGTCCTCCTCTCTTTGCTACCCCGGCCTCTGTTAATTTCTGTTTCCTAATAAAGTGTTCCCATACGACAAAAAGTACTGTTACCAGAAAAAGGTCCTGATCCAGACCCCAAGAGAGGGTTTCTGGATCTCACACAAGAAATAATTCAGGGTGAGTCCATAAAGTGAAAGCAAGTTTATTAGGAAAGTAAAGGAATAAAAGAATGGCTACTCAATAGACAAAGCAGCCCTGGGGGCTGCTGGTTGCCCATTTTTATGCTTATTTCTTGATGATATGCTAAACAAGGGGTAGATTATTCATGCCACCCATTTTTAGACCATATAGGGTAACTTCCTGACATCGCCATGGCATTCATAAACTGTCATGGCTCTGGTGGGAGTGTAGCAGTGAGGACAACAAGAGGTCACTCTCATGGCCATCTTGGTTTTGGTGGGATTTAGCTGGCTTCTTTACTGCAACCTGTTTTATCAGCAAGGTCTTCATGACCTATATCTTGTGCTGACCTCCTCTCTCATCCTGTGATTTAGAATGCCTTAACCATCTGGGAATGCACCCCATTAGGTCTCAGCCTCATTTTACCCAGCCCCTACTCAAGATAGAGTTGGTCTGGTTCAAACACCTCTGACAGTACCATGTGCAGACGGATATTCCACTCCCCTCGATCTAACACCATCAGTATGTTCTCCCAGTCCTTCCTAATAAAACAGGGTCAAATTCCTCAGTTTATAATCCTTCAGCCTATAATACCTCTCTTCCTCTCTTTCCTTAATAGTCCCATCTAACTAGTTTCACCAATTAGTTATGTTGAAATTTTCCCCTAGTTATAGTTTTGTTTTCCTGTATAGGGAATAGGAAGAAATCCTATTTTTTTAAAGCATTATCCTATAAGGCCACCTCCCAATTTGAGACCTCTGCAAGAGCTATAAACAAAGGCAATACAAAATGGGATGGAGTTGCTCCCCTCTAACATGAGGGAGTGAGCCACATCTGAAGGCACAGAGGGTCAAGGGAATCTGGGTGTTCTATGTTCTCAAGTGGGTATATCCAAATATCCCAATATTTTAATCTCAGGGTTTTACGTCTTCCCTACTGGCCATAGGAGATTTACTGGAATGTAAACGTTCCTGGAGTTTTGAGACTTTTACATGTAATTTCTTAGCCTACTCTTCAGTGATCAGCCTGCAGCTACAGGAGATGAATATTTTTTAAAACACTGACGTTAAGGCCCTTTGATTTCACATTTCATATTAAATTGATGAATGATTATCCTGAATCATCTTTTCTCTTGCAAACATCACTGGTGCTCAGCAACAGCCACCCAATTTCCCTGTCCTTATAATTAGTATATTCCCGGTTTGTTTGAAACACCAGAGTTATTGCCCATTGCATGAACCGGTGCATGTCCCTCCACCTCTTTCTTTCTCATAGGGAAAGTCTTAATGACAAACTTCTACAGAACACTGAGGACTGTTAATAATCCACGTACCCTCAGTGGTGGAGTGCTCATTGTCAGGTAGCCAGAATCAATCCTTAGTGTTCCTCCCAGGACCACTTCTAGTACCAACTATTCAAGGTCAGGCACTGCAGAAGCAAAGCCAGTGTCAGGGTTTCAGGTGGATAAGGTTGAGGGAGCTCTCATCAGGAAAACCTGCGAATGTGGGCAGCCAAATAGGAAAGAGGAAGGAGCTGGGCAAGAGTGTAGTCTCACATAGATTCTATCCTTGATCTGATTCATGAGCATGCTCTGGAGCATAAATCACATTGCAGAGTCATCCCTCTTAAGCAAAGCAAATAGACCACAGAGCCCCCTTATTAAGCCATAAGTGCAATGGACGGGAAATGTAACATCCATCCCAGGTATAAGCTGTTAACATAGCCCCTCCCAACTAGAAGGTAGGTGTATACCACCTAGTAAATTGGATATGGACAGGGCATCGAAAGCACCCACTATAATTGCTTTATATAGTAAATTATAACTACATTTATACTTTCATTTACATTTCGAAGGACCCTCCTGATCAGTTAAAATATGCTTACTATGCCTACTTTTCCCTAATGCTTTTTCTCTGTAAATTGTTTTTTATCTAAGTCACAACTCTGCTTATCCTACTCTTTCAATTGCCCCAAACTTTTCTTCACCCACTGGTATTAACCTAAGTCATATATGTTGAATTATACAGCTGCTTACCCTCCAGCTGCTTCCCTTGTTGAAGTAAATAGAGTCTGGCCCTAAGTTGGGTTTCTGTCTCATCTAGTATTTATCCTGGGGTCTATTTAAACTTCTGTTTTCTACCTTAGCTTTGGGACTATTCCTTGTTCTTCTTTTTCTTTCCCTGAACATCAGTGGCACGTTTCCCACTGGCTACCATTCTGACCCCTGCTCCCTACTCCTTATCTATAAGTTATCCTTACAAATATCATGTAATATAATTGCTTTCTCCGACTCTAAGTTAAACCATGCACGCTGTCTGCTAACCCATTTTAACCAGGAGGCACACACAGGCAGGAGAATAAGTAAAACAAGTGTTCTTCATAGCTTGCCCTTCATAAATTGCTATTCCTCTGGGGAGGGGGCTAGCGTATGATTGAATTATCTTCCTTGCAGAAGCACAATGTGCATATGTTGTACCAGTACACCCCAAGTTTTTAGGAACCAAATGAACTGCTAAGATTTACAGATTAAATTTCAACTGAGAGACAATCTGCATGAAGGAAAACTCATTTTAAATGACAAATGGTAATAATAAAGATGGAAAGGAAATATAAGATAACTAGTTTACTTTTGTTTGGATCTTATTTTGGCTCATTTGCTGGGACAAATGTTTTCATCAAAATATTTCTTTGTATTGCACTTTATTTAAGTCACTTATAATCTTACTTAGTATAGTTGACCATAATGAAAAAGGAATCCAGTGTTCCTTAATGTTATTTAAATTGTATAATATCAGACATTGTTGTTAAATATTATAATTAAACTGTGTAATCAATCGAGTATCCATTTTTATACAAATAATTTGCCTTTTTATTTTAGTAACACAAAGCTGCCGGAAACATATTGATCTCTTCATCCATTTTTCATTGCTAATTCTCCCTCTCTGCTCTGTCTTTCTCTAATCGTGGATTTAATGCCATATCATGGCTATGAAAATAGCCACTAGGAAATAAACTGTGGAATAAATGTCTTTTGTGCCACAAGTATCTGGGATATTTTTATAAGCATTTGTCAAAACCATATCTGTAAATATTAAATACAATAAAATCCTCAAGAAGATAAAATACCTCCAGTAATGTAAAACAGTATTAGTGCCCCAAACAAACAGGCAAAATGAAAAGGAGATTTTTTTCCACAACCTCTGTTGCTGCTAAAAGAAAAAAAATTAAACTTGAATAACATGGGTCAAAACAAATTCTAACTACTACTAAATCAAAAGAAAATATTTCCAAACTACTGAGAACTTTTACATGCAGAAGCAGTTCAGATCAGCCATATAATTTTAATGATTAGTATTTCTGAGGCAAGTAGGTAATTTATTCAAAGGAATATAACACATGTGATTCAATCCTACTAGAGAAAGCTTTCCCAATTCCCTGAGAATCATTAAGGATCTAGGAAGATACTATCTCAAATTTCATAGCTTGTTCTATGAGAATCTTTCTCAACCTTGGGTTACTAGAAATGTTATCCACTGCTTTATGGAGGAGAGGATCGATATTAAATAAAAATCAAAAGGTGGAGGATACATAATAAGTATAATGACTTAGGTTGAAAATGACGTTTTAGAGAAAAACAACCATTATTAGTTTTATTGTCCCTAGAGAAAAGCCAAAATGAAAGCCATCATGGACTGGTCAAACAGGGATTACTAATCAAGGAAATAAGAAAAGCATGAAAGTTTAAAAGTGATAAGCCTTTACTAGGAAAACCACCATTCATTGTCCCCATCATGGAACCACCAGAAGACAAATTAGTGCTCAGTTATCATCCTGGACCACCAGTTGAGTGCAATCAGCACATGTCCAGTTCAACAGCTGGTAGGAACAGGGATGAATTTGTTTTTGTGAGTTCTTGCATATATACAATATTGTCCACTTAAAAAAAAAAAAAGAAAGAAAAGGAGTATGTAAAGATATCACTAGGGCCTCTCTGAGCAAACTTAAGGGGCTCATGCTAGGGAGCATCCCCAACAAGGCAAGTAAGTTCCATTAACTTTATGGTAAATCCACCTCTGAGCTGGAGTAATACGCCTCTCTTCCTCCAGACTGTGCCTATGTCCCACCCCAACATAACATTCTCATCAGGAATCTAGTACTCACATAGATTTGCTGTCCACCATCAGCAAAATAGGGAGCAATGGAACCTGAGAACAGTGATGGTGGTGAGAAGGAAACTGCACCTATGGAATAGGCTTCATAGAATCCAATTTAAAATTTAAATGAGTCTGCAAAGGCAGTAACTATAGTGCTCACTCTAATTCTCGGCTTCTTTTTCAAATGTTGTCCCCTCTCCTCTTTCCATTCTCTCTCAGCAAATGCCCTCAATATGTAATTAATGGAGTATAGGTAATTCATAAAATAGACCTTTCAATTTATGTCACAAACTCACGTGTTACTCTGCATTTCTGCCTACTCTTACCTCTTTCTCCTCAGTTATAATGAAAACAGTGTTCTTTTTCATTTTTTTTCTTTTTTCTTTTTTGTTTTTTTTTTTTTTTTTGAGACGAAGTCTCACTCTGTCACCCAGGCTACAGTTCAGTGGTGTGATCTCAGCTCACTGCAAGCTCTGCCTCCGGGGTTCACACCATTCTCCTGCCTCAGCCTCCAGAGTAGCTGGGAATACAGATGCCCGCCACCGCACCCAGCTAATTATTTGTATTTGTAGTAGAGACAGTGTTTCACCATGGTCTCGATCTCCTGACCTCGTGATCCGCCTGCCTCGGCCTCCCAAAGTGCTGGGATTACAGGCGTGAGCCACCATGCCCGCCTCTTCTTCCTTTTTAAGATTAACTCTTTTTAAGAGACAGACCTGTGTCTCTCTCTTCTTCTATAATATCAGCCTGCTAAAAAAGGTTATATATACTCACTGACTCCACTTTTTCACAGCCCATTCAATCCTCAACTCACTTCAATCTGGATATAGTCCCCACAGCTTCACCAAATAACTCTCTCCATGGTACCAATTCTTGCTGATAACCCATAGACCATCAGTACTTATTTTATCTGACATCACCATTAATTACCTCCTTTTCTTAGAATATTTTCCTCCTTTCTAGCCACTCTGCCACAGTATATTATTTAATTTATCTTTTAAATATTGTATTATTTAAGTTTCTGTCTTAATCCCATTTTATTTCACTCTAATCATGCTTCCTAGGCTACCTCATACTAATCATTGTTTCAAGAGCCATCTACATGTTTGTCTTTGATGTCTCCAAAACCAGAATCGCCAACATAGAACTGATTCGAGGTTGAAACATGACCCACATATCATATGTATGTTAAATGTATTTATTTGACTCTGACAATGACACTTCAGACTCCACATGTCCAAAAACAAATGCTTCATCTTTAGTTTCAAATACGTTCTGCACTCTTCCTGCTGGAAGAATGACAACAAATTTCCACCCAATAATCAAAGAAAGGAACCTCCACATTATCCCTGACTCCTTCCTTTCCCATATTCCATATACTCACTTGATTACCAATTCCCTGGATTCTACCTCCTAATACACCTTATTTCTAATTACTTATCTGTATCTAGACTTCAAATTCCAATAATTCATACACCATTATCTCTCACTTGGATAACTGCAACTATTTCTAACTCCTTGCTTCCTTCTCCAAATTTATCCATACTCTAATCCATTCTCCATACACCAGACTGAATTATATTGCTAACACAGAAAACCTGATAAAATTTTTATCCATAACTAAAATTTATCAATGACTTCTAATGCCTTCAAGTGTAATTCTAAATGTCTTAATTTGGTCTGCAAGGTCCTTCATTAACTGCCTTCTGCCAACATCTCTAGTAATAGTGAACTTTCTCTACTTTCAGAAAAGTTAATATTTTCCTTGACTCTAAACTTCCAACTTTTCTGAAATATCCTTCACAAATCCTCTTAGATTATGTGTGTTTTCACCTGAAGAGTTCCAATCCCTTACACATCAATTTGGAATCTACGAAAAAGTTTGCCCTTCTTGATTTTTGAAATATTTTCCAATGTGCTCCCTACAGAAAACTGTACATTCCTCATGAAAGCGCTTTCACAATGTCACGGGATCTTTAGGGTGTTGCTTCACCAGCCAGAAACTTCTGTGGTCGGTGACGCCTTCTGCTTGAGTATTGCTCGCACCTGCTGGGCTCATTCCACCCACTCGGCCTGGCAGGCTGCACTCGGCTCATGCTACTAGCTTGTGTTGGTGGCCCACACCTGCCAAGGGTGAGCCAGCTGCCCACAGAGCAGCGAGCAGTGTGGGGTCAAGTGAGCATAGGGTCTGGCCACTGCACACAGCCAGGCATGGCAGCTGCTGTGGCAGGGTGGGTAGCTCCAGGCACCAGCACAGGTGTTGGTTCCATGTGAGGCTGTAACTGGACAAGATGTGCCGTACGCGGCTTCCACTGTGGGCATCCACGTCTAGATGAGGGGAACACAGTGTTGCCGAGAAACTTGGAGACACCAGGAACCGCAGAGATCCAAATAGAATGTTACAGCTCTGGCTCAGGGAGCCCCTAGGTCTGGGCTCCCTGAAGGGTGGCAGCTCTTCCCTCCTATTTTCTCCCACAACGTGGTGAGTGGGGGTGTGTTTTAGTCCTGTTTGTGTTACAGCTCTTTTAGTCCCACCATTCAATGTGTCCCGAGTTTTTGTCCTGCATTCAGGAAGAATGAGGTACACAGACAACAGGAGAATGAGCAAGGTAGAGAGGAGCTACACTGAATGGTAGAACAGTTTTTGGGAGACCTGAAGTGGGTAGCTCCTTTCCACAGGCAGGTCATCCAGATGAGTGCCCAGCACTCAGTGGAGAGGAAACCCACAGTGGGTAGCTCCTACCTGCAGGCAGGTCATCCCAATGTCTTTCTGCAGGCAGATCATCCATCAAATCTGCTGCCAACAACAGAGAGGAGACCAAGAGTGGGTAGCTCCTACCTGCAGGCAGGTCATCCCAACGTCTCTGCAACCCTCATCGGAGAGGAGACCAGAATGGGTAGCCCCTAGCCACAGGCAATTTATACTGTCATCTGCCTGACTCTGGCTGAGACTGGGTGTTTTGTAGACTTCAGAGAGAATAAAGTGCATTCTGATTGGTCCATGTGCAGGCCTGGACAAAGCACCATAAGTTCTCACACCAGTCTGTGGAACTGGCAGCCCAGGCCCCAGGCTTAAGGCTGTCCCTGGCTTGAAGGCGGGGATTCACTGGAGACCCACCCTTTTCTACCCAGGAGCCTATCTGCCTCCTACCATCCCTATATGTCATCCATAGTGCCCAGGCTGTTCAAGCCAAGGGGGCACCTGCAGGCCCACATCGAGCTGCTCTCAGAGCCCCCTGACCTCCCTCCCATGCTCATTGGTGCCCAAAGTTTGGAGGGAACTGAGGCAGTAGGGGGCTGGTGTGTCAGTGCCACCCTGAGTGTGCACACACCTGGCCAGGTAATGATGATTCCCAGGCTTAGCCACAACTTTACTCCAAAATTGGAGCAGGTGCCAAGAGCAGCCAGAGGCCATCCAGTGGGAGCAGGCACTTCTGAGCCTGCAGATGAACAGGGGGCTTCCTGGGCCCCAAGATACAGGTATGCCCAGGTCTGCAGCTGTGGCTGGGCAGCTACTGCTGCACCCAGTGGGGCAGGGCTCTCACCCCTTCAACTAGGAAGCGGGCAGGGCTACCACCAGTTCCCTGCTACCACCAGCTTCATGGAGCACACAGCCCCAGCTGTGCCTCCCTCCCTGCAGCCAGTGTCATAGCAGTGGCCACTCCAGATGGGCTGCTGCTGCCATCAACACTATATTTATTTACCTAGCAGTCTATATCCACTATTAGAATGTTTGTAGGACCAATATCTGTCTTATTTACCATTTCTTGGAACCAATTATAGCAAGTAGAGGGTAATTGAGAAAACACGTATGGGACAGAAAAGTTATCTATAAAGACAAAATAGTACTCTGAAATGTCCAACAAAACAAAATGAACTTTAAAAAGCACAATTTAGTTATTATTCCAGACATACATAGATAAATGTGGGTCTGGTTAAAACTAAAATTTTCAATTTCAATTGAAACACATAGAAGCAATCTAAAATAACAGTAGTATTTATCACGAGCTTTGGAATTGCAAGTAAAAAAATAACATGGGGACATGCATGGTACCACCTGTTTGCAGTCCTAGCTACACAGGAGGTTGTGGTTGATTGCTTTGTTGAGCCCAAGAGTTCAAGATTATAGTGAACTATGATGGCACCACTACTCTTTAGCCTGAGTGACAAAGCAAGATGCTGTCTCAAATACATAAATTCATTAAATAATAACATGAGCACAGGTTACTAATGACCTGCTCCATCTCAGAATTCCATGGAAATACAAATAAAAAAGAAAAAATTAAAGAAAAATTTTTATTGATGTTAGAAATAAAGTGAAAATATACTGTCTCTAATAAATACATAAATTCATTAAATAATAACATGAGCACAGGTTATTAATGACCTGCTCCATCTCAGAATTCCATGGAAATACAAATAAAAAAGAAAAAATTAAAGAAAAATTTTTATTGATGTTAGAAATAAAGTGAAAATATACTGTCTCTAATAAATACATAAATTCATTAAATAATAACATGAGCACAGGTTACTAATGACCTGCTCCATCTCAGAATTCCATGGAAATACAAATAAAAAAGAGAAAAAGTAAAGAAAAATTTTTATTGATGTTAGAAATAAAGTGAAAATATACAGTCCACATTGCAGCAAATCACTGCAGAGTGTTGTGATACTGGCATTTTCACAGGTTGGGAATAATGAATATTAGTACAAATTTCAAGGCCATAAAAATATTTAGTTTTTGGCACAGTCATTCCAGATCTAAAAAGTTATATTAAAAATATTATGAAGTGTTTTTTTTTCTTTTGTTTTGTTTTGTTTTTTTCCCCAAGATGGAGAATAGGAGGCAGTGTTACTGTGCCTCTCCCCCGAATCGGAAGGACCGAATAGTGGGTGAAGTTTCACACTGCGAACTTTTGTTCCAAGAACCACTGCAGGAACTTACCAGAAAAACCCAAAGAATTCACAGATCCTTTGAAAAAAGTCACAGGCTGCAGCACACTCTGTGAGACAGGCAAAAAACTGTGGATTTCTGGAGTATGAGAGGGAGACAGCCTGCCTCCAAACACACATCTCCACTGGGGAATCTGAAAACCCAGATCATGGTAGAAGGTCTTAATCCTACCTAGAGCTGGAACAGATTTAGGAAGTGCATAAAATATAATAGCAGAAGCAGCAGCTGGAAGAGCCTGATAAGCATTCCCAGTCTCCAACGTGAACCCAGGAAAGTCATCCCTGACTGTGTCTCACAGGGGCCCTCAGGAAAGGCCACCAGCAAACTCAAGGAGGGGTCAAAGGGTGAAAGAAGCTCCCGGTTAAAATTTGTGATATAATTTTGAGTGGGCACCGACTCCCTTGAACAGCATCTGGTGGGTGAATGGGAAGTGCTGCAGATACAAGCACAGGAGTGGGGTGCCCAGCATTGCAGGAGACAGGGAGGGGCATGGCCTGAAAGCCATGCTCGCTTTCTCAGAGGGGAAGCTTATGGCCTGGGGCAGGTCTGATTTCTGTGTGCAGGCTGCCTGGATCTAGACCACTTGCTGTTGGCAGGGAACTGTGGGAACAAGACTGGCCTCACCAACTACATGGGAATTGCTGCCAGCTATTTCCCACTACCCTTGTGACTACCGCACAGCAGAGGTAGTCATACTCCCTCCCCTCTGGAACATTACCCCAAGCGGCCTGAGAAACACTGCCCCATCCCCCACAGTGGCCGTGGCAAGCCCCGCCTAAGGAGAGTCTGCCTTCAGACCAGCCTCACCCTGCCCCCACCTGATGGTATTTCTCTACCCACCCTGGTAGCTTAACACAAAGGATATAAACTCTTGGGAACTTTATGGCCTTGCCCATCACCTGAGAAACCAGAATACTTCCTCTGGGAAACTTAGGGCAAGCTCAAAGCCCACTACTACTATGGCAGCTGGTGCTCTCTTGCAAGTGCCACCTCCTCACTAGAGGCCAACCAACACAAGCCATCACAGCACAGCTCTGTAGAATAACACTGCACCCAGGGAGGAGAAAATGGCTGCTAACACTACTGCTTGCAACACCCTGACTAACCAGAAGTCCTGAGTCTGTCCACTTGACAACTTCACTGATAGCATAATTGGCATTCAAGAAAGCTAGGCATTCAAGAAAGCTAGCAATCTAAGCCTATCTGCAACCAAGGAATCTCATAGAGTCTACATCACTCCCCTGCCACATCCATCAGAGCAGGTGCTGGTACCCACTGCTGGGAGACTTGAAGACAGATCACATCACTAGAGTCCTTGTAGACATTCCTCAGCATTGCCCTGGAGCCTGGTAGCACCAATGGGTGGCTAGATTGAGAAGAGCAATAATAATCACTGTAATCTGGTTCTCAGGAAGCCCCATTTCTAGGGCAAGAGGATAAAACCACATCAAGGGATCACCCAGTGAGACAAAAGTACCTTAACAGCAGGCCTTGAATCCCAGGTCTTTCCACTGGTGGGATATTTCCAACAAAAAAACAATCCAGTGCTGGGTGCAGGAGGGAAAGACTGTACCTCCACCCCAACAGGCAGGCATGCTATACTCTGTGATCATGAGGGGCCTTGGAGAAGGGGTCTTTATTCTCCATTGATACTCCACTGAGACACAGCTGGGGCTTCCCCTACTGGGACACAGCATGTATGCACCTATAGGCAGCCTTTTGGGGACAATGCAGGGTGAGTGCAGCCCCACAGGGGAACACCTCCAATTCAGGCCTGCATGAAAGGCAGAGTCACAATTCCTCCCTGCTTAAAACATCAATATTCCAGGGTGTCTGGCAAGATGGCTGAATAGGAAGAGCTTCAGTATGCAGCTCCCAGCCAGATCAATGCAGAAAGCGGGTGATTTCTGCATTTCCACTGAGGTACCTGGCTCATCTCACTGGGACAGGTTAGACAGTGGGTGCAGCCCACATAGGGCAAGCAGAAGCAGGGTGGGGTGTCGCCTCACCTGGGAAGCACAACAGGTTGGGGAACGCCCTCCTGTAGCCAATGGAAGCTGTGAGGGACTGTGCTGTGACGAATGGTGTACTCCAGCCCAGATACTATGCTTTTCCCACGGTCTTTGTAACCTGCAGACCAGGAGATTCCCTCCGGGGCCTATGCCACCAGGGCCCTAAATTTCAAGCACAAAATTGAGCAGCCATTTGGGCAGACAACGAGCTAGCTGTAGGAGTTTTTTATTCACACCCCAGTGGCAGCTGGAATGCCAGTGACACAGAACCATTCACTCCCCTGCAAAGGGGGCTGAAGCCAGGGAGCCAAGTGGTCTAGTTCAGTGGATCCCACCCCCACGGAGCCCAGCAAGCTAAGATCCACTGGCTTGAAATGTTCGCTGCCAGCACAGCAGTCTGAAGTCGACCTGGGACTCTCTACCTTGGAGAGGGGAGTGGCGTCGGCCATTACTGAGGCTTGAGTAGGCAGTTTTTCCCTCCCAGTGTGAATAAAGCTGCCAGGAAGTTCAAACAGGGCAGAGCCCACCACAGCTTGGCAAAGCTGTTGAAGCCAGACTGCCTCTCTAGATTTCTCCTCTCTGGGCAGGGCATCTCTGAAAGAAAGGCAGTAGCCCCAGTCAGGGGCTTTTAGATAAAACTCCCGTCTCCCTGGGACAGAGCATCTGAGGGAAGGGGAAGCTGTGGGTGCAGTTTCAGCAGACTTAAACATTCCTGCTTGCTGGTTCTGAAGAGAGTAGTGTATCTCCCAGCACAGTACTCAAGCTCTGCCAAGGCACAGACTGCCTCCTCAAGTGGGTCCCTGACCCCTGTACCTCCTGACTGGGCAACACCTCCCAGCAGGGGTCGACAGATACCTCATACAGGAGAGCTCCCACTGATGTCTGGCAGGTGATCCTCTGGGACGAAGATTCCAGAGGAAAGAACAGGCAGCAATCTTTGCTGTTCTGCAAGCTCCACTGGTGATACCCAGACAAACAGGGTCTGGAGTGGACCTCCAGCAAACTCCAGCACATCTGCAGCAGAGGGCCCTGACTGTGAGAAGGAAAAATAACAAACAGAACGGAATAGCATGAACATCAACAAAAAGGACGTCCACACAGAAACTCTGTCAGAACGTCACCAAAAGCAAAGACCAAAAGTAGATAAATCCATGAAGATAAGGAAAAACCAGCACAAAAGGGCTGAAAATTCCCAAAACCAGAAGGCCCCTTTTCCTCCAAAGAATCACAACTCTTTGCCAGCAAGGGAACAAAATTGGACAGAGAATGAGTTTGATCAATTGACAGACTTAGGCTTCAGAAGGTGGGTAATAACAAACTCCTCCAATCTAAAGAAGCATGTTCTAACCCAATGCGAGGAAGCTAAGAACATTGATAAAAGGTCAGAGGAATTGGTAACTAGAATAACCCATTTAGAGAAGAACATAAATGACCTAACGGAACTGAAAAACACAGCACGAGCACTTCGTGAAGCATACACAAGTATCAATAGCCAAATCGATCAAGCAGAAGAAAGGATATTAGAGATGGAAGATCAACTTAATGAAATAAAGCATGAAGACAAGATTAGAGAAAAAAGAATGAGAAGGAAAAAACAAAGCCTCCAAGAAATATGGAACTATGTGAAAAGACCACACCTACATTTGATTGGTATCCCTGAAAGTGATGGAGAGAATCGAACCAGGTTGGAAAAGACTCTTCGGGATATTATCCAGGAGAACTTCCCCACCGTAGCAAGATAGGCCAACATTCAAATTCAGGAAATACAAAGAACATCACAAAGATACTCCTCAAGAAGAGCAACCCCAAGACACATAATCATCAGATTCATCAAGGTTGAAATGAAGGAAAAAATGTTAAGGGGCAACCAGAGAGAAAGGTCGTGTTACCCACAGAAGGAAGCCCATCAGAATAACAGCGGATCTCTCTGCAGATACCCTACAAGCCAGAAGAGAATGGGGGCTAATAGTCAACATTCTTAAAGAAAAGAATTTTCAACCTAGAATTTCATATTCAGCCAAACTAAGCTTCATAACTGAAGGAGAAATAAAATCCTTTACAGAGAAGCAAATGCTGAGAGATTTTGTCACCACCAGGCCTGCCTTACAAGAGCTCCTGGAGGAAGTACTAAACATGGAAAGGAAAAACTGGTACCAGCCACTGCAAAAACATACCAAATTGTAAAGACCATTGACACTATGAAGAAACTCCATCAACTAATTGGCAAAATAACCAACTAGCATCGCAATGACAGGATCAAATTCACACACAATAATATTAACCTTAAATGTAAACAGGCTAAATGTCCCAATTAAAAGACACAGACTGGGAAATTAGATAAGGAGTCAAGACCCATTGGTGTGCTGTATTCAGGAGGCTCATTTCACATGCAAAGACATACACAGGCTCAAAGTAAAGGGATGGAGGAATATTTACCCAGCAAGTAGAAAGAAAAAAAAAAAGTAGGGATTGCAATCCTAGTCTCTGATAAAACAGACTTTAAGCCAACAAAGATTTAAAAAACGACAAAGAAGGGCATTACATAATGGTAAAGGGATCGATGAAACAAGAGCTAACTCTCCTAAATATATATGCACCCAATACATGAGCACCCAGATTCATAAAGCAAGTTCTTAGAGACCTGCAAAGAAACTTAGACTCCCACACAATAACAGTGGGAGACTTTAACACCATACTGTCAATATTAGACAGACCAATGAGACAGAAAAGTAACAAGGATATTCAGGACTTGAACTCAGCTCTGGACCAAGTGGACCTAATAGACATCTACAGAACTCTCCACCTCAAATCAACAGAATACACATTCTTCTCATGACCACATCACACTTATTCTAAAATTGACCACATAACTGGAAGTAAAACACTCCTCAGCAAATGCAAAAGAAAGGAAATCATAACAAACAGTCTCTCGGACCACACTGAAATCAAATTAGAGCTCAGGATTAAGAAACTCACTCAAAACTGCACAACTAGATTGAAACTGAACAACCTGCTCCTAAATGACTACTGGGTAATAACGAAATTAAGGCAGAAATAAATGGGTTCATTGAAATCAATGAGAACAATGACACAACATATCAGAATCTATGGGACACAACTAAAGCAGTGTTTAGAGAGATATTTTTACCACTAAATGCCCACAGGAGAAAGCAGGAAATATCAAAAATCAACACCCTAATGTCACAAATAAACAAACTAGAAAAACAAGAGTAAACAAATTCAAAAACTAGCAGAAGATAAGAAATAAGATCAGAGCAGAGCTGAAGGAGATAGAGACACAAAAAACCTTCAAAAAATCAATGAATCCAGTAGCTGGCTTTTTGAAAATATTAACAAAATAGACAGACCACTAGACAGACTAATAAAGAAGAAAACAGAGAAGAATCAAATAGACACGATAAAAAATGATAAAGGGGAGATCACCACCGATGCCACAGAAAAATACAAACTACCATCACAGAACACTATAAACACCTCTATGCAAATAAAGTAGAAAATCTAGAAGAAATGGATAAATTCCTGGATATAGACACACCCTCTCAAGACTAAACCAGGGAAAAGTCGAATCTCCGAATAGACCAATAGCAAGCTTGGAAATTGAGGCATTAATTAATAGCCTAACCACCAAAAAAAAGCCCAGGACCAGACGGATTCACAGCCGACTTCTACCAGAAGTACAAGAGGAGCTGGTACCATTCCTTCTGAAACTATTCCATACCAAAGTAAAAGAGGGACTCCTCCCTAACTCATTTTATGGGGCTAGCATCCTCCTGATACCAAAACCTGGAAGACACACACACACACAAAAAGAAAATTTCAGGCCAATATCCCTGATGAACATCAATGCAAAAATCCCAAATAAAATACTGGCAAACCAAATCCAGCAGCACATTAAAAAGCTTATCCACCACGATCAAATCGGCTTCATCCCTGGGATGCAAGGCTGGTTCAACATACACAAATCAATAAATGTAATCTATCACATAAACAGAACCAATGACAAAAACCACATGACTATCTCAATAGATGCAGAAAAGGCCTTTGATAAAATTCAACACCCCTGCAGGCTAAAAACACTCAATAAACTAGGTATTGATGGAAAATATCTTAAAATAATAAGAGCTTTTATGACAAACCCACAGCCAATATCATGCTGAAACAGCAAAAGCTGGAAGCATTCCCTTTGAAAACCAGCACAAGACAAGGATGCCCTCCCTCTCTCACCAATCCTATTCAACATAGTATTGGAAGTTCTGGCCAGGGCAATTAGGCAAGAGAAAGAAACAAAGGGTATTCAAATAGGAAGAGAGGATGTCAAATTGTCTCTGTTTGCAGATGACATGATTGTATATTTAGAAAACCCCATCGTCTCAGCTCCAAATCTTCTTAAGTTAATGAGCAACTTCAGCGAAGTCTCAGGATACAAAATCAATGTGCAAAAATCTCAAGCATTCGTATACATCAATAATAGACAGAGAGCCAAATCATGATTCAACTCCCATTCACAATTGCTACAAAGAGAAAACAATACTGAGGAATAAAACTTACAAGGGATATGAAGGACCTCTTCAAGGAGAACTACAAACCATTGTTCAAGGAAATAAGAGAGGACACAAACAAATGGAAAAACATTCCATGGTCATGGATAGGAAAAATCAATATCAAGAAAATGGCCATACTGCTCAAAGTAATTTACAGATTCAATGCTATCCCCATCAAGCTACCATTGACTTTCTTCACAGAATTAGAAAACACTACTTTAAATTTCATACAGAACCAAAATGAGCCTGTATAGCTAAAGCAATCCTAAGCAAAAAGAACAAATCTGGAGGCATCACGCTACCTGACTTCAAACTATACTACAAGGCTACAGCAACCAAAACAGCATGGTGCCAGTATCAAAACAAATATATAGAACAATGGAACAGAACAGAGCCCTCAGAAATAACACCACACATCTACAACAATTTGACCTTTGACAAATCTGACAAAAACAAGCAATGGGGAAAGGATTCCCTATTTAATAAATGGCATTGGGAAAACTGGCTAGCCATATGCAGAAAACTGAAACTGGACCCCTTCTTTACACCTTAAAAAAATTAACTGAATATGGATTAAAGACTTTAATGTAAGACCTAAAACCATAAAAACCACAGAAGAAAACCTAGGCAATACCATTCAAGACATAGGCATGGGCAAAGACTTCACAACTAAAACACCAAAAGCAATGGCAACAAAAGCCAAAATTGACAAATGGGATCTAATTAAACTAAAGAGCTTCTGCACAGCAAAAGAAACTACCATCAGAGTGAACAGGCAACCTACAGAATGGGAGGAAAGTTTTGCAATCTATCCATTTGACAAAGGACTAATATCCAGAATCTACAAAGAACTTCAACAAATTTAGAAGAAAAAAACAAACAACTCCTTCAAAATGTGGGTAAAGGGTATGAACTGACACTTCTCAAAAGAAGTGTGGCCAATAAGCATATGAAAAAAAGCTCATCATCACTGGTCATTAGAGAAATGCAAATCAAAAACACAATGAGATACCATCTCATGCCAGTTAGAATGGCGATCATTAAAAAGTCAGAAAACAACAGATGCAGGAGAGGATGTGGAGAAATAGGACCATTTTTACATTGTTAGTGGGAGTGTAAATTAGTTTGAACATTGGGGAAGACAGTGTGGCAATTCCTCAAGGATCTAGAACCGGAAATACCATTTGATCTAGCAATTCCATTACTGGGTATACACCCAAAGAATCATAAATCATTCTCCTATAAAGACACATACATATGTACGTTTATTGCAGCACTGTTCACAATAGCAAAGACTTGGAACCAACCCAAATGCCCATCAATTATAGACTGAATAAAGAAAATTTGGCACATATACACCATAGGATACTATGCAGCCATACAAAAGGATGAGTTCATGTCGTTTGCAGTGACGTGGATGAATCTGGAAACCATCATTCTCAGCAAACTAACCCAAGAAGAGAAAACCAAACACCGCATGTACTCACTCATAAGTGGGAGTTGAACAATGAGAACACATGGACACAGGGAGGGGAACATCACACAAGGGGGCCTATCAGGAGGTGGGGGGCTTGGAGAGGGATAGCATCAGGAGAAATACCTAATGTAGATTATGGGTTGATGGGTGCAGCAAACCACCATGGCACGGGTATACCTATGTAACAAACCTGCATGTTCTGCATATATATCCCAGTACTTAAAGTATAATAAAAAATTAAAAAAAAAATTCATATAGATAAAAAGAGGTGCCTGACTGATCTGAATAGCTGAAATACTGGGACAAGAATAAGGCTATAAAATAAATAGCTTTCTTGCTGGCTGGACAAGGGAGCTGAAGTAGCTTCCACTCTTCACCCTGATAATACCTCAGCAAATCTAATTGTGAGTTCCCCCAGCCACCCTCATCAAGGCTGCGGCCTTGGACCACCATTAGGTATTCCATCCACCCACCTGCCTTAACAACAACCGGTTCCTACCCAGGGTTACCTCCCCTATTGGCCTGAAGCCTGAATCGTCAACTCAGTAAATAAAATACTGGAGGAAAATTAAATAAATTGAACACCAAAAAAGAATAAAACAAGCTTCAAGAGATTCTTGTCATTCCATCCCCACAGGAGACAATGAAATTACCCACACACCAAAAACATAGCTACTGCAAACAGCATCTGAGAAAGCTAGCACGCAAAGTCTCTCTATAACTAAGGAATTCATAAAAAGTTTTCCACCTAAAAGTACCCAAAATCAAATTAGGCTAAAATGAACATAAAGTCCAATCCTTAAGGGGTAGGGCCAGGGAAGAATTTTTTTTAAAAAAACACAATCCAATCAAAAATAAATTTAAGAACAATTTGAAGAGATAATCTGCTCAAATCAGAAGGAACCAGAAAAGTAACTATGGTAATATGACAAAACAGGATTCTAAAACACCCAGAAGAGCTCACACTAGCTCCCCAGCAATGGTTCCAAATCTATAAAAAATATATTTGAATTACCATATAAAGAATTCAGATGACTGATTATTAATCTGCTCAAGGACATAGCAGATAAAGGTGAAACCAACTTAAAGAAATTTAAAAAACAAATCCAGGATATGAATGAAAATTTTTCAGAGAAGTGTATATCATAAAGAAAAAACAATCCAAATTCTGGAAATAAAAGACACACTTAGGGCAATGGAAAGTTTCAACAATAGACTAGAACAAGTAGAAGAAAGAATTTCAGAACTGGAAGACAAGCCTTTAGAATTAACCCAATCTGACAAAGGCAAAGAAAAAAGAATTTGAAAAAAATGAACAAAGTCTCCAAGAAATATAGGATTATGTAAAGTGGCCAAACCTAAGAATAATTGCTATTTCTTAGGAAAAAGAGAAATCTAAAGTTTGGAAAATTTATTTGAAGGAATAATAGAGGAAAACTTCTCTGGCCTTCCTAGAGACCTAGATGCCTGAATACAGAAACCTCGTATACTTCCTGGGAAATTCATCACAAAAAGACCATCACCAACATACATAGTCATAAAATCATCTAAAGTCAAGACAAATGAAAGAATCTTAAGAGCTGTGAGACAAAGCATCAGGTAATCTATAAAGAAAAACTTATCAGATTAACAGCAGATTTATCAGCAGAAACCATAGAAGTCAGAAAGGATTGAGGTGACGGGTGAAAAAAAATCTTAGAAATCACCACTAAAGAACTTATGCTTGTGACAAAGAAAACCCTGTACCCCAAAAAGTATTGCATAAAATTTTAAAAATATTATGAGTTACATATAAAGATTTACATATAATGACATTTTGTCTTATGTAAAGTTTCCTTGAAACTTAGAATTGATCTGTAAGTGATTTATTGAGCAAGTGCTCTCAAGAGAAACCAATAGAACAGGGAAGGGAAAATAAGTCAATCGGGTAAGATTTTAGGCAACACACCAGCTTTAAACTAATCCCACAAATTTGCTCTAGACTACAATGTACAGTATGAGTAAAGCATATCTCTGTTTAATCCAAGGGAGCTGGGTTTTATGCTTTAGTACACTGCATCACATGAAGGCGTAATCTACCAGATACTTTAATGATTTTGCTTTTAGCCTTCTAAAATGCCTCCTTTACCACAAGGGCAGTCTTTCAAGAGATTTTATAGCAATTAGGCCATTAGAAGCAAAGAAAATAATTTTTGGAAGGGACAATGGGCATATAAAATGATAAATTAATGATATGATTTGGTTGTGTCCCCTCCCAAATCTTGAATTGTATTATAGTTCTCATAATCCCCATGTGCTGTGGGAGGGATCCAGTGGGAGGGAATTGAATTCTGGGGGCGGTTACCCCCATGCTGCTGTTCTCATGATAGTGAGTGAGTTCTCACAAGAGATGATAGTTTTATAAGGGGCCTTTCCCAGTTTTGCTCAGCACTTCTTCTTCCTACCATCATGTCAAGAAGGATGTGTTTGCTTTCCCTTCTGCCGTGATTGTAAGATTCCTGATACCTCCCTAGACATGCAGAACTGTGAGTTAATTAACCCTCTTTCCTTTGTAAATTACCCAGCCTTGGGCAGTCCGTTATAGCAATGTGAGAACAGACTAATACAATGTCTAATGAAATATAGGTGAAATATGAACTGAACACATGTTATGACTGAACATAAACATTGGCCAAAGTATTTTCTAATCATAGTAAAATGGAAGAAATATGAGAAACAGCAAATTCATGGGTAGGTAAAACATTCTTGTTACAGATTTCTAGACAGTCTTTAAAATCATAATCCTGTTTTTGACAATACTTAATAATATGTAATGCTTAATTTTATGAAACGAGAAGATAATGACTCTTAATTTTACATACACTATGGGTCACTACATGTTCACATCATAACATATTTGTATGCAATATATGCACATATAATCTCTATTTTATAAGAGGCTACATTTAAAAGTACAACATTTAAAGAAATCTCTACAATCAGGAAATAAGCAAGATAATTCATGACTTTATAATAAAATAACATATTATAAACCCATCAAAATGAGGATATTCGTTCACCCAATAAGTATAGTAAATATCATCAATGGAAATCTAGATTGCAGACACTGAAGAACAAAGGCCCTAGAGTTAGATTTTCTTAGTTCAAAATCTAACTGTTCTGTTCTTACCACTGAATAGTTGTGTGTCTTTGGCAAGTTACTTTATCCTTTTAAGGACTAGCTTCCCACTATTCACAATAGCAAAGACATGGAATTAACTTAGGTGTCCACCAATGGAAGATTGGATAAAGAAAATGTGATACATACACACCACGGAATACTACAACCATTAAAAAAGAAAAAAAATCATGTGTTTTGAAGTAACATGGATGCAGCTGGAGGCCATTATTTAAAGTGAATTAACTCAGAAACAGAAAACCAATTATTGCCCATTTTCTCACTTATAAGTGGGAGCTAAATCTTGGGTACACATAAACACAGGGATGGGAACAATAGACACTGGGGACTCCAAAAGAAGGGAGAGGGACAAGAATTGGAAAACTTACTATTGGGTACTATGTTTACTATCTCGGTGATGGACCAATAGAAGCCCAAACCTCAGCATCACACAACATACACTTGTAACAAACCTGTATGTGTACCCTTGAATCTAAAATAAAAAAGGAAATTTTTAGAAAACAGTCTTAGCTTCCTTGTCTGTAAAATAGGAGCAATAATAGTCTGTGTTTTAGAAGGTTGTTGAATTAAATGAGCTGACAGGAAAATTAAATTGGCTCCATAGGGAAATAACTTATAACTATGATTGATACATAGAAAACACTCAATAGAAGTTAGACATTATTAACATATAAGTAATATTTAGTATTCACTGCATATTTATTCAATCATAAGAAAAAGAAACATCTCTTTCACTGACAAACAAGCAGACAAAACCACAGATAAAACCGTCCTTCGACTGTTTTTAGGTAATAACTAGGAAAATAGAGTACTCTGGTCAGGGCTAATATAAGAAGACTTCAACAAATTAATGAGTATTTTGAAAATAAAGCTCTTTAAAAATGTGAAATGAGATTATTTATATGAGTAGGAAGTGTGGTAACTTAATGTTCTGTGGTAAAATGTCAAGTGTTTGGCTGGAACACCAGTTGTAAAAATGTATAGCAAGAAAGGTGGAAAGGTAGAAAAATGCTTATAGAAAAAAACAGATGCTGCCTTTAAAAATTGTCTAACAAGAACTTCATACCCAAATGGCATAAGTTAACCATCAGGTGAAGCTTTATATTAGGGAATTAATGGGTGTCTCTGTGAGAAAGAAAAAAAAAGTTTCAATTTTCCATTTGTATTACCTCTGAACTTTTGAATACTTTCTAATGAATAATCTGTAGGGGTGGTTTCTTGATCCCTTGAATATTTTATATTCCCTGACAAAGTTTTGTGCTAGTAGCACTGACTTGATTTTCAACCAAATATTGCAGTTTTCTCCTTTCACATTTTATGAAGAATTACACAACTTTTCTTTTCTTACTCTAGTTAAATAAGATGCATCGAGCATACATAAGTGGCCCTACTACCATTGCAGTATTAAAATTAATAATAAGATACATATAACTTTAGCAACGTATATTTTAAAAGCTCATGAAAAAAAATTTTAGAGAGTTCTTAAAGAACTTAAGGCTACAAGCAGCTTGATCTGCATGGTGAGACAGAATCCCACTATTGGAAACATTGACAAATGACAAATCAAAATAAATAAATACAGCAAAGTAGGAAGAACCTTGAACTGGGATTGAGGGTAACTGATAGTTTTGAGTTTGCAATTAACAATCTGTATAATCAGAAATACCACAGAATCTCATGAGTCAAAATATTGACCTAGAAGATCAAGATTTCCTTCTATTTCCTATTTTATAATACTTACATAACTTATAATTTTACTTGTTTATGTGTTTTTGTCACAGTACTGCAACATCCAAGTGGTCAAGAGTCATGTCTTATTTACACTAGAGTATCAAATATATGATAAGTCCCCAATAAGTGTTTGTTTAGTAAATGAATTATGTTCAGAAAGATGACAAGTTGGATATTCAAACATACACTCCAACTAAAAGTAGTAAAAAATGCTGATATGAAATCACCAAAACAACAGAGTAAAAGCAAGCTGATTTTATTCCCCTAACTGAAAACCAAAAATAAATATATACTGCCAAGATTATTACCAGCAATATCCTAAAATTCAAATACAGGGATGAGATCATTTCTAGGCCATAGAGAATTTTAAAACTCCATGCAGACAGTAAGAGAATCAGACTTTTATATCAGTAACGACTGGTCCCAATCTACCAGATATCCTCCCATATATAAAATTTCCCCTGAACTCACAGTTTCTACACTGGAAAAAGTGAAATCAAGATGGACAACCACTTCCTTACCATGTTGGTTTCCCTGGCAGGAGAACTGTCTCTGCCTCAACCCACAAAAGCATCTCAAGTGCCCAAAGGGAGAAAAACCACTGAGGACAGCCAAAGACAAAGAGGAGGCAGGACTAGCAATCTCAAACCACAGAACTCTGCTCTATATCTCAGTCAATGGAAACACCAAATCAGAGGGCCTGTTTAGTAGAACCATACTGTTGGAAGCATATTCCACAGCTCCCCTGGGCATGAGTTCCTAGTCAGGTTTCCCATACTGTTGAGGTACTTGTTGCTGTTGTTGTTGTTGAAGTGGAGTCTTGTTCTATCACCCAGGCTGGAGTGCAGTGGCACAATCTAAGCTCACTGCAACCTCCATCCCCTGGGTTCAATTGATTCCCCTGCCTCACCCTTCCGAGTAGCTGGGATTACAGGTGCCTGCCACCACACGTGGCTAATTTTTGTATATTTATTTATTTATTTATTTTTGTAGAGACAGGATTTTGCCATGTTGTCCAGGCTGGTCTTGTACTCCTGACCTCAGGAGATCCATCCACCTCAGCCTCCCAAAGTGCTAGGATTACAAGCATGAGCCACTGCACCCAGCCAGGATATTTTTTATAGGATTTCCCCAGTCAGGATGGGCAATATTCCAAACTTTTGCTAGAACCAAAGCAAACATGGGTTCAAGGTGCCACCTAGTGCCAAATAGAAGGCAATAACCTAGTGAAAATATATTCAACAGGTTGGGTACATCAAGCCACCATGGCATGTGTCTACCTATGTAACAAACCTGCATGTTCTGCACATGTACCCCAGAACTTAAACTATATAAAATATATATATGTGTATATATACACATATATATCTATGCACAAGCACATATATGTATATATATGTATATATTCAACAGGTAAATTGTAAACGTATCCAAGAACAAAACGTAAGAAACCAGACAGAGAAGACTGGAATATATAACTGATTCTTCAATGAGAAAACATGGATGTACATCCACAGGAAACAACAATAAACAGGGAATCATGATATCCACAAATTAACAACATATGAAACCAGTGAGTAAGAAAGAAATACATTTGCTGAGCTGAAAATTTTTTAGAAACTGTCCAAAGAAAAAATGGATCAAATAGAGGAGAGAATCAGTGAGCTTGAAGACAAGCTATTTGAAAATACACACAAAAAGAACGGAAAGGAACAAAGAACACCTATAAGATATTTTTAAAAACCACCTCAAAAGAGCAAATTTAAGAATTATTGGTGTTCAAGAGAGTTGAGAAAGAGCAAGTGGTAGAAAGTTCATTAAAAAAGTTAACAGAAGTCTTTCCAACTTCAGAAAGATATAAGTATCTAGATACAGGATAGTTAGAGATCACCAAATGGATTCAATCCAAATGAGACTACCCAAAGGTCTATAACAAGCAAGCTTTCAAAGGTCAAGGACAAACAGAGAATCATAAAAACAGCAAGGGAAAGGAAGCAAATAACGTTTAAAGGAGTTTCCATTTGTCTGGCAACAGACTTCTCTCAATGGAAATCATACAAGCCGGGAGAAAGTGAGACAACATATTCAAAGTGCTGAAGGTAAAGGGCTGCCAACCAAGAACATGTACCCAGCAAAGTTGTGCTTTGAACATGAAAGAAAGATAGTTTTTCCCAGACAAAGTCTGAAAAGGTTTATCACCACCAGACTTGTCTAACAACAAATGCTAAAGGGAGTTCTTCATTCTAAATAATAATGATAATAATAATAATAATAAAACACAAAAATCCAAAAAACAAATTGGAGTTGTATAAAGGCCACTGGTAAAAGTGAGTACACAGAAAAACAGAATGCTCTAAAACTGTAATTGAAGTGTACAATCTACTCAAAATTATAGTATAAAGACTAGAACACGATTATACCAAAAAAATAGCTAGAGCAACTTAAGTGATAGATAATATAAAAAGAGTGAAATTGAGACAATATAAACTCAAAATGTGTGGACAAGGGAGTTAAAGCTGAGTGTTTCCAGTTTTTTGTTTTTGTTTTTTGTTTCTTTTCTATTGTATTCTTTGTGATGAAAGATAAGTTGTCATCTGTTTAAAATAATTTTGTATCCAGCATGATGGTGACCACAAAGCAAAAATCTGTAATAGATACACTAAAAACAACCAATTAATTGAAACATACTACCAGAGAAAATCACTTAACTATAAAGGAAGACAGTAAGAAGAGAAAAAAGGGAGAGGAGTTACAAAACAAGAAAACAGTAACAAAATGGCAATTTTAAGTTCTTACCAATCAATAATAACATTAAATTTAAGCAGACTAAATTCTGCAATTAAAAGACATAGAGTAGCTAAATGAATTTTTAAAAGTAAGACCCAACTATATGTTGCCTACAACAAACCTACTTCACCTTTAAAGACAGCATAGACTGAAATTGAAAAAATGGAAAATGAATTCCATTAAAATGGAACAAAAAAAGAGCAGAAATTCCTGACACTCATGTTAGATATAGTAGACCACAAGTTAAAGACTATAAAAAGAGACAAAGAAGGTCATAATAAAGGTCATAATAAAGAGTTCAATTCAACAAGATGATGTAACAATTATTGATACCTGTGCACTCAACAATGGACCACTAAAATATATAAAACAAACTTGACCCAGCACTTTGGAAGGCCAAGGTGGGCAGATCATGAGGTCAGGAGATGAAGACCATCCTGGCTAACATGGCGAAACCTTGTCTCTATTAAAAATACAAAAAAATCAGCATGGTGTGGTGGTGGGTGCCTGTAGTCCCAGCTACTTGGGAGGCTGAGGCAGGAGAATGGTGTGAACCCAGGAGGTGAAGCTTGCAGAGAGGCGAGATCACCCCACTGCCTTCCAGCCTGGGCTACAATGCGATACTCCATCTCAAAAAAAAAAAAAAAAAAAAAAAAAAACCTTGATAGATCTAAAGGGAGAGATCAAGTGAAATCTGTCCAGGCATGATGGCTCATACCTGTAATCCATTTGGAAGACAGAGGCAGACAGATCACTTGAGATCAGGAGTTCAAGACCAGCCTGGTCAACATGGTGAAATCTTGTCTCTACTAAAACTACAAAAAATTAGCCATATGTGGTGGTCCATCCTTGTAATCCCAGCTACTTGGGAGGCTGAAGCAGAATTGCTTGAACCTGGAAGGTGGAGGTTGCAGTGAGCCGAGATGGCCCTGCTGCACTCTAGCCTAGGGGACAGAGTGAGACTCTGTCTCAAAAAAAAAAAAAAAAAAAAAAAGTAAAAATAGATAGATAAATAAAGTGAAATTCAATAATAGCAGGGTACTTCAACACCCTATTCTTAGTAAAGGACATATTATCCAGATAGAAACTGAACAAAGAAAGTTGTATTTAAACTGCACAGTAGACCAAATGAACTTAACTGACATTTACTAACATTGCATCCAACTGCTTCAGAATACACATTCTTCTCATAAGCAAATGGAACATTCTCTTGGATAGAGCACATGTTAGTCAAAAAACAAGTCTAACAAACTCAAAAAAGTTAAAATCATATCAAGTCTCACAACTCCAGTGGATTTAAACTAGAAATCAATTTCTACAGGGAAAAACTATGAAACACTAACAAAAGAAATTATAGAGGACAAAATAAAATGAAAAATATTCTATGCTCATAGATTGGGAGAATCAATATTGTTTAAATGTTAATGCTATGGAAAGCAATTTACAGATTCAATGCAATCTCTGTCAAAATACAAGTGACATTCTTTGCAGAAATAGTAAAAGCAATCCTAAAGTTTATGTGGAACCACAAAAGACACCAAATGGCCAGAATAGTCCTGAGCATAAAGAACAAAGCTAAAGGTATCATACTATCTAAATTCAAAATATACTATAAAACTATAGTAACCAAATCAGCATAGTACTGGCATGAAAACAGACACATAGACCAATGGAGCAGAATAGAGAAGCAGAAATAAATTGCCTCATTTACAGCTAACTCATTTTCGCCAAAGCCACCAAGAACATAGATTGAGAAAAGGAGTCTCTTCAGTAAATGGTGCTGGGAGAACTAGATATCCGTATGCAGAAACCAGATCCCTATTTCTCACCATATACAAAAATCAAATCAAAATAAATGAAACACTTAAACCTAAGACCTGAAACTATGAAATGACTAAAAGAACACATTGGGGAAACACTCCAAGGCATTGGTCTGAGCAAAGATTTTAAGTAAGGCCTCAAAAGCACAACAACAAAATCAAAAATAGACAAAAAAGATCATATCATGTTAAAAAAGCTTCTCCTCAAAAAAAAAAAAAGTCAACAAAGTGAATGACAATCCACAAAATAGGAAAAGTATTTACAGACTATTCAACTGACAAGGGACTAATAACCATAACATATAAGAGACTCAAACAGTTCAATAACAAGGCAACAAATAATCCAACTGAAGAATGGGCAAAATATCTGAGTAGACATTTTTCAAAATAAGACATACAAATGGCCAACGTATATTTTTTAAAAATGCTCAACAACACTAATCATCACAGAGATGCAAATCAAAACCATATCATTTCACCTCAGTTGAAATGGTTTTCCTCAAAAAGACAGGGAATAAGGTATGCTGGTGATGATGTGAAGAAGAGGGAACACTCATACACTGTTGTTGGGAATGTGCTATGGAAAATTGCATGGTTTGTCAAAAAACTTGAAATAAAATTACCAAATGATTTAGCAATTCTATTAGTGGCTATATTTCCAAAAGTAAGGAAATCAGTATATTAAAAAGATATTTGCACTCCTATGTTTATTGCTACATTATTTACAATAGCCAAGATACAGAATCAACCTACTGTTCATCACAGATGAATGGATAAAAAAATGGTATATATACACAATAGAATATTATTCAGCAATAAAGAAAAATGAAATTCTGTCATTTGCAGCAATATGAATGGAACTGGAAGTCATTATGTTAAGTGAAATAAGACAGGCAGAAAAGGACAAATATTGCATGTTCTTCTTCATATGTAGGAGTTAAAATATAGGTCGCATAAAGATAAATGCTGGAAGGGGTGGGAGGATAAAGAGAGGTTGATTAATGAGTACAAAAATACATTTAGAGAGAATGAATAAGGCATATTGTTTGAGAGTTCGATAGGGTGATTATAGTTAACAATAATCTATGGTATTGTATATTTCAACTTAGCTAGAAAAGAGTAATTCAAATGTTACTAGCATAAGGAAAAGATACACGATATAGGGTAAGATAAAGGATATCTCAGTTACTCTGATTTTATCACTGCATATATTATAATATGAATGTATCAAAATATAACATTTATCCCCAAATATATACATCTACTATGTAGTAATAACTTTCAGTATTGAAAAAGAAAACATTCTTTTTAAAATAGAAAAAGATGTAAAAGATAGTATTGAAAGATAGTAAGAAAATATCAGGCCATACTCTTAATGAAGGCTGGAATCCAGAAATGTAAGTTGAATACAGCACAGACTTTTGAGTATACCCAAAGGAATATAAATCATGCTGCTATAAAGACACATGCACATGTATGTTTATTGCGGCACTATTCACAATAGCAAAGACTTGGAACAAACCCAAATGTCCAACAATGATAGACTGGATTAAGAAAATGTGGCACATATACACCATGGAATACTATGCAGCCATAAAAAATGATGAGTTCATGTCCTTTGTAGGGACATGGATGAAGCTGGAAACCATCATTCTCAGCAAACTATCGCAAGGACAAAAAACCAAACACTGCACGTTCTCACTCATAGGTGGGAATTGAACAATGAGAACACTTGGACACAGGAAGGGGAACATCACACACCAGGGGGCCTGTTGCGGGGTCAGGGGAGGTGGGAGGGATAGCATTAGGAGATATACCTAATGCTAGATGACAAGTTAATGGGTGCAGCACACCAACATGGCACATGTATACATATGTAACAAACCTGCACATTGTGCACATGTACCCTAGAACTTAAAGTATAATTTAAAAAAAAAAAAATATATATATATATATATATAAAGAAAGGCACCTGCCAAACTTGAAGTATTTGAGCTATGGTTTTTAAATATATTTTAGTTACATGGGGAAAAAAGGAAAAGAATGGAACTTGCCCAAGTAGTATAACATACATACAGATTAAAGTTGTATAAAACAAACTATTAGGTTTATATAATTTCAAATGCTCCTCTGATATAATTCAAATCCCAGTGTCTACATCCTCAGTTTAATTATGAATCCAAAATAAATATGCCCTACTTACAATGCAGGGTAACAGAAAACATTGTTTTTATAATGAACATAAAATGAGGCAAAAATTTATACAAGTTACATAAATTTAATATAAACAAATAAATATGACTCCCTTGCATCATATTTGTGATTTGCAAAATTGTATCATCTTATGGTCAAAACAAAGGAAAACAAAGCTGCAAATTTAAATAAAAATTATTCCTGTTTGGCATTGCCACTAAATGGCTAGCAGAAGCAAATACAAATGCCTTAATTAAATGACAGAAGTTTTCCAAGAAAAATAGTCAAATCATGTATAAAATGAAAGACAAAAACATGGGATCATAAGAAATAATCAAAAGAAATAACATAGTGCAAAAATAGACCTGCATAATTTTTAATATCAGAATTATCAGGAGTTATGAATAAATTTGTCTACTATGAGAAATAAAATATACAAAAATTGTAAAAATTTATTAGAATATTAAAATCAAATTAAAGTAAGCCAAATAAAATGTCTAGAAAAAAAGTAACAATAACAAATAACATTACAAATAGCTTTTTAACAAGTATATAGACACTGCTGAAAAGAACATTAGTGAACTGAAAAATAAATCAAATGAAAATATTCCCAATGCAGGGCATAGATATATAATTTTAAAATAAGAAATAGTTATTAATACATATATTTGTTTTCTGTTGTGGCTATAATAAATTACTACAAATTTAGCAGCTTACAAAATACAAATTTGTTACCTTTTAGTTCTGTAGGTCTGAAGTCCACTACTGGTCTCACTAGACTAAAATCAAGATGTAGACAGACTGTATTCATTTCTGAAGGTTGTAAAAAAGAATACATTTTATGCTCATTTGAGTTTTGGAAGATTTCAGTTCCTTTTTTCTTTGTGGCTACAAATTAAAGGCCATTCACACATGCTAGATGCCACCCTATTCTCTGGCTCCTGGTCTCCTTCCTACTGTCTCAAAGACAATAATTGTGGGTAGTCTTTCTCAAGTTGCATTTCTTTGATACTTTCTTTTTGTTGTTGTCATTTTCTTTCACTTTTGGGGACTAATATAATTAAATTGGACCCCCCTCGATAACTCAGTATAATCTTTTCATCTCAAGGTTCTTAATCTTAATTGTATCTACAAAGTCCCTTTCCATGAGAGGTAACTTATTTAGAGGTTCTGGGGATTCGAATATGGGCATTATTGGGTAATTATTAGTTTGCTATTGCAGCATTAAAAAAATAGAATTAGAAAGTAGCACATATGTCTAACCAGCATTTTAGAAAAAGAAGAGAAAATATAAAACCAAAAATATGTGAAGATATAATGGTTGGAATTTTTTTTCAAAGTAATAAAATCAACTAATGCACAAAAAGCTCAGGAAATTTCAAGCAGGATAAATAAATAGAAATTGCCACAGGGTCACAGCTAGAATACCAAAGCACACAGAAACATTTTTCGTTTGTTTTAAAGGAGCCAGAGAAAAAAATTGTGATTACCATCAAATTATTAACGTTTGCATTGATAATTGACTTACATATACAAATAATAGAAGTGAGAAGTTGGTGTTCCTATATCTTCAATATACTGACATAAAATTACTGCTGAACTATATTTACACACACATCTAATGGATTCAAAAAGTTTTCATACGCAGAGCAATTATATATATAAAATATTTGTATTCACAACAACAAAATTTCAGCCTTTCCCCAAGAACTCTTCAGGTTCATATGGCTTCACTGGTGAATTTTAAATGATATTTAAGAAATAATACCAATCAATAATATCAATCTGACATCAAATCTCTCAGAAAATGCAGGAAGAAAGTAACTCTCAATTTGTTTTATGAAGCTTACATACTCCTGATACTAAAATGTGACAACTCTCTTACAGGAAAAGAAAAATACTACAAATCAATATTATTCATTCACAAGAATACAAACATTATTTAAAAGTATCAGTAAATTGAGTCCAGCAATGTATAATAAGAAAAATCATCAATACCCATTGAGATGTATCACAGAAACACATTTTAAAACGTACAATGATATATCACGTTATAAAGAAGAAAAATTATGTCTCTTCTTAATAGGTTCTGAAAGAGCTTTGGGCAACATTTAATACATTTTATAATATGAATTCATAGAAAACTATGACTCAAAAAGGAACTTTCTGTTTCTGACAAAAGACATTTATTTAAAAAAAAGGTCTATAGCTAACACCAAAATTAAAGGTAAAATATTGAACACTTCCCACTAAGATAGGAAATATAGCAAAGATGTCCTATCAAATTATTTAACATTGTATTGGACATTCTAGCCAGAGCATCGCTGTAAAAAAAATAAATAAGAACCATAAATATTGTAAAAGAAAACTAAAATACCTTTATTATGAGATGACAAGAGTAATTTTTTTAGAAAATTCAAAATAATCTACAACCAACAGGTAGAACTAATGAGTGAATTCACCAATATTGCAAAATTACAAATATAGAAAAAATAATTATAACTCTACATACTAGAAACAAACAATTGAAAAATAAAGGAATAAATGCTATTATTTATAAAAGTGTAAAAAACAAAATACTTAGGAATCAGTTTAAGAAAAGATGTGCAAGACTTGTAACCTGAAAATAACAAAATATTTTTGTATAAATTAAAATACTAAATCAATAAAGAGGTATTGCATGTTCGTGCATTAGAAGATTCAATTTTATTAGCAGCTCATTTTTTTTTCTAAAAGGATTCAAAGCAATTCTACTCAAAATCCCACTGACTTTCTATTACAAACTTGACAAAGTGATTTTTAAATTTACATAGAAATACAAAGAACTTGTAGAGCCCATATCCTCCAAGCAATGACTCAGTAGTTCAGTAAGCAATGATCTTTTGACCAGATCTTCAAAAGAAGCATGCTCTTCCATAATTGTGACAGGAGGCCAAGATAGGTGGATCACTTGAACACAGGAATTCAAGACCTACCTAGGCAATGTAGCGAAACCTCGTCTCTGCTAAAAATAAAAATAAAAATAATTAGCTGGACATGGTGCCACGTGTCTGTAGTCCAAGCTACTTGAGGGGCTGAGATGGGAGGATCGCTTAAACTTGGGAGGTCAGGGCTGCAGTGAGCTGTGATCGCACCACTGCACTCCAGCCTGGGTGACAAAGTGAGATGCTGTTTCAGACAAACAAACAAAAAACTATTAGAGCTAACAAACAAGTTCATCCGTATTGTAGGATCCAAAATTATTATCAGAAATCAACTGTATTTCTTTACATTAACAATAAACAATCTGAAAGTGAAATTAAGAAAACAATTTCATTTACAATGACTTAAAAATAAAATTCTTAATATTAAATTTATCAAAAAAAGTGTAAGTCTTGTACACTGAAAACTGCAAAACATTGTTGAGCAGAATTAAAGAACTAAATAAATGTAATGCCAGTCTATGTTCCTGGATTAAAAGATTTAATATTTATCTACAGGTTTATCATTATTTATATGAAATCCTCCCACTTAAAAAAAAAATCTTAAAAGAGGCCAGACACAGTGCCTCATGCCTGTAATCCCAACAATTTGGGAGGCCCTGGCAGGCAAATCCCTTGAGGCCAGGAGCTCGAGACCAGCCTGGCCAACATGGCAAAATCCAGTCTGCACTAAAAATACAAATATTAGCTGGGCCTGGTGGCACAGGCCTGTAATCTCAGCTACTCGGGAGGCTGAGGCATGCGAATGGCTTGAGCCCAGGACGTGGAGGTTGCAGTGAGCCAAGACTGTGCCACTGCATCCCAGCTTGGGGGACAAACAAAACTCTGTCTCAAAAAAAAAAAAAAAAAAAATCTTAAAAGAGAGTGTAGGCATAACACTCCCTGACCATGGATTAGGCAATGATTTCTTAAATATGACACCCCAAAAAAAGCAATAAAATAAAAAATTAGATAAATTATACTTTATCAAAATTATACTCTTTTGTGCTTCAAAAGATGCTATCAAAAAAGTGAAAAACCCATAAAATGGGAGAATATATTTGCAAATTCTGTATTTGATATTGAACTAGTATCTAGAAAATATAAATAACTCTTAAACTTAATAAAAAGACAATTATAAATGGTCTTTATAATTAAAGACCACATATAATTTATAAAGACATTTCTTCAGAGAAGACCACAAAGTACATTTTTTAAATGTTCAACATCATCAACTATCATGTAAATGCAAATCAAAATCACAATGAAATAATACTTCACTCTCCTAAAATGGTTATAATCAAGAAGACAGAAAGTAATAAATGTTGGTGAGGATATGGAGAAATTGCAATCTTCAAAACTTTGTTGGAAAGTGATATAGCCAGTTTGGAAAACTTTGGCAATTCCTACACAAGGTAAGCACAGCTTTATCATGACTCAGTAACTCCACATTTAGATATATGCCCAAGAAAATGCAAATATACGTCCCAATAAAAACACACAGAAATGTTGACAGCAGCATTATTTATAATAGTAAAGAAAATTGCAACAACTCAAATGTCCATCAAATGAATGGATAAACAAATGTGATATATCCAATCAATCAAATATTTGGCAATAAAGAGGAATAAAGTGCTGATTCAAGTCACAGCATGGGTGAATTTTGAGACTGTGATGCTAACTTAAAGAAGTCAAACCACAAGGCCACAAATTGCATGATTCCATTTACATAAAATGTTCAGAATAGACAAATCCATAGAGACAGAGTGGATAAGTGTCAGATCTGGGATTAGGTAGAGTGGGGAGGCAATTAGTTGTGACTGAATGGATATGGAGTTTCTTTTTGGGGGATTAAAATATTTTGGAATTAGACAGTGGTAATGGTTGCACTACTTCTTTGTGAATATACTAAAGAATGCTTAAGTGTACACTTTAAAAGGATTAATTTTATGTCTGTTGCTTAAAAGAGTAAAGCAATGAATTGAGGTAAATCTTTACTCCATAATAGGGTAAATGAATGAACCACAGCCACACAAACAGTGTGGAAGAATGGCCAGACATAATGCTGATTAAAAGAAACGATTACAAACATAAAGACTGTAAAAATGATTATATAAAAATAGGTTTGGTAGGAGACAGTGGGATGTAATAGGAGGTCCCCTGAAACCAGAGATCGGTCTTGAATATCTGAAAATACAGCCTAAAGTCCTTCAAGGTCTTTTCAATGCTATACATATGATAGAAACACAGGGCAGATGAAGTTCTCTAAGGTAATGACAATGTTAACTTTTATCTTGTGAGGCAGTTACACAATTCTTTACTTATAATTGTTCATTAAATTGTGCATAGTTGTATAAGCATCAGTATTTTGCTGTATTTCACAATAAAATTTCATAAAAATGAATGAGCGGCTGCAAGAATCAATAAACACATAATATAATAAATGTACAGTGTGCTAGTCAAGCATATGAATTTTATTTTCTTTTTCAGAACAAAATTTCAAAAGTGAAAGCCATGTCACAAGCTTTTTGCACTCCCCCATTGCTTCCAGGTTCGATTAGAATACAATATGTATTAAGGAGAAATGGACTGCTAAATGTTTAATAACTGGTTCTCCGTGCAGTGAAGAAAAAGACCTCATTTGCAACATTGGCCAATCCTGTTGGGTAAATAATTCTTCCATGTATAGAATATTCATGATATATAGAACATATTCAAAAAACATTATTTGTGTATGTTAAGCATCAAGTATCTCATATTTAGAGAGTGAAAGCCAACAAGAAAAATCAGTGCTTGCAGTTAGTTCTACCTATAAAGTATTTTATCAATAACTTTAGAAGCACATTTTGCATATCAAAATCAATAGATTAGCCATCACTCTTAGTGTCTGCATGATGTCACCAAGTACAAGTCAATCATTAATTTTAGTCCAAATTGGATATTTTCTACCCATCTATAGCAACTCAGAAGAAGAAAATGATCTCATATGTACTAAGTCTATATCTTGAGATGTCTGGATTCTGTCACTGCTTACTTGCTTCTCAGACTGCCACAATAAGTACCACAGGCTGGGTGCCTTCAACAACATCAATTTATTTTCTCACAGATTTGGAGGCTAGAAGTCCAAGATTAAGGTACTGGCAAATTCAGTTTCTGGCGAGGTCTTTCTTTCTGGCTTGCAGATAGTCACTTTGTGTGTGTGTGTGTGTGTGTGTGTGTGTGTGTGTGTCTTCACAAAGCCTTTCCTCTGTAGTTGGGGAGAGGGAGATGTCTGGTGTAACTTCCTCTTCTTATAAGAACACCAGTCCTATCAAGTAGGGATCTACCTTTATGATTTCATTTAACATTAATTCTCTCCCCAAAAGCCTTATGTCCAAGTACAGTCACACGGGGGCTTAGGGCTTCAACATAAGAATTTTAAGGATTAAGATTCAGTCTGTAATACTTGCATAGTAAATTTCCCATAGAAAGATACATGCTCTCAAAGATATCAGTGATAATGTGTGTTATTGTGCAAATACTCAAGACTGAGGTTTGAGTATTTGAAGCACAGTTAGGCAATACATAAAATGTGTTTTTGCCCTAGTATAAATGTTTAATGTTTAAAGTAGTCTTAAGTGCCACATAGATATTTCTTTATAGAATTCTTTTTATTTTTCCTCTGGAAATCACAGATAAAAATTTAATTTAGACAAAACAAAATAAGACATTTTCTGAGGTCTTCAAAAAATTTAAAAATGCTTCATAATGTGACATTAAGTATAAAATTCAAAAGCAAAGAGGTTAAATTTTAAATATGTTTTTCATTAAAAGTCTCAGAAAATATATTCTTTAAATTATTAATGAACAAATTAACCTATTATCATCTAGAAGGTGAAAAGCCCTCAACAGTACTAAGGGATTGTTTTTCTTAGTAATAAAATTCTTGTCTCCTAAATAAAAATTTAAGGGACAGATAATCACCATTCTGAAATACTAAACAGAAATTTTAATGTATTAATGTATTAAATAGAAACATGGAGACATGATGGCCCAATGCCCTATAGAAATGCCTTGGTTCTATGAATTGGTTTATTTTCTTTACAGCCCAAGATAATGTACTATTTTTTTCAAATGGTTGTTTGGATCAGTGATCCAAATCTCCATATTTTAAAGTATAGATCTTTAGCAGAGTATGTAATCCCAAATTAAATTTAAAAATTAAAGAAAAAATCAGCTTTAATATATTTTCAGTATCTAACTCTGACATCCCACTACTCCCTGGAAGCCAAAAGGTAATCACATTTTTCCTAGATGAGCGAAGTACTGTCAAATCAGATCAACTACCTTTAAGTGAGCCGAAACCACCAAGATTAAATGAAAACATGATTTCATTATTCATCACAACTTGGGAACGTGGCTAAAATCACTTGTTTGGTCTTGAATGGACAGTGGGCTGCCACATTATTTATCTGAGCCACCTGATTTTTTGCTTTTCATCCAAACTGTTTGGTGTTGTGCAGAAAAACCTATCCCACTCAGGTAACAAACCAATCTACTGAAGCTGTAAGCTAGCTTTTATAAATTTAAACAGGTAAATTGATTGATTCAAGTAGGAAAAGAAAAGTCAATTTAGGGTCCAAGTTATCTGCCCTGGATGATCCGAATAAGAGGATAATAGCCACATCATCATTTCACACAGAGTAATAGGAACAAAGCTAGTGTATAGGATTTCACCGCCCAAAGTGGGGATTTAAAATCACCTGAGTAATTTATAGTGTTGATATTCTGTCTGAACAACAGAAACCAAACAAGATTACGTAGTATGTCTTTTGCTCATCTGAAGTGCCTCAATTGGTGTAGTTATACACATCTGGGAGATTTGAAGTAAAATTAATTTATACTTGTAGAATTTTATGTCAAGAATGCCGTTCTTGCTACATCCCATTCCCCTTTTCCAGTCAGTGCACCCATTTTCCCAGAAACTGGGAGTCTTGGTCAACAATGGCTTGCAACTGCTGCCTTCTCCAGAAAATTGTTGTAGCCAAACTGGAGTCATTTCCCCTGGAAGCTATGGCTTTCTAACCCATCTCCTAACCACCTTGACCAGTGGCTGCCTGTTAAGAGGTTATAAGACACATTTCTTTACCTCAGGATGGACTACCTCTGTGGTACGTTTTGTGCTCCAGAGCTTTTCTCTGAGATCAAACTGCAGCTGGTTCTTCAGTGGAGACATGAATTTAAGTTAGCGTTTCTACTATACCCTATCATACTTCCTATATTTCTGTTGATCGAGAGCACTCCCCCAATTTATCATTTGGAGATGATCTCACATCCTGGGCTCTGCTTTTGGATAAACTGATGTAAAATAGGTGGTAATAGAAGTCATCATAGGAAGCAGCCTTTTAAGAATGTAGGTCTTTAGTCAGATTATTCACCACCTGGGTGGTAAAGAGGACCACCCCCCCCTCCATTACTGTGGTAGATAGTTATATTGATAGCATCTGGCATGTTATACTGCTGATATTGCTAAAACTTTCAAACGTGATAAACTGGGAAGAGATACAGGTGAAAAGAAAAGCACTAGTTAATGCAATATCTTGGGTATTTCACAGATCTAGGGGATATAACAACTGTAAGGACTACGGCATTGACTGTTGCTGAATATCGTTGATGTCTTTAAAAGAGAAAATGTAGTTTAAATCTGTTCAACTATTTAAAGCAACATGTATGAGTTATTGTCTTCTTTGCAATACTTAAAGAGAGTCTTATCTCCTGCCTTTGAAGGCCAGATGCACCTAAATATCAATAACAAAACTTAATTCTAAGTGTGCCAAAACTTTAGAGAATGCAGAATTCATATGGCGATCAAATCTTCTATGCCAAAATAAGAACTCTGATAGAAATGAAGTGGAATTCTGAGACATGAGATGGGGATTACAGGACGTATCCCAGGCATTTAATTATGAGATGCTAATTTGGCATAATTACTATAAAAAGGGTTGAAATGTGAGCTCAGGAGAAGTCAATCAGAGGAGAAAACAATGTGATGATGGAAGCAACATCTGCAGTGATTCACTCTGAAGATAGAGGGAGGAACCACAAGCCACACTGGCCACTAGAATCTGTACAAGACAAGGAAACAGATTTCTTTCCTAGAACCTCCAGAAGGAAGCAGACCTCATGTCAGTTTAATTTTATCCCAGTGAAACATATTGCATACTTCTGACCTCCAAAACTGTAAGATAACAAATTTGCATTGCTTTAGGCCTCTAAGTGTGTTGTCACTTGCTACAGCAGCAACAGGAATCTAATATGGGTAACATGGAATCCTAGCCTAGGTTTTTCTTATTTTGGATATACTGGCTCCATGGCCTCAACTAGTAGTCATTTATATTTGCCTTCAAATTTTTATTTCTATTTCCTAATTTATATTTGGTATGGACATACTTACCAGTGAGCAGAACCCTCACATTAGTCCCTTGGCTTGTTAAATATAAAATATAATGGTAAAAATGGCTAAGTGGTATCAAGTAAAAACTCATTACCATTATCACCAATGAAGAACATAAAATACTCCCTCAATATCCACTGGGGGTAGTTTCTAGAACCCCCAATGGATACCAGAAGTCGTGAATAATTGAATCCTTTATATAAAATGGCATAATATTTTCATATCACCTATGCACATCCTTGTGTATACTTTAGATCATCTCTAAATTAGTTATAATACATAATACAATGTAAATACTATGTAAAGAGTTATAGCCACTTATTTTTATTTTTTATTATTGTATTGATATTTTTATTATTTTTTCTTTTAAAAAATTTTCAAGTTGAGGTTGGTTGAATCCATGGATGCAGAAGCCAGGGATATGGAGGGCCAACTGTGTATGTCAAAACTAGTATTGCATTTTGGAGGATATGGTAGAGATGCAATTCTCAAAGAATTATAAGAAGCAGAGATGGTGTTCTCCATCATATTCCCCATTCTATTAACCTGTCTGACTCCTACAAAATTGTATTAATCCTAATAAATGACAGTGGTCTACTGCAAACTTTAACCAAGTAGCGATGCCAATTGGAGCTATTACACAAGATGTAGTATTTTTGAAAGAGTAAAACAACCCAAACTCAGATATGTTAAAGGAATATGTGACTATTAATCTGGTGAATGCATTCTTTTCTATACCCATCAGGATCAAAAGTAGTTTGTGTTCATACAGGATGAACTACAATACACATTCACTGTCTGGTCCCATGGATATAATAATTCTCCCTTTCTTTGCTGTAGCATAGTCAGAAGAGACTTGGACCATTGGGATATTCTAAAAAATAAATTACATTTTCCCCTTTGTTGATGGTATCTTATAAGTCAATTTTGATGAATAAGAAGCAGAAAGTTTTCTGGATTCCTTGGTAAAACACATACACCCCATTGAATGGGAAATAAAACTATACAGTTTCTGACCCTACCACATTAATAGAGTTTTTAGGGGTGGTCTAGTGTTCCGGAATATACCAGAAAATTAGAAGACATTTTATTGCACCTTGCAACACCTAGCACTAAGAAAGTCCCCTGGGTTTTGGAGGCATCGTATCCTCTACTTGCAACTACCATTCAGATAAATGTGTTGGATGATGTTTATGACTCCTAGTTTCGAGTAACATCCAGAACAAGAAAGAACTCTAAAGTAGGTTCAGACTGCGGTAGAAGCAAGCCTGATTGGCCCATATCACTTGGAGAATCCCAAGATATTAGAGATAACTGTGTTAGAGAAAGATAGGGTGCTTCTGCCAAACCCCAGTAAAAGTTACAGTGCAGAACTCTAAAGTTCTATAGCATGATGAAACTGTTCTTATCAGAGACTATAGGTTATTCAAACAACCAGCATGGTACTGAGATCAGATATGTATGGAGCATTTTATAATGTAATACCGTACGGTCATGGAACCAGAACTGTTCTGAATAAGCTAAATACCATTATATGCACCAAGATTCAGCAGCAATCTGTTCTAAAACAGAAGTAGAAAATTTGAGATTCACCTGAATAGATACAGTAGGCACAATATGCTACATAAACATGGGACTCTCATAGATTCCACGTCACCTTTTCCTATTGCATATATCTCTCTTCTTCCATTCAGAAAAATGGCCTCATGGAGGATTCACTAGGATTAGCTACCAGAGGAAAAAAATCTGTGTTTAGTTAAGACACATATCTGCTTTGTATGTAAACACAATATAAAAATGGAAGACCTGATTGCCTAACAACCATATTCAGAGATAACCCAGAAAGATAGTAGTGACAAGAAATTAAAATTATTCTCCCACTAGGCATTGGCAGAACATCTTGTCATTCTCTTTGTATGAAGAGAGAAGCAGCCCATAATATGAAAAGAGACTTCACTTTTCTGGCTAGCAATGTACTTTTCTTTCTCTACATCTCAGCCTTTTGATGACTGACAATAGGGTTAATAAGACAGGCCTCCTTGCTTTAAGATGAGACTAAATCTATGATGAAATTTATGCTCCAGATAGTCCTGTGAGGTCACCCAGAAACTGATCTCTGAGCCCATACCCTAGCTTTTCCCCCTATCTTATCTTGCTCCCCACATTTTCCTTTTGAAACCACATAAACAGAAATTTCTTTTCTCAGGCTCTGCTTCCAGAGAACCCAATCAAGACATTATAATTCTGAAACACATTGATGATGGCATGTATTATGTGATTATAAAACTCTCCCCTTACTACTTGTAAAAAATCTACTACCTATAACAATAAAAGCACAATAACATTGAGTAATATATATACATCAATATTATAACTAGACTTAACTATAATATAAATAATATATTACAATTAGTAGTTATAATCTTATATAAATAATCTTAAAAAATGCTGTCCATTCTGTCTTCTGCAGTTTAGAGAAAATGCTTCAACATCCGATTTCTGTTATGGCTTTCTACAACCCCAAAGTGATTCAAAAATTAAAATGGTAGAGCCAGAGAACTGATATTTCAGTAAGATCTCAACATATTTTTCTAAATGGAAAACATCAACATTTAAAAAGTCAAATAAGTTTGTCTGGTATCTCTTACTTTCTGTGTGAGCCGCCTAGTTGGCAAATAAACACAAATTAGGAAAAATGAAGATAAAATCAAGTGTGAAAGTTCTTTATAAAGAATTGATGACTATGCTTACATCAAATCTACTTTACTAAAATAACCTTAATGAAACCAGTCATTTTTTTTGACTCCACAATGTGCAAAACTGTATGAGGAGGTGGGCCCTAAAATTAATTCATTTTCATATACCAAATATTTTATTCACTCAAGGATACAAATGTAAATTAAATCATGTAAATAATAACAATCAGTGTTTTGTAAATCAGTTCACTTTCTAATCAGTGTTTTGTAAATCTTCAGCCTAAGAAGAAGAAAATAAGTAAGTTTTCATTTTAAAAAATATTTCCAGTGAGAGAAAATATTCTTCACTGCCTTATTTTGAGTTGGATGAATGAGCAATGCCACTGGAATATCAAAGGCCTACAAATAAATGGATAGCAGCAACTAACCCTATATTTATTTGTGGCTTTTGACACATAATAAAGACCTTATGTTTTCCCATTCCAATAAATATGGATGTTCAAAATTATCAGAGATTAACAAGTTACTTTGTCAAAGATCACTCTAGAAATAATGTCTATCCTTAATCTTTGGCTCTCTCACTTCTGCATTCAGTACATTATTCAAACTCTACTCTCAAAATCACTGACACCTTTCTAATCACCAAATTCCATGAATCTTCCAGAGAGCTAAAATTTTAGAGTACATTAAATTGAAATATTTCTTTGTGTTTACACTACCAATAATATCTAATAAATACTAAGACTGTACATATAAACTTCCCCAACTACTAATATCTTCTGTACATGTCAGAATGAACAATATAGCCAAAAGATACCTATAAATAAGTGTATCATCTTTAATATCTAAATACAAAAGTAAAACACGATTTTTTTAAGGTCTCAGGAGAAGTTAACATCTATTTTCTTTGAGGATCAGGTATTTTAAATTTTTTTTATTAGTTTTCTCTTTGCTTGTTGTTTCTTTGTTTATGCAATCAATGTTAGGTTGTCATCAGTTTAAAATAAAGAATTGTAAGATAGTACTTGGAAGCCTCATAGTACCAATAGAAAATCATACAACAACACAAAAAATAAAAAGCAAGAAGTTAAAAATACAACCAGAGAAATCACCTTACTAAAAGGAAGACAGGAAGGAAGGAAAGAAGGACAAAAAGACCACAAAACAACCAGAAAGCAGATAACAACCAGAAGACCACAAAACAACCAGAAGGCCTAAGTCTTTACTTATTAATAATAACATTGAATGAAAATGGACAAAACTGTCCAATCAAAAGACATAGAGTGGGCTGGGTGCAGTGGCTCACACCTGTAATCCCAGCATTTTGGGAGGCCGAGGCAGGTGCATCACCTGAGGTCAGGAGTTCATGACCAGCCTGGTCAATATGGTGAAACCATTTATCTACTAAAAGTACAAAAATTAGCTGGGCATGGTGATGCTCACCTGTAGTCCTAGCTACTTTTGGAGGCTGAAGCAGGAGAATCACTTGGACCAGGGAGGCAAAGGTTTGCAGTGAGCCAAGATCATGCCATTGGACTCCAGCCTGGATGACAGAGTGAGACTCCATCTGCAAAAACAAAACAAACAAACAAAGAAACAAAAAGGACATAGAGTAGCTGAATGGATAAAAATAAAAAACAAGACCCATTGCTCTTTTGCCTACAAGAAAATACTTCACCTATAAAGATACCCAGAGACTGAAAATAAAGGGATGTAAAAAGATATTCCATGCAAATAAAAACCAAAAGAAAAGAGGAAGAATAGCTACAATTATATCAGTAAAATATATTTCAGGGGAAAAAATACTGTAAAAAGAGAGAGTGTCATTATATAATGATAAAGAAATCAATTCATTCAGCAATAGGATATAACAATTGTGAATATGTATGTACCCAACATTGGAGCACTCAAATATATAAAGCAAATATTATTAGAATTAAAGAAAGAGATAGACCCCAATAAAATAATAGCTGGAGAACTCAACAGCCACTTCAAGCATTGGAGAGTGTTGCAGGAAATCAGGGACCCTGAACGGAGGGACCTGTTGAAGCCGTGACAGAAGAAAATAAATTGTGAAGATTTCATGGACATTTGTTTGTTCCCCAAATTAATACTTTTATAATTTCTTACACCTGTCTTTACTGCAATCTCTGAACATAAATTGTGAAGATTTCATGGACATTTATCACTTCCCCAGTCAATACCCTTATAATTTCCTATGCCTGTCTTTACTTTAATCTCTTAATCCCATCATGTTCATAAACTTAGGATGTATGCCGCCTCAGGACCCTGTGATGATTGTGTTAACTGCACAAGTTGTTCAGAAAGCACCTGTGTTTGAACAATATGAAATCTGGGCACCTTGAAAAAAGAACAAGATAACAGAGATGTTCAGGGGACAAGGGAGATAACCATTAGGTCTGATTGCCTGGGAGCCAGGCAGCACAGAGCCATATTTCTCTTATTACCGAAGATGGGTAAGAGAAATATCACTGAATTCTTTCCCCAGTAAAGAATATTAATAATTAAGAGCCCTGGGAAAAGAATGCATTCCCAGGGGGGCCTCTAAAATGGCCGATCTGGGGGTGTTTGCCTTATGCAGTTGCAGATAAGGGATGAAACACGCCCTGGCCTCCTGCAGCACCCCCAGGCTTATTAGGATTAGGAAATTCCTGCCTAGTAAATTTTAGTCAGACCAGTTGTCTGCTCTCAAACCCTGTTTCCTGATGTTCATCAATGACAATGCGTGCACAGCGGGACAGGGAACCTCATTATTAATTCTAGTTTCTCCCTGGCCTTGTGAACTTGCCCTGACCATTTGCCTTGTGATATTTTGTTGCCCTTAAAGTATGTGATCTCTCTGACCCACACGCTATTCATACACTCCCTCCCTTTTGAAAATTGCTAATAAAAACTTGCTGGCTTTGAGGCTCAGGAGGCATCACAGAACCTACTGACATGTGATATCTCCCCCGGACACCCAGCTTTAAAATGTCTCTCTTTTATACTTTTTCCCTTTATTTCTCAAACCAGCTGACACTTAGGGAAAATAGAAATGAACCTATGTTGAAATATCAGGGGCAGGTTCCCCCGATAGGAGAGATCATCCAGAGAGAAAATCAAGAAACATCATACTTACTCTGCATTATAGACCAAATGGATCTAATCAGTATTTATAGAACATTTCATCCAATGGCTGCAAAATACACCTTCTTCTCCTCAGCACGTGGATAATTCTTAAGGACAGACCATTTTTTAAGACAAAACGAGTCTTAAAAAATTCAAAACAAATGATATTCTATCTATTTTCTCTTAACGCAATGGAATAAAACTATAAATCAATAACAAGAGGGATTTTGGAAGCCTTAGAAACACATAGAAATTTAATAATATGCTCCTGAATAAACAGTGGGTCAATGAAGAAATTGAGAAGGAAATTTAAAAATTTCCCAAAGCAAGTGATAATGTAAATACAATATATTAAAACCTATGGAATACAGTGAAAGCAGTAGTAAGGGGAAAGTTTATAGCTATAAACACCTATAGAAAAAAGTACAAAAACTTCAAATAAATAACCTAATAATTCATTTTAAGAATCTAGAAAAGCAAGAGAAAATCATACCCAAAATTTGTAGAGGAAAAGAAATAATAAAGATCAAAGCAGAAATAAATGAAATTGAAACAAATATAAAAACACAAAATACAAAATCAAATAAAAAGTTGGGGACCAGGAAGGTGGCTCACAGAAGTAATCTCAACAATTTGCAAGCTAAGATGGGAGGATTGCTTCAGCTCCAGAGTTCAAAGCCAAACTGGGCAACAAAGATAGACTCTGTCTCTACCAAAATTAAAAAAAAAATAGCCATACATTGTGGGATGCACCTATAGTCCCAGCTATTTGGAAGACTGAGGTAAGATAATCACTTGAGCCCAGGAGGTCAAGGCTGAAGCAAGCTGTAATCACATCACTGCACACAGCCTGGGTGACAGAAAGAAACACTGTCTTAAAAAAAAGAAAAGTTCATTCTTCTGAAAACATAAGCAAAATTGACAAACCTTTAGCCAGATTAAGAAAACAAGAGAGAAGAACCAAATAAACAGAATTAAAGTTAAAAAGGAGACATCATGACCAACACTGCAGAAATTCAAACGATCTTTAATGGCTACTATTAGCAACTATATGCCAATAAGTGGAGAAAAATCTTAGACCTATGCAACCTACCAAAATTGAACCATGAAGAAATCCACAACCTAAACAGACCAATGAAAAGTAACAAGGTCAAAGCCGTAAATAAAGTCTCCCCACAAAGAAAAGCCTCGCTGCTTTTCACTGCTAAATTTTACCAAACATTTAAAGAACTAATACCAATCCTACTCAAACTATCCTGAAAAATAGACGAGGAAACAATATTTCCAAACTCATTCTACAAGGCTGGTATTTGCCCTGATACCAAAACCAGACAAAGACCCATTAAAAAAAAAAAAAAAAAAAGAGGAACCTATAGGCCAATATCTTGATAAGCATTGATACAAAATTTCTCAGCAAAATTCTAGCAAAACGAATTCAGCATCACATTATAAAGATTATTCTTCCTGACCAGGTGGGATTTATGCCAGTGATGTAAGGATGGTTCAACATACACAAATCAATGTAATACATCATATCAACAAAATGAAGAACAAAAACCGTATGATAATTCAATTGATGTTGGAAAAGCATGTGATTGAATTCAATATCTCTTCATAATAAAAAACATCAAAAAACTGGGTATAAAAGGAACATCCCTAGACACAATAAAATGTGTATATATATGACAGACCCACAAATAGCATCATATCGCGTGGGAAAAAAACAAAAGCCTCCTTTCCTCTAAGATCTGGAACACAGATAAGAATGCACACTTTCACCACTGTTATTCGACATAGTACTGGGAGTCCTAACTAGAGCAATTATACAAGAGAAAGAAATAAAATATATTCAAATTGGAAAGGAAGAAGTCAAATAATTTTTGTCTGCAGATGATATAATCTTATATTTGAAAAAAATTAAGACTTCACAAGAAAACTGTTAGAACTGATAAATTAAGCAAAGTTGCAGGATACAATATCAACATATAAAAATCAGTAGCATGTCTCTATGCCAACAGCAAACAATCTGAGAAAGAAATCAAAAAAGTAATCCCATTTACAATAGCTTCAAATAAAATGAAACACCTAGGGATAAACTTAACCCAAGAAGTGAAAGATTTCTACAATTAAAACTATAAAGCATTGATGCAAAATATTGAAGAAGACCCCAAAAAATGGAAAGATTGCCTGTGTTCATGGATGGGAAGAATCAATATTATTAAAATGTCCATACTACTCAAATTAATCTACAGATTCAATGTAATTCCTATCAAAAATATCAATGACATTTTTCAAAGAAATACAAAAACCATCCTAAAATTTATATAGAACCACAAAAGACTCAGAATAGCCAAAGCTACTCTGAGCAAAAAGAGCAAAACTAGAGGAATCACATTACCTGACTTTAAATTATGCTATAGAGCTATAGTAACCAAACCAGTGTGGTACTGGCATAAAAAACAGACAAGTAGACCAATGGAGCAGGTTCACACACCTACAGTGAGCTCATTTTTGACAACAGTGCCAAGAACATACATCAGGGAAAGGAGAGTCTCCTCAATAAGTGGTGTTGGTAAAAATAGATATGCAGAAGAATGAAAATAGACCTCTATCTCTCACCATATACAATAATCAAATCAAAATGGATTACATACTTAAATCTAAGACCTCAAACTGTGAAACTACTATGAGAAAACTGGGGAAAGTCTCCAGGACATTGGACTGGGCAAAGATTTCTTGAATAAGACCCCACAGGCATAGGTAACCAAAGCAAAAATGGACAAACAAGATCATATCAAGTTAAAACGCTTCTTCATCACAAAATAAATAATCAACAAAGTGAACAGGCCACCCACAGAATGGCAGAAAAATTTTGGAAACTATCCATCTGACAAGGGATTAATAACCAGAATATACAAGGTGTTCAAACAACTCTATATAAAAAATCTAATAATCCAATTTAAAATGGGCAAAATATTTGAATAGACATTTCTCAAAAGAAGATGTAAAAATGGCAAACAAGTATATGAAAAGGTTCTCAACATCACTGATCACTAGAGAAATGCAAATTTAAATTTGCATTTAAAATGGTTTTTATCCAAAAGACAGGCAATAACAAATGCTGGAGAGGATGTAGAGAAAATGGAACCTTCATACACTGTTGGTGAGAAAGTAAATTGGTACAACTGCTATAGAGAACAGTTTGGAAGTTCCTTCAAAAACTAAAAATAGAACTACCATGTGATCCAGCAATCCCACCGCTGGGTGTATACCAAAAAGAAAGAAAATTAGTATATTAAAGAGATAGCTGCACTCCCATGTTTATTGCAGCACAATTCACAACAGCTAAGATTTGGAAGCAAACTAAGTGTCTACCAACAGATATATGGATAAAGAAAATGTGGTACTTATAAACAATGGAGACCTATTCAGCCATTTAAAAAATTAGATGCTGTCATTTGTAACAACATGGATGGAATTGGGGTCATTATGTTAAGTGAAATACACCAGGCACAGAAAAACAAACTTCACATGTTTTCAACTTTGTGGGAGCTAAAAATTAAAACAATCTCATGCAGATAGAGAAAGAATGATGGTTACCAGAGACTCGGGAGAGTAGCGGGGTATGGATGGAAGTGGGGATGGTACAAAAATATAGTTAGACAGAATGAATAAGATTTAGTATTTGATAGCACAACAGGGTGACTACAGTCAAGAATAATTTATTATACATTTAAAAGTAACCAAAAGAGTATACTTGGGTTTTTGTAACACAAAGGATAAATGCTTGAGGTGTAAATTGGATACACCATTTATTCTGTTGTGATTATTATCCATTGTTTGCCTGCATCATATATCTCATGTACCCCATCAAATATACCCACAATTTTTTTTTAATTTTTAAATTAAAATTTTTCATTGACATACAGTTTGGCGCTGTGTACCCACCCAAATCTCACCTTGAATTGTAATAACCCCATGTCATGGGAGGGACCCAGTGGGAGGTAATTGAATCATGGGCATGGGTTTCTTCCCTTGCTGCTCTTATGATAGTGAATAAGTCACGAGATCTGATAGTTTTTATAAGGGGGAGTTCCCCTACATAAGCCCTCTTGCCTGCCACCGTGTAAGATGTCCCTTTGCTCTTCCTTCATCTTCTGCCATGATTGTGAGGCCTCCCCAGCCATATGGAAATGTGAGTCCATTAAACCTCTTTTTCTTTATAAATTACCTCATCTCAGGTATTTCCTTATTAGTAGCGTGAGAACGGACTAAGAAAACAAATAATAATTATACATATTTATATGATACATAGTGATGTTTTGATATATATCATGTATGGTTATCTGATCTGGGTAATAAGCATATCTGTCATCACAAACATTTATCATTTCTTTGTGTTGTGAATATCCTAGGAAACAAGACAAAGACCAAATTTCAAAAGTGACTCAGCAGGTAAAATGTCAGAAGATTGGGGATTTGAAAACACTAGAAGTAAAGTTCAATTATTCCAAAAAGAGTAATATAGGGCTTTGTATCTAAAAGCAGATTGGAAACTGGAAGATTGATGTAGATGGAGTGAAAAATAATAAACAAAACTTCTATTAATAGGAGCTTCTAGTCCAAGATCTCAGGAGTTCAACTGAAATCAATGCATATCACAGCCAATGGCAATAGGTATGTCTGTAAGAGATGGGGAATAAATCACTCACTGGGATTTCCACATAAAGTAAGTATTGTCAAGAACTTGTCAATTCTCACAAAATATAGTTTTAAATTTGCTGTATTTCAAGGCTTTTATCAGGGCTTCCCAACATTATTTGTAATGAGATAAAGAGTGTACAAGTTAGCTAGGCCCTCAAAGTACATGCAGATAGCTGATTATCCCTAATATTTTCCTATATTAGCCGTGAGATGTTTAAAATCCTTGAAAATATCTGAAGCATAAAAGTTCAAATTAAACTCACAATTTTGCCTATAATGTCTACTTCTTCAAAATTTCACCTAATTTCATTTTTGGAAATAAGAATAAAGCCAGATACATTTTAGAAATCAAAGAATCATTCTACATGCTTATATTAGTCTGTTTGCATTGCTATAAAGGAATATCCTTGACTAGCTGGTTTATGAAGAAAAGATATTTATTTGGCCCACAGTTCTCCAGGCTTACATGAAGCATAGTGCCAGCATCTACTTCTGGTAAAAGCCTCAGGAAGCTTACAATCATGGTGGAAGGTGAAGAAGAGCCAGCATGTTACATGGCAACAGAGGAAGCAAGAAAGAAGGAGGTTCTGGCGTCTTTTAAACAACTAGATCTCAGGTGAACTCACAGAGGAAGAACTCACTCATTCTTGTAGGAACAGCATCAAGCCATTCATGAGGGATCTGCCCCCATGACCCAACCACCTCCCACTAAGCCCACTATGCCCACCTCTAACATTGGAGATCACATTTCAACATGAGATTTAGAGGCAACAAATCATCCAACAGAGTTGGAGGGGACAAAACATCCAAACCATATCAATGCTTATTTCACCTCTTTCAGCCATGTACATCCATAAACCCACTAAGTATTACAATATTTATTGTCTAGTACATACTTATGGTAAGCAGAATTCGAAGATGACCTCCAGAACCTTCAACCTCTGATGTATATATGTATTATGTAATTTCTTCCCCCTGGGTCTGAGCAGGACTTATGAATATAATGGGAAATAACTTTTGTGATTGCATTACATTAAATGGCATAGGTGCCCTTAAGAAAGGGAGCTTATTCTATGTGGTCTGACCTAATCTGATGAGCCCTTAAAAGGTACTGTGATGTTCTACAAGAAACAGAGTCAACATCTGAGAGGAATTCAACGTGAAGAAGATTCTCCACTGCAGTTTTTGAATGGAGGAAGCCACATGGGAAGGAACGTGGGTAGCCTCCAGCAGCTTAGAACATTTTCTAGCTGATGATAGCAGGAGAACGGGATCTTCTGCTCGCAACCACAAGTAAGGGAATTCTGTTAATAAACTAAATGAGCTTAATAGAGTCAAAGAGAATTCCATGTTCCAGATAAGAACACAATCTGCTTGACATCAGCTCTTGAAGAACGTGAACAGAGAATTCAGTTATCCCTTCCCAGACTTCTGAACTGCAGAAACTATGACATACTAAATGGCTATTGGTTTAAGCCACTAACTCTGTGCTCATTTGTTACACAGCAATACAGAACTAAGACAGTATTTCTTGTACCAACCTCATCTACTTTTCTAAATCAATTATGGCAATACTTTACAAGTAAATACTTCTATAACACAGCCAGAGGCCAATAGTTCCCCAGGAAATGATTATTGGTTAAAGGCTGGGTATACAATGTAAGTTAACCTGATAATACTGAACAAATAGCTTTTATTCTGTATTTGAAGGAGACATACATATAATATATAAATGAAGAAACCTGTTGCCTTAGATACTGCTATTCTGAGACCATGAAGGAAGATACCCTGTAGGTAAGCTGACAAGCAAAGAGAGAGTGTAGCTTAGAGAATGATAGAAAAATGACCACAGGTTTCTGATTCTACTATGCATGCAGTCCATGTTATCTCTTTACTTTCTAGTTATGTGAAATAATGAATTAGTTTTCACTGATCAAGACTAATTGAGCCAGATTTTTGTTAGATAGAAATAAAAGCATCACCTGTGTGACAACATACGGATGGCCAATCACAAAGAAGTTACAGAGAGAAGCTACTTCATTTGAGTTCTAAATCTGTTTACATGGGAAATACAGTGTAATAACAAGGTTTAAAATTACCCATAAGTCATACAACTTTATTTATACAAATGCATAATTTCTGATAAGTGCTAGCTTTGCTGACTACTCAAGAACACAATAAAATGTAATTCTATTCTTCATTTAACATTAACAAACAATGAAACAGTTAACTGTGATTTTGATATAACAGAAACCTTGGGAAAAAGTGAATGTTATCCTAGAATTTATTATACTTAAACAAAGGAGCACTTTTAAATGTACTATAGGTTTAATAAATCAAAAACTAACCTCAATAAAAAAGGATCTTAATGGGAATATGGTTCAAGAATGGGTTACTAACATAAAGAATTAATTTCTGACTACAAAACCCACAGATGATTCTAATAAAAAATTGAAAAGGATTCACAAAACATATTGTAATCTTATTGAGGAGTTCCTTATTGAGTTCAGATACGCCAGAGGGCTTATTTTTAAAAATGTCTCCATTCATTCAGTACGTGTAATTGTCTGAGATTTAGAGATATTGTGATCCCCTTATTGAAATCCAGGCTAACCACTTCGGAATTCTAGAATGAAATCCTGATGAAATAGGGGTTTTTATGTGTTTTGATTACTGCTGTACACATGGTAACATTCAATAAATATTTGTTGAAAGTATTTAGTTTCTGTTCAAGTCAGTAGATTAGCAGATTGTGTTTTTATATTTGCTTTTTACTTTCCCAAGTACACAGGTTAAAAAACAACACACAGAAATACAAAAAAGCAGCCGCTTATAAAAGAAGTGATTGGAGGGGGTTCCAAGAAAGAAAGAAATCAGTGAAAATGAGCAGCTACTCAGAATACAGTGCAGGGGCTGCAAAATAATTCTTTCCTCCAGGTGAATTTGATAAAACATCTGATGAGATCAAAGAATTCTACCTTGATTTTGACAAACAAGAAAAACACTCCTGTTATACTGGCATTCAGTGGGTGTTATATAAATGAGCCAAAGATGGCCTCTGTATATTGCCTCCTAGGTTGTCTACTTCTTCAAAACATGCTGCGGCCAGTTAGCTCAAAAGCCATCCTGTCAGGAATGCAAGTTTTTACACACTCATTTGTTTCAAATGTAGTCTTAAATAAGCATATGTTTAGCCACTTAGAGCCTGCCTGCTTTGCATAACCCTCAAAACTGCCCAGGATGTACTAGCCATAAGTAAGATTAATCTCAGGGCTTTAAATACACCAGGCTACCGACCCAGATACTCCCTACCATGCTGCTGAGTCACGTCACCTAAACTTGTAAGCCCTCTCTCTGACTCCTCGTACCCTCTCCATCTTCCTTGGCTTCCTCCCCTTCTGAATGACCAGCCTTTCACCATAGCCTCTGGACAAGCTCACGCTGTGAGGGACTAACCCTGCATGCAAAACTGTCAAAAGGTGACCCCAGTAAGTCTTTTGTGTGATGCTGTTACCTTGCGGTCATGTCTTTGTCCTTGATTAGCCCCCAACTCAATTCCCAAATTAATCAATTTCTCAAATTCCTTTCAAAGGATGTGAGAATGAGGAAGGTCCAGACTGATAGTTGACTGCCAGTAGGCTGCATCTTAAAACACAGTCTGTCAATTTGTAAGCCTCACCTCTGTGTAGAGTGTTTCTTGCAGAGTTATTATCCAGGGAAACATCTTTTAAGAAACAGATGCAAAGAGTAGGAGAAATCCAAGCCTGGGAGGTCAAGGCTGCTGTGAGGCATAATCAGGACACTTCACTCCTGCTTGAGCAACAGAGTGAGACTCTGACTCAAAATAAACAAAAAAAAAAAAGTAGGAAAAAGCCATATAGCTATTTATTCTTTTTCATTTTAATTGTAATTTAAGAAATGCATACACAGAACATTTGGAACACAACAAAACGATCAGAATTTGAATAACATAACACTGTTTAAGGTATCAGCACTCTGATTTCCTTTAGGTAAACTATTACTTCCCGAATTTCAGTACATGTGGTTTTGGTGTCACTTTTCCTCAATCTATTATTTCAGTAGTGCATGTGTCCTCTGCCCATTTAATCAAGATAATTCAACTTCCTGGCTTCCGTGATTGACTGTAAACATGAAGACACTAGTCACCATGTAGCCAACTCGAGAAGAAAGCCTAGTTAAGATAAAATCAGACAAAGAAAAGTGGAAAGATGGTGGAGGTGAAAAAAAGAGAAAGAAAAAACTAGTGACATCAGCTGAACTTCTGGACCTATTTATGTTTAAGATATGAGCAAAATTATGCATAATGAAAGCTCTATTTTGAACTTTCATAAAATATAATTACAATTTCCTGAAACCATTTCAACTGGGTTTCCTATACTTGCAACATAAAAAGTAGTGGAAAAAAACCACAGCGATTGGTACTAGTTAATGTACTAGAAAAAACAAATTAGGAAAATATATACTATTTAAAATTCCTCATAAGGCTAAGTTGGAATGAAAGAAAATAAGATCTCCATTCATATTATAGAATAAGTTTCTGGCTGTCCATGAGACTCTGTGATAAAACTGTAGATGAATTATTCCTCATGATTACCTAGAGCAATGTACTCATTGAGGATGTGGCAGTAAGACATTTTTCTTCTCTAAGTAACAAAACTTCCAACTCCAACTACCCTAATAATTTGTATTTTGGAGTGGGGTGAGGGATTGTAACTGTAAAGACCAAAAGTAGCAGAAAAATCATATGTGTGGTTTGCTTGGCCTCCAGCTGCCATTTATCTGAATTTTCTGATTTTTTTTTCTTCTTAGTCCTACCCTATATGTAGCCTTTTTTCTTACTGTGGCTTCTCTCACTGCTAAAAAAAAACCAAGAATGGAGCAGTTTTAACCTTCATATGAGTATATGAGTATATCATTTTTATAGTGTTCTAGAGTCAATCTTCAAATTCAGCCTAAATGGACAAACTAGGTTACATATCCACTCATGATTTTTGCTAGGGGGATAAAATGTACTGATTACCTAAAGAAAGTCATGGCCTTTCTCTAGAGCTGCAATGAAGGAAACCTCTATGTAATACAGGGACATAAAAGGAAATTAAATTGTTGGTACATTTAGGAAAGGACAAAAGAGGGGAATGAATGCTAGAAAACCAAACAGCAACTGTCTATTAGTTAGGATGAAATTCTGGGAAACCAGATTACCCCTACTATAAAGAAATTAAAATTACTATGTCATAGGTCAGAAGATGGACACTTCAAATGGTATTTGATAAATGAGTCAAAATAAAGGGCAAATCAAATTCCGAAATGTTCTCCTAAGGAATGAAACAACCTTCAAAGATTTCTCATGACCTAGTTGAAAAAATAAGATATTGCTGGCAACAGAAATCACTGAAGACCAAATTCAGATATTGACTCTGCAGCTTGCAGAATTACAATACCAGTTGATTTACATCTTGACCATATATTTTATGTGAATGTTAGGGCATTGATTGTAAAAGATTAGACTCTTACTAATTGCTAAGAAGATACTACAGATTAATTAAAACACATGAAATAGATCAACCTCCAAAATTCCAATGAAACATGACTTACTGTGCATCTCGTTTAGAAATTCAGTATCATCCATGCCTGAAGAAGCTGTCCTTAGATATAAAAAGAAAACTAAAGTTCATCTTGTCCAGTGGTTGGATACTGAATGACAAGTAAAAGGAATATAAATTTAACATGGCTTGGGTGGAGTAAGAGATTATGGTAAAATTTATAATTAGAGCAAGAAATAAAGTGTTATACACAAAAAGAATCAAGGGAATTTGCCATTAAAATATATGTATCAAATTTGTAGAAATGAATATGAAAGATGCTTAACAAAGTTGAGTAAGGCATAATTTTAAAGCATCCTGAATTCATTGATATATAGAGCTGTGATTCAATAGGCTAATTTAGGATAAGTATTCAAACTGTTTGATGGGCCCATTGCTGACCCACTGGGAAGATGAAACTCTTAAATTAGAGTCCATGAGCTACACAAGGTTATATAGTTGCCAATAGTCTGCCAAGATGGTTCAGAGCCTGTGAAGAAGCAACAAGTTTGGCAACCAGTTAGTAAATAGTAGGCATTTGGGGTAATGAAGGTTGAGGTTGGATATCTCAGAATGGGCAGAGAGCATGAGAAAATTGTATTCCACATTCCACATGAACCTCAAAAGGAGCTTATTGCAGAAGTGTGGAGTTTAGATGAATTGTGCTGCAGATATCAGTCAGACTTTTACCTTAGGTACCCTGAACTTCTTTCCTCCATGGTCTCATAAACATAATGGCCATGATACCAGGAATAAAGACTATCCAAGAGTTTAACAATATAATCTAACCAAGTAGGTTCTAGCTATTGCACTGATGATTACTGAATTTTTCCAAGAATACTCACAACCTCTGAGCATATTTACGTAGAAGCATTATTCTGACAGGAGCAGGTTGATTATTTTGGATCTGCAAAGTGACAATGACTGATGGAAAATAATTGATTTGGCAAAAACTACTTGTATGTACAATATAAGTAATGCATATAATAATTTACCTGCATGAAGATTCCTGACAGAGTGTAAGTTCATCACTTACCATTGCAAGAGGGTGATTTCATGACCCTGCAGTCCCCAAAATTACCCTGCTGCTCCTGATATTACTTGTCACCTCTTCAGAAAAATTATCTTTGAAATTTGTACCTGTCTTCTAACTGCTTGATGACTGTAGCTATATATTTGGCACACAATAACTGCTAAAAAAATAAATAATTTTTTTTCTAAAAACAGAAAAAAAAAATAACATGATCTACATTCAATCTTCCAAAATCAGTTGACCAACTGTACCATTCACATGGCAGTTCCCAGCCATCCTTATGTACTTTTATGGAGAGATGTTGCCAGTGTTCCATTCATATTCCTCCAACTTTCCAGTATGCTCTGACAGAGGTCCAACTGGTAGTGTATACATTTTTGTTACTGAGTGTTTCCACCACCACCACCCCAGCTGCCACTCCCAACTGGGTTACTTGGCCTGCATGTGCATGCCAGAAATACTGAAGAAATGAATACCCCATTGAAATTCTTAGCTAACAATTCTTAGGATTTCGTATATGAATGCCCCACTTATTTCACTTTTCTGGTGGAATAATTTTGAGACATTCTTGTTGCAATTTCCCCAAGTGTCCCTGTGGGATGAAGTCCAGTTGCTCGTGGTTGCCCTGTTTTGTATGCATCACTTTCCTAGTTCCATATTTGTGTGCCCTGCCTTTTCAAATACACGACGTGCTTTGAATCCTTGTTTTGAGATCTGTTTCTGAAAAAGCCCGATCTTTTTCCTTCATGAAGGAGATGGAGATGTATGATCATTGAAAGTGATAATTTATCTGCATTCAGATTTTATTTCCCTCCCTCTCTGCTAACACTATCCATATACGAACTGAATGCTATATACACTGCCATAATAACTCACACACCATGACTTCCAATACAACTTTTACTGCTCAGAAAAAGAAAGAAGGCTGTGGATTGATGTCAATTGGATTCACTAGTCATATCATGCTGTCCATCAACCAGATCCCCTGACATTATTGAATAGTGGCATCACCCAATCACCAGATGGGATACAACACTTACAAGGTAAATGAATGTGTACAGTGAAAAAGGGACCAATACATACTTGGATTTATAGATTTTATTTCTGTGCCTTACTTTCTCATCTCTAAAGTAGGAATAATAATAGCCCTATCTCACAGGGTAAAGACTAAATGAGATAATACATATGGAATAAGCTTCTGTAATAGGACTGTACTATCTCTGGCAAGGTTTAGCTCAAAACATAAAGCCAGAAACAATGAATACTAATCATATCCACACTTTAAAGCAAAATGCCAAAGCATCTATATAAAATATGATATAAATAAACTAAGAAAATTATTTTTCTGCCCATAGCTCACATTTTAAAGTATATGAGAAGAGGCTTAAAGATCGAACAGAATAAGATTAAAGCATAAAGATTTCTTCAGGAAGTTATGTAGATATTTTTTCTGCGAACTTCAGAGAACTTCTACATATAAGGTTGCTTCAAGAAAACTACTAAAATAGCTTAACATGTGGGATGCAAGGACGGATACTTGACTCACTCGTGCCTAAAAAGGCTAACCATGAGAAAGAGGCTTGAGGTGCCTATCCAGGGACAGAAAAGGAGGCAGGCTGCGTGGACATAGCACACCATGAGCACAAGTAGGGCAAAGGTTGATGTTTCCCCATAGATGGTGTGGACTTTGCAGATGGGTGTCAGTCCTAGGTTATCTTGAAAGACACTTCCTGTAAGACCAAAGTGGCCACAATAGAATGCTTAAACTATGGCTCGAAAAACAAGTCAGTTAGTAAATAACCAAGGGATGCAAGTAGCCTCATCAAGAAACTAGAAATGAAAATCCTCAATGATTAGGTTTTTTGAAAAGCCTTCAGTAGAATTAATATTTAGACAGCTGACACACAAATGGGCACTGATATCATACGTTATGTCAAGTAAGCATTTTTTTCTATTTCCTTTTCTCCCCGTCTGTTTTCTTGAAGGGATTCTTCTGTTGCTTCCCCACGCTGTTGTCTGTGACTGCTGAACCTGACTGAAGAAGCTGACATGGAAGTCCTCCTCAACCCTTTCACTTCAAGTTTCTGAGACTGAATCAGAACTGGGCTTTGGGAGGACAACTTCTTAATCAAGTAAGAAATTGCTTTGAACTTGAGTAAGCTTTTTAAAACCTAAAATTTACCAGAGAAACAGTGAGATCCGCAAGGGTTGTATATAGGGGCAAGGAAGGATAATTTGAAGCACTTCTTTATGACTTTGTTCCTCAAAGTATGGTTGACACAGCAATAGCAGCAGCACCCCAGAACTTCTTAGGACTAGAGAATCTTGGGTACTTTCTGGGTCTCCTGGATCAGAATATAAATTTCAACAACTTCCCCAGGCGGTGTACATTAAAGTGCTCTGGTTTATATAACAGTAGTAAGAAAGAGTAGGATTAATTATTTTCGTGCAAACTTTTGATTCCAGGTCATTCAATAGCCTAATGATATGTGCAAAGTATTTAGAAGAATTTTTACTGTTATAGAACTGAATAAGAAGTCTTAAGATACCATTGGAATTAATTGGTGAGGCAGCTTCTTTTTTTTTCTTTTTAATGACAAGACAGACTCCCTGTAAAGACCAAAAATTTTAAAAATGTAAAACATGTCTGCTTAGTGGGGAATCAACTCTAACAAGAAAGATACTCCATGTAAATAGCTTTTAAGGGCTTCCTGCAAAGTTATGAATTCTCTCTCTGGGTCTGTTTCTCTCTATAAACATATACATGCACACATATATACATATGTACACATACATGCATATATAGAGATATATATATACACACTTATATGCCTCTATATGTATACACACACAGTTTTGTGTAAGGATATATGTCTATATGAAATTAATATATTTATATTATATAAACTGTTATTATTACTAATCTATATTAAATTATTATGCATCTAGATATGTCTCCTCTGACAAATCTAGATACCTAAAGTCAAACTATATTCTTTAAATGAATGATTCAATGGTCATATATCATTTTCTTTTCTCTATGTAGCTAACAAGTAAAAGGGTTTTATAAATTTTATAAGTAAATGTTTTATAAGTAAAATGATATTTTAAAGGAGTATAATAGAAAAAAATTATCTTTGGGGAAGAAAAGGGAAACATAATTGAAGGGGCATGGGGAGGTGTCTCCTCAGTCAAAAGACTGTAAGAAACTAAGATAGGCAGCTTTTGGCTGATGCGGAGCTGTGGGCGGTAGACAGTCCTTGCCTGATTAAAGCAGATAATTTAGTGGCTTGGGATTTTGAGCTTTGACATTTCAGTGCCAATCATAACCAGGGAGTAGTACCCCAACAGCTGGGATCCTTCTAATACCTTCAGGGAACAAACTTTCTTTTTTTTTCCTGCAAGAACTTAATCCCTACTCAACTACTTTCTGGGCCAAAGGTCTCTCTAAGGCTTTACAGAAAAACTCATACTTAAGAAAAAATAAAAATAAAAAAAGGCATTTAACCATCTTACTCATCTACTTCTTTCAATTCCCTGTGACCTTTAAAAAGTCGGTTGCACATTCAGTTATTTTATAAGTCACAGTAGGTTCAAATTAATCTCAGGGATAGGCTATTTTATAACTAGTTAAAGAAATAGCAGAGAATTAAAAAAACCCTTGTCACTATCTCTGCCATAACAAAAATGTTATTTTTCGGAGCTTATTATATTTACTACATTTTATATTTTCACCTTATAATTTATAGACATAGTAAAAAACAAAAAAATCTACTTTTCAAATGTGGAAATATAAGCTAAGTATAAATTAATAAAAATTAACATACAAAGGATATTTGCTGGCTGTAATTTCATTTAAACAAAATAGTATCAAGCACCTTTTATATACCCAGTAAAGTGACTATTACGAACTTATTGCATCACAGATAATGAATAATCACCAGAAAGTAAAATGTGCTGCCAGTTTAAGTTCCTTCTCAATTACCACTTGAACATTTATCTTACAGTGTCTTAACACTCAAACATACTTACCTATACAACCACCTCCCAAAGATCTATCAGGTTTATTTTATTTTATTTTATTTTAATAAATAATAGGAGGTCTGGGCATGGTGGCTTACACCGGTATTCCCAGCACTTTGGGAGGCTGAGGCGGTAGATAACTTGAGGTCAGAAGTTCAAAACTAGCCTGGCCAACAAGGTGAAACCCCGTCTCTACTAAAAATACAAAAAGTAGCCAGGAGTGGTGGCACATGCTTGTAATCCCAGCTACTTGGGAGGTGGAGGCAGGAGGACCGCTAGAACCAATGAGGGAGAGGTTGTGGTGAGCTGAGATTGCACCACTGCACTCCAGCCTGGGCAACAGAGTGAGACTCCACCTAAAAAAAAAAAAAAAAGAATACCAAATATTCAATCAAGTCATATAAAATTAATCTTTTTTCCCACAAAATATTTTCAACTTTATTTATTGTCTCTGTCTGAAGAAGAATTGAGCTTGACATAAGGTACTGACACAACCCAAATCTAACAGTCAGATAAGCACATATTTTTTTATACTTTAAGTTCTAGGATATATGTGCACAACGTGCAGGTTTGTTACATATGTGTACATGTGCCATGTTGGTGTGCTGCACCCATTAACTCGTCATTTACATTAGGTATATCTCCTAATGCTATCCCTCCCCCCTCTCCCCACTCCATGACAGGTCCCCTGGTGTGTGATGTTCCCCTTCCTGTGTCCAAGTGTTCTAATTGTTCAATTCCCACCTATAAGTGAGAACATGTAGTGTTTGGTTTTTTGTCCTTGCGATAGTTTGCTGAGAATGATGGCTTCCAGCTTCATCCATGTCCCCACAAAGGACATGAACTCATCCTTTTTTATGGCTGCATAGTATTCCATTGTGTATAAGTGCCACTTTTTCTTAATCCACTCTATCATTGATGGACATTTGGGTTGGTTCCAAGTCTTTGCTATTGTGAATAGTGCCACAATAAACATACGTGTGCATATGTCTTTATAGCAGCATGATTTATAATCCTTTGGGTATATACCCAGTAATGGGATGGCTGGGTCAAATGGTATTTCTAGTTCTAGATCCTTGAGGAATCACCACAATGTCTTCCACAATGGTTGAACTAGTTTACAGTCCCACCAACAGTGTAAAGTGTCCCTATTTCTCCACATCCTATCCAGCACCTGTTGTTTCCTGAATTTTAATGATCACCATTCTAACTGGTGTGAGATGGTATCTCATTGTGGTTTTGATTTGCATTTCTCTGATGTCCAGTGATGATGAGCATTTTCTAATGTGTCTGTTGGCTGCATAAATGTCTTCTTTTGAGAAGTGTCTGTTCATATCCTTCGCCCATGTTTTGATGGGGTTGTTTGTTTTTTTCTTGTAAATTTGTTTGAGTTCATTGTAGATTCTGGATATTAGCCCTTTGTCAGATGAATAGATTGCAAAAATTTTCTCCCATTCTGTAGGTTACCTGTTCACTCTGATGGTAGTTTCTTTTGCTGTGCAGAAGCTCTTTAGTTTACTTAGATCCCATTTGTCAATTTTGGCTTTTGTTGCCATTACTTTTGGTGTTTTAGACATGAAGTCTTTACCCATGCCTATGTCCTGAATGGCACTGCCTAGGTTTTCTTCTGGGGTTTTTATGGTTTTAGGTCTAACATTTAAGTCTTTAATACATCTTAAATTAATTTTTGTATAAGGTGGAAGGAAGGGATCCAGTTTCAGCTTTCTACATATGGCTAGCCAGTTTTCCCAGCACCATTTATTAAATAGGGAATCCTTTCCCCATTGCTTGTTTTTCTCAGGTTTGTCAAACATTAGATGGTTGTAGATGTGTGGTATTATTTCTGAGGGTTTGGTTCTGTTCCATTGGTCTATAACTCTGTTTTGGTAACAGTACCATGTTGTTTTGGTTACTGTAGCCTTGTAGTGTAGTTTGAAGTCAGGTAGCATGATGCCTCCAGCTTTGTTCTTTTGGCTTAGGATTGACTTGGCAATGTGGGGCCTTTTTTGGTTCCATATGAACTTTAAAGTAGTTTTTTCCAATTCTATGATGAAAGTCATCGGTAGCTTGATGGGGATGGCATTGAATCTATAAATTACCTTGGACAGTATGGCCACTTTCACGATATTGATTCTTCCTATCCATGAGCATGTAATGTTCTTCCAATTGTCTGTGTCCTCTTTTATTTCGTTGAGCAGTGCTTTGTAGTTCTCCTTGAAGAGGTCCTTCACATCCCTTGTAAGTTGAATTCTTAGGTATTTTATTCTCTTTGAAGGAATTGTGAATGGGAGTTCACTCATGATTTGGCTCTCTGTTTGTCTGTTATTGGTGTATAAGAATGCTTGTGATTTTTGCACATTTATTTTGTATCCTGAGACTTTGCTGAAGTTGCCTATCAGCTTAAAGAGATTTTGGGCTGAGACGATGGGGTTTTCTAAATATAAAATCATGTCATCTGAAAACAGGGACACTTTGACTTCTTTTTTCCAAATTGAATACCCTTTTTTTCTTTCTCCTTCCTGATTGCCCTGGCCAGAACTTCCAACACTATGTTGAATAGGAGTGGTGAGAGAAGGCATCCCTGTCTTGTGCCAGTTTTCAAAGGTAATGCTTCCAGTTTTTGCCCATTCAGTATGATATTGGCTGTAGGTTTGTCATAAATAGCTCTTATTATTTTGAGATACGTCCCATCAATATCTAATTTATTGATAATTTTTAGTATGAAGGGCTGTTGAATTTTGTCAAAGGCCTTTTCTGCATCTATTGAGATAATCATGTGGTTTTTTTCTTTGGTTCTGTTTATATGCTGGATTATGTTTATTTATCTGCATATGTTGAACCAGCCTTGCATCCCAGGGATAAAGCCCACTTGATCATGGTGGATAAGTTTTTGATGTGCTGCTGGATTTGGTTTGCCAGTATTTTATTGAGGATTTTTGCATCGATGTTCATCAGGGATATTGGTCTAAAATTCCCTTTTTTTGTTGTGTGTCTGCCAGGCTTTGGTATCAGGATGATACTGCCCTCATAAAACGAGTTAGGGAGGATTCCCTCTTTTTCTATTGATGGGAATAGTTTCAGAAGGAATGGTACCAGCTCCTCCTTGTACCTCTGGTAGAATTCGGCTGTGAATCCATCTGGTCCTGGACTTTTTTTGGTTGTTAGGCTATTAATTATTGCCTCAATTTCAGAGCCTGTTATTGCTCTATTCAGGGATACAACTTCTTCCTGGTTTATTCTTTGGAGGGTGTATATGTCCAGGAATTTATCCATTTCCTGTAGATTTTCTAGTTTATTTGTGTAGAGGTGTTTATAGTATTCTCTAATGGTAGTTTGTATTTCTGTGGGATCGGTGGTGATATCCTCTTTATCATTTTTTATTGCATCTACTTGATTCTTGTCTCTTTTCTTCTTTATTAGTCTTGCTAGTGGTCTATCAATTTTGTTGATCTTTTCAAAAAACCAGCTCCTGAATTCGTTGATTTTTTGAAGGGTTTTTTGTGTCTCTATTTCCTTCAGTTCTGCTCTGATCTTAGTTATGTCTTGCCTTCTGCTAGCTTTTGAATGTGTTTGCTCTTGTTTCTCTAGTTCTTCTAATTGTGATGTTAGGGTGTCAGTTTTAGATCTTTCCTGCCTCCTCTTGTGGGCATTTAGTGCTATAAATTTCTCTCTGCACACTGCTTTGAATGTGTCCCAGAGATTCTGGTATGTTGTGTCTTTGTTCTCGTTGGTTTCAAAGAACATCTTTATTTCTGCCTTCATTTTGTTATGTACCCAGTAGTCATTCAGGAGCAGGTTGTTCAGTTTCCATGTAGTTGAGTGGTTTTGAGTGAGTATCTTAATCCTTAGTTCTAGTTTGATTGCACTGTGGTCTGAGAGACAAGTTTGTTATAATTTCTGTTCTTTTACATTTGCTGACGATTGCTTTACTTCCAACAATGTGGTCAATTTATGTGGTCAATTTTGGAATAAGTGCGATGTGCTGAGAATAATGTATATTCTGTTGATTTGGAGTGGACAGTTCTGTAGGTGTCTATTAGGTCTGCTTGGTGCAGAACTGAGTTCAATTCCTGGATATCCTTTTTAACTTTCTCTCTTGTTGATTTTTCTAATGTTGACAGTGGTGTGTTAAAGTCTCCCATTATTATTGTGTGGGAGTCTAAGTCTCTTTGTAGGTCTCTAAGGACTTTATGAATCTGGGTCCTCCTGTATTGAGTGCATATATATTTAGGATAGTTAGCTCTTCTTGTTTCATTGACCCCTTTACCATTATGTAATGGCCTTCTTTGTCTCTTTTGATCTTTGTTGGTTTAAAGTCTGTTTTACCAGAGACTAGGATTGCAACCCCTGCCTTTTTTTGTTTTCCATTTGCTTGGTAGATCTTCCTCCATCCCTTTATTTTGAGTCTATGTGTGTCTCTGCACGTGAGATGGGTCTCCTGAACACAGCACACTGGTGGGTCTTGACTCTTTATCCAATTTGCCAGTCTATGTCTTTTAATTGGAGCATTTAGCCCATTTACATTTAAGGTTAATATTGTTATGTGTGAATTTGATCCTGTCATTATGATGTTAGCTGGTTATTTTGCTCGTTAGTTGATGCAGTCTCTTCCTAGCCTCAATGGTCTTTACAATTTGGCATGTTTTTGCAGTGGCTGGTACCAGTTGTTCCTTTCCATGTTTAGTGCTTTCTTCAGGAGCTCTTTTAGGGCAGGCCTGGTGGTGACAAAATCTCTCAGCATTTGCTTGTCTGTAAAGTATTTTATTTCTCCTTCACTTATGAAGCTTAGTTTGGCTGGATATGAAATTGTGGTTTGAAATTCTTTTCTTTAAGAATGTTGAATATTGGCCCCCACTCTCTTCTGGCTTGTAGAGTTTTTGCTGACAGATCAGCTCTTAGTCTGATGGGCTTCCCTTTGTGGGTAACCCGACTTTTCTCTCTGGCTGCCCTTAACATTTTTTCCTTCATTTCAACTTTGGTGAATCTGACAATTATGTGTCTTGGAGTTGCTCTTCTCAAGGAGTATCTTTGTGATGTTTTCTGTAATTCCTGTATTGAATGTTGGCCTGCCTTGCTAGGTTTGGGAAGTTCTCCTGGATAGTTTCCTGCACAGTGTTTTCCAACTTGATTCCATTCTCCCCGTCACTTTCAGGTACACCAATCAGATGTAGATTTGGTCTTTTCACATAGTCCCATATTTCTTGGAGGCATTGATCATTTCTTTTTACTCTTTTTTCTCTACACCTCTGTTCTCGCTTCATTTCATTCATTTGATCTTCAATCACTGATACTCTTTCTTCCAGTTGATCAAATGGGCTACTGAAGCTTGTGCATTTGTCGCATAGTTCTCGTGTCATGGTTTTCAGCTCCACCAGATCATTTAAGGACTTCTCTACACAGGTTATTCTAGTTAGCCATTCATCTAATCTTTTTTCAGGGTTTTTATCTTCTTTGCGATGAGTTCGAACTTCCTCCTTTAGCTCAGAGAAGTTTGATCATCTGAAGCCTTCTTCTCTCAACTCGTCAAAGTCATTCTCCATCCAGCTATGTTCCATTGCTGGCAAGGAGTTGCATTCCTTTGGAGGGGGAGAGGCATTCTGATTTTTAGAATTATCAGCTTTTCTATTCTGTTTTTTCCCCATCTTTGTGGTTTTATCTACCATTGGTCCTTGATGATGGTGATGTACAGATGGGATTTTGGTGTGGATGTCCTTTCTGTTTTTTAGTTTTCCTTCTAACAGTCAGTACCCTCGGCTGCAGGTCTGTCGAGTTTTTTGAAGGTCCCCTCCAGACCCTGTTTGCCTAGGTATCAGCAGTGGAGGCTGCAGGACAACGGATATTGGTGAGCAGCAAATGTTGCTGCCTGATCATTTCTCTGGAAACTTCGTCTCAGAGGGGTACCCGGCCGTGTGGGGTGTCAGTCTGCTCCTACTGGGGGATGCCTCCCAGTTAGGCTACTCTGGGGTCAGGGACCCACTTGAGGAGGCAGTCTGTCCCTTCTCAGATCTCAAACTCCATGCAGGGAGAACCACTACTCTCTTCAAAGCTGTCAGACAGGGACATTTAAGTCTGCAGGGGTTTCTGCTGCCTTTTGTTTGGCTATGCCCTGCTCCCAGAGGTGGAGTCTACACAGGCAGGCCTCCTTGAGCTGCGGTGGGCTCCACCAAGTTCGAGCTTCCTGGCTGCTTTGTTTACCCTCTCAAGCCTCAGCAATGTCGGGCGCCCCTCCCCCAGCCTCACTGCCACCTTGCAGTTCGATCTCAGACTGCTGTGCTAGCAATGAGTGAGGCTCTGTGGGTGTGGGAACCTCTGAGCAAGGCACGGGATATTATCTCCTGGTGTGCCTTTTGCTAAGACCATTGGAAAAGCATAGTATTAGGGTGGGAGTCACCTGATTTTGCAGGTGCTGTCTGTCACAGCTTCCCTTGGCTAGGAAAGGGAATTCCCTTACCCCTTGCATTTCCCAGGTGAGGCGATGCCCCGCCCTAATTTGGCTCATGCTCTGTGGGCTGTGCCCACTGTCCTGCACTGACTGTCTGACAAGCCCCAGTGAGATGGTTCTGGTACCTCAGTTGGAAATGCAGAAATCACCTGTCTTCTGCGTCACTCATGCTGGGAGCTGTAGACTGGAGCTGTTCCTATTCAGCCATCAGATAAATACATTTTTAGATTAAATGAAATGTAATGCCATGCCATGCATAGGTTTACTTAGATAAATGATCCAGTGACTCTTCATCTGTTCACAGTTGTTTCAAAACGTTTTTTAGAACCATTTTGTTTCGTCAATTAAAAAAAAAGATTAAAGTAATTGATGATACTCTTCAAACAGCTGCTCAGTCCACACTGATGGAACAAAACTCCAAACTACACACCTTCATCTTTAATATAGCCTTTGATAAACCACGCTTTTTTTTTTTTTTGAAAGTACATGATGCTTCCTGATTCACATTTTGAATTCCTAAGTAGGCTGGGAGATGGGGAAGGAAAGAGCTCCCACTTCATATAGTCAGAGTGTACTAGGTGGTAAATTAGTAGATGTCTTACCTCCTAATCTTAATGAGGTGGACAAACATAGCTAGAATATCCTTGACAAAAATAAATGGATCCCTATACCAATACAAATAGAAAAAAATAACTGGAAATAAAGGAAACATTCCTTACTACAGCTCATTTCTTTTGGGAATTTTTAATAACTGTTCAGTTAGCTATAGGCAACTAAAAGTGGCCAGTGATATACAGGAGAAATTTTCAAGTAATGTATGCTATAATGTATGCTATAATGCTGTTTATTAAAAGTTTCTTATCTCGTTATATTAATTTAAAAGACTTTAAACGTGCTCTCAAGAAGTTGTACAAATATAATACCCACAAAAGAGTAAACAAAAACTCCAAAGAAATGGAAATTTATCCATTTTTAAAAATGCTGAATTTGAGTTGGTCAAAGGTAGCAATTGATGAGTACAGTGGTTTCTGTGTACAATAATAAATACAGAGAGAGAAAGATATTTATTGTAAGGTGTTGGCTCACACAGTTACAAAGGCTGAGAAGTCCCATAATCTGCCATCTATACCAGAAAAGCCTATGGTATATTTAAAAGACCTGAGAGCCAGCAAGCTGATGGTGTAGATTTCAGTCTGATTCTGAAACCTAGAATCAGGAGCACTTAGGACAGGATATTGATCCCAGCTCAAGCAGTTAGGCAGAGAAAATTCAACCTTTTTGATTTACTTGGATCCTCATATAGATTGGGTTGTGCCCATTTATACTGGGGAGGACCACCTGCCTCACTCAGTACCAATTCAAATGCTAGTTTCCTCTGAAAATAGCCTCACAGACAACCAAGAAATAATGTCCAACCAGATATCTGGGAATCCCATGGCCCAGTCAGGTTGACACATAAAATCAGTCATCACAATTTTAAAAATGCAATTTATTTTGCATATTGATTTTGTGTGCTACTCTCTTGCTGAACTTATTTATTTATTTATTTATTTATTTTTCTTTGAGATGGAGTCTCGCTCTGTTGCCCAGGCTAGAGTGCAGCAACACCATCTTGGCTCACCACAATCTCTGCCTCCTGGGTTCAATTGATTCTCCTGCCTCAGCCTCCCCAGTAGCTGGGATTACAGGCACCCGCCACCATGCCCAGCTAATTTTTGCATTTTTAGTAGAGACAGGGTTTCAACACGTTGGCCAGGGTGGTCTTGAACACCCTACCTCTGGTGATCCGCCTGCCTCGGCCTCTCAAAGTGCTGGGATTATAGGTGTGAGACACCGTGCCTGGCCTCATTTATTAATTCTAATAACTTTTAGTGAATTTCCCTGGTTTCTCTATATAAAATACCACATTATCTGCAAATAGCGATAGTTCTACTTCTTCCTTTCTAATCCAAATGCATTTTTTCATTACCTAATTGCCCTTCCCGTGGTTAGAACCTCCAGTACTGTTAAATGTTAACTAGTGAGAACAAAAATCCTTATCCTGCTCCCGCTCTTATAAAAAAAAAAAAAAGACATCCAGCCTTCATCATTAAGTATGATGTTAGCTACAGATTTTTTGTATCTGCCTTTTTCCATGTTGAGAAAAGTCTCTTCTATGCTAAGTTTTTTCATGCAAGAGTATTTGATTTTATCAAGTACTTTTTCTACATTTGTTGAGAAAATCTTGTGGGTATTTTTTTTGTTTTTTAATCTGTTGATATGATATGTTACATTACTCGATTGCTAGATAAGCCAACCTTGCATTTCTTAGATAAATCCAACTTAGTCATTGTGAAAGGAAAACAAATCTCAAGACCCTAAAATCACTAAGCCAAAGGGACCTGCATCAGGCAAATCTGCCTCCCATTTTATTTCTAAATGAGACAGCTATAAAAATTAAAAAGCTACCATACCTCCTTCACAATTTGTGAAGAAGGAAATTCTTTGGGGGCCTCAAAAATCTTTGCCCTAAAACAGATCTGTTGAATTTCACCTTGGCAATGTAATTTGATAGCTTATCTTCACAGGTGCAGGACAAAGGACAGAACTCAAAGTCATCCCTCTGCTCACCCAGACAAATAATATATGCCTGTTTGCTTCCTCTGCCCTCTTGTTTATTTAAGAATGCAGATTCACTAAGCCAGACTAAGGCATAAGTGACTATTCCTCTATCTTCCTCATATGTAAATTGTGTTTTCAGTGAAAGGGTAATCAGAAACTCAAAAGAATGCAACCATTTGTCTCTTATCTACCTATCAACTGGAAGTCCTACCCCTACCACTCTCCCCATCTTTGAGTCATGTTGTCTCGCCTTTCTGGACAGAACCAATGTACCTCTTATATATATTGATTAATGTCTCTTGTTTCCCTAAAATGTATAAAACCAAGCTGTGAGCCAACTACCGTTGGCACGTGTCCTTGGGACCTCCTGAGGCTGTGTCACAGGTTTGTCCTTAATCTTGGCAAAATAAACTTTCTAAATTGATTGAAATCTGTCTCAGATACTTTTGGATCACATCATGAAGTATAATTATTTCTGTTTGTTGCTGGATTTGATTTGCTATTATTTTGTTGAGGACTTTTGTATCCATATTTATAAGAAATATTGGTCTGAATGTTTTTTCTCTTGCAAAGTCTTTTTATGATTTTGGTATGTCTAGCCTCAAAAAAATGTGGCACATGTACACCGGGGAATACTATGCAGCCATAAAAAATGAAGAGTTCATGTCCTTTGTACGGACATGGATGAAACTGGAAACCATCATTCTCAGCAAACTATCGCAAGGACAAAAAACCAAACACCACATGTTCTCACTCATAGGTGGGAATTGAACAATGAGAACACATGGACACAGGAAGGGGAACATCACACTCTGGGGACTGTTTTGGGTTGGGGGGAGGGGGGAGGGATAACATTAGGAGACATACCTAATGCTAAATGACGAGTTAATGGGTGCAGCACACCAACATGGCACATGTATACATATGTAACAAACCTGCACATTGTACACATGTACCCTAAAACTTAAAGTATAATAATAATAAAATAAAATAAGATTACAACTTTTTCCTCTCGTTCTATTATTTGAAAGATTTTTTGAAGAATTGGTATTCAGTCTGCTTAACATATTTGGAATAATTTCACACTGAAGGATCTAGGCCTGGTCTTTTCTTTGTGGGTAATCCTTTTATTACTGATTCAAACACTTTATTTGTTATAGTTTTATTCATATTGTATTTTCTCAAGTCAGTTTTAGAGTTTGCATGTTCCCAGGAATGTGTGCAATCCATCTAAATTATCTAATTTTTCAACATATGCAATATTCATAATATTCGGGTAAGGTCTGTAATAATGTCTCCCCCACTTTTATTTCTCATTGCCAGTACTTTAAGTGCTTTCTCTCATTTTGTTTGTTTGTTTGTTTTAGTCAATCCTGGGAAAAGTTTGTTATTTTAATTGACCATTTAAAAGAAACAACTTTGGTTTCATTGTTTTTTTTGTTTGTTTTTCTATTATCTATTTCATTAACTTCTGCTCTAATATTTATTGTTTTCTTTGCTTTCAATTTAGTTTTCTCTTCTTTTTCTTGTGTATTAAAGTAGAAGTTTAGATTATTGATTTGAGATCTTTCTTTTTTCTGCATATAGTTAGTTGTAACTATCAATTTCCCTCTAAGTATTGCTGTAATTGCATTTGATACATTTTGATATGATGTGTCTTCAGTTTTATTTATATCAAAGTATTGTCTAATTTCTCTTTGATTTGGGAAATTTTCAGCCATTACTTTTTCAAATTTTTTTCTCTTCATTTTCTTCTCTTTCTGGTAGTGCTATTATGTGTGTTGTATTAGTCCATTTTCATGCTGCTGATAAAGACATACTCAAGATTAGATAATTTACAAAAGAAAAAGGTTTAACTGTACTCACAGTTCTACATGGCTGGGGAGGCCTCAAAATCACGGCAGAAGGCAAGGAGAAGCAAGTCACATTTTATGTGGATGGTGGCAGGCAAAGAGAATTTTTGCAGGGGAGCTCTTCTTTTTAAAACCACCAGATCTTGAGAGACTCATTCACTATCATGAGAATAGCGTGGGAAAGGCCCACCCCCATAATTCAATCACCTCCCACCGAGTTCCTCCCATGACACATGGGAATTGTGGGAGTTATAATTCAAGATGAGATATGGGTGAGGACACAGACAAACCCTATTATGCATATTGGAGCATTTAAAGGATTCTCTGAGGCTCTGTTCATTTTCCTCCATTCTTTTTTCTCTCCATTCTTTGGATTACATAATTTCTATTGATTTATCTTCAATTTTGCTAATTCTTTCTTCACCAATTCCAATCATTTCTTCATCAACCCTAGTAAATATTTTATTTTAGTTATACTTTCAACTCCAGATTTTTTTCCAATAATTTTTCTCCATATTTTCTGAGGCAACATAGTGATTACATCTTCCTTTGCTTCTTTAATCATTATTTCTTTTAGTTTTAGTTATTTGAAAATATTTATAATATCTAGATGTCTCTTCCTGTTAAATCCCACATCTGGTTGCTCTCATCAACAGCTTCTATTTCCTGCTTTTTCTAAGTGTATGATTATATTTTCTGGTTTTATTGCATGTCTCATAATTTTGTGTTGGAATGTAGGCTTTTTAGATATTATATTGCACCGACACTTGGAATCCCCTCACCCCCCTGAGAGGGGTGGCTTGTTATTGCTGCATGTTTGTCTATTTGTTTAGTGACTGGCTGAACTGGTCTATTATCTCTTTCCCCTTACCTCCCACCCCCACCCAACCCACTGCCTACCATGGCTATGTTTAACCTGGGATGATGCTCCTCAGGAAACTGCAGCTTAGTCACCTTGAAATGACCATTTTTTTGGCAGGGCTTTTTTTGCTGCTTTCCCTGACCACAACCAGCTGTGAAGCTCCAATAATTGCTGAGTGACTGTTCTATTGTTTTCAACAATTTTCTAAAGCCTAAATTGCTCTAGATATTAATTCAATCAAATTTACACTCCTTTGAAGGAACAACTCTTTAGGTCCACATTTGATATTCATGCTTTCCCCAGAAGGAATTCTCCCAGTAGGTTTTTCCCACTCTCTCTTGCAAACTGGTTGGGACAAATTTAGACCATACCTTCACCAAATCTACTAATCACTTTTCAGTTGTACTCAACCTCAATGTCCACTGTTATTAAGCGTACCTATTGGCTTGGCCTTTACATCCTGCTGCAAATGAAGTCAGGACTTTGGGAAGAAATTAGGAGTTATCAGCTTTAGGTCCTGCTTCTTCCCCCAGGCAAAACCTTTGAGTCAGGGCTCCAGATCTGAGGGTGGGGACAATGCCACTCTTCAGTCTAAGTGATACCCATGCTTCAGGAACTGAGCACTCACTAGAGGCAGGCAGAAGCCTGAGGTCTTCTCTTTTTGCTTCTCCTGGCATAGAATCACTACTTTACAAGCAATGAAAAGCATGATCAGCGCCCTGTTGCAGCCAGATGGGTTCTTCTTGCCCACTGCACAGAATTACCCAATACGCAGAGACTGCAGGTGTTTGCAGTAAAGAAAGAGTTTAATAATTACAGATTCAGCTAAATGAGAACATGGGAGATAGTTCTCAATTCTGCCTTCCTAAGAATTCAGAGGTTAAAGTTTTTTTTTAGGGATATTTTGACAGGCTAGGGAATGGGGAATGCTGACTGGTTGGGTCATAGGCAAAATCATAGGAGTGTCAAACCTGTCTTTGTGTGCTGAATCAGTTTCTGGGTGGGGTTCACAGGACCAGTTGAGTGAGTTCCTTGGTATGGGACACAAGTCTGGTTGGTGTCAGTTGGTTCATCAGAATGCAAGGTCTGAAAAATAACTTGAACATCAGTCTTAGGTGTTGCAATAGTGACCCTATCCATAGGAGTAATTTGGAGAAGTTTTCAATCTTGTAACCCCTAGTTAGGTGACTTTCTGAGCTGTAAGCAATTATGGAAAAGCAAACAAACAATGGCTGGTTATCACTGAACTTCTGCCTAAGTCTTAACAAAATTCAGGCCTTTACCACAATTCTAGCTTTGTAGGCTTTCATTAATGCTATATAGACAGTTTCAGTCCTAAAGCAAGGAAGGGACTAGTACTGAGAATAAACAATCTCATTATTATATTTGTTTTAAAATTAAGCTAGAAACCAAATTCCTCCCATAGTTAGCTTGGTCTACATACAGCAGTGAGCAACGTGGTCAACTTGTGAGTTTTGAAGAACAGTAAAGTGTTATGTTAAATTTCTCTCACTGTTATAATTTTGTCAAAAGCAGTTTCTGCCCCCATATTCTTAGTGATAATGTGCCAAAGACAGAGTGAGAGTTAGTTATAGCAAAGGAGTCCCCACTTTTCAAGTGCACTTTCCCAAAACTCAGACTGAGCAGGCAGCTGGGGAAGGATGAGAAATTCTGACATCCTGCTCTTCCCAGGGAAAACAACAACAACAACAACAACAACAACACCCCGTGATGGGGAGCAGGGTAGAAAGAAAGCACTGTGATCTCCAATGTAGTGGTTTGGGGTGGCATTATCAGCTGCAGGTGGGGATTGGGAAGAAGTAATTTTGTTTTAAATACCATTGACTCTGACTTTTCTTAACAAATTTTTGTTAATTTTCTTGACTGGATGTTTCTTCATTTATTGTATGCTCTTAAGATCATGTCCATGGCTTTAAATTGTTGTATCTTTTTTAAAAATATTTTTTATCAGTTTCACTAGGGAGAAGGTCCACAGAACGCCTCACATCAACATGCCAGAAGTTGGACTGTATCTACTGTTTCTTAATATTATACACTTCCAGTCTTCAGCAAGCAGGTTAGTGTAGACATTATTTATTGTATCTAAAAGTCTAATCCTTTTCTCGTTACCTTACCTTTGCTTATCCTGTCCTTCTACCCAATGTTTATATTTAGTCTTTTATAATTTTAGCGTCTACCTAGATCTTACCCATCTTTAAAATTGGGCCTCTACCTCCAGCAAAGCTTCTATTGACAGCTCTAATGCGTGCTGGTTTTGATATTACTTTGTATATAATAATATAATTTTATTATTTAAAGCCCTATATAATTCACTAATTGTTGATATATGTACTTGTTACCTGAATTAAATTATAAGCCCTTTCCAGGTGAGAACATGATTTAAACTTCTCTTGAATTATACTATATGAAAGTATGTGGAAGTGAATGACTTTGTCAGACATCATTGAACCATGTGAATCAAGTCACCATAGCACTCCAGTTTTAGAATGTTAAACACGTGATTAATAACATGGATATTAATATCTACCTCTTTATATATATGCTTTTATATACATATATGTCCAGATCCAGGAGAAACAAGGAAATATGGTGTTTTCTGGAAAATAGAATATGTCAAGAAGAGATTTGTTGAAAATAAATCAAACGGAGTGATTTAGGTATTTGAATTTTATGGCATGTTTAGGAATTGTATTAAACTTCTGTGGAAAAAAACAAGAAATATATCGATGCAGAGAAACAGATATAAAGGTCTAGAAAAAAAATTTATTAAACTTGATTAAGTCATCTTAACAAATGAGGATCAGAGAGATACTTTTTCTCTAATTAGTTTAATTTAGATATAATAGAAGGATGGAAATTACCTGGGTTTAAATGCATGTTTCTTTAAAAGATATTCTGTACAAATTATAATCAAGATATATATTTCGTGTAGTTTTTTGTTTGTTTGTTTGTTTTGAGATGGAGTCTCCCTCTGTCGCCCAGACAGGAGTGCAGTGGCGCGATCTCGGCTCACTGCAGGCTCCACCTCCCGGGTTCACGCCATTCTCCTGCCTCAGCCTCCCAAGTAGCTGAGACTACAGGCGCCCACCACCACTCCCAGCTAATTTTTTATTTTTATTTTCTTTTTAGTAGAGACGGGTTTTCACCGTGTTAGCAGGATAGTCTCAACCTCCTGACCTCGTGATCCACCCCGCTTCGGCCTCCCAAAGTGCTGGGATTACAGGTGTAAGCCACCGCACCCGGCCAAATTTGGGTGTGTATGTGTGTGTGTGTGTGTGTGTGCATGTAGATTTATTTTACTTAACAATTCATCATTTTGCTGTTTCTTATAGTCATGGAGGAGAGATTTTCTTTCTAACATAATATAGGACCAGAAGCCATGAAAGTAAGTGTTAAATAAAGTTTATATTTTTAAAATTATATATATAATTTATGTATAATATATAACAATATTATAAATAAATGATTTATAAACGTTAATGTTTTATATAAAAATATATATTATCTATGGAATTTTATTTATATTATACATTTATTATATATAATATATGTAATGTTCTAAAAATTTATAGCATAAAAATGACTATAGAAGCCAAACATATGTGAAGATTTGCATAAAAAAGTGTTACAAATATGACAATGGAATGGTTTCCTTAATATACAAAGATTGTTTTTAATAAATACATAAGCAAGAAAATTAACCAATAGAGAAATGTCAAGATCATAATGGTAAATTTCATTAGGTTTTCACAATAATTTTTTTTTCTCTCCACGTTTTTTCCATGCCTTTATAGGCCATTGAACTTGGTCTTGGCTATGTGATCTATTTTTTCAATCTAATGTAAAAGGATATATTGTCACAACTCCAAAGTCCCCATCTGAACAGACACTTTAGATGTTATTGTGTATCTTGACAGGTATCTTCTTGCTCTGCTCCCCAGTCATGAGAACTAGAAATTATAGATAGTGACTATGCCTGTTACCTGTGTTTCAAAATGAGAAGATTTACAGAGCTAAGCCCAGCAAAGCCAGAGTAGACCATGTATTTATGTAACATGAGCAAGAAACAAATGTGTTTTGTCACAAAATATTGAGATATGGGATTGTTTGTTATCACAGTAAAAGCTGATTTATGTAATTTCAAACTCCAAGTTCAAAGAAAAATAAATACGAATAGCTAGTTAATAGAGGAAAATATGCTCAACTTCACTCACTTTACATAATTCAAATTAAAATACCAATGAGATATATATATTTTGAAACACTAACCAATTAAGCTAGGGTTTATAACCAATGTTGACAAAACTCTAGAAGAATTAAGCATTCACAAACATTTTTGTGGAAGTTTAAATTTGTTCAATCTTTTATTTCTGTGAAAATTTTAAAAGTGTATACCATAAGAGCTAGCAATTCCATATTTGGGAATTCATCCACCCATAATTTCAAACATATACACGAAGATATATGTGAAGTGCTACTCATTACATAGTTCGTTTAATAAATACAAAAGAAGAATAATGAAAAAGGAAGAGAAGAAGGAAAGTTAAAGGAATAGGAGAATGGTTAAATATATTAGGCATTAACTATACTATGGAAAAAGATATAGCATATAATATGCTGTTAATTTTTAAAATCAAATTGCACAACAGTGTGACAATATAATCTCATTTATTTGTGAAACCTTGATACGTGCAAATAAATTATCTGAAAAGATGCTTAAGAAATTGTTTTAAAGTATTTACATTCAGGGAATGGTCTTATGACGCTGCTAGTGCCATCGTGAAGTAACTTCTACTTATCACCAATTGTTGTTCTAAATGAATATTTATATTATGTATTATTTTCACAATTTAAAACCAAGTTTAAAGGTAAAATGAAATGAAATTAAAATGTGTTTAAAAATAAGTTTGAGCTGAGTTGATAAATTTGGATCTCACATCAGCAGGCTCACTATCCTGTACCCATGAGACTCTGCCGCCACCTGTGGCAGAAAGCATAAATTGAAGATGAAGGCATTAAAAGGTGAAAAAGCAACAGAAAAAAGGTTCTGTAGCTGAAAATAGGTAATTGTTATTAGAACAAATCACCTGGAATCATGTGACAACTTTGGTGTTGAATGTGAAATAAACATGCAGATTTGTTTGTGGATTCATATAGTATTAGAGAAACAGGTAAAGTAAATATTGTCTCCAAGATCCTGTTTCTCTAAGTTTCAAACACTGTGCGTAAAAGAAAGCAAATTGTAACTCACGACTGGCCTCATTTTCATGGATCTCACTTTTTTCTAGTTCAGAGAGTTTGCTTGTATTATTTATTTAAAATCAAATAAGACAGTGTCAGGAATTTCTTCTCTTTGCTTTTTAGGCTATGATTTTTGCATTCAAATGGCTTTCATTATTGTATAAAACTAGACAAAGTCAGTTAAGAAGAGACATTCAAACAGGTGTTTTCCTATAGGCATATAGAGTCCCCAGATTTTTCCCTTTCATCCCTCATGGCTAGATTCCCCAGGCCCTGCTGAGTCAGGTTCAGTTAGCTTAGAACATTTTCAATTCTGTGTACCCATCACTGACGGAATCATTGAGTAATGAATAAAGGGAACCACAGGGAGTAGTTTCAGGCTTCAGTTTCTGTCACAGAGAAAAATTAATCACAAATTGTTAGATACAGGAACATCATTTATAAAACTGTGATTTAAAAGGGCACAATCAACTAATTGAAGCCAGAAAAGAAATGCCTAAATAATGTATAAAGTAGGTATCTTGGCGGAAACTATATTTTAATCATTTTTAAATAGTTTTTTTTTCCTTCTGTGGCTTAACATATTCCCAAGAAGTAATGACACAGAAAAAATAGGGATCCCTATAAAGCTGATGAGGAAAAATTAAGGCCAAAATCTCAAAAGTACCACAAAAACAGAAACTAACCAACCAAGCACAGTGACAATCATGTGAAACTCGTGTTTATTATATAATTCATATTATAAATGTATGAAAGGAAATATGGCATAATAGATATTTATCCTGGGTACTAGTCTAAGTTATAGCAATCATATTTACACATAGAACCCAGACTGATTCATATGTATCTCCTCTCACAAATAAAGAGGAGAATGGAACCAAAATTTGAATAAAACTTTTGCTAGATTTAGGGCTGTGCTGCTGGGATGTTAATCTTTGACTCCAGGACTTCAACATGAGTACTCTGGGAACATAATATTATATGACAAGAGTTATACTAGCATTATAAATAAATAGCCCTGTAGCACTCACTCATAAGAAAACAATCTGATGTTTATGCTGACGTTCATAGAAGTTATATTAGTTATCTATTAATGTGCAAAACATTACCCTAAACATTAATACTGAAAACAACACACATTTATTCTCTCACCATTCCTACAGATCAGAAATCGGGGAATTGCCCTGTTGAGTCTTTTACTTCAAGGTTTCTTAAAAGACTGCAATGAATGTGCATGCCTGTGTTGCCAGGGCTGGGGAGTCATCTCAAGGCTTCACTGGGTACAAGTTTTCTTCCATGCTAATTTAGGTGGTTGTTGTTGGTAGTATTCAGTTTTTCAACGGATGTTGAATGGAGAATCTTTTTGCTAATAGCTATTGGCCAAAAGTGGCCCTCAGACAATTATCACATGTGCTTCTCAAATATAGTAACTTGTTTTATCAAAGCCAGCAAGGGACAGTGTTACTAGCAAGGTAGAAGTCACCATCTTTGTAGCAATCATGGAAGTAGTAACTCATCAACTTTGCTATATTATGTTGGTTGGAAGAAAGTCACTATATTCAGGCCCCACTGAAGGAGAAGGAATTTCAAAATGGTTTGAAAACTAGGAGGTTGAGAATCACTGTAGGCCATGTTACAAGTCTGTCTGTCACAGATTGTTTCAAACTAAAAGTGATTTTTCTTCTCTGAAGATATATGGCACCCTGCCCGTACATTTCTGGATGCTTTTGACAAATTTGCTGAATAGAAAATCTAATGATGATGTTAGTTTTATTAGAAAAAAATAATAAACATGAAAAAACAATTTTTTTCTGGTAAAACATAATTTGACTAATCTCATTCCTCTAATTTATTATAATCTCTCTGTTGTCACTAGTTGTGATTAAATGTCCATTAATAAAATAAAATCAGCAATGGCATAGGATACTATAAAACTTACTGAAGCAGCAAAACCATCCTCTCAATAGTTATAGCCATTTAGAATTTTGTCAAAATAATAAAGCAAACAAAAATCGATTTGGCTTCCCAAATTGTATAGAATTTTATTAATCTCATGTTGCCTAATCTTAACAAGCAAGCTTAACTCTATGTGAATACTGACCAAAGGAAAAAGAAATTAGAAAATATTTATAACTAAGCGCAGTCTCCATTTTCAATGTTATCATCCACCCTATTCTGTTTCCTCTGCTCACTTTAATTATTCAAAACTCACGACAACTTGAGTTATGAATTAAGAAGCGGAGGCTGACTGAAGTTTGCCCTTCAGAAACCTCATCTTCTTGGCATTCCCTCATCTATGACAACAATAATTAGACAGCCAGTTACAACTCTTCCAGACTTCACTGATTTTTATAATATTTTTAACTTCTCATGAAACTTATGAGACCTGAAATTGGAAATGAAGAAGTAGCTAAGAATTTTCCTCCATTAGGATAATGGGACCCAAATAGTTCCCCTGGATGACCACCAAAGAGAACCACTTCATAAAACCAAGGTGAATAACATAACATCACCACCCATGAGGCAGTAAGGAGATACAGAGTTTTGATTTCCTGAGTTATAGGTTGTCTAAGGAAGCACAACTAAGTAGATTCAGAGAAAAAAAGAAAGTCTTATTGACATATGAATTGACATATGAATATATTTTTTGAAACCAACTACAGATAGAAGGGCCATTTAAAATGTCATAATTGAATGGCAAAAAATTAAAGACAAAGGACGGAAAACATAAAATTAAATTTAAATGATGAAAATAAATCTAAATATTGTACAGTCATCATCCCCTGGTATCCATGAGTGATTGGTTTCAGGACCTCACTTGGATACCAGAATTTGTTGATGCTCAAGTCCCTGAAATAAAATGGCTTAGCATTTTCATATAACCTATGCACATCCTCCCAAGTATATACTTTAAAGTACCGCTATATTACTAATAATTTCTAGTACAATGTAATTGCTATGTAAATAGTTGTTATGCTGTATTGCTTAGGGAAAAATTACAGGAAGAAAAACTTTGTATGCATTCAGTAGAGACACAATTTATTTCCAGTATTTTCAATTCATGTTCAGTTAAATCCATGGATGAGAACCCATGGATACAGAGGGCCAACTGTATACAGTATACGAGAACTGACTTAGTCCATTTTGTGTTGCTATAACAGAGTGCCACAACTGGGTAAAATTATTGTCAAAAAGAAATGTATTTATCAAGTTTTGGACACCAGGAAGTCTAATATCAAGGTGTTAGCATCTGGCAATAGCCTTGTCGCTGTATCATCCCATGGTGGAAGGTAAGAGAACAGGAGGGAAGAGGACCGAATTCATCCTTTTATGAAGAACCCATTTCCATGAAAACTCATCCACTCCCACTTAAAAAAAAAATGGTGTTAACTCATTTATAAGGGCGGAGCACTCATGACCAAATCACTTCTTAGAGGTCCCACTTATGAACACTGTTAAATTGGGGATTAACTCGCCAACATATAAACTGTAGCAGACACATTCAAAGTATAGCAGAAACTGTACTTTTGTATTTTTATATTGTGTATAACTTTTTTACTGTGAAAAGTCAAATATTTCTAATTAGATTTTTAAAATTCATACGATTCTACCTTCAAATCAAAATAAAAAGTCAAATTGAAAATAATATATAAAAGTGTTGAGAAAATATATCTGTCAACCACTTAACAATTAATGCTAGTATGGAAATATTCATGCGACATTATAATATTTATTACCTAAAAAGAATGAATATTACACAATTATTACAAATTATTGGTTACCAATTACATAATTGTTACCAATAACAATTATACCAATTACATAATTGTTACCAATAACAATTGGTAATAAGTTGTTTCTATTTATCATTAGAAATAATCTAATTTGTTACTAGGAATAGCTTTATTTACTAAAGATAATGAATATTACATAATTGTTACCAATAACAATTATGGTAAAAGCAATTATTGTTAACAATTATGTAATATTCATTATCTTTAGTTAATAAATTGTTACCAATAACAATTATGTTATATTCATTATCTTTAGTTAATAAATAAAGCTATTCCTAGTAACAAATTAGATTGTTTCTAATGATAAATAGAAACAACTTATTAGAAGACAATTCACCAATGGTCTCTTGAATTTTTGCACAGCTTACAAACAGAGGTACTGAGAGCATTATTTCTCAACTATCTATCTTTTTAAAGAGGTTTGTATAGAAAACAGGTTTGGAAAACCGAGATAGGCTATTTTTCCAGAGCAGAGGTAGGTTTGTTTACTTCTGAGTAGAATAAAAGTTAATATCTCCCTCTACAGAAGAATTTGGATTTATTTGCTTGCAGCACATTATAAAAGACTAGGGTCTCTTAAGTTTGCAATTCTCTTATAACACATTTTAATGCTCACGTAGGCATTATTGGGCCCTTGTAACATCACTGTATGGGAATTTGAGATCTGGGAACAGGCATAAGAATATGAAAATGTTGTGACTGCTGCTATTGTTGTGAATAATAAACTTTCCATTTGCTCTAAACCAGGAGTCTTGTGTCTTCTGGATTTTAACAACTTTCGAGCTTGCATGCAGAGTAAATTTTAGTTGCTTTACAATTCTTGACACAACCAGTCAATAATACATTGAGGTAATAAACATATATGCACTCAATAATATAGCCTCGAAATATATATTGAAAATACTGACAGAATATTAAGAAGCAACAGATAAATTATCAATCATAAAACTTAAATGTACATATCTCAGAAACTGATAGATCAAGCTGTTTAATACTTGCTAATGATTAATCAAAAAAATTCAAAGAAAGCCAAAGCTACTATACATGTTCATGGTTATGTATTCATGTAATCAACAATGTTGAAGTGCATGTGGATATTTACAAATATTTGCCACATACTACATTGCATAAAAAATTTAAAACAAAACTAAATGAATTTAAACCATGCATACTGCACTGAATCTCCATGTAATTAATTTTTCAACAATTAAAAGCTTGTAAAAATGGAATTTTAAAAGAATGACAATTTTTAAATGCTTAGAATTAAGTAATAAGCAAATTCTGCATCAGAGAACTTGTGACACAGTTTAAGTGATACTTAAAAATATATTTGCAGTCTTTCTTTAAAAAAAGATTGCTTATTTGGCAACTATTCAAGAGCCTAGTTTAATGACATAAAAGTAAGCGAAAGGTACACAAAAAGAAGAGAATACACAAACAGCAAATTTTAATATTCAATAAACAGAAGAATGAAAAAAATAAGCATTTAAATATGATTATTTAAAACTTGTAAGAAAATAAATTTTTAAATGGAATTCAGTGTAAACATAGAGAGATTAGTACATCAATATTTTTAAAAGATGTGTAAGTGATGAACACTTTTATATCAATGAATTTGACACTTTTGACAAAACAAAAATTTTTCCAGAATAGTAGTTTTCAAACATTTTGGTTTCAGGAACTCTATGCTTTTAAAAATTGAGGACCTCAAGGAGCTTGTATTTATGCAGGCTTATATATCAACATTTATCACTTAAAAATTAAAGCAATGTTAAAATATGCATTTATCAATATATTTTAAAATATAACAATAACAAGCTCACTGCATGCTAATATAAATATAAACTACATGAGATAACTATAGCAAAAGAAACAAAAAAGTAGAATAGTGCCATGTTTCTTTAAACTTTCGCTTGATACTACATTAAATCTGCTACAATACCACTCTTTCATCTCTGAAATTCTGAAACCTTTCACTATACACTTGTGAAAAAGTGAGAGTAAAAACAATAATATTTCAGTATAGTGTAATTACACAACTGTTTTTTACTTCATGAACTCCCTGAAAGTTTCTCCAGGAACCACAGGAGTTTTTAGACCATAATTTGAGACAAGATCTTTTATTAAAAAAATAGAAACAAATTTGAATCAAGAAAAAATAGAAAACATTACTAAATCTGTCACCATTAAAGTACAAAGTCAGCAATTAAAACCTTGGGCCAATCCCACTCACAAAAGGAATGGGAACAGGGAATACACTGCATCTAGACAAATTTTACCAATCTATCAAGAACAGGTAATCCAAAACTTGCAGCAAATAGAAAAAAAAGGAAAGTAAGGACCCTATGTGCTTCATCCTAACTCAGGCCAAGTTATTTTTAAAGAAAGCAAATTTCAGCTATCTCACTACTAGACCTGGTAATTCATTGGGGTTTCTGAATACAAGATCAGCATATAAAAATGAAAAGCTTTCACATATACCACCAATTTTCTCTATTTCAGTATTGAACAGGGAAAAAGAATACCATTTATAAAGGCAATATAAAATTTAGGCTATCTGGGTAGAAACCTAACAAAGAGTGCCCTTTTATAAAGAAAATTAAAACACATTGTTGAAGGATATAAATATCTGAAAAAAGTACTATGTTCTATTATGGGAGGACTTTATATTTTAAATCACAATCAATTCTTGGCAGATTATTTCACGAATTATTGCATTTACATTAGCCTTTCAACTTTATTTTTATTCAACAAAACTTTTTACAAACTTATTTCTAAAAGCCTGCTGTTCAATGTCAAAATCTACATGCTTTAGATAAAATTCGGAATCTAGGTCCCATTCCAGACCTACTACATCACCTAGATCACAGGTGCATTTAAAACACTCTCAAAAAAAAAAAAAAAGGAGGACCCTTGACCTACCAGATATCAAGACTCACTATTACCAGGATGGCAGTCAAGGTAAAGTGGCCTTGATGCACTACATAGATGAACATTAAACCAAAATTGACTAATTGACCAAAATAGACAATTGGAATAACCCTATTTTACATATAGTCCATTTTTATGCTGCTGATAAATGCATACCTGAGACTGGGTAACTTCTAAAGAAAAATAGGTTTCATGGACTCACAGTTCCACGTGGTTGGGAGGCCTCAAGATCATGGTGGAAGGTAAAAGGCCCGTCTTACATGGTGGCAGACAAGACAGAATGAGAGCCAAATGAAAGGGGAAACCCCTTATAAACTCATCAGACCTCGTGAGACTTACTCACTACCACAAGAATGGTATGGGGGAAACTGCAGCCATGATTCAATTATCTCCCGCAGAGTCCCTCCCACATCCCATGGGAATTATGGGAGCTACAATTCAAGATGAGGTTTGGGTGGGGACACAGCCAAACCATATCACATAGCATCATGGTATGGCATCATGGTAAAAGATATATGAAGCATTAAAAATCAGTGGTGACAGAGTCATCCCTTCAGTAAATGTCTTTGGATCAATGTATTCTCATTTCATAGATGCATATATTTTTATATATACTATATGGGTCAAATGCCATAAGTAATTATAAGTAATTACATAAATAATAGCAATTATTTATGAGCTTGGTAGAAGGCAGGAATACTATATGTCTTACTCAGCTCAGGATGCCATAACAAAATACCATCTATTGGGTGGCTTAGACAATAGAAATTTCTTTTTCTCATGGTACTGTAGGCAAGAAGTTCAAGATGAAAGTTTCGGCTAATTCAGTTTTTTGATGAGGGCTGTCTTCCTGGCTTGCACACAGCCACTTCGGCTTCACATGACCTTTCCTCTTAGCCCAAGTAGGGGAAGAAGGGAAGAGAGAAAAAGAGAGAGCGAGCGAGAGAGAGAAAGGTCTCTTCCTCTTACTATAAGGCCACTGATCCTATCAAATTATGTTCCCACCTGCTTTAGACTGAATTTTTTTCTTCCCAAAATTCATATGTTGAAGTCCTTACCCCTAAATAACAGTGACTTTTATTTGTAGATAGGGCATTTACAAAAATAGTTAAGATTAAACGAGTCCATAAGAGCTGGACCCTAATCTGACAGAACTAGTGTCCTTATAAGTGACATCAGAGAGCTCGACCTCTCTCTGCCTGTGAACAAGAGGTCATGTGAGGAGCGCACAGAGAGATGTAAGCCACCTACTGTTAAAGGGAAAAAAATTATTCAATGGTACTTGTTAAAACATGGTAAGGAAGACTTCATTAAGGACCATCACAATAGATACAGTGACCACTGCAATGGGGTGTGGGAAAGATTAGGCTCAACGCTGAATATAGTATTGGCAAATGGGAATTTATAGTCGAAGAGCCGTGTGGGTGTCAGTAGATGGGAAATTGCTAAGAGGAAATATCAGGGGTGAACTGGATTCTGGCTTAACCAACTTAACAGGATTCTTGCGGAAGACAGGCCAGGGTAATCAGACATCATCTGGGATGATGGTGGAGGATAAGGAACCTAATCAGATACTGAAGATGGGGGATTAGCTAAACTGATTTAGCAGGGTTCTTTGCTAAAACTGAATTGTACAAGGAAGTGCAAAGGTGGACCTAGGAGAAGCTCAGAAGACTAATTAAAATTTGGACAAGCAAAAAGTCTTTATCACCGCAAGCCAAGAGGAGAGGCGTCAGAATGTACCCTATCTTGCCATCCGCTTGATCCTGGGCTTTCCAGGTTCCTTCTGGTGGGTTCTTGGTCTCACTGACTTTAAGAATGAAGCCGCGGACCCTCACGGTGAGTGTTACAGTTCTTAAAGATGGTGTGTCCGGAGATTGTTCGTTCAGATGTGTCCGGAGTTTCTTCCTTCCAGTGGGTTTGTGCTCTCGCTGACTTCAGGAGTGAAGCCGCAGACCTTCACAGTGTTACAGCTCTTAAAGGTGGCCCGTCCGGAGCTGTTTGTTCCTCCCAGTGCGTTTGCAGTTTTGCTGACTTCAGGAGTGAAGCTGCAGACCTTCGTAGTGAGTGTTACAGCTCATAAAGGGACCCAGAGTGTGCTGTAGCAAGATTTATTATGAAGGGCAAAAGAACAAAGCTTCCACAACAGGGAAGGGGACCCCAGTGGGTTGCTGCTGCTGGCTTGGGTGGCCAGCGTTTATTCCCTTATTTGGCCCCATCCTGCTCATTGGTCCATTTTACAGAGTGCTGATTGGTCCATTTTACAGACTGCTGATTGGTTTGTTTTTACAGAGTGCTGATTGGTGCATTTACAAACCTTTAGTTAGACAGAGAGAGCTGATGGGTGTGTTTACAATCCTTTAGCTAGAGAAAAAAGTTCTCCAAGTCGCCACCTGACCCAGAAGCCCAGCCGGCTTCACCTCTCAAGAATGTACCCTATCTTGCCATCCCTTTGATCTTGGGCTTTCCAGCTTCCAGAATTGTGGTAAACTTTTGTTGTTTAAGCCACTAGGTCTGCGGTATTTTGTTATAGCAGCCTGAGCAGATTAAATCACCATTGTTTTCACCTTATTTAATCTTAATTACCTCCCAGAGGTCCTCCTATGTCTTAATATAGTCACATTAAAGGTTAGGGATTTAACATATGAATTTAAAGAGAAAACAATTCAGTCTGTAGCACTCTACAAGACACAAAGCATACAAAGCAAAACCAGAAGATTGGCTAAATATGATGGCATTAAAAATTTTGCATTTGACAAGTATACTGTAAACAAAACTAGAGTACTAGCCATAGACTTGGAGGACATAACTTGATCATTTATAATAAATGAAAAGGTACTGAGAAAATATAAGTAACTGCTACAAATCAATAATGAAAGAAATAGCTCAAAAGGAAATATGTGCAAAGGGTATAAACAGGAATTAGTATACAAGGAAGCACAATGGCCAATAAACATATGAAAAGGCTCACAACCTTTTTGCATTTCTGTAGGGAAATGCAAATTTTGAAAAATGAGATTCTTTTCATATTCAGGTGATTAGCAAAGTAAAAATGAATCTGGCCATATTAAGTATTTGTTGGATGTTGGGAAAAGAAAACTCCCATACACCTTTTGTTGAATGGTATATTGGTAAAATCATTCAGGATAAAAGTTTCAATCTTTATAGGATAATTGAACACATGCATAGTCTGTGATAGAACCATTACACTTTTATTATATACCCTACTGAAATTCTCTCACCTATAAAGAAGACATGCAGAGCTATAAGCCCTGACATAATTTTTGGAGCGAAAAATTGAAACTAATCCAAAGATCTCCATCAGTAGAGAAATAGATACATAAATTGTGGACTATTTATACAATGGAATACTACAGAGCATTTAAAAGAAGCCATGTAGACTCTCTGTAAGCCAACATGAATATGCTTAAATGCAGAATGTTGAATAAAAAAAAAAAGCAAGTCACGGCATCATACCTAGAACAAGATAAATTTTATATAACTTCTGTAATGGGGAAGGCATTAAGGATAATAAAAACCAAGAGTGTGAATTACCTACTCCATTCCTGCTTTCAAGGACAACCTTGAAATTTTATATTTTATTATTTAAGAGAAAAGCTTTCTGGGTAAATACAAAAGGAGTGGTGGAAGTGAGGATAATATATCTACACTAGTCTCAGATTAGCTTTTCTTGGCTGCCTGGAATGGAATATAACCACATCACTTATGCATAATAGAGATGTACAGGTAGTCCAGTTGCTGACCTCAAGACTAATGGAATTCAGAGAGCAAAGGCCAATAGGGTGTGCTGACCCCTCTCCCTTTAGTTAGACACATTTAATCACACTCAAGGCACGGTCTGATAGGTATAACCTTTTAGAACTCCCATCCCTAGATATGTCTGTGATGATCTGGTTCTTCCAAATGGACCATCTCATATATTATACTTGACCCTCATGATTTAATGAGGTGTTTCCTGAATATAAAGTACTTTCAGAGAGGTATTAATTCTTCAGAGCCCTAGAAAAGCCTTGAAATGGAGGCTAGGATTGATTGGTTTGTGGTTGGCCAGGTGGGTGAGCAAGAGGGAGAATCCCATGGGGACCAGGTAAATAGACCGGATCTGCTCTCAGCAGCTGCAGCAACTAGGGAAGTGACTATATAACAGGCTCCTCAACCTGCTGCTCTGGCTCCCTGCCAACTCCAGGGAACTAGAACAACTTTCAAGTAATGGAAATCTCCCCAGCTTGTTGGAGGAGCTATTTACATTTTAAACAGCCTACTCTACCCCTCCCCAACCAGTAGCTTTGTAAACAAGTGAGTCTGAAGGAGACCAGTGAGAATAGATGAGTGTTTCCACTGATAGGTATTGTCTTTATTTCAAGTCTCAAGGCCTCTTCCAGGCCATATTATTACCAATTACTCTTCTAATGCAAATCTTTAATCATAGCCATCTATATAACTAAAACACCTCTGAAATTTCCAAATTTAAGCCTAGCATTCTGCATACCACCTGGTCACACAACTCATTTTTAGCCTGCCACTATGTTCCTGAATCTATCAACCCCGATTCCTCTTACAGCACCAATAAGAACATATTATGCAGATGTCTGGAATTCGTTTAAGTTCTAATTGACAGAATACTTGAACTTGCCTGAAAAGATAAACGCTAAATAAACTGTATTTATACCTTTATCTGCTGTTGGCATTTCTGTAAATGTTTAGAAGAGAAAAATTTCAATCACTGAATAATTTTTTATGTAAATGATAAAGGCTAGTTTTTTGTTTAATTTCAAATATTAGTTTGAAAAGCTTTCATTAAAAAATTCAAACCTTTATACTAAACCAATTGTATTTATTTTCTTAATAATTGAATATACAATGTTAGTAACAGGGTTTTAAAAATATATATTAAATATGTGAAAATTCAACACAAAAAGATTGTTGAAATTTATGTTTTATGTTTATAATAATGAATAGTTTTGTATTAGTTTTTGTCACATACGTTGCTTATCCATAATTTTAGATGACTCTATCAAATTATGCAAAAATCGTTGCATCAAACAAATTTGAGGAAATGTAAGAAAGAAGCCATAACCTAATAGCCATTTTTTTTCTAACTTCTTAAGATTATTTTATTGAAAGAAATACTGCCTTGTTATGGTATCACTGAGAGGAAATAAATGAACTTCATAGGAACTTTTATTTTGCCTATACCTGAAGAAATTTGCCAAACATTAGAAATTACTCTTGATTTATAATTTATTTCCTCTTATATTTACCAGCCAGTTTCTTTTTTTTTAAAAAAAAAAAAAAAAAAAAAAAAAAAAAAAACGAAGTCAGAGCCTCACTCCATCATCCAGACTGGAGTACAGTGGCACCATCTCGGCTCACTGCAACCTCTGCCTCCTGGGTTCAAGCAATTCTCCTGCCTCAGCCTCCTGAGGAGCTGGGATTATAGGTACATACCACCACACCTGGCTAATTTTGGTATTTTTAGTAGAGACAGGGTTTCACCATGTTGGCCAGGCTGGTCTTGAACTCCTGACCTCAAATGATCTGATCTCAGCCTCCCAAAGTGATCATGAATGCCATTAGCATTTCTTAAACATTATAATTTATTATTTTTGCTTCACTTAAACATCACCTATCTTGCTTTTCTAAAATAAAAATATAAATAACATTACCCTAATACCATAATTTTCCTCTGCCTTCTCTGTTTTAAAAAATTCATACTAAATAGAACCAAAGTAATAACATGTTTTCTATATTGTGAACATTTAACAGGAATTTTACATCTTTCTGACAAATATATTGCCTCTAAATATAAACTTTAAATCTTTTACTTTTATGCTGCATGGTACAGAGAACTTAAAATGCTATACCCCATTGCTGCCAGACTGATTTGTTTTGAACATTTTACTATTAGAGCTGTATTTGCAAATTTGGACTCTTACGTTCTACTTCTTGTTTGTTTTCAGATGTTGAGGGCTTTTTCTTTAATATTAACCATCATTAAGAGCTAAAAATAAAAAACCCTACTCTGTGTTTTGCCCAATTATAGAAACTACTTTTCTTAATAATATTGTAGTCTAATAGGAGAACTATTATGTACATGTGTGTGTATGTGTGTGTGTGTATATATATATATATATATGAAAGACAATTTAATAGAATTAAATGATATAAGCTTGTATTTCAAAACAAGAATGGGTCAATTGATCTAATTAAAAGCTTCAGCCTGAACCCTTCCTGTGCAAAGTGTTTTTATAAAATAACTGGGAAAGATTGTTACAATATGATTATAGAAACAGGATTAGGTCCAAGGTGGCAAAATAAGTTAAGCATCTTCCATTCCTGACATAAAATATTAAGAACCAAAGTGTACACACATGAAATTAACATTAATTTGACAGAGGGAAAGTGAAGTTTTCAAGAAGAAAAAGCTTATGGACAGATCTTAAAAGATTAGTACTACAGATAAAAAGAAAGTAACCCAGGGGAAGGAATGGTAAAACTTCAGAGACTCAACTAAGCATAGTTGATTTAAAGAGGTGTGGGCTAGAGATCTGGTTAAAGCAGATTTACATTGGGTACCACTAGGAGATAAACCCTAGATAGGAATTTTAGAAAAAGATTAAAAGCCAGATGTGAACATTTGAGTTTATCTTATATAAAAGGTCAATATATGAATAAGTGAAAAAAACTACAAAACATTTATAATGATCATTTGAAGGAGAATAAAATAGAAGAAAAGAGACCACTTGGAAACGATATGGCCATTAAAAGTGTTAGCTAACTAGGAATAGAATTAGGGTTATGGCCCTGAAAATGGAAAATAATTAGTACAATATTATTGTTTTCTGCCTTTTATCTGGGAAATTATGTTTAATATCTGAAAAAAATTACTAATTTGACATGAGTGTAGAACATGGAATTTTGTATTTAAAATAAACATTTGTGATTATGACATTAAGGGCATTGTTAGCTGCTATAATAAACTCAACTGTTTTATGGACTATATACCACAGATTACTATTTTACACTCAGATTAAATAACTGCTTAGGTGTTGCTGGTGGGTGAATGGCTTTCTTCCACATGGTAATTCAGAGAAATGAGCTGTTTCATCTTTTAGCTGTATTCCCCACTACAGCCTTGAAGTTCTCTAAATTCATCCAGAAAATAAAGGAAATGTGGAAGGGACACATTTTCTTCTTGAACTTCAGCTCAGAAGTGATATAAATGACTTTCAACTATATTGCAATGGAATGTGCCCTAGATGCAAGTATGGAAAATATAGTCTCTGATTGGGTAGCTACTTCTCTGCAACAACTCTCTCTATGTGAAAAAGGGTGTATGATTGTGGTGGCTACCATTTCATCACTACTAAGGAGACTATCTAGCCTGTTCAAAATTTGCCAATAATAATTTTGAGGCTTAAAGAAACTAGCCAAATATCCAAAATTACATAGCTGTTGTCAAAAATCTAGACTGCTAACTCCAGTCATTGATTTATTCATTCATTCATTAACTATTTACATGGTTTTAATCATGGGCCAGGCACTGTGATGGGTGCTATGGACAATTTGTTGAAACAATGCGAAAATCACATTTGGACTGAATGGCCACTCTGCTTTTCCATATTAAGTTGCACATATTTAAATCATTTCCATGAATTTGTTCAAAAACTACAACTCCTAATCTGTCTTTTAATTACTAGCTGAATATTTAGATTTAAAGTCAGCAAAGTTGGTGTAGATTAATACATAACTCTGATACTGAATGACTCTACGGACCTAAGTACTTTAATATATTTATGCCTCACTTTCTTCATTTTGAAAACTGAAATGTTATTAGTAACTACTTCATTAATTCATGTATTTAACACAAATTTATTGAGCACTGTTTTAGTCTGTTCTCATGCTGCTAATAAAGACATGCCCAAGACTGGGTAATTTATAAAGGAAAGAGGTTTAATGGACTCACAGTTCCACATGGCTGGAGAGGCCTCACAATCATGGTGGAAGGCAAAGGAGAAGCAAAGACATGTCTTACATGGCGGCAAGCAAGAGATAGCTTGTGAAATGGAACTCCCATTTATAAAACCATCAGATCTTGTGAGATTTATTCACTACCACAAGAACAGTATGGGGGAACTGCCCCCATCATTCAATTATCTCCACCTAGCTCCTCCCATGTCATGCAGAGATTATTGCAAATTAAGGTGAGATTTGGATGTGGATACAGCCAAACCATATCAAGCACCTATGATGAGCACCTATGATATGCTAGTTCTAAGACTATATGAGAAAATAATTCAGGCTATATCATTAGGTTCTTAGCACTTCAATTATATATACTATATCAGATGTTATTGAATAATAATATCAGATGTTATAGAAAAATAAAGCATAGTAATGGATATAGGGAGGATTGCTGTTTTAAATAGGGTGGTCATGAAATATCACTCTGGTGGTAAGTTGACATTTGAGTATACATCAGAAGAAAATAAGAGAACAAGCCATGTAGTAAGCTGGCAGAATATTGTTCCAGAGAGTCCAACAAATGCAAAGATTATAGAACAGAAATATACTTGGTGTCTTTGAGGAACAGGAAGGAAACTACTGTTTCTGAGTCTGAAGTTATAAAAAGAGTAAGAACTGATCAAGATACAGCCTTAATTTTCCCCTAACTTGACTAAATTTTAGGCAGGCTTCTTCCTGACTTAAGGCCCCTGACTCTTCTTAGAGCATTTCTTTAAAAAAAACAAAAACAAAACTTCCAGTTGTATGTTCTTTCCCTGCCCCTTTGAAATGTATGTAAACCTTTGCCCAGCATCTCGCCAGTTTTAAAACCCAAGAAATGTCTTTGTCAAGAACCTGGGAGGCATCTCATTGATGTGTAAACTTAGAAGAGTGCAACACTTCTACTTCTGAGTTTCTGTGGAAGAACGGGAGCTTAACTGCAGTGGGCAGGCACATTACTCCAAACTGTAAAACTACCTCCTGTCATGAAAATAGATGAAGGTTTACTTTTCCTTTGGGTAAGGCCAATCAGTAAGCACAGGTAGTCTATGATTCCACCTACCTCAGCTCTTAAAAATTCTATAGACCTTTGTTTCAGCAGAGTTCACTGTCACCTATTGCAGTAGTGTTAAATAAAGTCTTCCGGGCAGGCACGGTGGCTCATGCCTGTAATCCCAGCACTTTGGGAGGCCACGGTGGGTGGATCACTTGAGCTGAGTTTGATACCAGCCTGAGCAATATGGCAAAACTCCATCTCTGCCCAAAATACAAAAATTAGCCAGGCGTGGCAACGTGAACCTGTAGTACCAGCTACTTGGGAGGGTGAGGTTGGGATCACTTGAGTCAGGGAGTCAGAGGTTGCAGTGAGCAGAGATCACACCACTGCACTCCAGCCTGGGTGACAGAGCAAGACTCTGTCTCAAAAAAAATAAAATAAAATAAGATAAAATAAATCATCCTTGTCTATTTAACTTTGTCCAGTTCAAGTTTTACTTTGACAATACAGGCATACTTTGTTTTCTTGTGTTTCACAAATGTTGTATTTTTTACAAATTGAGGTTTATAGCAACCTTGCATTCAGCAAATTTATTGGTGCCATTTTTCTGACAGCACGTGATTGCCATGTCTCTGTGTCACATTTTGATAATTCTCGCAATATTTCAAACTTTTTATTATTATTATATCTGTTATGGTAATCTATGATCAGTGATTAATGACGCTATTTTAATTGTTTGGTGGCACCACAAACCACACCCATGTAAGACGCAAACATAATCAATAAGTGCCGTGTGCTTTGACTGCTCCACTCACCAGCCTTTCTATCATTTTGCTTTCTCTTTTTGGGCCCCCTATTCTCCATAAAACAAAAATATTGAGATTAAGCCAATTAATAACCCCAAAATGACCTCTAGCTGTTTGAGTAATAGGAAGAGCTGCAGGTCTCTCACTTTTAAAACAAAAGCTAGAAATGATTAAGCTTAGTAAAGAAAGCCATGTCAACAGCCAAGATGGGCTGAAAGCTACATCTCTTGAGCCAAACAGTTAGCTAAGTTGTGAATGCAAAGGCAGAAACTTCAGGGAAATTGCAAATGCTACTCTGGTGAACACACAAATGATAAGAAAGCGAAAGAGGCTTATTGCTGATATGGGAAAAGCTTTCATGGTTTGGATAGAAAATCAAACCAGCTACATTCACTTGAGCCAAAGACTTATCCAAGGAGGGCCTTAACTCTCTTTAATTCTACGCAGGCTGAGAGAGGTGAAGAAGCTGCAGAAGGAAAATTTGAAGCTAGCAGAGGATCCTTCATGAGTTTTAAGGAAAAAAAAAAAGTTGTTTCTGTAACACAAAAGTGCAAGATGAGGCAGCAATTGCTGATGTTGAAGCCATCACAAGTTATCTACCAGATGTAGCTAAGATTATTAATGAAGGTTGCTACACTAAACAACAAATTTTCAATGTAAATGAAACAGCCTTCTATTTGAAGAAGATGCCATCTACAACTTTCATAGCTAGAGAGGAGAAATCAACATCTGGCTTCAAAGCTTCAAAGGAAAAGGTGTCTCTCTTATTAGCAGCTAATGAAGCTGTTGACTTTAAGTTAAAGCAAATGGTCATTTGGCATTTCAAAAATACTAATGTCCTTAAAAATTATGCCAAATGTACTCTGCCTGTGCTCTATAAATACAACAACAAAGCCTGGAAGATAGCACATCTGCTTACTGCATGGCTTACTAAATATTTTAAGCCCGCCCTTGAGAATTATTGCTCAGAAAGAAATATTTCTTTTGAAATATTACTGCTCATTGACAATGACCTAGTCACTTAAGAACTCTGAGGGAGATGCAGAAGGAGATTAATGTCCTTTTTATGCCTGCTCACACAACGTCCATTCTGCAGCCCATGGATCTGGGAGAAATCTCTACTTTTAAGTCTATTATTTAAGAAATATATGTTGTAAGGCTATGTCTGCCATAGATAGTGATTCTCTTGATAGATATGGGCAAAGTAAATTGAAAACCTTCTGGAAAGGACTCATCATTCTAGATGCCATTAAGAACTTTTGTGTTTCATGGGGGAGGAGATCCAAATGTCAACATCAATAGGAGTTAGTGGGAAGCTCATTTCAACCCTCATGGGTGACTTTGAAGGGTTCAAGACTTAAATGGGGGAGGTCACTACAGATGTGGTAGAAATAGCATAAGGACTAGATTTAGAAGTGGAATCTGAAGATACGACTGCTATAATCTCATGATAAAATTTGAATGGATAAGGAGTTGTTTCTTATGAGGGACCAAAAAAGTGGTTTCTTGAGATAGAATCTACTCCTGGTACAGATACTGTGAACATTGTTGAAAGGACAACAAGGGACTTAGAATATTACATAAACTTAGTGTATCAAGCAGCAGCAAGGCTTTAAAGGATTGACTTCAATTTTGAAAGTAGTTTTATAGTGGGTAAAATGCTGCCAAACAGCATCAAGTTTTAAAGAGAAGTCTTTTGTGAAAGGAAGAGTCAATTGGTGTGGCAAACTTCATCATCGTTCTTATTTTCAGAAATTGCCATAACCACCCAAATCTTCAGCAACCAGTCAGCAGCCATCCACTTGGAGGCAAGACACTTTACTAGCAACAAGATGATAACATACTGAAGGTATAGAAGATTGTTAGCGTTTTTAGCAACAAAGTATTTTTAATTAAGGTACGTACATTCTTTTTTAGACATAATGTTATTACACACTTAACAGAGCAGGGGTCCCCAACCCTTGGGCAGCAGATGGATACCAGTCTGTGGCCTATTAGGAGCTGGGCCTCAACAGCAGGAGGTGAGCCACAGGCCAGCAAGCATTATCACCTGAGCTCTGCCTCCTGTCAGATCATCCACGACATTAGACTGTCAAAAGAGAGCAAACCCTACTCTGAACTATGCGTACGAGGAATCTAGGTTGTGTGCTCCTTATGAGAATCTAGTGCCTGATGATCTGATGTGGAACAGTTTCATTCCAAAACCATCCTCCTTGCACCATCCATGGAAAAATTGTTTTCCACAAAACTAGTTTCTGGTAACAAAATGTTGGGGACTGCTATAATAGAGAATAGTATAGTATAAACATAACTTTTATATGTACAAGCAAACAAAAAAAATTGTGTGACTCACTTTATTATGATACTTACTTTGTTGTGGTGGTCTAGGACCAAACCTGCAATATCTCCAAGGTATGCCTGTGCTACGAGACTGTTCAGTGATAGTGAAAGGTTAGATTACAAGTGATCTTTTGACCATGTCAGGATTCGGGCTTTGTTTTTGTTTTTGTTTTTGTTTTTTTGAGCCAGTGAGTGAGTGGGAACTTCTCTGGAGTTGTGAGCACAGGACTGTCATGATATACTTTATGTTCTAAAATGATGACGCTGGCTGTCATGTGGAAAATAAGAATAAGAGGTAGAGACAGGAAACACATATACAGTGAAAGGATACAAAGCAAACTCAAGGAGGAAAAATGACATATGAGGTGCAATCTGGAGAAAACCAGTTCATAGTTAAAAACCTATTTCAATAATCCAGTCAATGTGTCCCTAAAAGAAAACACTCCCAGTGAGGTGAAATTTGAAAAACACATCTAGTTGTTCATTTGGCATGAAAGGAAAAATATTTCATAGTACTTATTCATGTGCATTGGCTAATCGTTTGGTTAATTTGTGAGGAACTTGGAGAAACCCAGTTATAAGGTTTGTGTCAAGGAGATCTGGAGGAGAAGCGTTTGTTTTTGACCTCTCAGAAAGAGGACAGAGTATGAAGATATTTGTGTCCTATTTGAATTGTTATCAAAGAGCACCGGCTGTGTCTTTTCCATGGCTTCAACCTGACACCTCAGGCTTTTATACAGCCTCCTCCCAACACCCACTCCACAGCTTGGTTTAGAGGCTTCTTTCAATGACTTCTGCTTGCCTCTCCTTCCTACATGGTTGGTTTCAGCTATTCTAACATTATTATGATAGTTGTTACAATAGTCTCTTTATTGAATCACCTGGCATGTTTGTTTGTTGCTTGTTTGTTTTTAAATCTCTGTCTGCTCACTAATATAATTGGTTACCTTTTTATACTATGAGTTAATTGAGCATTAATGTATTCTTTAGGATAGAGCAAGTATTTGTTTATTGTAAAAAATGTTTAGTTGTTTTTGCTTGCTTGTTCTTTTGTTGGTTGTTGTTTATCATTTTTTGTTGTGTTGAGGAAATTATATTTAAATTTTTATTTGGGTTTTCCAAGTTATGAAATAAGAAGGTCTTGGGCAAAATGATCTGTTTTCTCTGAACCAAATGTCTATGTGGCTTTACATTTCTATGTGGAAATGACATAAGAAATGAGCATGAGTCAGTCTGCCTTTACTATACAATTTGCTGGGAAGGTTCCATCAACTGTATAACACTGTTCGAAAACTCAGTCCTCATAAAGATTTGCTCTATTTCATTTACCAAAGAATGTCTACCTTGAGTAATGAAAACAGTGCCATAGCCACAGAGGTACACAACAATACATAAACTGAAACCTTGCCATAGCTATGGGGTTTCTTAAGAGCTCTATTGAGATATGGAGGAAACTCTGAATTCAGCTTTCATGACACATTTTTATCATTTTTAAAATTGAAATAATAATACCTCCCTGTCTCTCTTGGGTGCTATAAAATGTTATTCTTTGAGAATCATGAATGAAAGTGACTATGCAAGAGCAAATTTTGATTGCTATTCTTTACGTTAATGCTAACAATGAAAAATAACATTTCTGTACTTTTCTTTATTATAGATGGTGATAGGTAACTTGTAATTTTTAAACACCATAGAAGACTACAAATTTAAGAAAATACGAGTTAAAAAAACTTTATAAAGTAGAGTATAAAATATACAAGGGAGGGAATTTATTTCATTCACTACTGTATCATGAACATACAAAATCATGTCTGATTTTAAGTATACACTTGTGGAATAAACATGTGTAGAAAGAATTTTGTTAACACATGTACATTCACAGTTATATTAAAAAACTAACCACAAATAATATGAATCTGAATTCTGATCTACATTAAAATCTATATGATACAGACATACTTGTTTTACAAAGTAAATAATTAATTATGAGATAAAATTGCTTCATAATCAATATCATTTATATGAAAGAAGTCTAAAATAAGTAGCTTCTTTTGTTGTTGTTTAGGAAACTAAAAATATTTGGATAACATAACCATATTAACTTTTAAATATGAATGTTTTAATATTGTAATATTATGAATAAGAGCCACAGTAAATACTATTTTAATTTCACTTCTATTTCTCTATATTTGTGTGATGCTTATTAATCAGTCCTATGTAATTGTGCTAGTATGTTTCTTGAATTTTAATGTGTCTACATAGATCATTCCTGTGTTAGTATATTATTTTCCTGCATTTACACAGGCATTTAGTTTCATGAAACATTGCCAAATTGGCATATCTTTTTACTTTCTCCTTCAAAAACCTTCTATCTCTCTGGTAGTGATAGAAATCTGAAATTCAGAACAGGTATTCTTACCATGAAATTGTATTAATAAACTTAATTAACAGAAGAAACATTATTTCAGTGACTTGCATTTATGAAACTGGCAAAGCTAAATGCTGTCATTTTGTCAAGTACCTAATCTTATGAGAGTCTATAAAATGTGAAGTTAACTGTAGTGGGTTATATGAGAAATTTTTTTAGACTTCTTTAAAACAATAACAAATAAACAAGAACAAAAGAAAAATAAACAACAAAAGCTTTCGTCACAATTAATATCTCTCAGAATCACTACTGATTTTTTTATTGTTGTTTTGACATTCGTGGGTTCTATACTGCCTTAGTTTCTTGGTTTTGATTCTCTTTCTCTGAATCCAGGACTTGGGTCAGTGAACACTTCCTCATCTCATCTGGGGGTGGAGAGTTTACGTCATTCAGCATATCTTCTTCTCGCTTTTTAGGTAAATATCTCATTTTTCCCCTTTTTAGTGGGAGGCAATCACTTCCATTCCTCAGAAGGTGTGCTGTTGAGGACTGAATATTGGTCTGTCTATCCTCCCCCTCCAAATTTATATGTTGATATCCTGATCCCCAACCATTGGGAGGAAATTAGGTCATGAGGTTGGAGCCTGTGTTAGTTCATTTGAATACTGTTATAAAGAATGACCTAAGACTTGGTAATATATGAAGAAAGGAGGTTTAAATAACTCACAGTTCTACAGGCTTAACAGGAAGCATGGCTTGGAGGTTTCAGGAAACTTACAATCATGGCAGAAGGCAAAGGGGAAGCAAGGTACATCTTACGTTGCAGCAAAAGAGAGAGAGAGCAAGGGGCCAAGTGCCACATTTTTAAACCATCAGATCTTGTGAGAAGTCTACTTTGAGACAGCACTAGGGAGATGGTACTAAACCATTAGAAACCACCACCATGATCCAATCACCTGCCCCCAGGCCCCACCTTCAACACATGGGGATTACAACTTGGCATAAGATTTGGATGGGAACAGAAAGCCAAACCGTATTATTCTGCCCCTGGCCCCTCCAAAATCTCATGTCCTTCTCACATTTCAAAACAGAATCATGCCTTCCCAACAGTTCCCTAAAGCCTTAACTTATTCCAGCATTAACCCAAAAATCCAAGTCCAAAGTCCCATCTGAGACAAGGCAAGTCCTTTCTGCCTATGAGATTGTAAAATCAAAAACGAGTTAGTTACTTCCAAGATACAATGGGGGGATAAACACCGGGTAAATGCTCCCATTTAATATGGGAGGGATTGGCCAAAACACAGGGGCTGCAGGTTCCTGGGCTACAATTCCAAAACCCAGCAAGGCAGTCATTAAATTTTAGGGCTCCAAAATAAGTTCCTTTGACTCCATGCCTCACATCCAGTCCACACTGATCCAAGGAGTGGGCTTCCAAGGATTTGGACAGCCCCGCATCTGTGACTCTGCAGGGTACAGCCCCCACAGCTGTTTTCATGGGCTGGCATTGAGTGCCTATGGCTTTTCCAGTAAGATGGTGCAAGCTGTCACTGGAGCTACCATTCTGGTGTCTGAAGGATTGTGGCCCTCTTCTCACAGCTCCACTAGGCTGTGCCTTAGTGGGGACTCTGTGGGGACTCCAACCCCACATTTTCCCTCAGCATTGTCCTAGTAGAGGTACTCCATGAGGGCTCCGCCCCTATGGCAGACTTCTGCCTGGACATTCATCCATTTCCATAGATCTTCTGAAATCTTGAAAGAGGTTCCCAAACTCTTGCCTTCCGCGTGCCCACAGGCCCAACACTACATGAAATCTGGCAAGGATTGAGGCTTGCATCCTCTGAGGCAATGTCCTATGTTATACTTTGGTGCCTTTTAGCCACAGCTGGAGCTGGAGGGGCTGGGACACAAGGTATCATGTTCTGGGGCTGCACAGAGAAGCAGGGCCCTGGGCCTGGCCCACAAAACCATTATTTCCTCCTAGGACTCTGGGCCTGTGATAGGAGGGGCTGCTTCAAAGATCTCTGAAGTGCCCTGGAGACATTTTCTCCATTTTCTTGGCTATTAACATTTGGCTTCACATTACTTATGCAAATTTCTCCAGCTGGCTTGAATTTCTTCCCACAAAATAGGTTTTTCTTTTCTACCACATGGTCAGAGTGCAAATTTTCCAAATGTTTAGGCTCTGCTTGCCTTTTAAACATATGTTTCAATTTCAGATCATTTCTTTTTGAACACATGTGACTGTGTGCTGTTAGAAGCAGCCAGACTCCATCTTGAACACTTTGCTGCTTAGAAATTTCTCCCACCAGATACCCTAAGTCATGTCTCTCAAGTTCAAAGTTCCACAGATCTCTAGAGCAGAGGCACAATGCTGCCAGTCTTTTTGCTAAAGAATAGCAAGATTTGCCCCTGGCCACAATAAGTTCCTCTTCTCCATCTGAGACCATCTCAGCTTGAACTTCATTGTTCATATCACTATTAGCATTTTGGTCAAAACTACTCAACAAGTCCCTAGGAAGTTCCAAACTTTCCCTCATCCTCCTGTCTTCTTCTGAGCCCTCCAAACTGTCCCAGCCACTGCCCTGTTACCCAGTTCCAAAGTTGCTTCCACATTTTCAGGTATCTGTATAACAGTGCCCCACTCTTCTAGTACCAATTTTCTGTAGTAGTCCATTCTCACACTGCTATAAAGAACTACCTGAGACAGGGTAATTTATGAAGAAAAGACGTTTAATTGACCACAGTTCTGCAGGCTTGACAGGAATCATGACTGAGAGGCCTCAGGAAATTTACAATCATGGTGGAAAGCAAAGGGGAAGTAAGGCATATCTTAAAAGATATCAGGAGAGAGAAAGAGCAAGGGGGAAGGTGCCACACTTTTTAACCATCAGATCTCGCGAGAACTCTATCACAAGACAGCAGTAGGGAGGTGGCACTAAATCATTAGAGACCACCCCTGTGATCCAATCACCTCCCACCAGACCCCACCTTCAGCATGTGGGGATTATAATTTGACATGACAGTTGCTTGGGCACACAGAGCCAAACCCTATCAGAGCCCTTATGAATGGGATTAGTGAACTTATAAAAGAACCAGAGAGTTGCCTCACTTTCTTTCTCCCATACGAGGATATAACAAGAAGTTAGCAGTTGCAGCCTAGAGAAGGACCCTCACCGGAGTCTTGACCATGCTGAAACCATAATCTCGGACTTCCAGTCTCCAGAAATGTAAGGAATAAATCTGTTGTTTATAAGTTACCAAGTCTATGATACTTTATTGTAGCAGCCCAAACTGACTATAAAAGTTCCATTCAACCAGCACGTTGCTTTTTCCTTGTGGCCTGCTACAATGCATGACTGCTTCACCAGTTTTCTATTTAATGTTTATCAACAAATTATACCCTCTGTAAATTTCCATGTTCATGTTTGGTCATCTCCCAATTTGTAAATATGGTATATTTCAAATATTCATTCATAAATTCAGTTAATACCCAAAATGCATTATTTCTGGTAACAATATTATAATTATGTATATAGAATCAAGCCAATGCCAAAACTTTTGAACAGTATTATTTGGCTATATGGAGCCAAACCATTATAACATGTTTACTCTGGGAAATACATTTATCTTTCTTTTTTCTTTATTAATATACTTTAAGTTCTAGGGTACATGTGCACAACGTGCCGGTTTGTTACATATGTATACATTAGGAGATTTATCTTTCTAAAATGTTAACATATTTCTAAAACTATAGTGACTTGGATGTAAGCAATCTATAAGTAGTAAGAAAATACATACATTTAAAAAATATATATATTATCATTAGCAGCAGCTCCTCCCAAACCTGATGCTACTCCATCCAGTTTGTTTTTAACAAAACAATTTCAAATTTCTTATCATACTGGGAGTCCCCAAGAACTGTTTCACTTGGGCCTTAAGAAATAATCCTAAAAAGTTTTATGTAGTATCTACTCTAGACTATCTGCTATTTTTCTCCTTTTCTCACTATACATCTAATTTTTGTTGTCAGCCTTACCAACAGTCACCATCAACAGCATTGCTTCTTCAGTTAGAGTTACTTATTTTCAAGGTTTAGCTTATTTCTGTCATCACTGGGTCCTCCACCAATGTCAGTGTGGTCAATCTTGCTGGCAATGCTTTCCTATCAATAGTTCACACACTATTACTAAATATTAATAACACTGATACCTTATAAGCTCAATTTTCCAAGGAGAAGATAAAGAACTAGCATTTTTGCTTTTCTTAACTAATTTAGTAAAACCTTCACAGCTATATGAAAGAGAGCTAAGGTAATAGAGGGCTTTGCAAGTTAGACATGAAAAGAAAGCAAAATTCTAGGGTGCTGAAGGGAAGTTAAAAATAAACTCCATGAGAAAATCTCCCAAATGTTTTCCCTTCTTATGCTTTCTTCTCCTTCATAAACAGTATTACCTTTCTAGACATTGGATTTCTTAAAATCTAAAATATAACATACATAAAAAGTGGGCATAGGAACATAAGCAAAAATTTCTTTAAAAATACCTGAGTAGCCATTATTTAGGCCAAGACATACAATATTTTTTGAATTTTTTTGTGAGGGGCTTCTTTTAGCTCAAAATTTAGATTTTAAATTTATCTATTTTGATGTGTATGGCTCCAGGTCTTTGTTTTCACTGCTATGCTAAGTGATTGTACAAATATCCTGTAAATTATCATACCATTTGTAGGTCCTAAGGAGAGTTTTGTACAAAACAGTTTTTTACAAAACTGATACAGTTTTGTAAATATATCTTAATATACATGTGCAAGAGTTTTTCTGGGGGATTAACTAGGAGTAAGATTGCTAATTATAGAATATATGCATACATGTTCATCTCTACTAGGTCACACTAAACTGATTTACAAGGTAGCTATAATAGTTACCATTCCCACCAGCCAATAGCCATGTCAAAGATGATATTAGTTGACTTTGCCCATCTGCTGAGTACAAAATTGCATATCATTGTGGTTTTAATTTTCATTTCCTTGACTATTCATTAATTTAACATCTTTTTATGAATTTTGTGGACTAGTTGTGTTGCTTTTTCAGTGAAATTTATGAAATTGTTTTATTTGTCATTTCATTTATTATGATAATGTGAAGCATTTATTTTAGATTGTATTTTAGTCATTATAGTTAGAAGATCTGTATACTTTGGCTGTCAGCTTCCAAGCCAAAAAATTATCAAATAATATCCTTCTGTTCCAGTTTCTGTCACTCTGAGAGCCAACTGATACTCATAAGACTGTTGCAATGTGATGTGTGGAATACTACAAAAGTATTCTTTAAAACTTCAAAAGAGTCTTCCTTTTATTGATAGAGTCAAAGAATTGATCAATAATGAACTATTGATCATAAGAATTATTCTTTAGCTATTTTGGATACATGCTATGTTAATTTTATGCATTGTAAGCTCTTCTTTTGGATTGTTGACAAGTGTTCACATTTTGTAAGTGTCTTTTGGTGAACATAAATTCCACCTGAAATTGTTTTTTGTGTATTATGTGAGATTGGAATCCCATTATTGCAGGACCATTTATTATCCATGAATCTATAATATTCCTTGATTTTGGAATGTTAAGCAAACATTCTGGTTATCTTAGACTTTCAATTAAGCTCAGTCATAGATAATAATTAAGTATTGGGGCTATAAACTATGCCAACTGGAGCAGTGTATTTCCCTTTGGCTGCAAGTAAAAACATGTTCTAAGATTTATTCTTCACTGTAATGTTATGAATAATTTTTTGTCTCCTCCATCACTGAAGCTCTTAAGTTGATAAACATCACTAGATTTGGCCAGATTCAGGCTCTGATAGAACAAATGCAGAAATGAGACACTGGTTACCTGAATTGTGATTTTGGCTGTATGTTATTTCATTTTGCGTTTTTGAAAAAGTCAGAAAAACTGTTTTAGGTATCTAAGCATTATCTATAACTATGTCAAAATAAAAGTATCTACCCATTTCCATTCATTAGTTTAAACACATATCTAAGTAACGTTGTTCATTGATTATGATAATTTAAAGCATTGATTTTAGATTGCATTTTAGTCATTGTAGTGACACCTTTATACTTTGAATGTCAGTTTCAAAGCCAAAAATGTATCAAATAATATTTTAATGTTCTAGTTACTGTCACTCTGAGAGCCAACTGATACTCCTAAGAATGTTGCATTCTTATGTATGAAATACTACAAAACTATTCTTTAGAACTTTGAAATAGTCTTCTTTTTATTGATAGAATCAAAGAATAAGAGGACACCAAAAAAACTATTCGTTATTTTATTTCATAACTATCAATCATGCCATTTTCAATTTGCCACACATTCACTGCCTAATAGAAGAGAATCATGGTAAACAAACCTGTTCATAGTTTTAGTCAGCAGTGACACACTTGCCCACACACTTAGTCCACATTTCTTGAGTTTTCAGCCTCTCTAGAAGCATAATTCAGAAACCTAAAATTACTAAAACATTTTACAAAGAAAAAGAGGAGCAAAGGCAACTTTTCTAGCAATAACAGGTTCTTTAAATCAAAGCATTTTCTAGACATATAGTGGAATAATAATTCATAAGGTTGCCAGTTACCATGTTCATTTTATTTGATATAATTTATTAATACCCAAAGCTAGCCAGCACACTGCTATTAAGCAGAGCACAGGGAATGTTAAATAACAGAAAGTAATAGAAATTTTATCACGTAGAAAAATAATCTGATAAATTACTATAAATAAATACAAAATAGAAAAAGATAAGAAAAAACTGCATTTGCAATTTAAAGCTATCGGGCAGGTGTGTAATGTCACATGCTTGCAGAATCCTATTTATAAATGCACATTTTAATACCAACTCATTGGCCCTATTCATTAAGAGGAAAAGTGCTGATTAGAAACAATTTTCATTTTTTCCATGCACCCCAAGAGTTCTTTCTAAAAAAGTCTTTCTAATTAGATAGTTTAGACTCATTTTTAATGAATTCATAAATTTTTATGAATTCATAAATATTGTTTCTCTGAGATTGTTGCTTAAGCAGTATATACACATGTGTATACATTTACATAATGTATAAATTATAAAGGTGTGTGTGCATGTGTGTGTGTGAGAGGGAGAGAGAGAGAGGAAGAGAGAGAGACCATCGAATAATTTTATTTAAAGAGAAAATCATTAGTGAACAATAACTATAATTAATTTGTATTGTATCCTTGAGGGTTAAATATAACCAGTGTATAATTCTAAAAGCCATAAAATTCAACACTGCATTAAAAATTAATAAGGATGCTTCTCTTTATGCATTTTCTATGTTTTTCTGTGAAAGGAAACTTTCTCTTATATTTTCTTTTCAAAGAGCATATTACCATTTGGAATTCTGGCTTATCCTAAGGCAGATCCCATATAAGTATGTATTTAATTCTGTAATTGAAGCTTTTAAAGTAAGAGTTGGATATGATTTATTTATGTTTCAGAATTATACATTTGTAGTAATGCCAACGATCAGTGGAAGTTCAGGACATCATGAGCCAACCATAGGAGTTGGGGAAGTTAGTTAGGATGCCATAGTTAGAAGCTGAAAAAGGGATGATGAGCCTATAAACAAGAAAGGTAGCTGTGGGAATGAAAGGTAGAAGACAGATTCCAGAGCTATTCAGGAGACGGAATTAACACGATGTGCTGACTGATTGAATGTGAGAGAGGAGATAAATGAGTAAGTTGAGGATCATAATGAGGTTTCCTAGCTTGGGTGACTCACTGAATGGTGATTTCATTAACTGAAAGGAAAGCTAAAGAGGAAAGAGCAATTTTGGAGAGGAAAATAAGGACTTTGGCCTGGATGTATTGAAACTAAAGTCTATGTAAAATATACCTTGTAACCATTTTACAATACATGTTATATTACAACACAGGTTATATGATTGGGGGTTATTATAAATACAGATTTTTTAAATTCACTGGAATAAAAGATCACTCTTATGAAGGGATTAACTTAGCCCTCTAAAATCATATAGAATGAGCAGAGAAAAGTTCCAAAAACTGAACCCTGCATTACACAAATATTTAAGAGGTAGTTAGTGAAAGGTATATCAGGAAAGAAGGAAAAAAGAGTGGCCAGATAGGAGAAAGCAGAATTAAGGGACTAGATAATTGTACTATTGAGTTTCATGAGTGAAATGATTTCCCCAAAAATTGCTGCCAGAAATTTGGAGAAGACGTCACAGTTAAAAAAAACCACTGTGGACTTTTTGAGCATTTTTTGAAGGAATATTTAAGGTAGACACCAAATTGCAATGGGTAGGGGAATTAACCTGAATGGTGAAGAGCTCATGAGCTCATGAATTTGTCTCCAGTTGTTATCTTGTGTATTAGATCTGTTTAACTATATCATGGGAGTACTTTATTACAGTTCATCTTGAGTTGGCTCCAAGTTGGCACTGTTGTTAGGCAGTGCTTTTTTCATAACTATGGGCCCCATTTTAAACAAATGCTTAAAAGTGATTAATCTCCTGGCTTAAAGACATTTAAGACTGAAATTAAAACCATTTCTGTCACTGTTCCTGGAAATTTGTAAACTTTAATCTCTAAATCTTCTCCTCTATATGAATGGTTTGGTTTTTGTATACCATTTTGATATTTATGGTGGAAGCTATTATTCACTGAAAAGGAAGAATTTTACTTCACTCAGATTTCAATGTATTTAATAGTATCTGATAGAAACCTTAAAAGTACATAAAAAGACAGTGGTACACCTCTTTCAGAAGATAATATTTCAGAATGTCAGATTTCCTACTTTACTACAAATGAGTACATAATAAATAGAACTTTAAGGCACTCTGGTAAGATTATTAGGCAAATCTGGTGTGCACTCCTTTGAGATCATACAATATGTATGAATTACAATTTTGTTGTTGCTACAAAACAAAGATGAAATCTTAAAAGCAACCAGAATATCTTTAAAGATTTAACCTTAGATGTCAGTGTAATAGAATATCTTTCCATTTGCTAAAACATTGCAAGATACCTTGGCAAACTACATTCACCACTTAAAGTCCTGGTGAGGATTCTGCTTTAAAACACTGTATTTACTACTAAATACCCTTCACTCAATTTTAAAATTTCCATCTCTTTCATATACCGTTTTCCCACACATGTTCAGTACAATTCAGATATAACCATGCATATTATGTAGCTTTCCACCAGGAAAGAGATAGTACATTCAAATTTAAATACATTGAAAGAGCTTAGTAAAAGAACCACACACATAGTTGTAGTGAGGAATAGGAAACCCACAAAACACAGTGAAATCTCAGGGGCTAGAATGGCTCCCATAACAACTCTAGGTATTTGGAGGGAGAGAGATAACAGCGACCCGGAAACTAGAGACAGAGGGCCGTGAGGCAAATCTGCTTGCAGAAGATGAGGTAGGTCAGACTACTGCAGCAGAAGTAGTGGCATTTGTAGTAATGCCAAAGATCAGTGGAAGTTCAGGACATCATGAGCCAACCATAGGAGTAGAGAGAAGAAATGTTGATTTAACTATCTCCTTTCCTTCCTTTTATTCCCTGCCAATGGTCCTCAATGATGGAACCCAGAAGACAAGAGAGTCTGTTGGTATAGTCAGTACAACATAGA